>NC_137932.1:41275862-41875862 GCF_963969265.1 Rhamphochromis sp. 'chilingali' | reverse complement strand
GTAAGTCATTGCACACGCTGCTTGCACAGAAGTGTAATTATGCAAAGACTTGGAAAATAGACCGAATGGATTAAATACATTCAGCTGGTGAGAAAAAAAACAACATTTTAAGTCTTCTGTTGTGTAACTGCTACTTGTGTTTCTTGGGGACAGTGAGATTTTGAGGGGTGGTAGTTACCGGGCTAAACGAGGACACTGTCTTTGGTCCCCTTGCTGATCAGCTTAATGGGGATTTCAAGTGTTCTTTTGAAAAACATCTACTCAAGTCTGCAAATCCGGGGGTTCCTAAGCTTCTGGACTGCTGAAATGTTGTTAATCATGAACCTCTCTATTTGGCATATGATCTATTCAATCTGCATTAGTCTGACTCTACAAAATGAGATGCATGGATTAATATTATTTTTTTGCTGAGGGCTGAGGAGACAGAGGATTGGTTACAGGAGAACAACAAAACAGGCAACTTTCCTATAAATCAAAGTCTATCACTGTTTACAGTAGGGGTTGAATAGGAAAGGCTGGACTGGGCTTGTGTGGACTGAATCAGACTGGGAGAACACTATACACTTACCAGGGCAGTTGCGATAGGATACATTCTGTGTTCTTGGTCCTATTCTGGTTGGGCATGGACCTTGAGAAGCAAAAAGATGGGGCTACAGACATGCATGTTTGAAACTGTGTAGAGTGAGGACTTGTTTTTATTTTCATTGGTTAGACAGACTTTTCTAGGGCTGAGAGTCCTTGGTCAGAAGTTTATTTTTCACCACCACACTAGCAGCCTAGACTGTTTCCTCTGCGAGATGTGAAGGCAAAAGACAATCATAACAGCGGGTGGACACGAGTGCACCTTGAGGTTAATCCTACTATTAAAGTTTGCGGCATCACAGCAAGACGTAGAATCAATACGTTGCTTGACTATAAGGTGAGCTCCCCCTAGCCTCTCTAACCCCCCCAAAAAAGAAAGAAGGTAGCAGTTGAGTGCAGTCTGAGGTAGGACCTCCAGAATTCGTCTTTCCTCAGTAAGTTGGACTCGAATGCCCATTACTGCTTATTCCATGTTTAATTACAGGTCCTCAAAGCCTCAGAGAGGTTAACCTTTAAGTTGTAATGAGTTTCACCATCTAATGATGTTCACTAATGCATTCCAATTCAACACTAAGGGGAACAGCTTAAGCAGGTTTACTGGTAATGAGCAGCGTTGAACAGATGTGTTAAGGAGAAACAGAATACAGGTCTTTTATTTTGATTTCTATTTCATTTCTGTTTTGAGCTGAATCAAGACTGCAACACATCCAAAGACATCAGAGTGCAAAATACTCATTTGGATCTACAAGAGCTGCCAAATACTATTGTCCCATCACCCCGACTCTAATTATTTCAGTTCCACCTGATTAGTGATTCTGGCAATTCATCTAAATCTTTGTCATTAATCAGTTTGTAAAGGTTACACGGGGGAATTTCCTTCACGAATTGCAAATGAACATGGCAGCTTAAAGGACAAAGGAGAATTTTAATACAAAGGGCAATCTAAAGATTGTTTGGAAGCTGAATGGCAATGAATATTTTAACACCAGAGGAACAGACAAAATGTTAACGCTATCTCTTTACATGAAATATTAGCTTGTTGACTTATGAGTGGAGCTATTTTGTTCTGTTACATAATGAAACATCTGCTAACATATTTCAACACCTGTTGTGCGAATGTATATTAAGCCATCAAGGTGAGCTGTGCTTATGCCTGATAGACTTCTCCGTACAAGACTTGAGTAATGAAACACTGTCTTGCTATTAAGGAGAGTCAGCATGACTTCCTCTGCCCTCCCTCTAGTCTGCTACCTCATAACCAGGCTTGTCGATCTGCTGGAAACACAGTGAGCACATCAATAATAAGGGCCGTGTGGAAGAGGACCAAAGGGTTTTACAGGTCATATTTCATGAAAAGTTCACAGTGACACAGATGGAAGAAGAGAAGGAGAAATAGGGTGTTGGAAGGTGTTGCAGACAAAGAAAGGAGACTGTCTGGAAGAAATGGGACAGAATATGGTACAACAGGAGGAGAGACAGAGGGCAAGGAGGAAGGGGGGAAACGATGGGGAAGGGGTGTCGGGAGAGAGAAAAGGGAGAGTTTACAATTCATGACAGAAGGGCCATACTTACTGTAGGGAACACACTCATACTGGACCTCCAGGTATTTGTAGGTCCCTGGGCAGGGGTCGGGGAAGACATCTGAACCCGTGATTACAATGCACTGGGTCCGATTGTTGCATCTGACGAGAGAAAACACAGGAAAGAAACATTCACTGCTTTGTTCAAATTCATCCAGTCTCAAGCAAACTCGGCAACTGAAGGAAATCCCAGAAAGTTGACTGTGTTCATCTGGATGTAGTGTTCTCAGTTTGACAGGGACAGAATCAGCTGTCTGGGATTTCCTTCCCTGGGTGATTAAGCGTGTATCGAGACAAACCGAAGGACATAAAAGCATAAATATTAAAGCGCTGTGTGCCGGTTCTTTTCAACGGCTCTTAACTCATGTTCAGGCTGGGAAATATTCAAATTCTATCAACAAAGAAATAAAAAGAGTAACGCTCAGCAAGCTGTAGCCATGCTATTGAATCTGCGAGCACTAAAGATATGACCAGTTCCAGTGCTTTTCACTCTGTACATGCCTGTTGGATCTTTGCCATCAGGTTCATATAAAAGAGGTCTTTTGTGTTGTATTTCTTTTAGATAGTGGATAATCTGTCTGAATGTGTATATGTCAAGGAAAAATCCAGAAGCCTCTCTTATATTTTTAGTCCCTTAACATAACACAGCATCACCTGTCTGGTAAAAAGCTGGTCAGCACTGAACTAAATACAGAGTTCCCCTTCGGACTCAGTACAACACATACAGTGTGAGATATCATGCCCCGCATCACATGTCCTGGTTGAAGACATCTCTCTTTGCAGCTTTAAGGCAGATGTCCTATGATAACACATGCGAGGCCCCGTCTGCACATGCACACCTTTTTATAAACACCTCTAGCTAGCGACAGCTTGTTAGCCGTGCTGTCTGCCAACTTGAAGTCATCTGAACTCCTCTGTTGTTGTTAATAGAGTGCAGTTTGGAGGGAGTTGTCATCATGCTTAAATTCAAACTAACTTCTGCATGTGTTGTGGTTTGTTAAATGTCAAGCTGCTTGCATGCAGTTGAAACTTTGTGGGAGGAAAAAAAAAAGCAACAAATTATTCTAACACTGTCAGATGCAGCCAAAAAAATGTAAAAACTAAACGGTGGGTAAATAAAATTAACAATACAATGATCAACTTTACAGTCCTTGCATTGCATCGCTGGTATGTGTCAAAGTCAATATCCATGACACACACCAGCAATGCAATGCACGGACTGACTTTGACACGTACCAGACATAAGACGTTGTTAGGATGTCACCATAGCAACAGAACTCCCTTAGAAAAAATGTGCTAAATCACACCGTAAAATTGCTCCGTCGCAGCTCGAGGAACATGACAACGACCCTCGGGGATCATTGGACCACAGAAGTCCCCGGTAACGGGGAACATGCTTACTTAATAACAACTGTTTTTTGATTGGATTCATCTTGTCTAATTACCTAATATGTGTCTGTCAGGTTTAAATAGCTGTGGGTGTTTTGTGAACGGATGCCAAATGCTATCATTTTGCTGTAAAGCATATTTACCTATGGGTATAAATAAAGTCACCTTGAATGCTCAGTAATGGCTCTGGGAACATGACCCATGGGAGCAGCACTGCCTTCATATCCTCCAGACCCCAATCCAGTGCACCACAACAAGCCCAATCCAAGGACGTTCCATTCTAGAACCCCCGGGATCCTAAGACCCGGATCCCGCAGGGTAGCCCTGTGATTCCATTTTGTTTTGTTAGCAGAAGAGGGAACCGCACATTATGTGGCACTAGTTTTAATGTTGCAGCTGACTGTGGCTCACTGTAAATACAGTACTGGACTACTGCACAGGAACCTCATGTGATCTTTACCCCCCACACTGGTCTTTGGTGGGGTGAGTTTTGCACAGGATAAACAGTCTCTGTGTGTTTCACTCAAATGTCCTGACTTATTGATTGAGCTTCCTCTGAATGGGCCTACATGCTGAGTAGCTTTATGAGGCACCCAAAATGCCATCAAAGGTCTCATTAATAATAACTGCAGCATCTGAAATTGCAGATCCCACAAGACCAGACAATATGAAATGTGTCATTTCTTAAAAATAAGAATAATAATATTAGATATCTTGTTTATAATTTCAACAGCCCTTACAGTAGTGTCAGAAGTACATTTCAGTCACTGCCTTTAACATCTGGAGAGGATCTTCTGAGGTTCAGGGAGTTGTAGGAGACCACCATCTCGCTACACTGAAATCATGATAATGACATCAATACCCTGAGCTAGCCGTCTTTGCTTCCAAGGGGACTTGAAATTCTATTGGCAATGTGAGGAGCCGGATCGATAACCCTGTTCTGCTGATTTAGCAGAGACCAGAGATAATATTTGTTTCTTCTTATCACAGACCAGTGCGCCCATTTACAGCAGATCATTGGAAAATGTATTACTGGTTGCACTGTATTGTGCTTTGGGTTTTGCTTTTGTTTTGGGCTGGAGACGTAATCGCTGCTCTGTGTCCAAATGTTATTAATATATTATTAGGTATCTCAGTGGAACAGAGTTGGTTACTGTTGAGGGGCACAGTGATGAATTGACGTAGGGGCTGGACACTGGTGCCGCTTTAGTTTTTGCTTAAAAACAAACCTACAGAGTTTTAGCTGAGTATCAGGAATGCATGCAGGGCGCTGGGACTGAGATTTACAACACACAACTGTGTCCAGAACAAAGTCGGAACAACAGAAGGGAACATAATTAGACATCACTCATTCATGTTCCTCTGCATTTCTACAAATCATGCTGACTGAAAGAGTTCATAAATGTTCATAAATGTTTTTGATAGAGAACACCTTATTTTGACTGAGAAGCACAAATGGGGTTTTTTTTCCTTCTTTTTCCTTTTGGCAATTTTAATACAGCACATTTTATTACAGAGCAAATCAGCATAAACACACATTTGTTTCCACATCTGTGTGCATCTGTGTTTAGTGCAGATTTCAAGGGGCATTTCACTTTATTAATGACCTCCGTGAGTGATAACAGATGAAAATATCAGCATATTATAGTTGTATTTATGGAAATGAATGACTGTTTTGAAATTAAAACATGCACCTCATGCTGGGACCATAATACACTGCTTGTTTTTGTGGCTAATATTTCTCGAGTCTGTAGCAGTTTCCATATATTATATGGTCACTTTGATGATTGTTTTTCCTTTGCTCATGCATAAGCATCTCATGCAGGAGCAATATAAATCACCGTGCTTTATCTATCAGATACCAACGAGACTGGGAAATGAATGCATACTTTATGTTACGGGTATGAAAAAGAATTAATTCAAAAATAAAATTTGTGACACTAATGAGACACCGGCCTGCCATCATCACTCAGGCAAATGCGTGAAACGACAGGACATAAACACAAAAAATTCTCATATTTCTCATGAAACAATGTTGACATAAGTGTTGATGGCTCTTTCTGATATATTGCCCTAATTTTAGAGCAGCGGAGCAGGGGGCTCCCTCGTCTGTGGGATTGTGTGACTGTGATGCCTGTCTCCTCAGTGAAACCTCAGGCATCCCCTGAGACCAATTGAGAAAAAAAAAAAAAACCCTAATGACTTGTGCTGTGCGTAGTTCTAACCCTCATTTTGAGAGAGAGCACGTAATAGAAATTCCTCCCATAAAAAAGTTCAGCATTTTGGATTTGGTAGGGCGCAGGTCTCAAAGTGCACACTAATTAAATGCATGTACAGTATGATCTTTTACTACTCTTAGGCTATATAGTAATTAATCATGTACATAATGATTATTAAGTCAAAGGAAGCATTCCTCCGCTTTCTTTGAGATTTTGAAACTTTCTATGACTATCTTGATTGCTCAGCAGGATTTCACTGAAGCAAAAGTGAAGAGACTACCAATTTATGTTTTAGCTTTTAAAAAGACTTAAAGAAGTTAATAGTAAATATACTATTTCGGAGGCAAAATTATAATTATTATTATTACTCATTTTTGGGGGTTGTTTGTTCCTGCTGTGCCTATACAGACGAGTGTATGTGATGCAGTCATATTTTAGGAAACTTTTACATCAAACATAGGTTGGCTGAGAATAAGTAAGTACATAATTAAATTAGTAAGTAAGTAATTAGTAAATAATACATTTCAAAGTGTATAAAAGACTGAAGAGATAAAAAGTCTTAGAGGTCACAGACTCCAATAAAAACTAGCTCTTTCTCTTCCTCTTCAGGGTGTTGCTCACAGATACTTTGAATGGGAAAATATCTAGAATATATACACACATATATCTAAATTTGTTCCAGAATGAATGAATGAATACATTTCAAAGCAAAGCCAAGTCTGAAGAGATAAAAGAAGTAGAGGTCAGAAGCTCAAATCAAAAGGTTATATCTTTCTCTACTTATTTGTGGTATTTTCTTACAAATAATTTGAATTTGAAAATGTCTCGAAAATATGTATTTAAATTAGTCTCAGAATGTAAAATCAGATCACCAATTTTCTTGACGTAAAACTAAAGCGACTGCAGGAGAGAGCATGATTCTGCTTTGATTGCCTCCATTTCTCCCACCGGCCTTTTAATCACACTGAAGTATTCCAAATGTAATCCCATCACATCTCTGACCTTTTGGGAGAGGCAGACATCAGTACAATTAGAGTGTGCTGCTTGGATTTCATGTAAATCTCTTTTAAATATGAGCTCCGTCTCAGGGCAGTGGGAAAGAACGCAATAAGATACCAACAAGGTGAACTGCTAGTACTCGCTGATACCATGTATCCACCATATTTAACCTTTTGCTATGACATCATAAAGCATGTCAGAGGAATGATGGGCCTTGAGGATAATATGTTCATTTAATAATAAATCATGATAACATACAAAAACAAACATAGTGGGAGGTCTACAGCCTTCTGAAATCCTAACATGCCTGTTTTTTATAACTGTGTTATTTTAATAAACTATGCTTTGTATCATGTCAAGCTTTCAGTTTATACGTTTATATTCCAGTTTTACTTTTATGACAAATATGTGGAAATATACTGCATAATTAGAAATTTGGGGATTTGGTCGTCACACATTTCATCATCAGATTAATCACAACCACAAAATTCAAATTCAAATTCAAATTTTATTTGTCACACACACACAACCATACACAGTATGACATGGGGGTGAAACCACGAGGTAATACCGAAGATAAACCTTTAAATATTTAATAATAATAAAAGAAACTACAAAAAATGTGTATTTAGACTGTGTGTGAGTGAAGAAATTTGCTTTAAAAGAGAGAAAAATAGATGACCGGAGAAAAAGCCCTGAAGTGTTGAAATATTTTAATTATATTCAATTTTGAATCAGAACAATTGCAAACTGATTTAAAGGAAAACGAAACTAAATTAAAAACTTTTAAAGCAGTGTAGAAAGTAAATCTTTTATTACCATTTTTGCATGTGTCACATCAAGTGCCGGTCACGTGACTGGTTTATTTTAGACTACCGGTAAGATGTCCCTTAATTGCTTAATCTCAGATCATTTTGCACCCACTTCTCGATTTTCTATCCTTCAACTCACTGAAAGCCAAAGCAGCTATTTGTAATTCATAATAAAAAAAATAAAAAAATACAGTAGCACCAGCAGCAGTAGCAAAACAATCGCTGTGTAACTGGAGGAGAAAAGCGACATGAGTGAGGGGAGCACATTACAGAAAAAGGCACAATCTACTTCCTGGTGCTCCCAGTTTGAATTTCAATCAAATTAGCATCTCTTAAACTCAAAGTGACCCGTCTAGCTCCATTTCATCTGAAATGCTGATGAGGTTCATGGCACAATTATCAAGGCAGACATCTCTCTCAAGAGGCAAGCCTGTTGATAGCAGACAGGCCATTGAAAAATTAAATCATTTCCAAGGCCAGAGAATAGCAGCAAAGGGAAAAAAATCTGGTGCGAACACACACACACACACACACACACACACACACACACACACACACACACACACACACACACACACGTGTACAGTATAGTCTTTATAAGTATAACCAGCTCCAGTATCAGTATATATAGACCAGTTTATAAGGGGGTGGCCCAATAATGCTGCAGGAAATAGGTTGTTAGAAATTAACCATTAGCATCGCTTTCAACTCACAATCCAGCCCAATATCCGGGTGAGACATCCCAGAAACTTATAATTACTGTCATATGCTTGTGCCATATTTATGGAGCTCACCCGGGAGATTCCAGGCTCTTAAAGAGTCAGGGGGAAGGCTGTCTGACTCACATCCATCCATCTATTGATTTTTAAACCAGAAAAGGTATATCGCCATGCCACTCAAGTCAATAGAAATACTACGGTGACATTCTGCTGGTCAAAATGTGACCTTTACAAGATGACACGACGCGAAGCTAGAACACCCAAGTACAAAGACAACAATTCAGGAAAGCTTCAGAAACAACAATATGAATGTTCTCCTTTGGCCAAATATGAGATCTCAGTGCAGCTCTGACTTCTAGTAAATGAAAGGAATTTAACTGTGTTCATTCTCAAGCTTGATCAGTTTTGTAAAGAAGAGATGGGAACTCAAAGCTTTACTAAAAAGGAAAAGCTGCTGCTTCTTTTGTCGTTGAATTTCAAACTGATACCCAGGAAAATAATATATTTTTAATATAACAGGGGATCATATTTTATATATATAAAAATTACAAACAATATAAAAGAATATTTCTGTGACAAAACTGTTTTTAAGTTCTCTGACATCGTGCAAAAAAAAAAAAAAATCCAGTTAATATAACTGGAAGTATGACTGTGTGACCAATACTTTAAGATTTTGTTTGCAGAGCAAAATCACAAAAAAACTTCAACATTTTTAGATTTTCTGAGGTAGCGTTGGGCTTCTGGTGACTTCTGTTATTGATCGAATGCAGTCGGTAAGGTAGGCTGCTTCTGTTTCTGTCTAGTTTTAATAGACTTTTTTCAGCTCCAACCTTCAGAAGGATGATTGTACTTTTTACACACAAATAATTGTGTCATCCCGTCATACTGATATAATTTGCTACCCACTCCCAACACTAATGTTATCATTTTAATATTAGCCATAGTTACGATCCACCACCTTGATGATAACTTCACAGACCGCTAGTGTGGCTGTTTTTAATGTGTGTGCAGGTCATAACTGTTTAATACTTCGGAGCTTTCCTGACTGCTTAAAATTCCTCCTAGAGAGTAGTTCAGTGTTTCTGTGTTAATTGTTTTTTTGTTTTTTTACAGAAGTGTTATTGTGTTAATGATCAAATTTATCTGAAAAACTGGAAACATTTCCAAACTGTAAGAAAATATATCAATTTAAAAACTCTGGTGAATCTAAGTGCATATCATATGTACTTTAGTACTATTAATATCAACAGTAGTAGGCCTCACTTGCTGCATTGCCCAGATTCTCCAATACATACTCCAGACTTCATACGTGGGAAACCAGCGTGCTGCCCCACCCGTCTAACATGATGTGACACGTGTGTTGGTAAATCTATTTCTCTACTTACATTTCATGTAATTCAACACTGGTATTAGCAGTTGTTAGCCTAATGAGGTGACTGTTCCTACCCTTAATTTTTCGAGTGGAGAGCAGTTTCATGCCTCATGAACTTTTGAACATCCCTGTGAAACGTCCAAGCGGAATCTGGATCTTTATGAAATCTTAATCGGCTGCGCTTTAAATAAACACTAACGTCGTACATACAGAGAGGAAGAACAAGGCGCTGTGCTGTCAGGCGGCAACAATGGAGCTCCTCGGAGAGCCTCGCGAGCCGCCCCTGACATTGATATAAATAGTGTAAGCGGCATCATTTATTCTCCAGAACTGCTTCACATTCATTGACAACAACTTCAAAGATGCAGCTAATTGCATGTTAATGTTTTTACAACATGTTATATTTGTAAAAACCTGCTGCATTTAATATGTCATTATGAAATATAACATTTCAAATACACGGTTGTTGACTGGTAATAATAATAATTGTCACGATAATTATTAATTAATAATCAACTCATGCTGTCCCCTAATCCTGCTGATGAATTTAATCTTCTCTGTTAGAGACGTATCTGCACTGATCATTTTCATCAATGATACGCTCTTTAAAAAAAAAACATGATGCACAGACACCAATCATGTTATGTTACAGCAATCAATGACCTTGTTATCTAATACTTACAGTGAACCTCATTAGTCAAAGAGAAATCAATAGATGTAAGCTGCTCATATTGTATATCCTTTTTTTTTGAGATGATCAGTCGAGGTGCTTCACTGTCATGTTTTCTTATTCCTTGAACTGTGATGGAGACTGATGGACAGATTTAGATCAGTAACATCTAAGCACCAGATGGTTGTTGCATGCACAAGTAAACGCACTACAAAATAATATTCAAATGCACCTAAATTACAGTTTTAATTTAGTAGATGTTATCTGTGTGGCGAGAATGTGTTTGTAGTCATTATCATTATCATCAGCGTAGATGAGGAAATGTAATCATTAACAACTAAAATCCTGAAAAGAAAGAAAAAAAAACACATCACTGAATATTATTACCAATGAATTAATTATTTCAAACTGTACTGCCATGCAGTTTCACATCTGCTGGGGAGGTGTCCACATGAAAAATTCCTGTACAGATTATCACCCACTTGAGTCGACTAATTGCTTGCAGCTGAATGTTCTAATTGAGCCACAACAGTCCTAAGGCTATTTTCATAAAATCATTGTGCTCATGAATATAATATGCCAGCTAGATATAAAAACAACTTGGAGTGCCAACAGGATCTATCAAACTCAGTGAAGCCTCAATCCAATTCTCCACACTTCGGGGCCACATCAATTTCGGATGTTTAAAAGTGAACACAGTTTTCCACACACGAGTACTAATGTGATTTCCCCCCACACACTTAAATTAGTAGACCAGAGTAATTATGGCAACAAATATTTTTGATTCTCGAATCCCTTTATTGATGTAGGCTGTACAGTAGGAAATACTATTTTCCTGTTTTTTTTCCACATACAGTGTGTGTGCAGGGGAGTGTTCAACAAAGGGACCGTTTTCAGCTGAGCTAGTTTAGACTCGGGGAGGAACCGAGGGCTCAGACTAGGGGTGGGTTTTTATAATCGATTTATTGATTAAAATCGATTCTGGCTTGGATAATGTAAAATCGATTCATTAAAATCCTGAATCGATTTTTTAATATAAATTTATTTTGCCCGAAATGCCAGAATCTCAGGTGAAATCTCACAAAATTTCAACAGCCACCAAACGGCTAAGACAGTAAATGAGAGCAGGAACACGGATTCTGCACAAAGACTTAAACACACAGCGCAACCCGCGGATCAGAATCAGTTAGATGTTGCCTTTCTCACAGTCGGGGCTGAAAGCCGACAGCTCGCTGATTCTGATCTGTCGGCGGGTCTGCGCTTTGTGTTTTTCCGGCCTTTTATGTGCTGATTCTAAAGCTGTTAGTTTGATGTCTCTCTAAACAATATTGACCGAACCAGCAGCAAAAGAAGATCCAAACTATGCTTCACATAAACATCGTCATGAATTCAGTGTACTTTTACTGCTATGCTTCGACCACGATGCACAGCTGCCCCCCCCCCTCTCTGTACTTCAAGAACAGTTTCCCGTCTAAAAATCTGTTTTCTTCATTATTCGATACTTCCGACGCTTTTTTTTTTTTCGTTTTATATACTTCCAAAAAGAAAACCTAATTTCTGCCGTTCAATACTGAACAAACATAAACTAAAATTATGCAAAATGCAAAACGTTTAGTCGTGTCTCTAATAAAACCGCTGTAACTTCAGAGGTAATGTTCATGTGTTGATTAATGGTTTTCTTTCATTTTTGATGTACTGCAGAATATTTTTATAAAATCCCAGGCCAGGAAAATCACCTTCATGTTTTTCTGTGTTTTATCTTCAGCTACTTTGACACAAAGGCATCTGCTGTGATGCTCACACCTTTGATAAAGTCTTGCGTGTGTCAGCTTCCTTTTTATAGATACAAAAATATGTAAATGTACTGATCTGAATTATAATATTTCTGACTGTCAAAATTTCCCAGATTCAAATCGAATTAAATCGAATCGTGGATCGAATCGATTCGGGACCTTGTGAATCGGAATTGAATCGATTCTAGAAATCAGTGACGATACCCAGCCCTAGCTCAGACCTCATGCCAATGAAACAAACACTGCATTCCAAACAGGCAAAACAATCACCACGTTCCTTTTTCCCCATTTGAAGATAATTATTTTTGGCAGCAGGGGCAATCTTTCATTACATTTGCTTCCTATTTCAGTCTATTGCTGTAAATAAACGGGCAGGAGAAAAAGAATGTGTAATTAGTCCCATATGCAGTCTTGGACATTTGTCAAGCTGTCCTTGAATCTATTTTCATGTCGGTGAACTCCTTTTGCTTTTTATGATACTGACTACATAAAAACTCCAATCCACGCTTTCCACTCGTATAAATAATGACTCACTCATCTGTTCTCACATTTCCATGGTGATCTCAAAAGAACTTTATGTGTTTTGTCAGACGTTGTTCTTGTAAAGTACCTGTTTTGTGGATTTTGAACTTGTGTCCCTCGCAGAGACCTCTTTTATGACAGTTCTCTCTCGCTCTCTTTGAACACTACAGCATCGACATCACGGTGCTAAAAACACATTTAAAACAACATCTGAAGTTCAGCCTCTGGCACTCTCAGGATGTGAGGAATGAACCCCAGTCCTACAGACATCAGTGTCTGAACTGGAGACACTGGTAGAGAGCGTTTTTGGGATTTGTTGTCAGCCTCCTGCTGAGTCGGTATTTGTGCTTCAGTTTACTGTTTACTGTTGTGTACGAGCGAGGCTGAGGCCAGCGTAATACATATGGCCACAAGCGGAGAGAAGGCAGCCTGCAGCCTTTCAGGACAGACAATGTGAGTCAGCTATCTGACTTCATCAAATAGGACTTGACAATAACCCCCCTGAATACAAGGGCTCTACTTTTTTATTTCATTATTTTTTTTATTTCCCAAGGCGGCGTGCCAGAGTTGCTGACGCTCTCATACCGTCCAATATCTCTCTCTGTGGCAGTCATATGTCATTCCATCCTGTGCACTTTGGCTCCGATGGCATCCCTGTGTGACAACTGGTCTCGTGTATTAGGTCTCATGTATGCAGCGTTCCTGCTTGAGCCAAGTTTGCAAGTGTGTGTGCGCGTCAGCGAACGTGTCGATAGCTTTGCATCTAATGACAGCTACAGAGATGGTTTCAAGCTTGCATTGTGGTGTTCATTTATTCAACTGTCCATTAGCAACCTTTGTTTCCATGAGAGCGTTGTGAAGGAAACTGAACATTTTTCTATAAATGCAAATAATAACTAAATGAAAATGTGCAAGGCTCACAAAAACATGCTTATTTTTTCAATGTAAAGTTGTATTCATTTGCTTACAGTCTGTGATGAGTAGTATCATCTCATTTTATCTGACTTCTTGGACAGAAATACATTTATGAGCTAAATTCCTTGAGAAATGTCCTTTTATCCCTGGTGACATAACGCGGTCAGAGTTACGTAATAATAAGATGAACTGGAATTACTGACTTGGTCTGCAGTGTTAGCATTGTGACACTGCAAATAATGAATAATCTGCAAAATTGGAATTAAATCTTTTTAGTGTTTGTTGTCTCATAAAAGCCTAAAATTCAGATTGGACTAAAGGCTGAAGTCAGACTGGTAATGAACTCGTCTCACTGTATTGTTGGTGTGTTAGTGTTTGTTATAGCACCTCAGCAAACCTGCAATATGAAAAAAGTGCATATCATTAAAATGCATATGTTATGTGTTTCACGTTGACTTTTTAAAGCCCCGGCTCAAAACAGCTTTGGTGCGTGTTGCCTTTCGTTTCCTTAGAAACATTAACGACTGCCCTCAGATGTTCTCGTGTTCTTCTAGTATTGCAGATAAATGAACAGGAGTGGAGAAACTTCTCTCCCTCATACCACAGCGCTGTTGTTCTTGGAACTGCAAAATAGTTAACACATGACTTTATGCCATTAGACTTTGGCAGTTGGTGGTGAATTGACAAATGCAAAACTTAGTGAGTTGAGTTGTATATTTCATCTTAAAAGTGTCAACCCCAAATTTTGTGGTCTGAATGGAAAACTCAATTCAGATACATGTGCAATAGGGTCAGCTGCAGAAAAATAACTGTATCCATGCACTTTTCATTGAGTGCATTTATTCAATTCTGACACAATTTTTTGGTGCCAATCTAAAGCAATACTGGGTGCCAAAGTTAACACTATCAACCAGAGTGCGAATATCAGCTATGGAGCATCTTTGAATCGTGCTAACAGCCTGCTCTTAAACTTACCAGAAGGAATTTACACATGAGATCAGTATGATTTAGGAAGTTTAGGAAATTCAGACAGTAGAAGTAGAACATTTAGAAAAGTAATACACATTATACTGTAGAAATACTCTTCATCATAATCAATATTTATCATGTACATTTTTTTCATTTTTATTTATTTTTAAATATTTCTTTATTATATCACATAAATGCAGATATTAAATGTATGTATATAAGAGCAGAAATGACAATGGGCAGCAGTTTGGATGGGAAGCTTTGTTACTGCACTCTGTGACTTTGGCTGTGTTTCTCTCTGGGCTGTTTGCCCAAATTGATTTAAAATTCCAAGTTCTGATGAAATTTCTAATTCTCTTCTGCTCGGTTTCGGCTGTCTCAGTAGTGCAATCTTATTACACACTCATATTCCGTTTTTCTGTTTTTATGCAACTGACAGCAACACTGTTATTGTTCTGGGTGACTTTTACTCCAAAGCCGAGGGATACGGAGGGTTTTTGTTCTCAACACAGGATGCCAACAGGGGCAACCATGCAAAATGAACAACAGCGGACCACGACAAAGAAAATGTTATCATGCTTATCAATCATTTCACTTCTGTGACAGCGGAAAATACCTTTAGATTTATTAGTTATTATTACTGTTATTATTTGGAGGTGTCTGCAGTGTTACCTTTGTGACATGATCTTGTAGGCGTCTGGAAGATAGCAGTTTATGTTCTCCATCTGGAAAGGGTCGGCATCGCAGATCTTGTCGTCCGTTCGGCCATAGTTGGCACTTTCGATCATAATGACATCACTTCCTGGACACCGCAAATCAATGGGGTAACCCTCACAAGACAGCTCTCTCCGCACTAAACCAAATGGCAGGGCAGCTCGACTAAACCCTGAGGGAGAAGAGAAGGAGAAGGAGCTCTATCAGTGCGGATTGAAGCATGGAACTACAGCGACTTAGAGGAAGAGGGAGGCAGGAGACAAAAGAGATCAGAGGTGGATATACACAAAGGAAGCATCTTCAAACATCGCTTTCTCTTATTTTATTCAGAAGATGTAACTTTTCATCAATATAAATAAGAAATCTAAAGAGTAAAAGCCCAGACTAGACTGCAACTCTGACATACATCTGTATGCCGAGTGAACATTTCAGATCTAAACCGCACCAGGGAGCTAATAGTGTTAGTATGTCATCCACGTGCCTTAACTGCTACTAAAAAAAAGAGAAATCAATATTTGTCATTAAAGTCTAGTTTGTCAGCTTAAATGTCTGGAGCCTTGTTTCCCCCTGTGACCATCTACATAAGCATGCCGACACAAGAACAACCTTTAGAGGCTGATGTCACGTTAACATAAACAATTAAATAAATACATTTTTAACCATCTGTTTTCTTCTCTGCTGTTGTCGCGTGTTTCACTTCAATACGGGGCCTGACTGACACTGCAGAGTCTATCACTGGAGACTTGCGGTTTACTTGCAATGCTCATTTTTCTATCCAAAATGAAAAAGAACAACAAGCATGACAACATGAGTGTAATTTAATCCACTTTCCAGTGCTGACAATCGAAGGCAAGGCTATTGGGAGGCTGAAAAAAAGGTTTATGAATGTGAGTGTGTTCAGTGTGTGTGTGTGTGTGTGTGTGTGTGTGTCGGGGAGGGGGAGGGGGGAGGAAAAATAGAAAAGAAATCAATATTGTGGCTCGGCGAATACGAACAATGCCAAAAGCCATATTTAAACTAAAAGTGAACTACCTGCATAAACTATAGCGCTCTACATACTGCGTGTCTTTTTGGCGAGAGCAGCTTCCTGCAGCTATGTCATGTCAGATATCAAAGAAACCTGGCGCGGAGCTAAAAATGATTTTCAGATGCTTCTCTGCAGACTCTGAATCACGGCTGAATAAAAACTACAGTTTCAGTCACCTTTATAGTGCTTTAAACATCGCTGTTAATGCAACTTGGTTGATGGCTTTGTTTCCGAAGAACGCGTTTCCTTAATGAGCTTTATTCACAGTTGCAAAAGAAAATAAAGCACGCCGCCGCCGCCACTTCTAATGCACTAATTCGTTTGGCTCCTGGACAAGTCCGGGCGATCCATATGTGCAGTTGTTTGGAATTATGAAGCACTTTATTACTTCATGAGGCATTGTGTGACATGGCATTGTGGCAGCTGTTTACTTAAAGCCACCGAGTAAATTGGTCAAGAAAGGCTAAGTTCATTGTACCCTGCTGAATGATTCATCAATTAATTACCAAAACAATTATCTTAGTGTGATTTAAAGGCAAAGCTACAGTGGCAGGGGATTAGCATTCTGCTTTTTCTGCTTTGCCTCGTAATGCTCCTGTGGTATTTTACAAAGTAAGATAAATGTCAGCTTGTATTGCCAGATCCACCGTTTGTGAGCCAATCAGGTGAAAGGCCTGTTTCTGAAGGTGCTCGGTGAGGAGCTCGGGGTAAACAAAGGATATATCTGTATGGATGAGGGCAGCTGCCCTGGCCTATCACTAAAAGACTTTTATTTGTTTGGGAGCATAAAATCATCAGGGAAGGATCTTTTTTCCTCCACTTGCACTTTTTGACAGCAAACTTTCTCATGTGACCAATAGACATGAAAAAGTAAAGGCTTTCAAATATGATAGGTTGCGGCTGTATTTCATTTTTGCAGCCCCTTTCTCTCTCGAGTCAAAAAGAACGCTTAAGGTGATAAACAATATATCAGAGATGTTGGCTTGAGAGAAAAAACCCCTGAAACACAGCATGTTAAGAACAGGACTTGACAGCCAATCTTGAGTTCGTGTCAATGTACTCCAGCTTTGTCAAAAGACTGAAATATGATGTGTAGTAACTACAAGAGCCTATGTAAAACATCACTCAAACCCGTATCGCAATTTTACGCTTAAATCATGTCACAAAAGTGGTGGATGTGTAATGGAAACTCATCTATTGCTTTTCCGTCAGCTGTTGTCACATCAAATGAAGAATTGACAGCTTTCACTTTTTTCTGCATATGAGGAATAAAAATCATTTTAAAACGTGATTTCAATAACTGAAGCTAACACATTTTTGCTACCCTGCCTTAATATAAAGGTGACCGGGCAGCAGATCAGCGTGACTGGGTGGGAGACGGTAAACTTGGCCAAGTGTTCTGCTTTTTTGGCCATGTGTAAGACCTCCGAGTTTGATCTCCAAATCCACAGCCAAACCCACTGATGCTCTGCGTTTCTGGATCACTGTTAAAACACTTAAATCACTCTGCCTTTACAATCTTCTGGTTTTTTATGATTTAGAGCTGATGCAGTCTCTGCGCTTAAGTAGGAAAACAGCGGCCGGAGCAACGAGGAGATAAATGTAGGCTCAAGAGTACCGTACGACTTCTACAAAAACACGCTGTGAAATTATTTTCTTGTTCATATTACTGGTTCTCAGACAAAATTGCTGTCCTCTAAACTCTTTTCATTCACCAGCTGGGCTTGTGCATCATGAACCAAAAGCAGCATCGTAAACAACCTCAAAAAGCCTCTCAATTGATTAGGCCTGAGGCTGATTTTTTTCCCTCGCTCTGGTGTCAGATGGTATTTTTAGTTCATGGGGAGATGGGTGACAAAGATAAATCAATATGGGGGGACAAACAATAGTTCTGTAAACAAATGTCAATGGAATAGATGGGTGTCCTTATTTCTCAATTAAGTTAGTAATGTTGTACTGTTTGTACAAGTATTTCATTTCATTTATTCAGTTTTGGATGAGATCCTCAGAAAATCTGTCCTCCTCACATACGCATTTGTCACTGTTTCACTTAAATAAGTATTGACCAAGATCAGCCCCACAAAAAATCATTTCTCTGCTATGCTGGGAGACTAAAATGTGCACTTTAAATAATGTTTTCTTAGGTTCTTTTCTACTGTATAATAGAGGCTTTGTGCCACTCCTGAAAATAAATCCTCTTTGTCTGTT
This sequence comes from Rhamphochromis sp. 'chilingali', assembly GCF_963969265.1. Lineage (NCBI taxonomy): Eukaryota > Metazoa > Chordata > Actinopteri > Cichliformes > Cichlidae > Rhamphochromis > Rhamphochromis sp. 'chilingali'. The sequence continues at coordinate 41,857,372 of NC_137932.1, read as the reverse complement.
TTCATATAGATAGTATGAAGGAACCAAAACACCATCGATCACACGTCGCAATTACACGAGAATAATATGATCACACTGAATCTAACATAAACAAATCCAATGCTTACTGTCTCACTTAACTAAATGATTTCATTATTCAAATGAGCCAGAAAAGTAATCATTATTTTGCTCATGGGGCCATTAGCATAACTATTCAGCGAATGCATGATATGAAAATTATTTACTTTCCATACGGTGACAGTAAAACATGTCAAGAATATCAATACGCGGCGGATGCTAAAATATTGACGACGTAAACCATCTATTTTGGTTTTCCTGCGCACTCTTGCTGATGTTCTAAAAACCCATCCAAACAGAGCTCAGCAGTTAATTGGGGGAGCTGAGGGCACTTGTTGCTATATTATGTTTCAGGAGCCTCTTTACCTCGGAGCTTTCTACAAAGAGGCTGCTGAGCAGACAAAATGGTGCCACCCAAGTGTACGCTGATGGTTCACGGACAGAAAAACATAATCACAAGTCTGCGCCTGGAAAGAGTTTTTAGACGTGCTCGTTTTCTCGTGTCTTTTCCGAGCTATGCGGCCACGTGCTCATAAAAGAAGCCCGGCTGCCCCATCGTCACTGATAGCACGCACTTCAGAGATCTTAAAATACGAGATGCTATTTTACTCGCTTTGATGTGCTTTCACTTTAAGATAGTGCACGATGTATACAAGCTCTTAAAATATAGTTTTATATCAATCAAACACGAAGAAGGAGAATTTTTGAAGCATTCTCGCCATTAATTAAACAGCAGGGGGTGAAAGTTTAAGACATAGACAAAAAAAAGATATAATATGGAAAGCTCATTTCTGTCACCATGGCAACATGATGGGAGCAGAGACATTATTGGCCAGGCCCTTATCGTGGCCCTGTTGACACTTTCTAATCAGAAATTCTGGTCAGCCGTCAGCCCCACCACCACGACCACAAGAAGACCAGTCCGGCTCATCGCCATCGGCTGTCACGGAGCAGAGCGAGGATTACTGACATCATCCTCCCGTAAAGCATTCAGTCAGGGCTCTGTCTTTAATGTGATGCAATTCGACAGTAAACCTTAAAAATGTCGTGCATTTCCCAGTCAACAAGTGAACATTATAAAACATCTGTTTGCTTTAAAAGAAATCTGAGCACTTAACCTTTTGACATGTGCTTGTAAACGCTGTAAATGGTGTTGGAACATGCTAGTAATTGACTCTGATTGGTGCATAGCACCTCTATTTCCATGGGTTATAGCACTTTATTAAGCCAGTGACAAGCCTCTATTTAAGGCTTTCCACTCTGGCTTTTATTACCCAGACTAACCTTTGCGATGACTTTAAGCACGTACAAAAGCTGAGGCTGAAGAACTGTGAGAAACCTCCCATATGTAAGGGCGGCCGATTAAGCGCCGTCTCGTTGCCGTAATGTTTTAATTCATTTTTCTCACAGATGAGCCAAATCAATCGGAAAGTGACCATCTGTTAGGATATGAGTGTCATTGAAGCAGAGGTAATGACGAAAATGTCTTCCTATTTCACAGAAATGAGGAGACATTAGGGTCTTTTTCAGCCATGTAGAGACTGTGTAGTCTCATCAAGCCGGATAACAGACATAAAGAACATGCAGTCAAAACGGCTGCATTTAATCAGAACACCAAACTTACTATCTTTCTATGAAATAGTTTTTTTTTCAGTATTTCTTTGCTCCAACCGTAATGCATAATTGAGAGTAGTCTGCTTTTCATCACAGCTATATTGCATCCAGCAAATGGTTTTTAAATCAAAATGACTCTCTGCAACTCCAGTTATACTTTTTCCAGAGTTAGTCCAGGGGCTAGGCAGAGGCTGATCAAAAGGTCTATTCAGTCATCATTGTGCTCCGAGCACAAAAGAGGACTCGAGATTATTTTGATGTCACACCAGATAATTTTTCTGTCGAGAGCCAATGAGAAGTGTGACGGGGACGCTCCCGATGCTTGTCGTCTGCCGTTAACGCAGCCCTTTGATTTTCCTCGCTGCTCTGATGAGAGCTAAACAGCTGCTTGTAAATGAGCTAGCTTCGCTGCTCGGCCAGCCATTATTCTGCACTCCTGAGCCGACAAGGTCGCTTGCTGGGGGGATTTTGGGTGAAAGGAAAGTGTGGCCTATAGCATTAGCTTGGAGCCACAGGAACCACAGCTTGAGTCCCCCAGGTTCCGGCACCCCCGAGCCCCCTCCCTTTTTCCTTCGAGTCTGCGAAGGAAAAGAAACCTTTAAGTCAAAACTCTTCCCACAGTGCTGATTCTATAATCCAGAGATATCCTTTACAACAGCATGTATTCTTAAGAAGTCAGGTCCATGCAGGGGAGGAGAAGAAAGAAAATATTGCATATATCCTGCAAACAGCAGGATATGGTCGACTGCAGACTCTGTGTGGCCATTGTAAAGAAGAATTGCACGGGCTCGACAGATATTAACGTTCTTTGGAATTCCTTCATATTAACTTTAGCTTATTTTGTAGCTAACAGCAAACAGCAGTTACACGTGCAGACGTTTCATCTGTAATTCAGCCCAAAACATCTGTATATAATTAAGGTGTTTGAAATTCTATATATATGCAGAATATAATTTAGTCTTTAAAACCTACTCGCACATAGAGAGGGAGACAGGATCAGAGAAAGATATTGGGAGAAGAACAAGAGGCAAAGAGCAGCAGGAGAATGAGCATTCCAACCTCATTTGTATTCTCCACCATCCAGTTCACTCCAGTTCATTTACATCTCTGCTACTTCCATAGCAACAGCAGGGGGGCTATCAGGAGCATCTTTGATATAGGTACATGACTCTGAAAAAGATCTTGTCATTTTCCTCTGAATAGGTACTGTGAGAAAAAAACTCATTTTCCATCCTTTTGGTTTGGGTGGGCCTCCTTAAACAGGATTTTAACCTGTCACAGACTCCCCCCCACCCCCCGTTTAGTTTTTTCCTCCAACCAGCACCTGTAGACATATGTCTGCACTAGAAATACCATCATTGCATAGGAAGGAAATATAATCCTGTGGAAACCAAGCACCCGAGCAGGGTCCGAGTATTTATTGTATTTTCTTTCTGATCCGTAAGAGTTTGAACAAATGCATCGAGTCTTAATGCCAGACAGAATCAGAATGCACAACAACGGCAGGAAAACACAACCTCATCAAGTTCCATGTGCACTTGTATGTAAATCAACCTTTAGGCCTAATTAAGCTCTATGGGGCTCATCAAGGTCATAAATCCCATTTTTTCATAAAGCATTATTGACTTCACATTATCTGCACATGTCGGCTGACTGCACTCGCACAAGCACACAGTGTCATCTCACTGTCTAATATCGGATAGCCCTGAGGCCAGGCAGTGTGTGTGCGTTGCTGTGTGTGTTTGTATTTGTGGGAGAGAGAAATGGGGAGTGCTTTTTAGGTCACACACAAAAAAGCAAGGACATCTTCCGGTAATGAAATGGCTGCGATGACCATCAAATAGTAAATTTTGTTTCATGGTCCCTAACAAATGGTCACTGCCAGACTTGAATTTTAAATCGCTATACATTTAGAGATTATCAACGAGAGGTCAAGGCTTCTCGCCTCGTGTTATCACGGTGTGATACCCGGCACAGTGTGGAGGCTTTACTGCAAGGATCCAAAAGGTAAAATATTCCAAATCGTGACACAGCTTCAGTTGTTTTAGCAAAGTAAACTGATTATTATTTAACTTTAAAGTGAACATGCTGCATGCTTTGTTTGATTAGCAGTGTCCTGATCCCACGAGTTGTCCTAAAGAGCTTGATGTGGGGCAGTCCCTGTTAGGGCTGCGTGGCACAGTCATAATTCTGTGATCATGAGTATTTAACGTGACGGCTCACTGACTTCTGTGGCATTTGCTCAAACTCTGCTAACTCTCTGAATCCAAACAGCTGAATACACCAGAATTAAACCTCCAGTAGCCACCAAGCACGTTTAAAGGTGGGAGCAAAGAGTATCGGTGTAAAGGAAAAGAGGGAGCTGAATTTTTTAAAAGTGCACAAACCCAGAACGTGAGCGTGAGGCTCACAGCAACACAATATTTGCTTTGTCTAGACTATCTAGTTCCAATAAATGTTAAGTAAAAATCTGATTACCAGCCCCTCCAAACAAGAGGAAAGCATCTTAGTGACAGCAGGTCTGTCAGAACACTGAAAATATTTAGCATGTTTTTAAATGCGATGAGTTTTTTGCAGAACACCAGTCAGACTTGAATTGGTTTGTGTTCGTCACATCGATACCATTTTCACAGTTTCCATTACAAAGAATGTAAAAATTGGACTGAGATGCATTGGGTAGCACAGACTTCCTTCTCTGCTCCAATGAAGCGTTTGATGCTCCTCAATTCAGTAAAGAAGCATTTCCCAATGGGTCACCAGCAGTGGCAGTACACACAAATGAGAAGGATCCATCTGCTGCATGTTTGCCTTCCCAAAGTGCACTTCTTCAAGCAGGCCACAGCAGTGGTTCCTTTCCCCGAGACTCAGCCCTCATGTGTATGCATTTGTGCCACATTATTCAGCTAGTGCTTCAACTGACCCCCACCTGGCATTTAAATTCCCTGACCAACACGCTAGTCATGCCCTGATGACACGACTACTGCTCCAACTGAATTCTTTATGCAGCTCTTGCTCAGACTAGACTGCAGACTTGCTGCCTTCTAGGTTCGGCAGATTGTTATGTGACAAAACACCGTTTTACTCTGATACAATGGCCTCATCCAAGGTTATGCACAACTCCAGAGTACTTATCTGACAAAGACAGAGCAACAGTTGTTTGGTTTGATTTGATTTTTTTTACTTTTTTCTTCTTCTTTTTTTAAATCATGGGACACTTATCTTAAGATTCCCTTTGGTTCAAGGATTCCAGCTCATGATTCTTGAATAGAAAGTTGAAATTGAATTTAACTCAGTTTATCAGGGATTTATTTGGCGTTATTCATTATAATCCACAGGCTAAGGCTTACCTTGATGGCCTTCCATGTTACATGTGTTTTCCCCCCCAGTGAATCATCTTACCTTTAAAAAGAAGGTCCGCACCAACATTTGTATGTGTGTGTCTGTTTGAAACTTTGACTTCTGGAATAACCTCGTCTGAATCACGTCTGATGCCCAAAATTCTCACTCCTCCATCTGTCTGCAGCCCTCACACATGTCACAGCAGGAAGTTCTCATTTAAGAGTTTCAGATGTCGCTCATGGTTATCAACCTTATTTACTGCATGCTGGCTATTTTAAATAATGGTGGTGGTACTGGCGTGTTTGGAGGGGGTTGTCTTGAAATTAAGGTACAAACTGAATATAAGGCATGGGTAAGTAATATAAAAATGCACCAAGAAGGGGGTTGGGGTTGAGTTGATATCACTAATTTAATTTGATAGTCCTTTATAAGATGTCTTTTATTACAGTTTTCCTTCCGCCCATCATTTACCCAAGAGTGGGGCTTAAAAGCAGGAGCCAAAGCCCCTGACGTGCAATCACACTCAGGGGTCATTCTGGCTCACAAAGTCACACGAGGTCAAGTCATAGCGTTTTTACAAGCGCATAAACGCCCTGAGCTAGCATGTGTGAAGCCTGCCAGCAACTAAACCAGCAGGTCGTGACATCTTCCTTCTAACTAAACAGCTTCTTTATTTACTGCAACCTGCTTTGGCACCATTTGGTCACGTAGCCAAGAAGCACAAAAACACAGAAGAAAGTACAAATACTAACTAGAGAGGAAAGCTGTAAGTTAACAAAGCTTCATGAAAGGGCATTCAGACTGACTTCAAAAGGTCGTGGCTCTAAATTCAGTATATTTATGGGTGTAGTTTCACCACCCCTCAAATACAGGAGCCTCTTCAGGATTTATAGCTGCTCTAAATCAGCAATGAAGAACAGGACTCCAGTAAGGGCAAGCAGGGATATATTACATGTGACTCTTGAGAGCGAACTGTAAAATCTGTGAAATCATAAGGCTCTAGATATATTACGCTCTCTTAACAGAAGCTGTCATTACATGTCCTGCAATCAGTTTTCCTTTGCATGACATTCAAACCGTACCTGCGCTTTTCTGCGAGCGCGTCTTTCGGCAGTGGCCCTCACAATGAAAATGTGATTACGTCCTCTTTAAACACCTGCAGATTGTTGCTGTTTACGTATTTCAGCTGTTGAAACGAGTCGATGGTTTCATAAACAGCAGTTCAGGACCACTTCACTGCCTTAGTTGCTCTTGTTGTTGAAATCAGAAGGTGCGGCAGAGCTAAACTGCTCGCGCTGATAAATACGTGTAATTCACCCTACGAAGGAAAACGGCAAAGAGCACACAGTTAAATCCATTCATGAGGATTTCCTCCATCTCTGATTTTGCAGAAGGAGCTGAAAAGCGAACATGGACACGCTGCGACCCATGTGACCTAAACTCTGCAGTTTAATCACCTTAATATTCCACATCATTACAGCAAAAGAAAAAAAACCGACATTTGCCTTTTGACCAGCTGAGCTAGTTCATTTGTGCGGCACAAGGTGTTCACGCTGGTTCTTGTTTGAAATACTGTCGACACCGGATAATCAAAAACATTCGACTCATCCTCCCCTTGCAGACAACACTTCAGCAGTAGTCCTTGCATGAGGTCTGTCTGTAGTCCTTGATGTCCACTACACAGGCTCTAAGAGCCTGTGCTATTTCTGCCATCATGCGAGGAGGTTCAGGTCTTTTCTGAACACTTTTGTATCTGCTGGATATACCGAAACCTTTAACATCAAATCTTGCAGCTAACCCGGGTTTCAGGCACAGCAAGTAGCAAATATGGAACACGAGGGCAAACACAGACACAACTTTTAAAACGGAGGCATATCTGTGACAAATTGAAGCCTGCTTATACCAAGATGCTCACATCTGCCACGGTCACATTAGAGACTACCAACAAAAGCACAAAACAATAAATTTTCCATGAACAACAGTCTCTGGTTATAGACCACTGCACTGGAGAGTGATAAGATAGATTTGTTTTCCCATATTTGGGATTTAGAGAAAAGACTTGATAAGGTTATCAGAACATGTTTTGTAGATTGTTTGGGATATACCCGCATGATTCTAGCAGGGCAAGAACAAAGCGAGACAAAGCATGACGGTAAAACTGAAGTCAGACAGGGACATGTGGGTAAATGACTAATCTAAGGGTGCCTGAGATACGACCGAGCAGAGGGCTCGTGGGACCCGTGTGAATTCCCGTTATCCAGACAGATCAGCCTGGAGAATGATGGGACAAGGTAGGTTTCACACTAAGTCTGAGGCTCTGTCATGCTGAACCACTCTCTCAGACAGGCCTGAAACCCAATTAAAGACCATGTTAGAGGTTGAGCAACACATGAGGAAACACAGTCTTGTTGTTTTGTAGCACAGGACTGGAACACTCGTGGCTTAATTAAAGCAGTAACCGTATTTGCAACAGGAAACGCTTTGCTTCGGTTTAGAAAGAAAGAAAAAATGACCATAGAAACCTTGTGGAAATGCGTGAGAAATCTGGGGGCAAAATGCTTTATGAAAGACACTTTAGCATCTCCGCCATGACTGACACGGCATCGTATCTGCTGTTTGAGCTGCCGCATCTGTGTCGCGGCCCCAGATCTGGGCACAACTTATGGATGGTGACAGCAAACAACAAACTAATGATGCTTTCCAAGGTTATCTCCGCATAAATAGCCATTAAGAAGAATGCTGACGCGGCAGTCCAAATCCACGAGCGCAGGCTACTAGGAAGCTGTTAAAAACCTTTAGCAAGGGCAACGAGTTAGCAGTCATAGATTTTGGGTTAGTGGAACATCCTTAAACTGCCTCAGTAGCCAGGTGAAGGGAATATCAGTGTTTGGGTGGGAGAAAGGAGAGTGCCAAGATGTCAGCGCTTCACCATGCTTGTGCATGACAAACACCAACCTGGAGCCAGCTGTGACAAAGCCCTAATCCAGAAAATCCCTCCTTCCTTTGCTGAAAATCCTAATGAGGATTTGAAGTACTCAGCAGGGAGGAGACCCGGGGGCTATACACCTTGCCACTGCTTGCTCTCCCAGTCATTGTCTCCTTATCTCCTTATTGGCCAAGCCTGGCTGGCGATGAAAGAGACATGACAGCATGGTGGGCCTTCGTACACAGGCCCCACGCCTGCCTGGCTCCGCGGGGAGCCAGATTCCACAAACAACCAGGATGACATCACACAGGAGGTAGAAAGACAAAACCAACAGAGGTTGGTTTAGACACACGAGATAAAAGGGAATTTTAAAAATCCAGCCCTTTAGCCTTTACCGTTTTGCTTCAACAATAAGCAAATTGGAAAGTATGAAAACTTAGCATTTCAGAAAGTAATTATGCAACAACTGATTTGTCTCTGTTAACAAATTAGGTATGGGCCAATGTTTTCAAAGGCTGGCTCATAGCTAAATGCCAAATTAAGTGATCAGGGGACTGGAGCATGGCGACGCAGCGGGGTGCTATTCTTTTTCCACGGACACAACCGACACAAACGAGTATTCAAAAAGGGAAAAAAATGGTTTACTCATCTAACAGTGTTCTCTTTTTATTTTTAAGACAACTAAGAAAGAGGCACCTGGCGCTGGGCAGAATGAACGGCTAACGATTAGTCTGAGATACAGTGTGTGTGCCTTTAAAGACCGGGCTTATGATAACAGGATTTATAGTTTACCTGATTGGATTTACCTGTTAGATAGTTATCTTCTTATCTTCTTGCCCTAATGCTGGTCAGTAAGACACTGGAGCAGAAAATAGAGAACAAAAAAGAGAACAACGTGGAAAATAACAAGATAGCAGCCTGCCATCTTAATGAAGTTATAAAACAGGCTTTTATGGTTACAAGAAAAGGCTAAATGGGTCAAATAGGTGGTGCCAGAGCACTGGGAGGAGCCGGGTCCTGCCCTTGCAGGTCCTGGTTCACATTATGCTGCAGGCTTTTACTTCTAGCCTTTATATTTTCAAAACACCTTGATTATTTCTCTCCACAGACTTTGGTGTGACAGCTTTTAAAGCCCTTCTCTTTTCATTTCACGTGGTACAATAACAGGCCCTTTCTTGCTGCCCTTGAGAAATCTCAAGTACTTTGAACATTTTAAGCATCGAGGAGAAACTAGTGTGGTTTCAGGGTCTGTGACAGAAACGGGAATTCTCAAGCTTGTTTGCCACTTTTGCCACTGAACAAGCAGCTTTTATTATAGGAAGAGAAAATAACTGAAGTTTAATTTTTGTTGCATAAGGTCGACATGACCTACTTGGGATAGTTTTTCTTATGTTTGCTTATACATCTGCAAAACATGATCACTCACACAGTAACATCCGTACACTGTGAAACTGTGACAATTAAATTAAACAAACTTCCCAAAAAGCTCCCAGGATAGGGAATTTCCTGATTAAGTGTTGATAATAATTTCAAACCAACAATGGTGCAGGAAGAGCAGCGTAGGGACAGGCGAGTGTGTCGCAACTTTCACCCTAATATCGCATTTCTAAAACTGAATCCCTACTCTTCGGTTCGGCCCCGCGTAATTCCAACAATCATCGGGAAAACTTCGACGAGAGCGTGTGGCTGAGCTGGGTGGGAATTGTTATTCTGTCGCTGATACATACAAATCCTTTCAACCCCACCAGAATTCACTAAATTATTTTGAAAGATATGTGAGCCAATTTAATCATGTATTGCAGGGGTAAATCACGACTGTTTTTTTTTTTTTTGCAAAAAAATATTATTACTTTGTAAATTACACCTTCGCCTCATTTTAGGTTGGTTGTCATGGTGATATCCACAGGGAAAGCCAATGGGACAAAAGGAAATAAACCCACTACTTTACAGAAGACCACTGTGAGCGTGATTGTTGTGCTGATGCACAGACAGACAGAAACATAGGTAGACAGATGAAATGAACGCTATTAATCACTGTGTTTAGATCACCCTCGCTCTGTTTCACAAGGTAAATTAAAGACTGTAAACATAATTAATTAGTGGAAGGCAAAACATGCGTAGAGCATTGTGAATATTAATGTGTGAAGCCTGACGCTCACCTATAAGCTGAAACCGGTGCTGCTGGTGTCTGTGGGCTCTTTCTGTTTTAAAAGGGCATTCCCACACTTCAGTATTTCACTTCCATGAATTTAGGGGGAATTCAAAAGGTCAAAATTGATTCACCAGAGGCCAAGTCCAAGTCTTTCCTTCTTAATTCTTTTCCCACTTTTTCCAGTCGCTCTCCTTTAGAACTGTCTTAATGGATTGAGTAGTTCTTATGCTAAATTATTTTCACCTGATGTCTCTTTAACAAAGGTGAAGCTAAATTATAGACGGAGAGCAGAAAATAAAAAGTAAGTCTATACTGTAACCAGCACTGGTCTCATATCATCGTGAGTGATCGTAGTATCTATGTCGTAACGACGCCCGTGTGGCCTTTTGTGCAGTACTGTCTGAAACGTATGTAACAAATCAATTTTGGAAATTAATGCTGCAGAATAGGCTGAGGAGGGTGCAATTTTGAGAGATGAGGATGTGAAGGGAAAAGAAAATACGGGGAAGAAATGAGCCCAGCAAATACAGATATTCATGAAGAAAAAGTGAAGGCATGAGACAGATGGTCAGTATCGGTATTGGCTGTGTGTATGAGTCTTTCTTTAGATACAACAAAAAAGAAAAACTGGAAAACTAACTTTAAACTATTTACAGCACTGCACTAACCCATTTAATTCAATTATAAAAATGCATTAAAAAGATATTAGGGGTAGACGCAGTTTAATGAAGCATGTTTACTTGAGGATATTGTTTGTAATGAACTGTTTCTGGGCTGAGATGGGAAAAAGGAGAAGGTGGGTGGGGGGCTCGGGGAGGAGGCTATCCAGCAAGAGGAAAAAGGTGAATGACAAGTGCCATGTTATTAATAAACGGGGCTATTTATGTGTTTTTGAACCCGTTCTCCTCCCCGATTCTGGACACATCGTCATGTCTGTCTCTTCTGCCAGAGTGGACTCACGCAGCACATGCAGTTCACTCCTTCGCACTGTTGCAGCAGATGTGTCTTAAAAAACCATTAGTCTATCGACAAGATTTATTGCAAACCCTGCTGACTGAATTTTGTGGAGCACCCGGTAAACACCAGAGGCAACGCAACATGGATAGGAAAACCTCTGAGGTTTTCCTAAATAGATTAACGTGTATATACACGAGTCTCGTAATTGCTCTTTGCCCGAGGTTCAGAATTGGGGTTTAGTAAAGTGCCAATATTTGAGGAAAACATATAGATTTGTATGTGCGTGCATGTAAAGACAGTGCAATCGTTTCCCCGACTGTTTCCCATACGGTTTCACATTTCTTACATGAAAGATCAAATTGAACCCAGGTGATACATGAGAAGACCATATGGTAAAGCACATCGTGCCAGTGTGACCTGCTACAGTGTAAATGAATCTTGAGAAATCATTACCTTGAAAACTTGAATGAGTAATCCTACATTATTAAGTTTTTTAAGAAGTAATAAAGCAGGTATAGCGAACAGTTGGCGAGATCTTAAAACAGTTGGCAGCAGTGAAGCAAAATCTGTAAAGACTCATCTTATACTGCACGAAAAAGATGCCAACCTCGCTTTATTTTAAATCCAATAATCAAACGTCTAAAGTAAAGCACCTCTAGTCTTGCGATTAAACACTAATAAGTAGAGGATACAGTTTATGAGATAAGGCTTGGACGCATAAATCTTGTAATTACGATACAGCGGAGAGTGATTTAATCAAAACTTAATGCAGTATGATTAAAACACATTCAAGCTTTATATTTTTTGAGGTGTGAAATCTGTGTGCCTGCCTGCCATGAGACAGAACATTTTAGTGAGGAATTTAAAAATGGATCCAGCTCTGATGCCACTGGGAACAACTGACGCTTTCAAGCAGAAAATCTCAGACAAATCACAATTTACCAACTAATGAAACCACTCAAGATTATCCCCCATCCGCCTGTGCCCACTGTCCTCCAAGCTGCATTACTTACACAAGCAGTGGCTGCACCCAGAGAGCAGATTTGGCTTCAGCCACAATGTAACTGCTTATGCTATATGCAGTAGAAAACAATAGCATTAAAAAAATAAGTTTTTTATGTGAGCCTGAAAAAAAAACAACAACACACTTTTTCAAAAGACGCTATCAAAAAAAAACTAGCAGTATGTTTTTGACGAAAGCAAGAGGAGCTACTTACCCTCTGTGGAGTGTACTTGGGCTAGAGTGATGAGAAACCAGCAGAAAGTGGGTAGTTTCCACAGGGAGCAAGACATGGTGCCAGGTGTTGATGTTGTGTGGCAGATTTGTGTTCTGAATAACAGGTTCTGATTAGAAAAGTCCAAGCCAAGTGGTCTCAGAGATGCTCATCATTGATCCTCTAACCTGCAGAGAACACAAAAAAAGACATTCCCTTCAGCAGTGATAATAATTCAACGTGCGAGCTCTGTCCTTGTGTGATTTCACAGTGGAATTCATCCTGTAACACTCATGTCACAAGGCACTTGATGCTGCATATACATCCTGCTGCAGAAATGTGACAACTGTGAAATGCCACAAACCCCATGCAAGCCACTAAAATAAGCCCAGAAGTTCAATAATCCTGCAAAGGGAAATCCCTTGATGGCAGCTCAATGCTAACTATTTCCCCAGCAGGGAGGGGTGGGGGTGAATCGTTGTGTGTGTGTAAGCCGAGGGGGGGCTGAGTGGGATCAGCACCGTGATCAAAAAGACGGATCCCGCCCTGTCCACCTTCTACCTTCTCAAGACCTTTAGCGATGCTAACCTTATCAAAACTGTGTCAACTTGTATTTTCTGTTCCTGTTCCACAGAACACATTTATGCCTTTTGAACATTGTTTAAACCCCTTTAAAATCCCTTTTTTTTGGGCCACTGTCTCACGTGACATCACTTTGATGTGCTAAAACGTAGCACCTTTATAACACCAAAAGCATCTCGCCGACCGAGTAAAAGCTCTGTTGTAAGAGCTGCAGCGCGTCCTGACACGGAGTAAAACGCTACAGCCACGTGGTGGAAATGCTAAAGTAAATGACAGTAGCATTTAGTGCTAGAAATATTAATGATAATAGCCCGGATAGCATCAGCCAAAAAGCTTTCCGTGCAGCTTGCTTTGCATTGTCATTGTTGTTATTGTCCATTTCAGAGGTGGTTTTCTTACATATGGGAGCTGTTTTCACATCCGGTTATTTTTAGGAAGGTTGCACACGTAACGAAACGATCAGCAACACGCATTTTACGTAAAAATGTAGCAGTAATGAAGCTACTTTTGGCCGGGGATGCACTACTGGAATCTCACTTGTATCCAAGCGGAGCTCTACTTCTGTTTGAGTGATATTTTATGACCCCCAGACAAACAAACAAACACTACCAAGCAAATGGTCACTTCTCTGTGTTGTGACTGACCACAAACCACCTTATCTCTCCAGTCCCCCCCCCCCCCCGTCCCTTACATCTCTCCAAACCAAAATTCCTGTCTCCCCAGCCCATCCATACCTGTCTCTGTTGTACGAGTCTGAATGTTTGTTTTGCTCTCTTTCGCTACAAAAGCAAATGGCCTCCTCCCCGCCACAGATACAGCGTTGAAGCTGTGTAGGGTGAAACCTAATGCCTACCTGCGCGCCCAGGCATGCGTTTCACAGAACTAACGGCTCCCTTTTGTCTGTGTGTTTACACTGCTGGGCTAAGCTCAATCCTCTCACTCCCATGGACCATTAGCACATTCACCATGGGATATGGCATCACTCTGGCAACAAGGCTCATAGGACCCCATTAGAAACAGTTTTTTTCTTTTTTAGCACATTCAAAAACACAGTTCCATTTTTTTCTTTCCGAGTCTTCAGCCTGCAATTGTTAGTTAAGATTCAAAGGACTGGATGTTATCCGTTATACTTGCAGCTAACAAGAAAAGACCGTGAGGAATTTTGTTTGTCATGTACAGTCAGAGCTGCAAAACTCGTCTTCAGCTGCCTCCTCCACACTGGAGAATATCCGCGGCCCGAAAGGTCTTTGATCTATTTTGTCTGAGTTCTCAGACAGTGTAATAATTTATCACCGAGAAAACATGCAGAGCACACACATTAGCCAACAAAGTTATAATTAAACCTGCCATAATCAGCTCATCTAGTATGACATTGTGCCTCACCTGAGACCTCTAATTTTAGAGCCATTTAAAAGAGGTTAACAGGAGCAGAACACACACAGCCACCGGGTATTTAGTTTCAATGGAATAATATGCAGTCATGAGGCTTAACAAATGAAAGTTGATCAAACATGTTGGATTCCAATAAAACTCTGACCCTTTTTTTTCTTCAGTCCACGTGGCACCAATTCAATTTATCAGGTGAGTGGTGACACATAATCAGCCTGTAAAGTCAAGGTCCAAACGTACGGCGTAATCAGCTCTTGAGCTGATCGTCTAACAATAAAGCTGGTGGATAGTGACCATATTAGCTTCATCTTAGCCTCATCGGCTACTGGTTTGTCCACTTTTGCCAAAAGACATCTACGTGTGTTGAGCGGTGGATGATGGTAATCAGTCCTTAAAACTAATACAGTATGAACACTCAGATGAAATGAACAGTTTAACAAAATTAGGCTCCTTAACAGGATCATTCATTATTTACTCTTGTGTTTTAGCGTTTAACAGCAAAATATAGTTCAAGAGGAATATCTACACATGGAGAAGGCGGCATTCATTCAGGCTCTAACCCTGGAGGCGTTAGCTGGAAAAAACGAAATCTGTTAAAAATTAGCTTCCGCTCTTGTCATCACATGCCATTGTCAACAAATGTAGCCTCACTTTGCACCAGGTTCACTCTGTGTGCGCACCAGACTGGGGAAACAGAAGCTACTGGATGTATGTGCACTAGTCCTGCTCAGCTTACATCCTTGACAAGACGCTGTGACCTACTTAACGTGTTCGTTTCGATAACCGGTCTATTGGCTTCCCATGGTGAAGTAGTCATTTTTCCCCTTTACAGTTGCTTTATTAGCTGATGCACCAACAAACGTATCGAGTGATCGTTTAAGCCAAATCAGGTCTAACTAAACTGTTATAGCTCGAGTCGACACTTTATGCCAAACGTTATGGTCAAAATAGGTTAAAACATGCATTTTGGTGGATGCGTGTCTTCTTCATGGCTGAGGCTGTTTGTGTATGTAAACAGGCTGGTCTCAATATGATTTATTCTTCCTTCCTTGTCATCATTGCTTAGTGTAAAAAAAGGGAGGCAGCGCGCTCACACGCCCTGTGTCAGAATGCTAAGACAAAGACGGGATGCCTTTAAACACTTTGCCTTGAAGGCAGCGTAGACCCCCTGCCACAAAAGGAAAAGAACAAAAAGGACGACTGTAGATCCGCGGTACACGGGGACGGATGTTCTGTAAATCGACGATAACAGTCCTATACTTTAATATATTTTGTATCATACTGTGAGTGCTTAACATGCTGAGACACCAAAGGCGCAGGCTGCAGGAAGACTGCAGACTGCCGTTCTCCTCATTAAACAGGCTGAGGTCTCCCCTCTCAGCTGGGGGTTTCTTTTCCCTCTCTTCGCCTTGTAACGGAAACTGCCGGTGATCTCATTTTGACCATTTTCTCAAATAGCCCTCGACTCCGGTGTGATCTCAAAGCAGGTTTGAGCATCTCTATAACGCCGCCGCTGCGTCGTGCTTGAAGTTTGGACTCGATACGCAGAGATGCACAGATGACGAGCGCCGCTGTCGACGCGGGTCCTTCGACTTCACGAAACGCATGACCGTAGCGGTCTTCTGTGATTTTTAAGCACAGATTGCTAAAATGTCAACAAGCATCGCAGTGCTTGGGCTAAACGTGAAGCCACTGCAGACAGATGTTTAAGTACTCTGAAAAATGTAGAAGCCACAGGGGCGTGAGCCCAGAGGCTTTAAACATATGTGTGCTTGATATACGGGCAATACAACAGAATGCTTTATAATCAACAACTGTGTGACAAAATTAGGAATTGCAGGAGCAGTTGGTCCTCTTAGGAAAAAAAGAAATAAAAGGGCTTAGTGACTGGGAGGAAGGGGGTTATTAGAAGGGAGGGAGAGAGGATTGATTGAAAAGGACAGTTTGAAATTTAAATGCAGTGGGGGTCTGAAAACAAGAGGCAGATGTGAAAGAATGCTGGGCTTCTTAGACAAAGCTCCTGGTTGTCCCTCTATAGCTGTTAGAGGGCCACAGGAGAATAGAAGAAGAGTTGGGCCATTCTACAAAACGAGGTCTGGGAGAATGGAGGGGGAGCCGGAATAAAGAACCTGAGTGGGGGAGTGGGACACGAGTTACAATGAGAGACTGACAGCTTGCAAGTCTTGCTTGACCCTTGAATTAGCCCCTGAGCTTTCAACAAACCTCGAGAAAGAGTTGGGATGTTAATTGCCACCGAACATCACAGGGATGCAAAAGAAGGGAAACACAGGGCCAGATATTCACTGAAATGGAAATCAGAATCAACAGACCACCACATGTTGAATGCAGGGAAACACATTTGGTTTCTATTGGGCTTTCCCAAAACTATCCTCCCTCATACATTAATTCATACGCACTATAAGAACCCTGTTATCTGTTTCTCCAAAAAACCTGAAACATGGGGCTCAGTCAGAAAATACTCAAGTCTCAAATCTGGAAGAAATGTCTTCTCAAAAGTGACTGTGTCCCTGCTTTGACACTGCTGAAATGTACATTTTGCAAGCGTAGAGATTGGGCTGGTGAGCAGATGAGTCTGGAGCCCCCCACTGAGTCGGATATAGGCCAGGAAGGAATCAAGGCTGACCTCTCTGCTGAGGGAATGATTGAGAGCAGAACAGGACCAGAGGAGCCGAGCGACACCCGACCAAACGCCGTGCGACTGCTGGTGCCACGAACACGAGACCCGACCCTGACACGAGCCGAGCCAGTGAAATACCGGGTCAAACACGCATGCTGCACGACAGGACTCCTCAGCAGCAGAGATGGTTAATGGAGCAGGGAGCGCAAAGGATAAGGGCGGAGAAAAATTGCATGGAAGATTATTTTCATTTTATTATTACTCTGCATAGTAACATAGCTGGAGATGTCGTGATTAGGACTGCTAGGACTTTTAGTCACACTGTCTGTGGGAGGCTAGCTTACTTGAAACTTTCATGTATTATCTTGTGCATTTCATCATCTGAGAGCACATAAAACCAACTGTTTTTTGAATTTGTTGATCACAACATTTGGATTAAACGAATCATTAGCCGGCTCTGATGCAAGCCACACTGCACGGAAAAGGCAGCAGCATGCAAGAGGAGCAGAGCGTGACATAAGCGTGGTACTTGTCATGCTCACTGCTCTTAGTGTTTGCACCATTCATCATTTTTATGAGCCACTCAATTAATCGATTAGGGTACTCCCCACTGGTTAGGACATATGGCTACTAAATAAAGCAATCATGAGCTAAGCCCTGAAACACTCCAGCACTTCAATACATTCAAAAATAAATGGATTGTCTAGGAGAAAGAAAAGACAGCATTGTTTTATTTTCATTTCCCTCCTTCGATGTTTTACTTGACAATATGAAAAACAAAACAAAAAAGTATCTCTGGTCTGCCGTAGTTTTACATGTCGAGAAGCGCCGCGTTTATCAGGAAAGATTTCCTGATTTAAGAATGTCAACATACGATATGTTTCAACGTGGCACTTTTCCTCTGCATTTCTAGGCACTTAGTGTTATCGCCCACTCTGCTTGAATATATATTAAATCCATAGC
Source organism: Rhamphochromis sp. 'chilingali' (assembly GCF_963969265.1). Taxonomy (NCBI): domain Eukaryota; kingdom Metazoa; phylum Chordata; class Actinopteri; order Cichliformes; family Cichlidae; genus Rhamphochromis; species Rhamphochromis sp. 'chilingali'. The sequence goes on along the minus strand of NC_137932.1, from coordinate 41,839,541 downwards.
CTCATAATCACTTTAGCAATGCAAGAAAAATCCTATTAGCGCTGAAAGATACCTACACCTGTCTGTCCACATGGATTATAGGCAGGTGATTTGCCACGGTAACAAAGTTTTAATACGGGTCCCATACATTTTTTTTGTTCTAATTTTGATGTTTTACTGGGAAATGAAGTGGATTATCTCGAATGAAATTTCAAAATGTCATTTCCACTTGCTGATAGCACAAAACTATTCCTTTCAGGTCTGCAGAGATAAGAATGATTCAGCCAGGGCTGTTAAACGGTGTCTTTGCCAAATGTTCCTCCGCTTAGGAATTAATAGGCTGACATTAATACAGCAAGATAAATAGGCAGGTCAGGTAAGTGAGCCCTGCCATTATATGGGCATCTCATGGTGATAGTACCTGCCAATCAAGTCCAATAAGTCCTTGACAAGGTGTGATTCACCTTGAAATACAGAGAATGCATGCAATATGTAGTATATAGTCCCCTGTTGAGAAACCTGATCCAATTAGTGTGTGCGCATAAATACTTTGCAGGGTTGACGCCCCGAGAGCACATCAGGACAGCATAAAAGTTGGGTTAACGTCCGCTACACACAACCTTTTTTTCTACATATGAGTCACCTCTCATCTAAAACAACATGGCTGTTTGCAAAAGAGGGACCAAGACCTTTTGGAAGCGCAAGGCCTGGTTTTTAGTCTATGATAATAATGCGCCGTATTTACACGGATATGCACCAGTAAGCAGCTTTTGTCATCCTCTGCCCCCCTCCAAACGGAGCAGCTGAATGGGTAAAACCTTCGCTTCATCCTTCTATTAAGGACTCACCATCAATAATGCACTGTGATCGTGAGGCGTTATTAAGCAGGATGATTAATTTTTAAGGCAGTGGGCAGCAACACAAAACACGAAGAAAGTAACAGAGACGACGACTTGTGAGAGACGCGTTTTCAATGGAGCAGCGTGAGCGTGAAAATAAGACACTTATTTGCGACTTTTTTTCGTCTAGGCGACGAGAAGCAGAGAAACTGAAAAACGAAGGAATGTTTTCAGTGCACCTCGACTGACGGATATGTCATTAAGTAAATACTTGGCATACGCTGAATTTACATTCCGGACAGTCTGCATCATCTTCTCCTTTGTGGCTTTTATGTTTAACAATGTCTTAATAGGAGCTTTTACCTAGACTCAGCTCACTGCAGTGCCCCTAATACAATTTCTCTGTATTTGTTGATGCATCAGAGGCAAAAATTGGCAAAAATTGCATCAAATCCTGTAAAACTAGTTATTGTGTTACTGTGGAAATGTATATATTTTTGAAGAATGTTAATTCTTTCAGATTAGAGGCACTATGCTTAATGTCTAATTAATGCTTTTAACCTTTCTGTGGCTCAGGGGAAGGACAAAGCCAAAGCCAAAAGGGCCACTGCATCATCTCAGTCATCAGCTAAACAGGAAGAGAAGCAATACTGTACGAATGATTTCAGCAGTGGATGTACAGTAGCGTACTTCATCCGAGCGCATTTCTATCCCACTACTGCCGAATCTATTTCCAATCTAAAAGATGGCATGAATGCCTTTGTCAGACAGGGGGAGCGGCGTATGTCAAGCTAAACAAGGTATAGCGCTGTGTCTCGTCAGGAAACTTAGACAAAAGAAGTGGGTGTAGTCTTTCCTGAATGCAATCACTTGTCAGCCCTAAATCTTCACTCAGTACTGCCGTGACAGGTAACGGTGCTTTTTAAAACGATGAATGTATATTGGCCTTTTTTTAAAGATACAGAAAATGTCTAAAAGGCATTTTGCTGCCGCTCACAAATGAATGTTTTACACACTCTGCTGCACAATAACATGAAACATATTTTCATTAAAAGAGTGAAAAAGGGGTGAGACTACATAGTTAGTTTTTTTAAAGAAAAAAAAGCATCTAATATGGCATTTATACACAGCAGCACGACATAAGCGAGTAATTTGGGTTGCTTTGAATTTTTGGGGAGGCTGCTTCATTAGATTTCCTCGTGCAGTTCCAGTGTCACTACTCCTTGCCCTCTGCCCACCTTCAGCTGTGAAAGGGAGAGGACAGTTTTGGGGCTGAGCTTTCTCTACCGTCCTCATTTGCATAACATCAGCAGCGCGAGGGGGATTGTGATGCAAACAAGCCAAGATTGGCTCGTTCCATCTCCCCCAATTTTAATAACTAAGGTGTTATAGGTTCTCGCTCCCGCCTGCTCACTGTACAATGGATCAGCCTTCTTTGAGACTGAGAGAGAGATTCGATTTTTTTAAAAATAGGTGGAAAAGTTTCAACTGCAGTTTGGATGATTAAAGAAAACTTGCGTGCAGTTGACGTAAGAGCGGCGCTGCTGCTGTTGCACTTTGCCCGAATTTAAACACGTGGCAGGCCACAGGAGGATAAAAAAATCTTCATTATGGGCGAAAACATCTCTTTTCACCAATGTTCCTCATTTCCCAACTGACCATGATTTGGGCTTGACATGAATAAAGAAAAAATATGTAAATGAATCGGTGGCTTATGTTATCGTCCCCTGCCACCCACAGTAGGACAGCAGATACAGCAATCACTGCTTCTGCACCTTGTGTATGTTTAATATGTGTTTGTTCCTTTGTGATAACAAAAAAAAAAGGGGGGGGGGGGGGGGGGGGGGAGATAAACAGGGCTTTCTTTTGTTGTTGTTTTTTTTCTCCTTCGAATAACTGGACCAAAGTCAGGGAATCCAAAGACACAAGGAGAGAGAGAGCAGACAAATACAGGAGACTGTCAAGCAGACTGCGATAAAACATTCACTGTGAAATTATCTCCCTGTCATAAGGTCCTCCTGTTTTGAATACCAAAGGGATTCAAATTCCCAAACAAACTATGAGAGGTTGACCAATTTTGTGCTCTGCTAAACGATAGCGGATTGCAGGGCAGGTTGTAGCTTTGAACCACCGCGGTTTGAGGTAGCAGGAAGCCAAGATTTTAATCTCTGCATGTCTGCATAGGTAATCCATTGAAGTGTAATTGCTACAGTTCTAAGTTATACAGAATAATGACAGAAGAATGAGACTCACTATGAATATGAAGTGAGTGAGAACACAAAGTCCCCACAGTGGCAGAGGAGCAAAACACTTTGACAAGGACTCTTGCTGGGGAGGAAAACTATCCTCTGAAGAACAACAAGCGCCAATATGGACGCTGTTTTTCTTTTTTCTTTTTTTTTTTAACAAGACGCACCATTCGGAGAAACATAATGAAGCGAGCCGCGCAGATGAAATGTTAGGATTTATGCGACTAAAGCGGCTAGCTAAGATGAACCCGTTCCTGTTAGCAACAGCATTTCATCTTCATGGATACCAAGGATGTGAAAGAGAGGTGAGAAAGAGGTGAATTTACAAAAGAGGAAACAGTTACGTATTTATGAAATTAATTAAAATGCAGCCGAATGTGTAGCATGCAAACTTTCTGGAATTTCCACATTAAATATAAGAGATGCTGCTTGCAACCTTTTGCTCTGTGTGTTTTCTTTAAATATCGCTCTTTGCAAAAACATGAAAATCCAGGAAGCTTGAAAAGACTGGAAGGTGCAACCTAATACTGACTGTGGGTAACTCGTATATGTTTTTTAACACTGAAAACAAATGGGTATATGGAGGACTTAATGTTATGAAAGGTAACTACAGAATAAAATCAATACATTTAACATGTCATCCTCCTGGGTTTTTTTACACCAAAACATCTGCAGCAACATTTGGCATTTTTTGAGCCTGCTGCTGCTCCAGTTGTATGAATTGTGTCTGAATTCACTTATCATTTAAATATCAAGCATGCACCTGAGAAAGTCTTATGGGCAGTGACTTTCAGAAAACGTCTCCAAGTAATGCTTGCACAATCCTGCTTTTTCCACGCTGCTTCCACGGGAGCCTCGAGCCTTTTCAGGTGAGAGAATAAAAGATCCCTTTTTTTCGTCTCTATTTTTTGGCCCTTGCAGTAAACTGTAAAACGAGTAGGCGTTGCAGCGTCTGCAACATTCACCATCTCTCGCTGATTGTTAAGGCTCAGCTTTGGTGTCTGGAACCCACATTTCAACACCACCGTTTACAGAGCAAATGTTCGTCTTAGGTAGACCTTTAAAACATAAATAAAAACAAGCTAAACATTTAGGCAAAATTTACTACCTCACCCTGATACCCAGAGAGATGTTTTCAGGGAGCACAGAGAAACTTTTCCATTCTTTAGACACGTCTCTGCCTCCTTGGAGTTGAAGCTTCTTGCCTACCCCCGGGCCGGGCTGATGGTAATGGCTGCAGGAGCCGCTTCCTGTCAGCTCACTCCAGACTCACTAGTAATCAGCTCGAGCTGATGAATGACAGAAATGCCACTGGCTCCACTTTTTGCAACGACAAAAAAAAAAAAAAAAAAAAAGCACCAGTTTCTGCCCCCCCACCCACCCATTTGACTGTCCTCTTTACACAGCTTTTTTTCCCCATTTCCATCAACTACTACAAAATAGCACTCATCACATTGGTTCAGCTGCTGATGCTGAAGCTAAAAATGAAACATGTGTTGCCGGGCACAGATGCAGTACTTGAGAATTTGTAGAGCTTGCTCAGAGCTTTCTGTCTGGTCATCATTTAACCTTGCTTTCATTTTATCACTGGGTGATTTATAAGGATGTGAACACATGTTCGCTTTAATGGTCCCAGTACAAAAACACAGCTATAAAGTAGATAAAACTACTTTTTTCCCTGCTTTGGCTTATCTGTTTATTTCTTAGCAGGTCATGGCATTTTTTGGCCTCATTTATCTCTTTTCATGCCACACACACACACACACACACACACACACACACACACACACACACACACACACACACACACACACACACACACACACACACACACGAAATATCCACCAAACACAAAACCTGACCTATTTTTTTTTTCTTGAACAAACTAAAATTACACCTTTAAAATTTTTTGTTTATCGAGCAATAAATATGTTACAGCATTGCGAGGCTGCTTTTTACACACCTCAAATTATTGTTAATGTTTAAAGTTATTTAAGAAATAAGCAAAGCGATAAAACTCTTAAACTACAAAGAGAAATCCAAATATCGTTCAATTTTAATTTCTGAAATAATCAAAAATAATATATGTAAAAATGTAGCAGCTTAAAAAAATGCATTATAACACAACAAAGAAGAACATTTTTGCCACCTACGGAGATACTGGACATTTGGCCGGTAATGAAATTTTAGCCTTAAATATTTATTACATGCTGTTATTGTTTGCGCTTATTGCAAGGAATCTATACGGTGAGCATCCTCAGTTTTATTGCAGTTGTGCAACTAATAGCATTTCTTCTGCTTCTGCACGTCCTGCTCAGTCACAACATAACAGATGTGAAGTATAAGCTGCAGTTCTCACACTCATCTTAATTACTTAAACCGGTTTGCTGTGGACTGAATTAGACAAACCGGTGGCTCTAATGGATAAAGCAGTCAGGGTATGTGTGATTTATAACAGAATTCACACCAGCAGAGCTGCCTCACACCTCATTTAGAAGGAGGCACGATGAATTATTAGGGCAGCCTGTATATGTCTTTTTCCTGTGCAAATGCCAAAAAGATCAAATCAGTACAGAGACGCGTGTCAATATTAAGCACTCCAAATTTCATTATAAATACATGAATAATTTGACGTCTCCATCGACACACACACACATTCAGGAGCAACTTCTCTGCAGTATTTAAGATGTTCATTACCTCACCCCCACGGCAGTAGAGGAGGAGTTGGATCCAACAGGCAGCAGTGAATGCCAGGCCTGGCACAGCTGTACAAGCAAAGCTGTAAAGAGAAGTCACCGGCCACTGTCGCTCAATCTTTCCCTGTGTTAATCCCACACTGTCTGCATGCACGTCAGACCCATTCCTCACATCCTTGCATTGCTTTTCACACCCCTAAGTTCAATTTGGCAGGAAAGTGGACACGTTGCATCACTTCTCCTGGCTGAAAATTCTCTCGGCATTGTTCCCCTCCAATAATCTTGTTTCTGAGACAGCATGATGGCTGTGTTATCATGTACAATCGATTCGCTAGTCATTTTCTGCAAAATATTTTCTTGCTTCTTGCGTTCTCTTTCAGGTACTCACTGAAGCGTGCAATGTGAACGCACAAACCTGAGTTTTACTCGTGCATTTCCACACCAGAGCCCGGCTTTGTGACTTTTAACAGCGGCGCGGCAAATATGTGTACATATGAGATTTAAAAGCCTTTAATGCCCCTGAATCTCTTCGTAGCTGATCAGATCATCTTCTGAATGGCCTCGATACACAAACATGCGGCGTGTGTGTACAGAAGAGTCGGCTCCATTTATCTGCATTCATCCTTCACATTATCATGGAGGGACAGCTTGCTGTCATATCCCAGACCGTTCCTGTGGCTGGACAAATGCGCTGAAAAATGGACCCTCAAGTGTTGGGCACGTTTTACTAAACAAGCCCCTCTATGTTTTATAGACTTACAGAATTTTATAGCCGAGCTCCAGCGGAACCAAATCCCGGCCTTCGGGGCAGAAACTTTATTTTAACATCTCTCTTTTTTGGGGGGGAGGACTGACATTTTGTCCTCTGCCTTCAAAATGTTTTCCCAAGAAGCTTCTCCTCAGTTGACCTACGCAGAGACCATTGCCTCTGGCTTGTCACAGGGAAAAGAGTGATGCGGTTCTATGGGTAACAGAGAGGGAGGCTCTGTACTGAGACAGCAGCAGGTGCAGCCGTGACAGTTGCCGTGTTGTTGCTAGCCCCACACTGTAGTCAAGATGAGGTTCACAGATGTAGCCACTCAGTGCAGTGGTTTATTGGCTGCCTGAAACAATGCATCTCTGTCAAGAACAACTCCTCCCAAGGCCATTTCAGCCTAACAGTGCTGCGTATGAAACAAGGCGTAGAAAAAGCTCATTCTGACACACAAGGTCAATTCAGCTCCACAGCAACACAATCAAAGCTCCCCTCGCTGTGCCAAAAAGCAAAACAAATACCAACCCGGAGCAATCACGCTCAAACGTGGAGGTTTCAGCCACATTTTCATATTCAGCCATGTGCATAATAATAAATATAACAATAAAAATATCAATAATAATTCCAGTGGCACCTTGAGATTTATTATCACCATTTATCAAAGCATATTTGTGACTAATTATTAGCAGCGCTACCTGAGGCTGCACTTTAGCCCACATGCACTGAGTAAAGTAATGGCACCCATTTTCCCGCGGCCCTTTTCATTTTTTTTTTCTCCCGTTGGACAAGAGAAAGCAAACCTGATTCTTTTCTTCAATTCAGATGTGAAGCAGTCCACAAAGTCCAGTCCAACCTTGTGTTTTGTTGAATCTGAGAGTAGTAGAGATCTGAGATAATATGACTATTGTTTTCCTGTAAAGCACCCAGTCTCTGCTTGTTCAATTACTGGAAGGAGCCTCAACGAGGGCGGTTAAATCATTTGCAGAGACATTATCTACGCAGAGAGAGAAAGACAGAGAAAGAGAGGGAGGGTGTGTGGCGGGGAGGGGGGGTGAGGAGGAGGGGAGAGCCGGCATAGGGGCCAAACTTTAGTTTGGAGAAGAAATAGAAACATTTTTGTGGACCACACATGGAGGGTGCTGCGAGGATAAAAGCAGCAGGATTCATGATTCACTGCAGGAAATTAATAGACTAATACAGTTCTCTGTTTCACTGCCAAAAACCACATAATAAGATAAAATTGTTTTTATTACAGGTGATGATGGATATCTATGTAGATTATTAAAATATACACAGAATTTATGAGCGCGAGAGAGACCGCAGAATTTCCTTCTTCCTCGCATATGTCGCCTACAAACAAAAACCGACTCACGAGCACTCATCTGTCAGCGTGAGCAATCATTAAGAGATAATTTGATTGTTTTTTCAACCTCGGCTGTGTTTGATGTCTCTGGCATGGTAGCAATTGAACAGACAATTATTTTGTTGATTAGCTTAGTTTTTAGCAACTTACCATGCCTGTGATATTCCTCTGAAACTCCCAGACCAGACGCTCAACTCCATCTGACTTGGCAGCTACGTTACAAGAACAAAGCTTCTGCACTCCCTAACTACATACTGTAAAATAAAATATCATGAAAGAAAACCACCGCCTAAACAAATAAACGTATAGAATAAAATATGCAACGATGGGGGCGGTAAAAAAAAAAGCAGAACAAAACATGTATTTGGCAGGACTTTAGCTGCAAATAAGGAAGTGCACCGTTTATGGGAGTGGATCTACCTGCAGGTCACTTTGACTTTTTAGAGTATTTTAACACTGGAAACACTGCTGTGTGTTTTTGATGGATTCCAAAATGCTTCAGTGTATCGTTTTCTGAATCATCTCCCAGTAGATCAATATCCAAACACTTAAGAAGAACTCTAAAACCAAATATTCTCACATCTTTTTCGCTCATTTTTCATCCACTGGAGAAACAACTACTGCTTTTTTAGATATACATATATATGTATTAGTTTTAGTTCAGTGTTTCTGTTCCCTACAGATTTCTTTAAGAGGGTCCCGGTTCACTAGACTGCTAAACAGTCAACAACAAACAGGTACGTAAATAATTTGGTATATTTAAAATACAGCCCCAGAAGCAAACGCAAATAAAAGCGCTGCCACTCAAACGAGTAAAATTATATTGAAATGTCAAACTCGACTTACCATTTTTGTTCGCTGCAAGAATGTCGGCTTGAATATACTGGAGAACATCCATATCCCATTGTTAAAAAAATAAAGAAGCAACTTTTCTTACTTGCAATGAGTCACAATTGTCAAGGACAGCAGCCTATATGGAGGAAATATATTGCTCTGCTGTGTTTACCCACACCATCCCTAAATAAGAGCCCTGTCTTGTTGGAAAAGGGGCTTTTAAATGTGGATGTGCTTCGCTCGCCTATAATCCAGCCGAGACATTACTCCTTCCCCTGGCAGACGTCCGCAGATCCCCCCTCTCTCCCAGCCAGGCCTTGCTCTCCGCTGCTATGGCAGAGCCGCAATAACTGCTGTTTGCTTAGAGCCTTGCCTCCCAAGTTCTCCTCTGTCACACTGAAATTGAATATTTTCCCAAATAGTGTTGCAGCTGTGCACAGATAAGGACAAGTCCTGTTCACATAGCACAAAAATGAGACTGTGTGTGAGTGTGTGTGTGAGTGTGTGTGTGTGTGTGTGTGAGTGTGTGTGTGTTTCAACCTTCTTCAAATTACAATAGGAATAAATGTAACAACTTATATATAAAAGCATCAAAAATAACCACAATGTCAGGTCTGAAAATTAAGAAAAAATATTTTTAAATAATAAAAAAAAACATAATTTATTTGCAATCTCGCTTTTTATACCTCTAGAGATTAATATAAAAATGTTTTTTTTTTAAATCACAATTTGTTGATCAAATTTCCACCCAGTGATCTCTTGGCAGAATTTTCTTTCACTTCTCTGAGTGACCTAAACACACGTTGCTAATACGAGCAGTGTTTTGAACACATTGTAAAAAAAGGCAAACAGAACGGCGTGCTACGCCCAGTCATCTTGTGACCAGAGGACACACAAAAAAGGAGATTTTATGACCCAGTTTTGCACTTTGCACGGCCTTATCTCCAAATACCTTTCATAAAAAGAGATGCCAGATAAGCTAAGGGAGACTGCCACTTAGCCAGTGCAGACAAACCATCGTGACATCTATCGGCTAACGCTCATGCTGTTTCTTGTCATCAGACTTTGAATGGAGCCCTACTTTCCACTCCCAGAGTAATGTTCTGCTAGGAAATTATTTAGGCAAGCAGAAAGTTTCACCTGCCATTTCAGGGGCACCGAATCCCCCCGCTGCACCAGAGGCCTTTGGCAAGTGGAAACAAATGTTTCACAAAATGGCAGGGAGGGGAACACACTAGCGCACTAGCGTTTTACTGATTGCCAATCGTAAAATAAAATCAGTCATGAAAGGGGAGGTACACTGGCCCACCAAAGCCCTGCACATTACATCAAATTTGCCATAGCTTTCTTTTACAGCCTTGTTTATTCCCTTTAATGGCAAGCAGTTATCCGCACAGTATGACTCCATGTAGGTGGTTAAGGCAAAAGAAAAGATTGCATCTGAAAACACAAACCCACAATTCACACGCCAAATAAGCAATGGGATGTAAATCTAACTCCCTGCAATCCTCTTCTGCTGACACACTCAAAGCCTCCATCATTTCTTTTATTATTTGGGGGGTGGATTATGCTGTGGAGCAGCTAGCACATCATTTGCAACAACAACTACACTTTTAAATTGGTCATTGTTCCTTAGCTAACAAAGACTCTGATGCGCAGGAAGGACAGCAAAGATGGGCTCACACGAACGAAGAGCATCCTGACAGTGCGAGGCTGGCACAAGCTATCCATGCAGCCACAAAGCAACCTTTAAATCAGTCGTAGTGGCTCGCCAATCGCAGGCTCACATCCACACTCATGACAGAGAGACACAAAGCAAAGTGAGCAAATGCCACCACCGGTCAGCATGTGCAAGCTCACAGTGAATAAAATCGATAACAAATTACCTTAATAAAACCAGAGTGGAACAAGTCTGGCTTGTTGGGATATTAGAAAAAATCTGGACAGGCAATGAAGGCTGCGTCATTTCTGTTTAATCCACACGTCAAATATCCAAAAAGCTCAGCTGCTGTTCTGAGGAGGGGACCATCCCAGCAGAAAATGGAGCTAGAGTCCATAATGTGGCAAATTTGGATGTGTTCACACCCACTCGCCCTTTCACACTCGCTCGAGAGCCTTGCGTTCTATGACAGCGTGGTATACCAAAGTTTACTAAGGAGTGATATGTCTCCCTCAGACCCATACAGGAGTGTGCCGGGCTCTATTGATCCGCCAGTGGAGACGAACATGCAAGCGAATAGAGGCAATGTGGGGCTCTGGCACATCAAGAGCAGCTTCAGTTCTTTGAAACCGGACGCACTTCCATTCAAACGAGGCTACAGACTGAAAAAGGTGCTCTCATACTGGTAAACTACTCATAATAGCCGGGCTTAAGATATCAAGCAACGACATCTGAGAAGACGGTCTCCTTCTTTAGGACGCATTCACAGGTAGATTACATTATTTCCACTGAGTGTAGATAGACCTGTATTTCTTTTCAGACTCCCACACAAAATCACACAATTTTATTACTACTTTAACCAAGAATCAAACATCGCCAGCATTTATACATTTTGAATTTCGTGTCATTTTCATCCCCCATTGTTTACTATAACTGACTCACTGTGAGGATGCCATGGCACGTATGTTATATGCAAGATGTCAGAGGGACGTGTGCACAAGAAGAATGGAGAAAGAAACTTGAGTTTTACTAGCTCACACACTCATTCTGAAGCCTTTCAGGATCAGCCAAAACCAGTGGCAGAATATATGACTCCTTCAATTGTGCAAGGACCACTTTGATATGCTAATATGTTCCTTCCAAACAGCTGGAATTTGCACTCACATTAGCCTAATTTTACCTTTTTTTTTAATACAAGTACAAGGCAATGGAATCATCATCACAATACTAAAAAAAAAAGTATTCAGGGAGCAGCAGCCATGCTTCTTATAAATTCCTTAAATTTCAACACTTTTTTATTGAGAGTATGGATTTGTGGAGAATATGAGAAGATGAACAATAACTTTGCAATTAGGTTTATTTTGTTTCTCATTTGAAAAATTATCTAAGAATATACGAGGCAAAAGGGGGGGGAAAATCCTCTTTTACTCTAACTCTATAACCCGCTATGGACAAGTACGTATACGTGAGAATGTGTTGTGCAGATATATTAAAGACAGACATGAGGGACATCTATGGACAGTACTCCAGGCAGGAATTCGAAGGTCTGTCTCTCGCCTTCTTAAGGTTAGTCCTGAACCCCCCCAAAAGAGAAGAAGATGAAGAAGAAAAAAACTGTGGGCATGTGAAGTCTGCTGGAGCTAAATTTAACCCAATCCTCTGATCGATCACTGAAGATTGCTGCTCCGCTCCAGGCAGCCATGCATCAGCGGTGACCGCTGTGTGTTTCTCCAGCAAAAGGAGAGGCACGCACCGCACCGCATGTGCGCGTCTCCCGCCTCCTCTTTAACACATGGTTGACAAGACACGTTCGGAATCGGTGGGCCTAAATAATAAATGCGCAGTAAAAGGATCTAATTTTTACTGCCACTCTGCGCCCACTGGGTTTGAGTTAAGTGTAAGCAAGCCAAATCAGTTCCTATTTTTTATGCTCCCGTCTTTTTATTTTTATTTCACCATTTCATTCCAACGTCACCTTCCACCCTCGGAGCCAACTGCCTCACAGGCTAGCTCTGAGGCAAAACTAATTATTACATCTCTAGTTGAGGCTCGAATTATTTTCTGTCTGTTTCTTTCTTTCGTTTTTTTTTTTTTTTGGGACAAATAGCCTAACCCCAATTATAATGGATTAGCCCGTGAATGCTCTCCAGAAACAGGCAGACAACACTTCTCAGGTCACAGCTTCCAGCGTAAATCCCCATTCAAAGCAACAAGACCCATCAGTGGATTTAAAAAACCCTCAGTGGCCAATACCACCAGCAAAACTCCACCTCAACTTTGGAGGCATAAATCCCAATTAAATGACGCTTTACGTGTTCTGGTTCATAGAAATTGCGCTGCCGAGCCCCCCTACCACACACACACGTTCACAAACACACACACGCACTTTAAATTTGTTTCAATTCAGACGTTCAGACTCGGCAGCCGAACAAATCAATCCACATCTGCTTATGTTTTGATTAAGCACTTTTCAATTAACCACGGCACCCGTCGGTACTCCACTGCAGACTGTGTTGCTCTGGTTTTTTTTTTAAATTCATCATTATTATTATTTTAGTCTCGTTAAACTTATGGCGCCTCTATTATAATGCGAATTTCCTAAAACAACTGACTCAGACACAAAATCTGACTCGCCATCTGTCGTTTTCTAAACAAGTTTCGAAACGCAAGTTCAGAAGTGACCGAGGCAGAAGGTAAAAGTTACTATACCTTAGTTTGCAGTTTGGATGTTTCATAAGTTTTGATGGTATTAATGCGCAGAAGGAGGGGGGTAAAATAAAATCTACTCTTACCTTTCTCGAAAAGCAGTGTAGCCACGCGGGGCTTGATTGAAGACAGTGAGTAGGAAACTGTGAGCTGTATAAAAAAGATTCGTTTAAAAAATGTCAGATTGTGGAAAGGCAGTCTGATGTGAACTCCTCTGCAGCGAAGAGAGTGAGTCTGCAGGTCTCAGGCATGCTCGCCTTGTCTGGGACAGAGGCTGGCTTTCAAGCGGCAGGTCTCCTTTTCTGCCCGTACATTCCCCTGCACCGAGCGCACACTTCCATGGCACGCAAGGTGTTGCTCTGAGCTCAGTCCTAACTCATCAGCCACCTCATGCACACCTCTGAGCGGCTCATACAGTCTCGGCTCTCCCTGTGCGTGCGCCCTCACTCCCCGACGCAGCAGCAGCAGCAGCGGTAACAACAAGAGTCAAAGAGAAGCGAAGCTCGGGGACCAAAAAAACAAGGACTTGAGTGACTGAGAGGGACAGACAAGAGTGGGGCTTTTCAGTGTCTGGTGGAGGGGAGAAGACGAAGATCTCTCTCCGCTACTGTAGCCGCCGCCGGTGCTGCTCTCCTGGCTCCCCTGAATGATACTGTGTGGGGACTGGGCAAGTTTCAGCGGCTAGCCTCTGGTAAAGATCCCGCTCACAGTGTTGAGACACTTGGAGGAAGCAGCGCTGAGCGGGCTTCCAGTGAACAGCGCCAGTGCAGTTGATACCAGGCTGCCGACTGCAGGAGCTGTCTGAGCGCAGGTCTACACTAAAACCTGACATGGATTCTAGATCCACCACGGCTCGGAGTCTAGACGCATCACAGACTGTCCTCATCAACTTATCATCATGCCCGGCAGGACTGTGCTCAGCTTATTTTCCTACAGAGGGGCTATTCCACTGCATCATACAGAAAGTAAAGCTTTATTACGAGTGCAGCGCCTTCATTTTTGGCCCCACTTTTTTTCTGCTTAAAGAAGCGACACTGCCTTCCTTTTGGGTATGAGAGGCCCATATTCTGTCACAGTAGGCAGTCCGGCCTATTCAACCAATGACAGTGGAGTCATTCTACTGTAATACTACCAAGCATCAAAAGAACACGGACGTGCACACAGACCTTTTTCTCCCTCGCTCAAACCAGCCCCATTTGGACAGCACTCTGGCCCATGCAGCAGTGGTCAAGCTGCCGCTGGTGTGTAGAGCCAAGCGTGAGCGGAGCCAAGCAGTTTTTCAAATCAAGAACCTCTTCAGAGTCGTGAATGTATTTTTCCCCCCTTCTTTTTTTTCATCGCTCCTCTTTTCCTTTACATGATTCATGACACCATTCAGCAGTCAATGGATTTCTTTTCAGGCTTCTGGGACTTTGACCCTGGCACTCCTTACTGCATGCAGTATGTTATATTGGTTTTCTACATTATACTCCACTGTGGGTGAAATGCAGATTATTATACTTCATCGTGCACAGCATTTCTTTCTGTAATGAAGCTGAGCTCTGATATATGTTTTTTTCCTATTAAAACAAACAAATATATATATTTATGAAAGTTTGAAAATCTAATTATCGGCACAGCTGTTATTTGGTGTTTTTTATTAGGGCCACTTTTTGGTTTCACAATATCTAAAAATAAACACAGCTGTTTTATGTTTATATTTGAGTCTTGCTAATACTTGGAGCGTGCTGTAATCTGGTTAAGGAATGCCGTTAAACATCAGGTAGAGCGCAGGCACACACCTGGCTTCACTATGGGGAAATGTGAAGTTGAGTCATGCTTGCCAGGTGAAGGTGAACGCAGGAGAGGGGCAGACTTATGTTTTCATAAGCATAATTTTACATAATAATACAGGCCGTTTTTGCAAGGGACAAAAAAAGAGAAAACAGATGTAATAAAAGGTCATCCAGTGACAGGCATCCATATCTGGGAGAGATGTTTATTCATAAGCTGGGACTAAAAACACATGTGGTCTCTCTGGCTGCAACAGCTTAAACTGCCATTTTGCATTTGGAGTCATTTGAATATGTTTCCTCGGATTGTCAACAGAGGGCATTAGACTTGTATTATTATTATTATGAATGTACTCAGTTCACTGAATTGTAAAATGCACAGCACTATAGATTACAAACAGGCAAAGATAGGATTTTTCTGTTTGTTTGTTAATGACAGTCTTGCTGGCGTATGATCCCCAGTCAGTTTCTTGACCAGCGCATAAATTGTTCATGTGCAATTGTTAATGAATAACTGTGATGTAATCATATCCTGCAAAGGTAGCAGACTATTGCACGTAATCACTCACCAAATGGCGCATGATACCTGCTGGCTCTTACTCAACCCAGACACGCCGAGGTGAAAAACAACATCATAATTATCAAAGCCTTTTCAAATATCAAGTATATACTGTTAATCAACCAAAACTGAAAATGTTAATGTGTGTTTGCAGCATAGTAAATAAGTAACTACCGGTTCTTTTCCTGGCCTGGAGGAATAAACTTTCTGAGATAATGGAAAAACCTTTGGAGTCCCTTTGGCACGTGGCAGGAATTTCATTCCCTCCTGGGTTTGAAAACAGGGCAACTCGTAATGTCAGTCCTCATATTTTTAGTCCTTTTGCTGAATGTAAAGTGGGATTAGGGAAGATATTAATATTGAATTATATACTAAATAACAGCACAAAATGTAAGCATTTAAAGTATTCCCCGATCAAATAAGGCAACAGGTTAAGTCGGTCGCTGGGACACTTGTTTGAAATACCTGAGAAATCCCTAATGGAAATCTATTTGTTTGACACCGACTGACTTCCACATGGGAATCTTTTCATAAACAACAGCTTTATTAATAACCTCTCCAAAACAAAGAAGAAGCAAGGATCAGAGCTGGAATCATTTCCACGAAGAAAAATTCAGGTTTTGTTGATATGCACCAAAAACAGACAAATTCAGTACAGGATGCAGTTTTTCTCCTTACTGTCCAGTCACGCTTAATGACTTGGTTGACAGAGATGTAGAATGTCTCCCAGGACTCTGACATGTTCTGAAGCTCTCCAACACGCTTACTGCAACGATCACAAGATTGTTTGAAATCTCCAACAGTCGTGTTAACTTTGATCTTGAAGTTTGAACACCGGGTGATGTCGGTTCAGTTAAAATGACTCATCATGAGGAGCTTATCCAGCTTGTAGGTTCCGTAGGGGAAAATGTATAATTAAATAGTAATCTCAAAAATTCCCTGCTTTGGAACACCAGATCAATGAGCTTGCATCTTATGGAAAGTTAGCATTCTTTAGCCATTTTGTTAAGATTCTTAACACTGTTAATCAACAATGATAGAACTATCTACATATAAATACTGCTATATTGTATATAAGGACTGAATAGTTTCAGTTTTTATCTGTTACAATGTATCTCATGGTACATATGTATCACTATTGTATTTAGAATGATGGAACAAATGTAAGTAATCGGGATATTTTGATAAATTGTGGTTTATTACTTTTTGTTCACTGATATGATAAAAAAGAGGACGCACAGCTAGTACAACTGTGAGGTTTTCGCTTCAGTGAAAATGATGTCAGACACTTCAGGCAGACCTAGGTTATCCATGTTGAGAGCCAACATGTCATCCCGTTTCCCATGTGGTTCCTCGATCGCTTCGTAACCTTCAGTTTTCACTTAACAAAGCTTATTGGTTCTTTCCCAAAATATCTGCACATGATTGGCACCTCAGGCACACATGACCAGTCACAAGACCGCTGCTGATTCCAACAAATCCGTGTCCTTTAATGATGATGGACAAAGACTTGGCCAAGCTACATGCTCCCGAGCACGTCTACCCTTGATCATTTATGTTTTCGGTGTTCTTTTTATCTCATTTTATTAGATTTACTTGGGACGGACCCTGATTTACAGTCCTGTGCAAAACACTTTTAAGCATTTTGGATGTTTACATTTTTATTCAATCATGTAGGATCATCAAAGACGTCTCTGATCTGTTCCAAATTCATTCTGCGGCACGACAATGACCCCAAGCATACAGCCGCAGTCGTTAAGTGACAAGAATAATTAGAGGTCTTGCGACAGAGTCCTGATGTCAACATCATGGAGTTAGTCTGGGATTACACGAAGAGACAAAAGACGCTGAGGCAGCCTTAATCCACAGAAGAACTAAAGCGAGTTCTCCAAGATGCTCAGAACAGCCTACCTGCCAAGTGTGTCAGTGTGTGCCTACAGGAAAGGGAGCATGTGTTAAAGGCAGTGGGTGGTCAAAGCAAAATTTGACTTGATTTGATTTCTCTTCTTTTTAACTGCACATCAAGCACGAATTGATAAACACTAACACGCACTAACTGTGAGTGCATTACATCAGAAGTCTCTATCACAGCTTTGTGTGAGGTGACAAAAACAAGTTCCAATTAACTTCCTTCTGTAATTACAGCATCATTTAGACTTGCTCGTTTGCTTTTACCCAAATCGTTAGAGTGCGGATAAAAGAATCAGCTTTAGTAAACCAAAAGAGGTTTCCTTCCAATATCCTTTTTCTCACATCTCTTCCAACCACTACAGATGAGAAGTTCAAAGTGAAATTTTGGATACGTGAAATGTGAACTAGTAATGTTTCTTACCCCGATTCGTTTGCATGAATCTGTTCCAAATCAAGTGAAACTCCTCCTGACTCTGTATTCTCTCATCAATTTTGTAAAGCTGGCTTCAGTGGTCTCACTGGATATCAAACTCTTGGAGTAGACTCGTAATCAAAGAAGGCCTCCCTCCACAGTGGAGCCTTGGTTAATATTTATGTAGCCACGGGCAACCGTGTAGCTTGGAGTTTTGACCTCACTTCTGCAGCACCTTGAGGTGTCTCCCTACGTCTGCTTGAACTGAGAGCAGAAGTGGGACTAAGAGGGATTCTCAAAAAACTGAAGTTAGATTGTTTAGCAGCTTTTAAAAAGTGTGCGTTAGAATGTTGCAATATTCGACCTTTTCAAAGGCAGATTTTTAAATTGTCACAGAATGGAAAAGACTCCTGGGAATGAAAACAGGAATGAAGTCAACCAGAACACACAAGCATCCTTTGAATATAATGCAGCAGCCTTCATTAACAGACCTTCTACTAGTGTGACAAATGATAATGTCTCTCTTTGAAATGGTTAATTTTCAAAGAGCTTAAAGCTCTCCACTGAAATTTGATCCTTGCATGTATGGATTCAGCATGACTTTTTTTATGAGGGTCAAACTCACCTTTTAAGATTGCTAATGTGACCTCAGCAGGTGCCATGAAGTTTTAAACAGGGCAATAATATTACTCACCGTGATGTTCCTCAAACTAGAAAGTGCCGTGCGACACTCGGCTTTATTTTGTTTTTACTTTGTGGTTTGGGTTAATTAAAAATGAATGGATTACCATACGTTAATGAAAGCTTGTTTTATGCCTTTTTAATTTGCCTGCTGACAGCTTTTGAGTGTTTTTCTCAAGGCTCATATTTTGTGTTAAGTACATTATCAGTGGGGTATTTACACCACCGTGCAACCGCGCCCGAGTCAATAATTAATAAAAGAGTATGACTGTTGTTTTAAATCAATACAGTTTTGTTTGTCTTTTGCGACTATTTTTTTTCTTTTCATTAAACAAACCCAAGAAAGGCAGCTTGAGAAATCTCTTAATAGAAGTCAACATGTTTGTGCTGAGAGCTGGCACACCTAGGAGAAACTTATCAAGTCCCCATGAATGATCTCACCATTTTGCTCAAATTTCAGTTATTTAATTACTTTGTGTGTTCAAAAAAAAGAAAGAAATGCTGCTGAAGTTGCCTCCCTCCCCCAGCTCCCCCTTAAAGAGACTTATAATTGACCCAGCAGACAGGAAGCAATTAAAAAGAAGTCTAAAAAGAAGTGAAACACATGAGGGGCTTTGAGATCAAATTTTGACAAAGGGAAAAAGAAAATTCTCATGCAAGCATGTTGGGCTCTGGCTTGCACAACTGTCACATGAGTTGACTTTTAAAAGACCACGTTACATAAACAAATCATTTTAAAGCAAACTGTGTCACGGAGTAAACATTAAGGAATCGTAGCACCCCTTAAACTCTGTCCTGCTATCAGACCGTCTAAAAAAAATACACTTTTTGATATAAAATAACCCTTTTGCTCTTTTTGAGGTTTGATATATGAGAGACACGCGGGTTTAAACAAGCACATGGGAGCAACAGATATAGGTGAACGATCTCTATTCAAATGTTTTATATGGAATCCTAGCCAAGTGGAAACAGATGTGCTTCACTTGTGACCTATAAAAAATGATATATGGTCACCAGTAATATAGTTCAGCAGAGGCCAGCAGTTCCAATTTGCTTCACTTTGCTGCATGGTACTCTGCATTCTGTAAATGTGGACATATTTTTTAAACAAAAGTTGCAGGGTTTGAGCTGCGAACCTTAAAAAAAAGAAAAGAAAGGACTCGGCTGAATGAAAAATCCATTTAATTGTGATTGCAAAGCCTTCGGAGCTAACGTTTGTTTTTTGCTATGCCCAATTTCTGTTTTCACAATCACAATTCATCAACTTTCATTATTATCATTTAAAACATTTCTTTTTTCACCTTAGAAGTTTTCAGGGAAGGCTGCAGTACTTTTTGCATGGTAGCCCAGCTATTCTTCAATTGTTTCCTGTAAAGTTTTTGAATATATGCGAAATTTTCACACAGCGATAGAGACTCCAAATGTGTTTTGAACAATACAAAAAACAAACCAATCTGGAAGAAAGTTTAGCACTAAATAAATAAGAGTTGTTCATTTTCACACATTTCCAGGAGCTACTTCGCTTAGTCTGGGTTCTGTTACCACTGGCTAAACAGCTGCACCGTGATCCACATACAGACACAACGATGATCTTCCTGTGGCTGCTGAGAGGACAACAAAGTCTAAAAAGTCCCGATGAAGAGGGACAGGTCAGTGTGAGAGGAGACAATGCTTCAAAATCTCCATTTACCTGGACAGACAATAATAGAAATCAACTTTATTAGTGAACTGTGCAGAGGATAATCTGTTGGCGTTAATACCCTCTAGCATGAGCAGGAAACGCCCGCAATTGTTCTCTCTAATTAAGATGAATACTACCCTACAAAGACAGAGGAAAATAAGTGACCTCACCAGTCCCTTTAGAGGTCAATAATCTTTCAGAATAATTGCCTGAAATTTTAATTGAAGCAAAATCTTACTTAAGCATTCATCATTGTGGACAGACATTCCTCCCTTCAATTTTGCGTTCTTATTAATTCAGCTAATTTAAAAGTAACTACTTTGTGCCACTATAAAGGAACACAATTATAAGTTTTAAATACATATAGCTTATTTCCATAAAACATTACTGTTCTAAATACAGAGGCTGCTCACCAAGGCATAAAAAGATGGCCAAATTTATGCTGCCTATTGCCTCAGATGCTTAAACTTATTACTAAGTCAACAACCAGTGTCGAAGGTTTTTCAATTTGTCAAAACTTGCACATATGACTAAACAAATTGCTCTTGAGGGCTGATTACTTTTTAAAGGTGGGCTCCCAGTCACACGCTTCAAGAAACACATGCTGTGTGCAAATGCGCAAGGTCGTATGTAAATGTAACAAAATCGTATCCTTTAATACACGTCCCTAATAGGTCTGGAACGGCACCAGTCGCAGCCATTCGAACTGTTTATTAAGCCAAATTAGTCCGAATGAAATCTTTCCAAGCCGATCAAATAGTTTGCTTGATTAGTGGTGTGTTCATCCTGGCACACTGAAGAACAGATGAATCCAAAAGACGAGGAAAGGCAACTCTAATTTCTGAGGACAATGAACTAAATTGTTCTGTCCCAATTTCTCAAGAGATACTTTGTAATCATGGTAAATTATTGCTGCATGGTAAAGTGGGAAAAGAACAATAGCAGTTGTTCCAGACTTTCTGTGTGTTTGCACAAATAAAGAGATATTTCAAAGATTTTAAAAATAAAAGTTCCATTACAGCACACGAGACTGTTGGGAAATGACAGTCTGCATGGAAATGTTGGGTTTTTTCCTTTTATGCACTGGCAAACAAGAACACATCATCATTATCATCACAGATCCACTAATGGCTGATTACAGTTGTAGTTGGTCAGGACTGCTCGTTTGTTTGTGTGTGTCATCTATCAAATTATTGTATGCCTATAAAATGTTAATATATCAATATCCATATAACATGTCAGTGTGGGATGCTAATATAAAGGATAGTGAAAGTTAAGCTCTGTGGCACATGACATAAAATTAACCCCATTTTTCCATTTCAAAATTCTGAGTTTCTGTCTGTCTGATGCAAAAGGAGAAGCTAAAGGTCTCAGCATCTGCACAGCCTCTTACCTATTGTGCTTTGACCTGCCTCATGCATTGAATTTTCTCTTGTGAGCCTGTGTTACAAACTCTGTGTGGGTGTGTTTTTTCCACAACTGTTCTCAATAGCAAACCTCACAGAAGTAACCTTCAGAAAGATGCTACTTCATACCGCTTCCTTTTAAGCCACCTCGAATTTGTCTGCATTAGGGTTCGCCAAAGAGGAGAAATTAGTCAGTGATGTCAGGACTAACATAAATACTTCTCACGAAAGAAGCAGAATAAATAGGGGTCAGCATAATAAATGCAATAAATGTTCCACAGGCAAGAGGAAATGGAAAAATGGAAATGTGCAATGGATCCCATTCATATTTCAGACGATGGGATAGGCTTGCCATGTTTAACCTAACGCTGGGATATTTGATTAACTGTGTTAATCATTTCCCATCTGCACTGGGCCCCTGTCTCTGCCTTTTGATTAAATTCCGACTAGTCTTGCATTGTTCATTATGTGTACTTGTCAAATAATTGACTGCTTGCAGGCAAAAAAGGAATGTACGGCTTTCAATCTTGATGAGGAAGTGCTTTAATATCATGTCATTCACTTTGCATGTCCAGGAGATGAGTGGAAGGCACAGGAACGAGTGCATCCCCGGTGGAACCTCAGGGGTAGAAAGGTTATCGGGAATTTGGTCCAGCTGCTTTTCGACAAGTTTTTTGCCCCTAAGGGTCACATCCAGGGTCAAACACACACAGACTTTTCTGTGAGTTATCTGTCTCAGTATGTATGGAGAACACATGACAGGAATTCAGTTCTCTCCGATGACGGGGGTGTGATAGGCAATGGGTAATGTTAATTAAAACATCTTTAAAAGGTAATTTATGTGTGCTGGTTGGCATGCTGTTTGTGTAATATATTTGCTATTTTTCAGCAAATGCAGACTGATTATTGACGTGCTCCATATAGATTTCCTGAATGGAGACATGAATAATGCCATTTCAGGTGTCAACTTTTTATATTCAAGACTTTCTAATGCAACCCTCCTTTTTAATTACTTCACAGCACTAGTGAATCAAATCATAAAGCTGTCAGCCTCCACTAAGAACGCAGACCTGCTGCGATAATGATACCTGACTCAAATGACAGCTCCGTGCTGTGTTATTCCTGGGGTTAAGGGTGTGTAACTCCAGGCTCTTCAGCATTGTCTTTGCTCCCAGTCTTAATACAGCCTTGTTTCTGTCGCCCTTAAGAACGAGGCGTTCCACTCTCTATGCATATGCAGCGAGCTGACAGCCGCTCTTTTTCCTCCTCAAGAATAAACTCGACCATTCGACGCCATTAGCCTTGTAACATAAGTAAAACTCTGCTGAAGTGAATGGGAGGAATAAAAGACAGTGGGAAGGGTTTATGGTCATGTAAGGCCATTTTGCAATCCTGTTATGAGCCACATCTGTGTGAATAATTTATTCCTAAAACGCTTGTTTCCAGCAGTCTCAGTCAAATCACTTCATTGTGGAAGTGAAATGAATTTACTTGCATGGCTCCACAAGAAGTGCCTAATGATAGACTTTTAATATTATGCCCCTATTGTTGTCACACTATTCACTGTCAAATCTACAAAAGGGACGGGATTTAATTAAACAACTACTTGTGGATTTCATCTCCATAGCTATGGCAACATCCTAACATCCCTTGCCAGACTGCAGGTTTGTTCTGCATCACGTTTCATTCATCTCCACTCAAACTGCTGCCGCAGAGATCACAGAGAAGCCGGTTTCAGTTAGAAGCTAGCGCATTTATGTGGCTAATGATATGCTGTTGACAGGAAAACAGCTAAGAAGTTCATCCTCATTACTGTGTCCACGTTAAAGAAGCACTGGGCTTCAGATGCTGCTGGCTCTCAAAATGAAGCCAACAGTTTCACAGCATTTAGATTAGTAAATATGTCTGTGTGTGCGGGAGGTTCTCCACAAATTACTAGAGTGAACCTATAGGTCACCGCTTTGCCATGGTAAACATAAGCCGCTAGAATTGAGCTCAGGAGCTTTCCCACCATCTCTCCGAGGTGGCAAAGGCTCAGCCACCGCTGCATTCTTGTGTGTCTTACCATTAAAACCCAGTGAATACCCCGGCGACAATGGTCATGTGGTCAATGTGGAGGCGGCGGTGTAAGCGGCTCAGACTTGGGCAAAGGGTGATCACTGGAATGGACTCATTAAGTCACAGCTGTTGTGTTTTGAACAATGAGGCCAGGGTGCTTCTCAAACCTCTCCGGCACCCAAACATTGAAACCTCAGCTGAGGATGTTCTGCGGGGTGGGGGGGAGAGTCGACAAAAGAGGGAGGCCTGAGTAAAAGCAATTGCATCTTTGTCTCTGAGAGCTTAGTAAATATTTATGTGTTTTCTGTCCATTCTGTGTCTGGAAACGAGTGTGAGGACATAGGAAGGTCTTATTTGAATAGGCTTCCACTTGTGTGTCCTTGTTCACAGACACCAAAATAACATGACGACCATCAATGGAGGAAAGCCTGCTCAAACAAAATGAAATATTTTATTTATTTGCCCCATTCTCTGTGCGGATATCTCATCTGGCTCAAAGTGAGAGTTGCCTTTGAATACACAGGGACAGTTCATCTGATGCTGCATGTCGCCACAGTAAGAGGAAGCCAGAAAAGCAAAGCCAGTGACCTCTCTAAGGTTTGGGGGTCTCAAACTATAACACCCTTCCTCTCCTAACAAAGCAGTCCCCTGCTGCTGCAGCCCTAGTAGTGAGGTGCCAGCACCATTGCAGTAGATTGGATTAGAAAGATGGCTAACTGTGAGATGGAGCCTAAGCTCACCACCAGTCCCATTTCTCATGTAAATGCCACAACAGTTCACGGCGCTCGATATAATAGAATGGATACAACACGGTTAAAAGTTCCTTTGTCTGAAAAATTACTAGCTGTGACATCGGTTGGCCGAGATCTTTTTCTTTTTTAAGTTCTCCACTCTGAAGCACTGGGAGTGCCTGGGAAACAACCAGAGAAATGAGTCCTCGACTCATGTCATACTGTATTAATCTGCTAGTGTTTTCTTAGAGTAGAGGACTCTTGATTTGTTCTGTTTCCTTTTCCCTTTCGTTGGAGTCGGCAGTGTTTGTTTTGGAGCTGACAGCTGACGTTTTAGGATTCCGGAAGCGAGCCCACCAGCAGTCATGAAATCTTAACCTGTAACAACAAAGTTACTTCAACACAGCGTTTATACTACTGGCAACAATGACAGTTAAAAACACGCTGGCAAGTTTAAGTGTAAACTTCTGTTTTATTCTAGCCTCTCACGTACGGTTGAAAGGATGTGGAAAGCAAAGCGTGAAAAAGAGGCTACATAAACAGAGAGAGTGGGTGCTGGAAGAGCCAGAGAGGCTCAGGTTCAGGTCACCAAATCAAAGAATTCACACCTTGTCACCTCGGAAGCATGAGTAAAGAAACCGAGTCTCCAGATGACAGAGGAGCTAACTCCCACTTAAATATTTATTTGTGTTTAGCGGATACCCTCTGCTTCTTCCCAGGTGAGATCTGGCGTGTGAGATCCCCACTGCATGTCTTCACATGACCTCTCTTCACTCAAGATCTGTGTCATATTTTCCCGAGTTCGACCTGGATCCGATCACCAGAAGCCGGCAGAGCGGTTAGTCCTGTGAAAAAATAATTAAACTCAGGGGTTTCACATGTAATTGTCAAAACAAATTAAGGGGCCTTGTGCGTCTCACTATGTTATTTAAAAAAAGAGACAGAGAGCGAGACCATTGTGTGTGCTCTTTCTTTTCTAACTTACTTTAAAACAAAACTGGATCACTCTTTTTGTTTTTTTAAGTAATCGCAAATGTTCTCCACCACATGCCCTCGTGCTTCCTCATATTCCCATGCTGAAACCTTTCTAAATCCCCTCAAACTTGTAGTTTGTTTAAAGTGAGGAGCAATGTGATAAGACCTCTCCTGAGAGGCGAGAGCCATTTCAGTCAGCTGCCGTTTCAGTTAGGTGCACTGGTGTGTATTGGTTAAGCTGGTATTGGACCATCTCAAATTTGCCCCTTGGTGTCAGATAAGCGCACGCCCCCTTCTACCCACTCTCTAGACTGATCCCCCCCACTCAACCCCCTGCCAATCCAACCCTCGTACATAGACACAAAAGCACACATGCACACACGCACTCCCCACACAGCTGTTTCCCTCCTCTGGGGGACTGTCAGGGCCAACTGTGCAGCCACTGAAATGAGCTGCTAATCCCTGTACAGACTCCCGAGCATATTACAATGCGCCAAGCCATCGGTCCATCCGCCACTGTGCGAGCACGAGCGATTAGTCGCTATGCATGCATGTATATGTTTAGGCGTGTGTCAATCCGTTTGAGTGCCAGCTGCATAAAGCAGCGTTTCTTCACGAGAGGCTGAAAATTATTGTTGTTCTTCTCCTATGTGACCTTGGTAATAGCTATATATCTGCTTGCCGCAGTCTCTAAGAGCACAACCAGTTGCCATTTCAGGAAGAAGATTCCACTTCTTCCCAACAAGTGTTTCAGCCTCCGCTCTTTCCCTTTCATTGGAGCAAAGTCATTATTGGTGCTTATGAAAGTGAAATGAATGCGAGCGTAAGGGGATGGATGTGAGGTCATGGCCTCGGGGTCTGTGGGGAGTGAGGATGCATAAACTCATCACCTCGCGCTGATGGAAGCCCGCTCACCTCAAACGACACGTTTGTTCCTCTCCGCTCATTGCTTCTTTTGGTTTTTGTCCTCACCGCACACCCGAGCGCAAAAGTATGAGCAATCTAGCCTCAAATGGTGTTCACAAAAAGCCATAAATAGAACATTTGAAGAAAATTCAGTGTGATTACCTGAAATCAATATTATAAGGAAGTGGAAACGCAGTCTGAATATCAAAGGCCAGAACAGCATGCCTTCCCTT
Organism: Rhamphochromis sp. 'chilingali'; assembly: GCF_963969265.1. Lineage (NCBI taxonomy): Eukaryota > Metazoa > Chordata > Actinopteri > Cichliformes > Cichlidae > Rhamphochromis > Rhamphochromis sp. 'chilingali'. The sequence continues at coordinate 41,813,136 of NC_137932.1, read as the reverse complement.
TAATATTTCTCGGGTTTAATTGCAAAGGTGAACATTTCTTTGAATCTGTTAACATTGTTATCGTGGAACTTTTGTGAAATCATGCATTTTTAAAAAGGAGAGCTGATTTAAATCCCCAAATAAGAACTGAAATATTCATCAGTTTGATTATGCTTGCCCTTCGATGAGCTAATCAAACTGATAGACTGAGGAGTCTAAGGAGCCTCTGCATTAACTCCATAGGTGCAGCAGTTTTACATCAAGTTGGCCAAGCTTCGTGGATCTTTGATTGACTGTCCTGTACCAAAAATGATGCAAGACAAATCTAAAAAAATATTACATACACGATTCCATTAATCAATATCACTTATCGATAGATTCCCTATTGATTCTCTTACAGATTCTGACTGGTTCCACTTTGGCTTTGTGCAAATGAATCCCATGCTGTGTGGACAAATGTTTGTGCTAAGGTACTTATTATACATGCTACACACTTAAAAGTAATCCAGTACATTACTTCATTACTCCCAGGAGAAAGTAATTAGTTGCACTACTCGTTACATTACTGTCGCGACACAAAGCAAATTGTCTTATAATTAGCAGTTAATAGTGTAAACCTGTAGGCTACAGCCCCACGCACCAACACAAATCCCTATCCTGATGAGGACACATGGTCTTTCTATCTTTAGTAGTTGGGCATGAACACAAAGCTGAACAAAACTAGCACTAAGAGACTTTAAACCGATCGCCATGGTGATTCTACGGTAGAAAAATGAACAGGTAGAGATGGAGGCTGCAGCCGACAGCTCATCAGTTTGGGATCTGTTGAAGTTCAGGTTCTGGCTGCTGGGCTGAGGTCAGCGTTAACTCAGCTTTCATGTCACTCTGGGTTCTTGATCAGCTGAGCATTAGCACGCTGTACAGCTTGCAAAGGAGTTGAATTAGCAGTATAAAGACTGCACCATTATATTGTATATGACTGACATCATATCCAAGCATCAGTGTTTCCTCAGTCTAAATGGATTTTTAGAATAATGGACATTTTTTTAAAAACTATCTCCCAAACATCAGGTGCTACTTTTCTCACTCAAAAAACAAAACAAAAAAAAATTGGTCTGCTAGTGGAGAGTAACACTAGAGTGCACTAGACTGGAGACTAGTATTACTAGTAGTGGATTAAATAAAAATAAATACACCCAACTTTACCTGACATATTGAACATTACATAATTTTCCAGTACACTGTTAAAAAAAACATCTTAAAAAGACGGTAATATTCTGGCAGCTGGGGCACCAAAATACTACCGTAAAATAACAGAAAATAACTTCCTCATAAAAATACGGTTATTTCCAGTAATGACAATACAGTTTGTTGCGCTAATTTTACCTGGGATCTTGACTTTCCAAGTGATTTTAAACGTTAAATTAGGAACATGTTAATGTGATTAAACAATGAAATTATCTATAAATAGGAAAAAAAAACAAATCCTAAAAAAAATAATATTCCGGCAGCTGGGGCGCCAAAATACTACCGTAAAATAACAGAAAATAACTTTCTCATGAAAATAAAGTTATTTTCGCTAATGAAAATAGAGTTTGTTGCGCTAATTTTACATGGGATTCTGCCTTTTCCAAGTGCTTTTAGACATTAAATTAGGAACATTTTAACGTGATCAAACAATGAAATTACCTATAAACAAAGTGAATACGTAAATGTACAGAAATATACAGTTAAATAATAATGGATTGCATGCCCTGGGACAGAGGCGAGGCTGCCATATCACACCATCGGCCCCTCTGGCCATCACCAGTAGGTGAAGAGTCTTGACCACGGACACAATACCGAGAGTGTCCAAGCCGGGGCTCGAACCGGCAACCTTCTGACCACAAGGTGAACTGCCAACTCTTGAGCCACGATCGCCCTGAAGAGCAATGATAATAATACTTATGTGATGTAACACAAGCTTATAGGAATCATGTTATATACTTTTCCATAGCATTACATTTGAATTCAACAGTTCGATCTTTCAAATAACGGACAGATATTTGTGAAACCATGATACATTTGTGAATCTGTATCTAAATATGCACATGTACAGACAGATACATTTAATAATCATGAAAATTATGTTTTATTAAGTTACAGTGATTTAACATTAATTTACATTTGAAATGTGAAATCAGTCTATTTACGTAACTTTAATGATATTCTAGAAGAACAGAGCAAAACTGTAAAATGCAGTAAAATACTTTTATATTAGGATGTTTTCCTACAGTGCAGCCGCGACCTTGTGGTTGTTAGTTCACATTCATTGACCGATGCTTAGCATCATGTTATTATGTGTCCCAACATCCAATGGCATGTCACATTGTTTTCATGGCCACACCCTCACCCCAGGTGCAGAGGCCTATTTCTTTGTTGTGAATACTTTGAGATTTGTATTAATTGCAAGTCCTACCTCTACATTTATTTTTTAAAATATATAATTAGCACAGCGTGCAATGTTTTATGTTTTTATTCCTATTAATTATATTTTCACTTGTTACCTCTGAATTATTGAATCAGACCTAGATGACATGAAATTTTCAGCAAAATTATAATTCAAATACTCCTTTAATTATTCATTATTCTCATTAATTTCCGATCATTTTATATATTTTTCCATAGTATTACATTTGAATTTAACAGATCATTCTCTCACATAACAGACAAATATTTGTGAAATTATGATACATTTCTGACTGTATTTTTACAATCTAAATATGCATATGTACAAAAAAATATATTTAAAAAACAAGTAAATTGTGTTTTACTATATTTACAGTGATGTTATGTTATTTTACCTTTGACATGTAAAATCACAGTCTACTTATGTAAATGTAATGATATTCTAGAAAGACAGTAAACTGTAAAATATACAGTAAGATACTTTGACATTACTATTTTCTGGAACACTGTATATTAACAGGACGTTGACCCCTTTCTTTCAGTCGTCTCCATAACTTTCATCCTCTCACTGCTCACTCCAAGATTCAGACTGAGGCTGCTGGCTCGTGGTTGGCTCTGACTTTAATCACTTAACCTTTGTTAGCTTATTTCGATTATCTATATTCAGCAGGGTGATGGTCATTTAAGTGTCTGATTATGTATGTTAGGAACGTGTTTGATGTCGTGAACTTTGTGTCTTTGTTCCACACAAACACACTAGCATGTGTTTGTGTGTATTCTTTATTTTCTGTATTTCATGACGACCCCTCTGCATCCTATGATGGTGTTTTCCTACATCCTGCAATGAAGAAACAAAAGAAAGAAAAGTAACAGAAAATTTAATAAGAAGCAAAAAATAATACGGAAAACAACATTTCGTAACATTTCTTTGCACTCATGGTGAACTTAGATTAATTTTGTATTATTCAAATGTTGCATGAAAACACTGGGTGGTTTTGTCCAGTATAAGCAGGTTAGTTTGCACTAATGTGGAGAATTCCCAGTAAAGCGCTGTGTTGGTCCGGTGCACAGTGACTGTGGTGCTCACGGTCACATTTAGGTTAGATTCAAATTGAGCACATTCATTAGAATTAGAATTTAGATTTGAATAGTATTTCTGTTAATATCATTTTATTATTATATTAATAAAGCAAAAGGTTCAATTATCTTTGTAATTTTTCAGTTTTACTTGAGTAAAAACGTTGCTTCAGCACTTCAACTTTTACTGGAGCATTTTTCTACCCTGGTATTTGTACTTTGACTTGAGTAAAGAAAGTCTGTATTTTTGCCACCTGTGGATTTGGTTTGTGTTCATCAGCAACGTGCACAAAATACGTCCTTTCTTATTTAACATAAGGGTCTCTGCAGAGTCCTACAAATCAAAATAACTGCATTATTTTAATTTTATTGGGCAGGAAATCTTCAGTTCTGACTTTTTCCCCAATAAACAAACTGTAAAAGTCAATGAAAGCTCGGCTGTACACGTTTTAAAAATGTTTCAGGTAGAAAGCATTCAACTTAACATAGAAATAGAACCGTAACCAGGTGTTATTGTGCTAATTCCCTGACAGTTAAAATATTAACGCTTCAAACAGAAAAAATGAAGAATGAACCCAATACATGCTTTTGTTACTTCCACTGAGGACCGACTGTCAAACTACTTTGAAGGAATTTCAGTACCTTGAATTCCACAGATAGCAGACTGTCTACAGGCATAACAAGTGCAATTTTTCACAGCTACCTGTCTGTAACACATTGTCCACTTATCCATTGTCAGGCCTCAAAACTAAAGCATTCAAGTTTCCACCCTGCGCCTGTGACGTCCGGCCAGCCATGACTCATGTAATCCTTTCCTCTATAAGACAAGGAAGGGTGCAAATATTATGAATATTATACATTCGACTGCTTTAATCACAACATCTTCAATCCAAAAAAAGAGAGAAGAAAATCCACATGACTTGACAAAGACATACTCTGTCAGAGAAGCAGAAAGTCAAGATTCCTAACAATTGTTACAAATTAAAGAAAACCTATTTGTCGATTGACATGTGTCTGGCAGACGTAGGTGAGAAAATTGTGTGTGTAATCGGCAATTACTCTAATAACAGTGCTGACATGCACTGGAGGGTAGGGTTTGGGGGCTGTGTGTCAAGTGGTTGGTGAGGGGAGAAGAGCCAGTAAGGTCTGCTGAAAGCCCTGTCAGGGTTTCCAAGTGATGGTTTGTCAACGAAACACTCCTGTTTCAGACAGCGTCAAGGCTCAGGTGGCTCCAGTGGGCCTTTCTACCTCCACATGGTGTGTCTCAGGTCACGCCTGTCCAGAGTGCTGGCCTTTTTCCACCCTTCCTCCATCTGCAGGACATTCCTTCTTTTCCCTGTGTTTACTAAGCTTTTTAGTCTGCTTACTTTACCACCTGAACTCCCGAGCTATATTATTTTCCTTGAAACATTCCTGAATAAATTTCAAATATGACTACCCAAGGCTTCCATTTAGCTTGTTGGTTACACTTCCTCCATTACACAGCTACGCTGGGTTATATTTAGTTGTGGATAAAGGACTCCAGCCCTTTACTGGAGGAGCAATAACAAAGGAAAAGTAAAAGGAAATCATTAGCAAATGTTTGCAAAGGTTCAAAAGCAACACAGACACTGAAAAATGGCATCTGTGTCTTTTTTTCCCCAAATGGTAAAATTTGGTGATATATGAGATATTTACAGATGCATCAATTTGTATGTACCTCACTGTAGTGAGGCTTCAGCAATCCAACTGTATAGTTGGGATCAGTGGTTTCTCACGTAGGGGTCGTTCCCTCCTCAAGAGGTCATGCGAGATGTCTGTCATCTGAGTCATGAAAGGATTAATGGGGCGGGAGGAAAGAAAAACCAAGTTCTTGTGTACAAATCTGTGTCTGAGTTTTTTAATGTTTGCTTTTTGTGAGAAATGTTTAGCAGTTTGACCTCTTTGATCCTGAGGAATATTAGTTATATTTGAAGTTCAGATTAATGTAGTGGAATAAAACCTCCAATATTTTCTCATGAAACACAGTGGAATAGAAAATGGAAGAATAGTAGTTACTTTCAACCAGCAGATGTATTTACTTTTGGGTTTTTTCACCAGAGGTAGTTTGGGAGAAGTTTGCCTTCAGGGTTTACTGAGACACAATACGAGATCCACAGTGATAAAAAAAAGTTAGCAGAACTGGTCTATCTCGAATTTGCCAGATTTCTCTCAGGGCATCTTTTCATGCACTCAAAGGACAAAGCTACTGGGTCCCCTGTATATTATAGTTGATGGACCTTTGTTCATGTGGATATTTTTTATGTAGGAACAAGGATCTAACAGGAAGTGTACCACACACCACAGCCTTTATAGCCTAAGCTACTGTACACTAGATGGATAAAGGCATTGAGACACACCTCTTACTTGTTGAATTCAAGTCTTTCACTGTTATTGCCTCAGAGGTATAAAGCACCTAGCCATACAGTCTGCCTTTACAAGCATTTGTAAAAGAATGAGTCGCTCTCAGTGAATCGGATTTCAACAAATCCGTTTGTGAAGTTTTTTTTTCTAGATATTCCATAATCAACTGTAAGTTGTATTATTGGTAAGCGGAAGCATTTAGTGTTTCACCCAGGAAGTGGCAGAGCACGTAATGTTGCAGAGCGGGGTCCCCGAGTGCCGAGGCAAACAGTCGCCAACACTCTGCTGAATCAATAACCGCAGAGCTACAAACTGTCATGGTCCTGGGCCATGCGGGCCCAGTATTCTCAGTTCCTTGTGTTTTTGTATTTCGTTCCTTATTTAGGTCATGTTTCCTGAGTTGTCCTGTTATGTTGTTCCTTATTTGACTTCCCCTTGTGACTCTTATCCCCTGTGTGCCCCTCTATGTATCTGTGAGCCCTCATCTCCCCTCGTGTTTCATTCCATGTTTCCCCAGCCCACTATGCCCGTGCTCTCTCTCTCCTCCTGTTTGCACCTCTGTGTACTTCCTGTTTTACTTTGACAGTCTCCCGTCAGTGTTGTTTACTCCTGCCATGTCTTGTTATGTTTATCTGTGTCAGCTGTGTTCCCATGTGTGGCCACTTCCCCTGATCATCCCTCTTGTGTATTTAGTCTCTGTGTTTCATGTAGCCTGTGTCGCGTCGTCTGTGTTTCCACCCTCTATGTTTCCATGCCCGGTCTATTGTATTCTTAGTCATAGCTTTACCTTAGTTATTCCCAGTTTAGGTTTCCGTTTAGCCACGCTATCCCTGCTGTATTTGTATACCTTGTCATCAGCCACAATAAAGGCTCGCTTTTGTTTAAAGTTCACTCCCGCCTGCTCACCTGTGTTCGCACCTGGGTCCACCATACACACCACCGCACGGTCTGTCACAGCGGACCGTGACAAAAACCGTGCACTGTAAACTTTATGGCATGGGTCTCCACGGTTGAGCAGCTCCTCTAGGTGCAATGTGTAGATGGCCCAGTACTTTTTTCATGTTGTGGAATTTGCAATGTCAGTTTCAGCTAGTGAAAGAAAGGGACTTCCAATGAACAATTTAAAAATAGCAGCCACGGACAGCGAAAAACAACCTTGAAGGAAAAACTGGTTAACTTCAAAACAGGAAATTGTCTTTTTGAGTTTCTGAATCTTTTTGATCACAGCTCAGATTTTAGTACAAATAATCATCTTACCTCAAACCTAACACGCTATGCCCTAAAATACACCAAGATTTGTAGAAACTCCCACCCTCATCAATAAACTGACCTTCTGAGTCTATACTCACCTGACTTTGTTAAGCTTAATGCCAAAAAGTCATTTGTGGAAGACAAACTATGAAATATGTCACATAGACAAGAAGAAAAGAGGAAGACTTTAGTGCTGATGAGTCACATCCTGTAGGATTTGGTTGCTGTAAGGTGACAAATGCACTTTGATCTACGTCTGGATTATGTTGATGATGTTTTTCTTTTTTTAAAAATGGTAATAAAGTGCACGTTTTGCACTGTACTTGAAGCTGCTATTATTATTTTTCATATTTAATCAGGGTCACAGATTTTTCCAATCCTTAACCAAGTGCTGAGTACTGAAACATAACCATGAAAACATTTAATCAATCTTTGGCTGGAGGAAAAAAGTTTAAGACCGTTCTCATTTGTTGCCTTTTTCTTTCACACAGAATGTAAAAGTTGTGTGAAAACTAAAGCTTGTTAAACTACGATGTTTGTTTTGACTACGATGACCTGGATGACTGAGAACCTTCACAGACATAAAGCTTGTTAAACTACGTTTTACTGTTTTGCTACATTGTAATTTTTTAAAGCATTTTCTCACTTGAACTTCATCTACTGCTTACGTAACGCACACTGAATTCAATCCATGTGAAATGTTGTGAAAGAAACAAAAACTGGAAAAAAAGCTCATTTATTGCTGATACTTGGCACGTGCTAATGTGAATCAAACACTCTCCGCTAATCAGATCGTTAAGCACATACATATAAAAACACAACATGCGAGAGCTCTGTTGGCCATTATATGCACTTGACAGCTTAAGCATAACTATTATTATACAGGCATGTACGAAGCAGTCGTTCCAATTAGGACATGTAAATGAAAGGGCCTAATAACCACCTATGAATAATTCAGATGTAACACTGGTGTCACATTGATTTGCTTATACGAAGAGTTGTGTTAAAAACAGCCTCTTCATTATAAATGACCACTGAATTACTCATTTGTGTCATGGCCTGAAGAGTGATGTGGGTTTCAGCATAGTAAGTGCTCATCAAATTATATTCGGCAGGCCATAGCTTTGAAATTATATTCAGTAGGGCAGAGGCTGAAGTTTATTTACTACCTCACAAAGAAAAATATTTGAATATCAAACAAAAAAATCCCTGACTGTATGCTTTCAGGTAGATGCAATGTGCTTTGTTAAACATACAAGCAATCTTTTGAGCTGTGCATACTCGTAAGCTCATCCTACTGTGCATGCATTCATGTCACCTTTGGAAAAATAAGAATAGGTTTGTGGTTGTTTGCCTAGCTTTATGCTCATTGCATTTCATATTGAATTTAACCTGCTGAGTTGGAGCCCATTCAAAAATGCAGTGTGCTGTGCTGCAACTGGAAAGAGGCGATATTGAACCAAGCTAATGTGCATTTCTATTGGCAAACCAATGCACTGTAGAAGTCTCTGACTTGATAACATCATTCTTCTTTCAGTGTTACACAAAAGAATCTGCATGCTTCAAGGTACCCAATCCAAGAAGATCATTCTTTAGAGATGGTGTTAGCCAGGCAGAACCCGACAGAAAAAACGGATGAGTTGTTTAACACAAAATGATGTCATCACCAAATTCCCCCTGTCACTTTTAAAAAAAAAAGAAATATTCAGCCGCTGCTTATTCTGCTGCCTCACAAAGATGTCTCTCTGTGCTGATGTGTGTAAGCAGTGCCTATGGGAGGGAAGCTGTCAAGCTTTGGTTGTGACAGAATTTAAATAACAGTTGTTGCTGACCTAATTATGGTACTTCTGCATTTGAGGTAATGTGCCTGAACCAGTTGAATGATAAATTAGGAGTCTGTGCATTGAACATCTATCGCGTCTGAAAGCAAACCGAGAAAGTGACGCTGGTCCAAACAGCGCCGGCTTTGCTAACTAGTCTGTGCATTTCAGTTAAAAGCAAAAAACACTTGTGGATCGCGCTGTTACACGACAGGGCAATGTGCTTGACTGTGCAACTTTCAAACCTGAAAAAAAGAGGATGAAATTGGAATAAAAACCAGCAAACACAGTGACCGACACACGGAAATAAACAAACATCAACATCAACATCAATTCAGCAAAAAAAAGAAGAAAGAGACAGACCAGAGGTGAGAACTGAAGAGAGAGGAATACAATGAGAAGGGGAGCAAGGTTCAGCAAAACCTTCCAGCATGAAAGACCCTAACCACTATATCTCCTCCCTGATAAGACTCAAGAAGCTTATCAGCCAGTAGGTAATTTCAATTAAAAGGGGTTTTGCAAGACAAGTGGTTAAATACCTCAGAGGGAACCTGTCACCACAGGAGAGGTGGCAGGCTGCCTTCACTAGACAGTGAAAGAGTAGGAGAGGAAGAGGAACAGAGTGCTGCATGAATGGCTGGACTTGGCCCCGGTAGCGGCACGTGATGAGCGTTATTGCATTAGCTCCTCGCCAATCACATAATGAACTCTCTGTCAGACGAGACAAAAGTCCGGCCACACCCCTGCAGCACAGCAAAAAGCTAGAAGAATGCGATCGGTAGGATTAACAATGAAGGAACCCTGAAGGGAGGCAGAGAGAGGCCTTTTGCCAGGGAGAGATAGGAAGATTCAGGAGCTTAGTGTTGTCAAATGTTTTATTCAGCCATGACCGTGAGTGCTGCCAAACAGATTAGCCTGTTTACCAAAGGTTCTCATTTAAGAGATAAATCTTTAAATGTTGGATTTGGTAGTGGTGGGAGATGGGGAGGGGCAGCATCTATGTCACACTAAGTGGGGGTAGGTGGGCGGGTGGCTTGGGGTGGGGGAAGGACATCTAACGCCAGCGAGTAACAAAGCAACTGAGAGGTAGAAATAAAACTTCTCATTAAGCTCCGAGTTGTCTGAATTAATGACAGCTGTAAGGAGACTATGATCAATATGCCTCAGAATATCTCTCTCCCCGGGTAAGATGAGGATCGAGCTATCTTCACACCAAGCAGGTTGAATGGCCGATGTAGATGGTGTGCTGGGATGGGTGGGGTGGGGGTGGTGGTGGTAAAGATTTGACTGTTTTCTTTGTTGTAGCTCAGTGGAATTCTTGCCTCTCTCCTCTCCTTCCCTCTTCACTCCTTTTGTTCTTGTCTATTACAGCGGGGGTGATGAGGCTCCCCTGGGCGTGTTCAGCTACAGAAGCCCAATCTCAGAGGATAATCATCTTCAAGATACATCAACAGGGCAGTTGTAATTTTGAACGACTGGGAAAAAGAGAAGCAGAAAAACGGCGAAGACAAAGGAAAAGATCAGAAAGGAAAAAAACAACACGAGTTAGCCACCGTAGGTAGAATTAAAACACCTTTCCTATATAAAATGTTCCCCATTTTTTTTATCTACATGGCACACTCCCATCACATTTGCTTTCCTCCCTACTGGTTGTGTGCTGAACGCACCCACAGTTTGGCTGTGAAAGCTTCAATTCTCAGTCAACTTGTTAGAAAAGGACCATGCCAAGCATTCCACTCCATTTCCAATTAATGATGCTGCTCTTGGCAGGAAAGTAGTAAATGACTACCAAGAGGGTTGTTTTATTTCCCAAGATGAAGCATACACAGCTTCCGTTTCTCAGTCAAGAATTGATAACTACCTAGATCCTATATGACCCACTTTCTTACTAATGAGAGGTCATCACACACTGGGTATAAATGTCAGGGGAAAATGCTGTCATTTCTGTTGGGCAGTTCTTTAGTGCTTTATTGACCTTAAGGGACAGGCCAGGTATTCCTGGCAAGTGGCAGGTGTGTGAGTTAGGGACCGAAAAGGACAAACTACTGTAGGGCAACTTTTAATGGAACCAATGGGACCTATGTGTGTTTTTGTGAATGTGAGAATGCTATGGCCCCTGCATGTGCACACACACACACACACACACGCGCATTACAATAAAAGTGAGCTGGCATTTGGCTAACGATAACACCGTAATAGATTGCAGTGCTGAGGAGCTGCTGACCATTATATTTCAGAATATTCAAGTATCGTCTGTCATTTCTCCACTGACACGAGAAATGGAGCCAACTCTATCTGCGTGCAATGTGACAGCTTTCTCTGGAAATCTCATTGGCCACCTGGCTATCTCGTTCAAATCAATAACAACTCAGCCTACCACAGCTGTAGAGTGAGCCACTTCCAAAATGGCAGCCATATGTCCAGTAAAAGCAAATAAATAACTTGCTCAAATCTACACCAAACCTGGATGTTATTCAATAAGTCTTGCACAGAACAATATTTTCTGCTCTGAAAGGCTACAGTTGTCAAACTGGCTCTAAGAGTGCTCAAAATTCGAGGTAGTGTAGTTACAGAGTTTCAAGTAGGTTCAAATGTGCAAATCTGTGAATTAACATAGGTCTTGACATGGAATAGTGGGGAGTTGTCATAGAGGATCATGAATATTCAAGCTTGTGACCTAGTTTGAAATGCTAGAGCAGGACAGTGGGGTGCAGGGTAAAAATCCATCTGAACTCAAATGTACCACAGCAATGTGGTAATAGGAATCAATGTGGGAGGGATTTAATCGTAATTACTCAATCAACTGTTGAGCTACCTTCTGCTTTGCAAAAAGAGAGGTTTACTCTCCTCTCACGTCTTTGTGATGCGAGCGTGCCGTAAAAAGCAGGAAAGTAACACGCTTAAAATAAATATTTCGATTTGACAATCGAGCCACAAGATGCTGAGCCTCTCACGCTGGTACCCCATCACAGATCCCTCCAAGACAAAGTGTGAACACCCTTCCTCTGAATCATGAAGCAACATACTGAAGTACACAAATGAAAAGTGTTTCATTCTTCCCAGACCATAAGTTAATAAAAAATCCACTCTGTTGGCACCAGACTGTCTGACACAAACTCAAATTGATTCATAATTGAGTTTGTATAGATTTTTATCCAGCTTTTGCTGGTTACATTAGGGCTTGACTAGTCTCATTTTGCAGTGGAGTGTAGAGCAAATGCAACCCATGCTCTGGGCTCACTGTGCACCGTACATTGCAACAACTTGCTCAAATAATAACGGCCTTTGAAGGACAATTTTGCTCCTCTCTACTCACCAGCGTGCAGCCACTGAAAGATGTATTTAGGGTCATCTTTTCCCCCTGACACAAGGCTGTTTTATTCCTATTAAGGTTTACATTTTGCATTTTGTTAAATGGAGCGTATAATAACATAAGGATTTTTACATCAAATCCAATTCTTGAAAACACAATTTTTATTTCTTTTAAATTAGTGCAGCTGTCAAAAGCACGTTTGCGTCATCAAAGGTAGATGAGCCATCTGAATCGGTGACAGCTGTGAGGTCACAAATCAAACACGAGAGCCTACGGTCCTATCTGAACACCATCACGTGACATCCCACATTCGTCCTAAGATGACGATGACGCTGATGATTATGCTGAGCAAAATGAGTGACAGGCTCCGCCCACTGATTGCTTAGCAACTGGGAGAGGACCTCAAAAATGGGAGCACTTCTGATCAGAGCGAGTTCAAACTTGACACTGACACTCAGGTCCCCAGCAATATACCCACCAAGACTGAAGTAGATCAGATGATGCTGATGAGACAGATGAAGGAAGCGCAGACGGACATAAAGAGGCTGCTGGTTTTATTAGACATGTTTATTATTGTCTAACACAAAATGAGCTTACAGAAAAGGTTTGAAGAGCATCCTTTTAGTTCTTTCAGGTTTAGATTTTTAGGTTTTTGCTTTTACTGGATTTGTGGGGTCGTTCAAACTACAGAGGATACTGGCACAGAAGCTGAGCAATTACTGCTTTGCAGGAAAACATATTTTAACCATTTCCACCTACAAGTTTGCAGTATCACTTGCATACAAGTACTTTACCTCACTTTCCAATAGGGAGCGTACGCATCTATGCGCTCCTGAAAACTGCTGCTCCTTTGATGAAAACAGTCATTTTACTTCACAGAACAAGGGAGCTGCTGGTCTGCCGCTGCCTCAAATGGTTAGTTTGTTTGTGTTATTGTGTAACTTTGGTGTTTAAAGGGTTAGCTTAGAACGTGTTAAAACACCAAAGGCGTCTGGTGGCTTTGAAAAGGGCAATATAATGGCTTCAGTTCCCTTTAGAAAAGAGCCGGTCTGACAGCAAGATAAATATTTTAAGTGTACGCTTGACTGATACAGATAAAATAAATGTTGTTGCTAACAGTGTCCACAGCAATACATTGCTTAGATCTGCGATCTATAGACTGTGACTAAGTGGCTCATTCAAACCCACAGTAGGGACCCTGCTACAATCTGTAGCGATAAAGAGATTAATAATAATAAAAATGTCTTTTTTGGTTCTTTTGTACCTCCATCTGCTAAATTTCCCTTTCTCCCACCTTCTCCTCGAAGACCTCCTCGAGTGTTGTTATAGATTGCAAGAGGCAAGGCTGTTCCTGGTGCCACTAGCTTCTTTGATAATTCAGGATCTCTAGTGCCTGGATTACAAGCCCATTGACTAAGCAACACCACTCATTAAAGAAGTCTTACACAGATAAACCAAACAAAAGTAACCAAAGACACACTGAGATCCCTGAAATTGCCCAGTACAACCACACTTGCCTTTGTTGAAGTCTTACTTGTAGTGAGTGCTTTGTGATTAAGAAAGAGGCAGGCCATTCATCAGACACTGCTGTCCATTCAGTCCTCAGTGGGGCCTGTCATATAGGTCTCTATCCAGCCCTGAGACATGGTCAATCTTCAGCCAGACAGCCACCTCCCACTGCGATAAAAAAAGACTAAGTTTGGGATTTATGGCCGATCTGCCACAGGCCTCAACATCTCCTTAGGGAGGACATAAAACACTGAGGAAAACAGAATGTAAGCAGTAACACACACATTTGTCTTTTATGGCTCGATGTACTGATAATGATGTTTGAGTTATGTTCCAATGAAAGGTGAGAGAAATCAAGCCCGGTACCTTGATCTCCTGACCCACGGCGGTAAAAGTTCACGTCTGTAATGTAAACCTTTCCCGCCGGTTCCGATGCGATTAGGCACCAAGGTGCTCATTACGTGCGCCTGCTGAACAATATCATGATAATAAAAAGCATGCCCCGAATCTCGCTTAGGTTGTTTTTCTCATAAGGAGGGACCCAAGGTGGCTCAAAGCAGCTCTTCGGTTGTAAAAGGAAAGTCAGCTACCATCACTTACCCATCCTTTGTATAATATGTCTTTGAAGGATCTTGTGCATATTTAAATAAGGGTATATGTGGTGTGCATTGACAGTGCTTCATTAAAAGACTGAAATATTCCCATTTCATTTGGCAGAATCCCCAGTGCCGTATTTATTGGTTGTCCCTGGCAATACCGTGGAACATTAATAAAGCACACCAATATTATTCAGCTTGGGGGATAATTAGGCACCCCATCCAAGAAGATGGTATATGGCACATAAATTCTATTAATAAGCCATATATTGGTTTAAGATCTAGAGGTCCTGGGTCTAAACTTGTCATGAGAATAGCAGAACATTATAGCACCTTGGTTCTGCCGGGACAAGGACTAATGGATTTTGTCCTCAATTAAAGCTGAGATAGGTAAACATTCCCCTCCTCGCTGCTTCGTTAGACCACATTTGTTTATGAAGGAAAATAGATGACTTCTTTAATATTAATTAAACTTTGCAACGTTTAGCTAGATTTTCTTTAACTGCAACTAAATGCAAATAAGTCACAGATAGAAAATTCTTGGTGTGATTTGGTTAAATTTAAGAAAAAAAGGGTGCTTTTACTGACACTTTTCCCTCACAGATATTTGCTGCTCTGCCTGCATGTCCACCACGAACCTCACCATCCACTTCTCACATAAAAATGCATAAACTCTAAATATTAATGTATGGATATAAATCACGACAAAACGTACATTTCCATAATACCCTCGGGCTAAACGCACAAATCATAATTCGTGACATTTTCAAGTCAGTTAATTTAGCGATGATTTATCCAAAGAAATACACGAACAACTTTACATTCATGTTTCCAGTTAATGAAAAGTATCTCTTAGAATAACTGCTCAATGATGCGCTTGTTTCTTTTTACTAATTGTTTTCGGACTAGGCAAGGAAAATCTTTGCCTGCAAAAAGAAATAAAAAATAAACAAATCCGTACACACATGAAAATACAGAAAAAACACACCTCAAGTTTTAAGCATCACAAGTTTCATGAAATTCGAAATGTTTATTCTCAACATGTTTGTTTAAACGTGAAATTTTAGGGTGACAGCAAAGCTCATTTTTGGGCTGGTTCCATTGTTTGATCACGTGAAGATGAATGAATGAACGAATGAATGAATGAATGAATGATGTTTACCCCTGCGGTACAGACTCTCTCCAAACCTCTGCTTATTGAGGATGGCAGTAGAGCTGGAGCAGAGACACGCCCATGCAAAATCACACAATCCGAGTCAATGTCCGCTCTTTATTTGACCATTCGTGTTATGTTGCGTATTTGCTATGCAGACATTTGCATGTATTGTGTGGCTGTGATTGACTTTCTAAACATCGCTCCCTGGACCAATAATCCTCCAATCTGCAGCCTACACAGAACCAAACTAATCATAGTGGCAAACAGTACTGCTTTACTCACACTGTTGCTTATAAACAGGGGCTGCCCACAAATTGTTAAGCAAACACTGTGCTGACTGCATCCTCAGAGGAAACTGCTGCCACTTCCAGGAAAAATTCAAAAAAGTCTATTGATTAGTGGTCACTGGTTGAAAATAAGTGGGAATTAAAATGAGATGTACTTTGCTAGATTGAGGGTGTAAACCAAGCGAGTAGTTCAGGACATTATTGTCTTCAAAATGCATCCATGTGAAATGCAGCCTTCACCAGAACCTTAATGCTCACCTTAATCTATCTAACACATTTTGATCATTTCATTATTTTTATCGTGGGACATACACATGTATGTTTTACAGCTTTTGTATTTTTCTATTATCCGTGTCATTATTTTCTCCAGCTAATTCCTGGTAAATGGAAAAACACATCATTCATGCTGCTCCGTCTGTGGAGTTGATCTGTTTATAGCAGATCTGATTATGTCACAAATAACAGCCTCTCATCACTGAAGGCTAGATGAGTGCACAGTAGCACATGTGCAGACTGGATCACCTCTGGAGAGCGAGCGGAGTTTCAAAAGTAACAGATATCACTGAAGATGCAGCAAACACAGCAGCAGGTCTGCTTTCATGAGCACGATCATGCTCAGTTTTCCAGTTTCCCTGAAAACAAATGCAGGAAAAAATAGATAAATATGAGAGAAAAGAGATCATTTATTTGGTGACAGGATAAAGAAAAGGTATATTAAAAGGAAAGTTGGGCCTGAGCCCGTCTGTTATTCTAAATTTTGACAAGAAGACTTTATTAATTTTGTATAATTAGCAACATTTACTGTGAAAGATCAAAAGGACAAAACTAAAAGCATACAACTAATTTCCACGCTGGCGGATGAATACACTTTCATTCACTGAGATCTATAAAAATAAAATATGAATGATCTGAGTCATTCGTTACCTTTACAGTATTTGCTGGATGGATCTTTGATGCATGCGATTTGCATGATACAACTGCAGACATCACATCCAATTATTAACATTACATCTGTTTCTACTACTGTTTCACACTTTATTAAGTAACACTGACTTTATTATAATGGGTTCAAAGAGAAAGCTTATTTTATATACTTGTCAGGTCCACCTAATCCTAAATAGCTAGGAGAAATTACAAATGCATCCCAAACACGAGCTCGGGTCTCAGGAGGTTAAATTGATTAACAACAATCGAGTGATCTGTTACGCATACTGATAATTCTGTCAACGAGTGAATGATATGCTTTATCTATGACCAAGTTGTACTTTAGAAAGCTATTCACATCTTGTCGGCTTGTTAGCCACAAACTGCCACATATCTGGGCAGAAATTACAAGTATGGCAGCAAAACTCATCCTTTTTGTGTCAGATTGAGAGATAATATATGCTGACTTATGTGATATCAAAATGATCTGATTAACTGCTCTTCATTGTATACGTGAAAACACTGCTGGTCTGTATTCAGGTTTGGTGTAATGCTCAGGTATCTGAGAGAGCAGTACTTCCGTTTAAATGTTTACTCTGGTTGCATTTAATATGTTTTTGTCCATTAAAATTCTAAATTCTGTGCCTCATTACAGAGCACAGATTCTTTTAGCTATATTTGGTACAGTATATGCATTGCATTTTGCTCTTGCTAGATAAATAAAATAAAAAGCTGACTTTTCCTTCTATATTCTGCACTTTATGTTGTAGTGCATCCATTTATTTACAACTTTTAGAAATCTACACGCAGGATTTGAGCAAATACACGAGGGGAATCTGGGGGGATTAGGCTGACAGTTTTGTTTTATGAAAGACTGTCTACAGTGACAGCGACAGCTCCCTGCAACAGCAAGAGAGCCCTGTTGCACTGTCCTTCACTGAAGCCTTTTATATTATGAGTATGCAGCGTTCCCAATAATCATAGCTTTTGATCCCTGTTTGAAAAGAATGGATCTAAGTGAGAGATGGGTTTTATCTCTTTGAAACTATACGGTGAATGAGGCGCTCACACAACATTCCTAAAATGACTGCAATGAAGTTCACAATGACTGGATTTGCTTACTCCATCCACCTAAGCCCACCATCAGACAGCTGAGTCATGCCTGGCTGCCAAATGGGTTACTATCAGCAACAGTGAAGTGGCAGGACCCACTCAAACACAGGCTGAGCCAAGAAACCGATCTCCTGTGAGAAGAATGCCTGGCTGTCTTCCCGTGTCATGTAGTGGTGCTGATGGGCTGATAAAGATTTTGCCAACTTGATTCTTCGCTTCCTGTGACACTTATGATCAGTCAAAGGTCTCGGAGATGCCGTTTTTTTTCCCAGTGTGGACCCAAAGGATCTAAAGGGTAATTGTGACGAGCTGCTGACCCCTGAGCTCGGGTCAAATTTCTTCAGAAAACAAACTATCCAGTGAGGAATCAAAACTATTTCAGCTCCTTAACACTATCTAAGGACTCGTTCCCATGAGACTTATTTTCTTATCCGTTTCCTCAGTCAGATAAACTGTGATGGGTCTTACTGACAGCCAGTGATATGGCAGGATGTGCTCCTGGGAGATTTGTTTGCTGATCTTCATGTTGTTAAGACGTTTTTCATATTATTGGAAGACAGTTACTGCTCTAAATGAGAATTTTAACTACGGCTTTATGGCAATGTCAAGCTCAAACGGGTCCTATCAAATCAGGAAATGAGGAGGTAAATGAGAGATCATTTACTGCAAAACTATTTCCGCAGTCGTGCAGTAGATGAAGAATACAGGCATATTTGGCAGAGAACAAACTGCTTTCCTTAAACAGTTAAGAATAATGATGGTCACCGATTGATTTAACAGCAGAGTGCCCTCTGACACTAACTGCACAAATACATTCTTACCAAACGCATTAAGTTAACAGATGATTTCCCATGGAACTGTTTGTTTATGGGTCTAATTTTTCTGAGATATGTCAACAGCTAGTTTCTCATGTCTGCAGTGTTGTATATTTAAACGTTTTCACACCTTTGATTGATACGAGTGATGAGTGAAATGCGAAGCTTTAATATATGCAGTCTTTATTTCAGATGTCAAAACACACAGATTTCCACAGTGCATGTGGAACATAAGATGGACTGTAGAAAAATATAAATGTATATATATATATAGGAAAAAAAACTTTTTCCAGCATGAGCTGTTTGCACTGTAATTAGTATTCGTTTTAGTCAGTGGTTCTGCTCTTCACACAAACGTAACCTTCCCACTCTCATTTTAAAGTTGATTTCCACAAAATATTCTCACGATGGAACGGCAGCGATGACCTGGCCTGCTGGTTGGCACAGAAGGGGTGAAAGCAATTTTACACTTGTCCCACAGTCTTGTCTTTTATTTAAAAAATATTCTTCTTGTTATTATTATTGCTCCATTCATTTGAAAAAAGCACACATTGTTGATTGTGCCACAGATCGTGCATCTTAAGGTAGTTCCATTTTCAGGGAGTTAGTGTAAAATGACGTGCTAATGGGAGGATAGCACCAGCACTGTCCACAGTTGAATCTCTAGTCTGTATGATGATGGGCATAGCCAGTGTGATGTAATCCAAGTCATGTGAGTTTATTTCTATAGCAGATTTAAACAGACCAAATTAATTTAATAATTAATAAAGTGTTTTTGGGGACTGCACCACACAGCAGGCTGCATTATTTGTCACCAACACGTGTAACCAGATGTCCTTCTTTATGCAGGACTGCACAACATTTTTATCCCTCGTCCCGCCGTCCTGCATGTTGAGACAGTGCTCTACATTTTGATTGGCTCTGCAAGACAAAGACTTTTCTGAAGTTTGCCTTTTATTTAATACATGTGAAGTGAATGCTTTTTTATCCCATAAGTCACAAGATTTTGTTGAACATGATGATAACTACCACAAAGGGTGGGCTTATTTTTCAATTTCACACGGGAGAAAATATGGTGACACAGATAAGTGATTGGATATAGCTCAAGGAAGAGCACACATATATAAAGACTATCACACGAGACCATTAGCACAAACTTCAGCTTCTTTTTAATTCCTACAATATTCACTTAGCAGTGAATAATGCTTGCTAAGTGATTGCTAATTAATCCCACTTAGTCCCATGGAAATATTGCCCCACATTTAGTTTGTCTGGACTTGGTCACCCTACCCACAGCACAAAGAGGTCCAGTTCAGTGACTCCACTTAGCAAAGGTGAGGTCTAGCAGACACTAATCAGCTGCACATCTATTAATCAATGCAGGGTAAACCCTAACGTCACTGTCCAGATGGACGAGTAAGTCCTCCAGAGTTTTTATGAAGCAAAAATGATTCAGATAGATAGAAACCGTTTTTGCACACAAGCTTAATGCAGTGACGTTGGGCACATTATATGCTAAAACAAATTCTGCCCACATGTACATGTGCTTTTTTCGTGCATTTTCTACACATAAATGACATTTTAGGTCACTGAAAAAAGAGCTCCTGAAAGCCTCATTGCAGAATTAAGACCTTCCTTTTCATTTGGAAAAGAAAAACAAAGATTTTGTGTACCTTTAATCTCCTTTATTCTTTTTTGACATGAGGCTGTTGCTTATTGTGTGCATTCGACATTTTTCTGCAATATCAGATATAAACAAAATATTATTGCTGTTAATCTTACTATTTGGAATTTTTACACAATTACATGTACACAAACAGCTACTGGGTCTTTTCTACAGCTACTGGGGGAACATTTCCCCCCTTATCTGATTGGCTAATATTTCAGTAAGGTTAGGCTTATATCACCACCTGTTACTTTACTCTTGACAGTATGGCCAGATATTTTTCAAAAATGATGCTCATGTGGATGTGGCTCTGTAGAAAAAAAAGCCCATCCGTCCATCCATCCATCCATCCATCCATCCATCCATCCATCCATCCATCCATCCATCCATCCATCCATCCATCCATCCATCCATCCATCCAACCAATTCAGGGTTGCAGTTAAGCTGGAGCCTATCCCAGCTATCATAGTGCAGGAGGCATGGTACAGCCTGGGCACATCGCCAGTCTCAGGGCTGGCAAAACCCCTCTTTAAAAAAATGCCTGTGTATGTGTGGACACACAGAGGTTGTTGCTAGGTTAAAACCCACGATAACTGATTACACCATAACCATGTGTAACTAGTTACCTAGCCATGCAACCTGCAAGAAGGTGTAGTTTTTTATGTCCACCTTGAATTAAGTCTGTAGCATATTAGGCATAAATGCCAAACACAAAGCTTCTTACCTCCTTCCACTGATGAATAGCACTACAGGGCTGCACGGTCTCTCTCAGTGTTCTGGTGTTATGATTGTGAGTGTGGTGTAATTTAAAATTTTAAATATTAAATTTGTTTCAGTAATGTTTCCAATTACTTTTGTATACAGCATGTCATAAAATAATGCCTCATGCTGGACGCAGGCTATGAGAGTTATGTGCAGCTAAGGTAACTCTTTTTTTATATTTTGTGTATTTGTGCGGGTGACTAATTGTGGCAGATGGTAAAAAAAACATCTTTCCACTGCTGCAGTGGTGTCACGACGGCTTTGAAGGTCTTGGTTTATTTACAATTTCTCTGTTTGCCTCTACGCATTTTGATTTTTTACAGTACCAATGCTACCTTCTTTTATTTTAATCTTTGGATTTGTAGATGTTTTATTGTCAGCTGTGTATTTTTAACAACACCTAACCAGTTCCATGCCTCTCGTTTAAGTGTCTTGGTTTCCTTTGCTGTTGCACTGATTCAATAAATAGAATCATTGACAAATTAGTTTAATTTGTCTTATTTACATATTGCCAAATCACAACAATCGTTACCTCAAGTCGCTTTATATTTTAAGGTAGAGGCGTTAAGACCCCCTATGAGCAAATTCTTTGGCAACAGTGGGAAGCAAAAACCCCCTTTTAACAGGAAGGAGCAGAACCAGGCTCAGGGAGGGGCGGGGCCATCTGCTGAGAGCGGTGAAGAAAGGACAAAGACACGGTGTGGAGGAGAGCCAGAGCCACTCTGGTCTTGTCATTAACATAAAACATAAAACATCATGCAGGCTCATTTCCTAGTCCAGTTATATAATACAGCACAGTCACCATAGACCTAATTATGATATGTATTGTATGTATAGGAGTGTAGTTGGATGGACGTTCACACGCACAGGCAGAAAACTAACAGGAAGGTCCCGTCTGAATTGAAGCTTGCTCAGGTGCCCAGTTGCTCCAGTGCATCACACTCTTGGGTCTTATCGTCGCTATTTTGTAGATTATTTAGAATGCGGTTAATCTTTAAAGTCTTTGAAGGATTACTAAATAATTCACAGACAGGCCTGCATAAATGTAACACCACAACAAATTTTAAAGTCACAGTAAAATAATAACTAGTGGAACAGAATATGTGGGTGAGAAATACAGTTGTTATAAATACAATGTTATGAATGTACAAAACATTTTTAAAAAACTCACCAAGTGACTTGTAAAGTCAAATCATTTGCAATCTTCCAACTCTGTAGTTCCTCTCGGAGGTTTTTGGAGGAAGCTCGAGCTCTTCTTTGCCTTTTTACGCAACCTAATCACCTTAATACTTTCCTAGCAGCAGCAGCCTGACGGAGCGAAGATGAGCTGATGAAAGTAATAAAGTTGACTCCAATTTTCAATCAGAAGTAAGTGGACACAGAATCTGTGATGAACGATTCTTGCCATAAATTTATTTACAACCCTAAAAAATGAGGACATGTTATAGAGAATTATCTTCATTAACAAGAGCAGCAAAGTATCCAACATACAACAGATGATCGGAGCGCACGGTGTAGTTCTCAGACAGACCATGTAAGTACACATCTGAAGCAGATCTTTCAAGATGTTAAAAAGTGTATGAACAAATTGCTTTACATAAATTAATACCAAGATGTATATAAAATGAACAACAAGGACCTTCAAATTCAGAATTATTCTGGAACAAAAATACAGTGAAACACAACTACACTGAAAATGATCAAATATTTAATCCAAGAAGGCAGAGCAAAATGAAATATGATGAAAAATGAACATGTAGTACACCGCAGTGTTCTTGGATTTACTGCTTGTTAAAGCGTCCACTGAGGATTAGATCTTTTCTTTTTTTAAAGATGGTTGTTTGTACATTTTCTAAAACTTGAGTCGGTGCAAACACAAAGCAATTCTCCTAAACATTTGAAGCAGAACAGATGGGCCTCAATCCAAAGGTCATGTTGTCATATCACAAATGGACTTATGATGCAGACATATGTGGCAGCTCTTTAGAGCTTATGAGTCATGTTGTCTGGGGTGGCAGCTAAACGCTAGCCTTGCTTGTAATCCAGAGTGCTCAGCCTCCTTTGGGAGAAACTGCAAACAGCACCTTGTCAGAGCACATAAGCAGTAACCTCAGCCACACACAGAGCTTGTTAACTGTAATCTAAAGGAAACATATTCATGCAATATGTGATTTAGAAAGAGAATTTATGCTGAGTGAAATCTATTCTTATGCTGAGCCACATTTGTAAAGCTAACACACTTACACATTCAATATTCTTAAAGGAAAATTCCTGAGTAGGTACAGAGATTAAAGTTAATATTCTGTGCTTAGTTTTCATGTTTGATTAGTATTTAATAACTTTAACCTCAATAAGGAATGTTTAACGCCCAGTATCAAAATGATCAAACACTGATTCATGTGAACTAATATTTCTGGCGGGGCAGGGCGCTTTCCTGTAATTACCACAAGTAGTTGTCACTTTTCCATATGTTATATATATGTTTTGCATGTAAAATTCACAAAGTGCCACAGACGCTCTCGCTATAAAATGCACTGACTCCCAACACGAGCCTCTTCAGGCCCAACCTCCTCCTGAGCATCTAAAATTCAGGGTTTAATCATAGTCTACAAATATCCTTAATCCCTTCCACAAGATCATTCTATAATCTGCAAAAGAAGGACAAAAAGTCTACTTCAAGATGAATTCAGTTGTAATCCTAGCATATTGTGATGTATTAGAACATAGCATCAGACAAAATATTCCTCCTTTATTATGTAAAGCCCCCCTCTTCCCTTCTTATCAATAACACAATGCACCGTTAGAGTAAATATAACCAAAAGTCACTTTTTGGGTTTTTTGATTTTAATGAATGAGCTCCACTCTGAATGTTTCCTTACACGTGGCCTCCTACTCGTCCTTTTCCATCTAACGGTTGCACCTGTTTTTAGGCAGGCATTAACAAATCCCATAATTTGTGCATAAGCACAGAATCTCAGTGTGCTCTGCGTAGCTGCTGCTGTAAAATATCAGCATTAGCCTGGATTTCACTGGGGAAGCCACAGGGTTTAGTACCACTGTCACTTTATAGCAGAGAGGTTCACATATTTGTCCCCGTGTCTGTGCATATTTCCTCCAGGTGCTCCAGTTTCTCCCCACAGTCCAAAGACATGCAGCTCAGGTTAACTGGAGACAATAAACTGCCTGTAGCACAAATGTGGATCTGTCTACTGCAGGGTAGCACAGTGATGGATTGGCAGGTGCTTTTCTCCTTTCATCCAGGGACAGGCTTCAGCCTTTCCACAAAATAGGAATTAGGTACATGGTGGATGACTTTCAATAGCAAGTATTGTTTGACACATGATGGTATAATGGTGTAAGTCACGTTTAGTAAGAATTGGGCTCAGGACAGAACCTTTGCATGTTGTACTTTGTGTTTTTAATGTGGACACAGAAAAAAATATAAAGATAAATGTTTAATAAGTTGAATAAATTAAAGGTTTGGTTAGAATCCTTGCTCCTATATTCTGAAGTAAAAGATCTGCTCATGTTGTGTAGCTACAAATGTTTTTTTAAAGTATGCTTGTAGGAAACAAAGCACACAACACAAACAACACAAAGAAGAAAATATCTTCCTGCTTGTAATTGGACTGACTGTTCTGGAAACTTTCTGCTCCCAAGAGTAATGTCGATTTTATTTCAAACAATTTTTTGAGCACCCTGGATTCATGTTTTTCATAATAATGGATAGTATGTGTATTCCTCGTGTACATGTTTCAAACTATTTGGTTTGTTAATTTATGCTGATTAACTGATTCCTCGGTAATTATGCTCAAGTAATTACAACATAAATCTTTTGTGTGTGAATTCCCTGCACAAAACTTCAAGCGTAGATTCAGTGACAAAGATGACACATTAAAAAAACAGATGAATAATGTTTAATTTTGAGCAGTACATGTAAATCAGAAATGTTTCTGGGCAACAGAAACATGAGGGGTTGAAAAAAGGCCTCAGCCTCGCTTGAACCGTCTATGATGAGGAGCTCAGATGGTCATTTTTAGAGCAAGGATAAAGGGTCCCGCTGGGGGTCTGAGTGCACAAGAACCCATCTGCAGGTCTATTGGAAAAAAAAAATGGCAAAAAAGAGTCTGCTGAGGTGGGCTCATCTACATTCCCCTGACACTGTGCAGGAGCCCTGGAGGACTGGCCAGGACATAGGAAGTCATAAATGATTTTCTTACCACCGCAGGTCCTTACTGTTTCAAGAAAATGACCAGAATGTATGAGATAAAAAGGAAACGTGTTTTGAAGCCCCAAGAGTCAGGAGAACGTGCACGACAATGGAGAGCACAAAGAAGCAAGAAGTTATAAGTGCAATTATTGTAGTTCTTTCTCAGTGTCTGGAAGCTTATGTTAACCATGAAGCTATGCAGTTCTCTATTGAAAAATTACCAAACTGCTTTTTGTAATTTTGGTGTTAATTATTAACCCAGGTCACCAACCTATTACTTTGCAAGGTATTGACAAAGCCTGCTGTGCGCCCCCTCCTCCTTCTATCCCAACAAACCCAAATTGAAGAATCATTGAACAAACTTTTTCATGTAATCATATGCATATTTTATTCATGTAATGATATGCAATCATAGCTAAATCTTTCCGTGTCAGCAGTTCCTGTATGCATGGCCCAAACAGAGTTTCCTGTAACAGAATAGATAAACAGCGTTTGCCAATAAATATCAGAATAAGTGGCTTAATTTAGGACGCTCAAAAATGCACATTTCCCCTTCGTTAAATCCACGGTGCATTTCCACCAACTTAATTACACAGAATCCTGTGCCCTACTTATATCTACACACTATGGTTCCTTCTCACAGGGGGGTCCCAAGCAGGCAGTTGTAATAAATATCAGACTCCCCGTGAAAAACAGCTTACCCAACTATGAAGGCGGTAGCTCCAAGATGGCTAAGCTGCTCCCAAAACAGTAAAAGCTGTCACGTATGACTTGTGTGTGGTGATGAATCAGCTGGAAACTAAATCAGAACTGCTAAAAAAGAGAAATTCACATCCACTGTATCATATTCTAATAAACCACATACCCTACCAGTTGGGGGGGATTATGACTGTCCATTTGTCTAGGCCAGGCCACCACTGTTAGGGAGGAATTCTCTCTTTGTGTCTACACCATGCAAAGTTAAAAGCGATGGTGGTGACTGCTGTAAGTCATTTGTCTCTGGTAACACTGGTTTGTAGGAAGCTGGGACCTCAGCTCTGGTGGATGATACATTATTGCTATCACTTGGCCTTGTTTAATTACATCCATGTATGGGGTCTGGTATCATATTCTTCAAAGCATATCAATCATGGGAAACTTTAACCAAGGTCCAAGTTATTGTGTCATATAATCCGGTGTTTGACAGAATATGTGAAAGAATATTTCAGCAATAACTTAAGACACAGTATGGTATCTCGGCAGCTAATCCATTAATACGGTTTATCGCAGCCGCAGAATATAAAATGAATTCTCTGGCTTTTTCTTGAACTGCAAATGAATAATGAACAGCACATGAATGTAGATATTCCTTGAAAAGCTTTTGAAGAACATCTACTTTTTCTTCGAGTGTGCAGTTTAATTTTAGCCTCATGTTGTTTATTAATCACACTTCCTTTCATAGTTATCACCGTTAATTTCGCCGCACAGCATTTATGTAAAAAACAAAAATGCATTGAAGCACCTATAGATAATCCCAAAGACATAATGCCTTTCTTTGGGCTCACAGAAATTGTTACAGCCATATATGTTTATTTAGGACAGTAACTTCAAATAGATGCATGTGGATTCACGAGCTTGATAGATTTAAGTGCATTATTAACTTTGACACAAACAGACATATTTATATACCTAAACCTTGTGATAGATGCAAAGAAAATATTCTCCTTGTACCTACCAATTAATACTTAATTAGTACTTTTACATTTTATTTATAGTGATTTTTATTGTGCAATGGACCTAAATTCCCTGCTATGCTTTACGTGCACAGAGTGTGGCTTATTACATTGCTAGCTATGTAATCATTTTGTATTTACTCAACCTTTGTGCCTTTATATTTATATATATAATATTTACAGGTTAAATGCATTATAATTGCTGTGGTGTCATCCAAATATGACTTTACTGGGATCAGATGACAAGATCAAAGCAATTCTTCAAACTGAATTTGCCAAACTGTGTTGTACAGCCATTTGTGTTTGTGCTTATTTTGCCCCCTGTAGCCAATCCAGAGACACATAAACAAACTGAAATGAGCTCTGCATGGAGGCTGATACGTCTCGCTATAACCCAACGCTACACAACAACTTAATGGGTATTTGATAGACTTAATAGACTCATATCTG
The DNA here is from genome assembly GCF_963969265.1 of Rhamphochromis sp. 'chilingali'. Taxonomy (NCBI): domain Eukaryota; kingdom Metazoa; phylum Chordata; class Actinopteri; order Cichliformes; family Cichlidae; genus Rhamphochromis; species Rhamphochromis sp. 'chilingali'. The sequence goes on along the minus strand of NC_137932.1, from coordinate 41,785,666 downwards.
GTCTGAATTTATGACTAATGTGTTGTAGCTTCATTACTAAGTTTGCTGAAGAAAAGCTGAAACTCGGATCAAACCAAATATTTTTCTGACATGGCAGCACTCTGGGGAACAGCCGGTGTGTGATTGTTGGCTTCTCTGTAGTTTACATATTGTAAATCTAAGAAATTCAAGCATCTCCCTCTGTTAACACAGTGTGCAGTTATGTTGGGAGAGTTGTCCTGCAAATGTTTCCTTCTATTCGCGCGGGCCATTTTTCACACGCAACGAGATCCTTGTGTATTTGTGCAACAGTTCTCTTGTCTACATTCGGCAGCTGCAATCTTAAGTCAATGATTTTTTCTCTTCCTTTCCCCAGTTGATGAATTGAATAGGAAAATCCCTCTATGTTTATCCAGGGAGAATATCTCTCAGAGTGGCAAAAATGCAACAAATCCACAATGAAAAGTAAACCGAACCAATCTTTCCCTAATCTCTGCTTGAGAGTAAAATAAAAACTAGATTTTGAGTCTACGTCCTGAGTCAATCGCTCCCCGGATGACTAATGTGTTGCTGGGATAGAAGCTTTGCAATGTGCGATGAAATCTCGCAGGGCCTTTGTGGCTCTCACTTGCTGGACATCCCCATTGAGACAGTAAAGAATAGGTGGTCACAAGGTATGGGCACAATGAAACAGAACTCAGGGACTAGAACAATTGCTTAAGCTGTCAGAGGGTGACAGAAACTGTAATTAATGATATTTTCTATTTTCACGGAAGAGAATGAGCAGCTGACAGAAGCATTATTAATGAGAGCTGCCTTGTTGAAGGGAATAATGGCAGTTTATTAGAAGCAAGACAGATTTAACGGATCTCTCTCAAACAAAGGCTTTAGACACATTGAAAAATGGAGACAATCTGCCTTAAAGATCTAATGGGAGAAAATGTTCAATACAACAGAAATGTCTGTATTGTGATCATATTCTTTTTCCCCTCGAAACCATCTGTTAGGCACGTCAAGAATAAAAGAATTCATTTTTGTTTTTTTCCCTTGATTTTAAAAGAAGTCGCTTATAGCAAAATCTAACAAAAGTATTTTATTTTTACTATCGCTGCAATTAATCTACAGAAACAATAGCTTGACAGGTACATAGATGGATATTCTTAGTGTTAAATGCAAAACTATAGCTCAATGTCTAGTGAAACTGTCACCTATTAAATCAGAATTATGCTGTTAGAGTGGTTTCCACTCTATATCGAGGATTTCCAACATGATTTAGTATCAACAACTTTGTAAAAGTATACTGCAGAATTTATACATGTGACACAAAGGTATCGCACTTTTGGAAGATTTATTGCGTTCTACTGAATAACATTAGCTTTCTGTTTTTTTCTATTTAGACAGATGTTGTTTAATAGACTGACACAAGTAGGGCAATAGTTTCTATTCACCAATCCAACCAATCACTTTGAGAAAGCATGATGATCCCATTATTCCTCACAGTGTCTCGCGGATTTAGGCAAGATATAAGTATTTTTGAAGTAAAGCAGATAATGGCAATATTACCACAGGGTGAAAAAGATTTGTGTAACATATTCTGGCAGTGTTTCAACAGATACTCCACTGCTTCATTCATTTCACTGGACTGAAATATGGCTTCGATGTGATACTACAGGCATATTCCACTGAATAGACGTATTAGATGATTTCCAGAAATGAAATGATATCTCCCCCCCGAACCTATATTCAGTTCATGTAATTGATTCTCATCCAGCAAGTTTGACTGTATTATGTTTGTTTGAAAAGTTAAAAGAATTCGGCTAATTTCTCCCCAACCAGGCAATACTTAACCAGATTAGAGTGGCCACTTCAAGCTTTGTTGATGCATCCAAGTGAGGCAGGGCAGCCCAGCTGCAAAAGCTGATCAAAAGAGAGAGGGGGAATGTGATATTAGCATCAAGTGCTTCAGCGAGTGACTCAGACAAAAACATTGAAAAAAACATCATTATTAGACACTTCCTTTACCCATGTTTGGAAGTGAATATATCTGTTTGTCAAGCAGCTGTGTGCATCCATACATGGCATTGATTCGTACTTTAACCAGCATTATAAGGCAATTCCTCTTTTCCTTTTTGCAACCCCTTATTGGTAATATGCTAATGACATCCGCTGTGATTAGTGATTTTCTTCTAATCTTTATTCCACGGTGGCCTGAGCAATCACAGAGGTAGAGCTTCGAGATTTCGAGCAGTGAGCTTCTTCTGACTGCTCTTCCCGTCTGCCCCGACTTGATTTAATCTGAATAATAACTAAAAATTTGGATTCAAAGGCCACTGTGGTGCACCGATGCGCTTTTGCGGATTCAGGAAACACACTCAGAGGGAGACACTTTTTGGCTGTCTTAACCCAACCTGTTCTGATTAAAAGGTGTTTAAAAGAGGAAATCCTGATATATTGCTACAATAATGCTTAAAAGGCAATGTGTGGCATTTTAAAAAATCCTTTGGGAAACATTTATTGGACCATCTTTTCATCCTACAGCCCATTGGGCAAAATACTGAATGCCGAGCTGCCCAAGGAGTCCGTCAGACAGTGTGAATGTTAGATAAAAGGGCTTAGGTGCAGACAAAAGCGTTGCACTTTGAAGAGCTCACCCACTTAACTCGCATCCCAAGAAAATAGCTAACCCCAGATAAGGCAGCGTGATGTATCCCGAGATAACAGGACTGGGACATCTAAATAAAGGTGTGAAACAATCGCCTTCAAAAGGTTATCAATTCACTTCAACCAAAATTAGGAACACTCGGTGCGGCAAGAGTTAATAGTCTCAATACCCAAGGATAACCAGAAGAGCATGATTGATATGATGGAACTGAGATTTTGTTACACTTAACTTTTGCAAAACACAAATAAAACTAAATTGAAACTAAGGATTTTCAGAAAATAAAAACTAGACTAAACTAGCAAAGAATTGGTAAAAACTAATTACAACTGGCAAAAAATTGAAAATCTGGAGTCGAAACTAAATAAAAAATAAAACCTAATGAAAATGGCGAAACGTTTAAAACCCTGGTGCAGAGATTGGCAAATCTGACCAGGAACGTTATAAAATGGATTGTCAGAACAGTCAGCGTTAAAGCCACATTTGACAGTCCATACTAGGATGGCACTGGACATCTTCGGGGCGGAGGAGGGTTGGTGTGACCAAGGTGTGGTTTGGCTTGTTGTATGTATATTTGAGATCATATGGCTCTGGATGGACCAGTTACCAGGGCATGGAAGGAGGACAGACTCATTAAAGGAGGAGAAGGAACTTCCTGGGATTGGAGATCCTCTGGGTGAGTGGTTGATTAAAAGCATGCATAAAATAGAAGTTATCTGTTGTTATTGATTGGTAATAGATTGATAATTGGCCACATTTACAGCTGTATTGACTTGTTGTGGACGTAGTCGACTTCAGGTTTAAACACTCTAATTAACAGGTTGAAAATAGTGACATTAAAGGAAGAGTATGCAGCACCACCCTGTCAGACGCCAGTGATGGTGGAGCTCACTGATGAATCAGGTGAGCTGGATTCATGGCTGATTCAAAACTAAGATCCCCCTGCTGTGGTCAGTAAGGGGAGAAAAGGGGGTGTTTTACTGTTATTTCAATGTCAGCATTATTATTGTATGAGAATCATGCAACAAGCATTGCATCGATGATCATTTATTGAAGCTTTTGACCTTATACTAACATCTGTGTTCCTGTGATTGTTATAACCTCTGATGAATCTTCCATTTACAGGTGTTAGGATAATGATATAATTTTTCATTGCAGGTGTAACCATGATCATTTTCATACATATTGCAACTTGTTGCTCATTGTAGAGTTGTGCTCAAGTTAATAAGGGTTAAAAGCTACAGTCAGCGCGAATGTCTGACTGATCTATTGAGGGGAAAGGCTTCGAGCATAGAAGGCCACACGCGCTTACATAACATTGATATCATGTTATTCTTTGTGATCTTTTCTTCAATTATGTCTTTAAGGTTAGTTTAAATAGTGGCAGTTAATTAAACGACATTTATTAAAATATTAAATACCTGAGTCAGAACGTTACACGCGGATCACCTTAAGAGTCTGGGAAACTTTGTAGCTGCCTAACTTTTTTTTTGAATGTTCTAGCTCCGTTGATTTGACACATTGGAATGTGTCAAAAAAGGGGGGAAAGTTGAGCTTTAACATCAAACCAGGATTATTTGAACATTTTATAACTTCATTTGTGTCTTTAATAATTTAGGAATGGTAAAGCTTAAGCTAATAGCGGTCCGAGAAGACGGACCTTTTAGAGAATCAGTGAAAAAGCATAAACTATCACTTTCATGTTTAATCATTACTCATTGAAATGAACTGAATAGCGCTTAGAAGATTTGTTAATTTCTTTGTCTTTTGTTAAAAAGAGGGGTTTCAATAATTTTCAGACACACCTTGCAAATGTGCTTATAACGAGTTGGCACTCGGCCTTTTGAAGGTCAGAAGCTTCGTTCGGCGTGACTGTCCGGACTGATAAAGTGTAGGAAACGCCTTGAGTGCAGAGGGCTAAATGCAAACACGCTTACACACACATAAGATATGATTAGAATAAGTCCCTGGGACATTCTGAATGTTTTAGACCAATTTTGAATCACTAGAAGGTCAGTAGATAACAACATTAGATTATTAGGGTTAGGAAGAGAGGTGTTTTGGTTTTCTGTCTCTTACAGAGAAAGGAACAGACACCAGACGAGGTCACAGAGATGCGAGGATCCTCCGTAGCAGAGACAGACACAGTGACTGCCGAGACATCAACTGGGTCCAAGGGTCATGGCGTTTGGGCTCCAGCTAGTCACCACAAAAGGATGGATCCCATAAACACAACAATAACCATGAAGGGGTTGGCGGAAATCCGGGAACACCAGACCAACGAAGTTCGAGAGGCTTTTGGGCAAAAAGGGGACACCTTCCTGTTCCTTTTCTGGAGAATACACAGATCGTTGTTTGAAATCGGGGCAGAATAATCCCCTGATCTGTGTCACGACTGAAGGGTTGTCTAACCCCTAAGGTTGAAGAATGAAGAGCAGAGGATCACCCAACTGGACGACACTGGTAGCTGCAGCAATAGAATAAAGGCTGAAAGCAGTGGGAGACAAGGAGAGAGTGTCATCTGGACCTGCTACTGTTGGAATCATAGTTTTTCTTGCATCTGAATTGCGCAAACACAGAGGTCATCCCACATATGGTTCGCCCCTCAGGGGGACAAAGGACCTCAGGAGTGAGAAGAGATGAACCCGGCCACACTGAATTGAAGGGTGTTTGTGAGGTCATTATTCTAATGACCTCATCAGGGGGAATTGTTAGATTATAATATTATTTTATGCCATGTTATACCCCTAATTAAAGATTGTGAATTATTATGTAGTTTTAGTTTGCATTATTCTCCTGAATTAGAAGAAGCTGATAACTATTGCATTAGTTAAACTGATTTGCATTACATTAAACTGCTGACTTGTTGTGAATGAATGATATTGTTTTATGATGCATTATACTGCTGAGTTATAAGAAATCTAATTTGTCTGAGTAGAAGAGAACAGAGTGTGCTGGAGTTTTCTGCCCCATTTCAGCAGGAGCAGATAAACAGGGAGCCAAGGTCGTAGCTTAGGCGCTGTGTGAGAGAAAGCATGTGAATGTTTAGGCTTTGTATGATAAGGTGGAGGCACCAGAGGCTATAAAAGTTTGAGCAATGCTCCACCATTTTGAGATTTTGAGGCTGTCTGCATCAGTGTCCATCTCCCACGCGTGTGATCATTAAAATCATCGTTTGACTCAACCCGGCCGGACCAGTGTTGTTATTGTGGTTTTTCTCTTGTTTCCATCCCCAATATTTTGAACCTTAACAATGCACTAGTTAATTTTACACCGAGCACTAAATAGGAAACAAAATTAAACACTGCCTGGTAAGACATGTAACCACTGTAAACTTTGGTTATTTAAACTCAGAGACATCTGTACAGAGACATCGTGAACGCAAGAAAAAACGTCCTGTGGGGATTGTGGGGGTACTCTAAATATTTCTGTGGTCTCACACTGTTTCAGGCGTTTCAAGCCTTGTCCATCAAGAACACAGAAAAAAGGATTATATGAATTTTCCAGTTAACTCACACCGTTAACCAAAGAGAAAGTCAGTTTAAACTCCAGCTTAGAACATTTAGGAAGACATCATTACAAAGTTCACCCCTTCCCCAAAGCCAAGTATTGAAATGAGGTCTGCCATTTATTCTAGTAATTGAAATACTTTCAGAAGTTTCTGTTGAAGTCTACCTGTAATAAAGTGTCTTTGAATGGAAAAGACTACAGGGTGCACTTACCAGTGCGCGTTTGCATTGAAATGCACTTGGAAGCCCTCCCTAATTGGCAGCCATCTCATTTGGCTTTGATATTGCACACCATCATCTGCATGAGCAGAACAGGCCATTGTCTGGGGGATGAAGTACAGGTGAGTAACAGGCTAATCGTCAAAGACAGCGCAGGCAATGCTGGGTTCAACATGAAGCCATAAAGTAACTCCAAAGTAGTGTCAATTACAGCTTATATTCATAATAAACTGTTCATCCCGGCGATGTTTCGACTCAGCTCGGGATGAACTGTGTTATATAAAGTGGTAATGTGGGCAGTAAAATGTGACTTTAGACAGCGAGATCCAAGGACCTTCTAATTAAGAGCGCCATCTTCGAGACATCATGTGGAGTGATCTAATGGTGAGTGGCCATGCATGCTTTTACCTGGAGTGTGCTTTATCTACCAGTGCCTCGCAACGGGACCTTAGACCAACCCGTCTCCTGCTTTAGTGCTGAGGTATGAACTGCACGGGTCCTAGCAGCCATTCATGGACCATTACAACCTGAGTGAAACGAATGGGCAAAGTGTTTATGCCATGTAGTACAAACAGCATCGCCAGTGTGAGCTATCATAGGTGTATCTCAGCTTTGGATACAGCCATGCTGCTCCAGAAGGTGTGGCGATAGAATTCACACCACCTGCAGGAGTGAAAAAGACCTCCTGCATCGTTTCGTGATAGGGTGAATTCATGCTATTACAGTCATGCAGGTTTCATCCTCTCTTTAGCAGTCAACTATAACCCATCTCAGAGACGCTAGGTGCTAATTACAAAAGGAAGAACTTGGAAAGAGAAAGCAAACAACGGAATCCAAGATAAAGGATTAAGACAGGTGCCTAATCTTCTGTTTTGGATGTTTTGGGCTTGACAGGCTCAGAGCTGCACATCCTCCTACTTGTAGGTTCATACATTTCACTCTGAACCTGTTGCTAAAAGCAGTGATTAATCATTTAACTTTCCCACAGTCATCCTCGGAGCTTCACAGTGTATGAAAAGCATTAAGAAAAGAGTCGCTGCTGGTGGGACGTGACAAAGCAACGGCCCACTGACTTAACTAAAATTAAATGGACAATTTAAAGCGAGCAGAAACAGAGGAGGAGACCGTGGATTGCTATTTTCATATTTTGATATAATTATTTTCAGTCCACTAGAGAATAAAAGCAGAGAAACCTAAATTAACTCCACGGTAAGCCCCCTTTCTATTCACCTTTAACCCCTTTATATTCCATGCTCTAAAATATCTCCGTAAACAGCTTTAAATAAGCACTGCTTTATTATTTTCTTTGCAAAGGTTTGTCAGACATTTGCACAACTATGTATTGGTGTGTCATAACTCTACTGAGGGTTGAAAAATGGATTTAGTTAAGTGCAGGAAGTATTATGTTTAGCTCAGGGCAAAGTGTTCTGTTGAGTTATAGCAGCCGATTACCCACAGCTCTGGTCCGAGGACTACATGGGGTATTTGTTTACACCAAAGGAAATGAAACTATTTCCATTTAACTGCCCTGATTATTGGCCTCCTTTGCTTCATTCCTCAATACATGTGAAATGTTTCCTACTGTTACAATGGGTATCTTTGCTCTGACCACAGCAAATAGAGGAAAAAAAAAAACCCCTCTGAGCGAGGAAATAAAAAAGGTGTGTATTACGTGAAGCATTGCGGACGAATCCTGTTTTCCATTATGTCTTCGTAACCGAATGAGTTTTTATGCAGAGGTGCTGATGCAATTAGCTGTTCCCCTCCTCACCGTGTGCCAGATCGTGCTTCGGTTTCAAAGAGTCAAAGAAACACTATCTTGCTCCAATTTCTGGAGACCTGTGCTTAATTTGGCCTCCTTTATCTAACAGAGTTTTTCTTTTTCAAACACCATGTGGTTTGATTTTGGTTGAATCCAAATAATGGACCACAATGGCGAGCAACCGGGGGCTAAGAGACTGATGTTTTAACTGTGATACATCCACATTTTTATCTCCCACTTTAACAAGTATATCCTTAAGAAACCCCACTGCTGCAGAGACTATCTTGATTATCTATGTTTCATGAATAGAAAAATATCAATGCTGGAAGCAGAGAGAAAAATAGAAATGTGGCCCTTGGTTTTTGAAAAGAGCCGAGCATTAGGTTGAGCTTCTGCGACGTGCGTTGGAAACACATATTTTAGCCACGTTTATCTCCATTGCTTGACAAAAGTACTGACAAAAGCTCCATATCTTGATTTCCAAGTGCATATACAGTATTTCGGCATAATCCCTACCAGGAGTGAGTGCCGCGCAGAGAGATAGAGGGAAGGTTGTGGGCAGTGGAAAAAACGATGAGGTTGATCCCTCGTAAGCTGGCCCATGGCCTCAACCCTGCAGCATTTATCTGAGCAGCAATGGTAGTGAATCCATCACCAATCGCACAGATAAAAAGACACCCCTGCTGTCCCTGATTCTACTGCCCCCTTGAGGAAACAAAATGACAAAGGTAATAAATGCATCCAAATGCATCATTACACTCTGCGTTCAAGGTGGTTGTAGGTATCAGTCATTTTTACGAGGCTCTTGTAAAGCACACACTTCAGCTATAAGTGAAATGCTCTTCTCTGCTATTTTGCAACACAGATTATGTGACACGAGTAAAAAGGCAGGCACAGTTTATTCAAAGAAAACAGACCCTGTGCCTTTAATTTTACACACACAGTGAAGTAAAGACAGAAAAAGTGTAAGAAATACACCCCCGAAATCGGTGTTTCGTTTTTTATTGCTGTGGCCATTGTCTTACAGCTTCGGAACAAATCTGCGGAGCAAATCTACAATCTACTGTCTCCTCAATATTAAATTGTTACCCACCAATTACGCGAAGCACAGATGCTTCATCCAATCGGCAGCTGGTGTGCTGTATATTTCCGTTAATATTTCACATTAGCCTGTAGCGCTACATAATACCAGATGATTGCTTGTCTGTTATGGTATACGATGAGAAGTGTTCGGGGCTGCTAATGTGAGACGTCTCTGTTTACCACTTTGATGGATGGCCTCCCTGATAGGACCTGAGTTACGTTCAGGGGTGTCACAGGAAAAAGATGACAGATGGGCCCAGCTGTTTAAGATATCGACACTTTGACCAGACCATGAAGACATTAATCACAGCATGACTAAGCAGCACGGTGGGAGAACGGGTGACTTCTCTTATTAAGACACAAGTCGTGATGGTGGGAAAACCCTGCGTAACACACCGTTCAGTGATCAGAAGTATTATGGCGAAGACAATGCAGAAGCGACCCAAGGAACTTGTAACATGATTAACCGTCACCAGAGATTAGGGGCCAGTAATAAAGATAAACGGGGGGCTGTTGATGCTGTAATATGATATCAAGGGATGGCAGCTATCCAAGAAGTCAGTGTCACAATGAAAAACAGGGCACTAATGGCTCTTTGGGATCTGAAGACTCACTCGCACCACGTTGTCTCGTTGATAAAACACAACTGGTACTAGTCTCGCCGGAAAAGATGCTGCCATGTTATTTCTATATTGTGCCTCTCGATTAAATATTTATCCACCTTGAGAGCATCACCTTGTAGTTTAGTTCAAAGACATTTATCCCTGCTACGGTGATTTCTATGATGATCCTCTTTGATACTGACAATTATTTGAGACGATAGTTTCTGTGTTGATATGTTTCTTATACATGTGATAATTACAAGACAGTGATTGGCTGTGTTTTAGCTAAATATTAAGATGCACAAGTCATATTTAAAGTTTATTTAAACTTAAAAATATTTTGGGATTATTTTACTGCAGATTGATTACAGTGCAAAACTTTTCTTCTCCTGTCATAATTGATGTTAATTTCAATGCCTCACAACCTGCACAAAAAAGTGACAGAAAAGACAACAGAAGTCTGGCTGACAAATTAGACTTGAAATCGTTCATTAACATAATGTCTAGAAGTTCATTAATAACGCCGTTTTAAATTATTCATGGTCTTGTTTCACTAGATACAGCATGTTTCCTCCTGCTGAGCTCCACATCTCAATTGGCTAAAAATGGTATAAAAAAAAAAGAGAAGTGAGAGAACGAGGGGATGAAAATAAAGGAAAAAAATGAGAGAGAGAGAGATCACAATGCACACAAAGACGACGGGTCATTATTTCAGCACTGCGGGGAAGACAGTTAGACACTACTTTGTTCTGTTCAATTTGACTCTGTGCGACACAACATGCAACCACAAGCGTAAACCAGCGTATACCTTATTTTAAAAAACAAACAAACAACTATGCATGTCATAAGTATGACTGTTTGACTACCCACGGAGCTGTGTATTTGCTGCACAGCTTGGTATACTATGGATATCCCACTGTTGTGATCAAATAGTTACTTGGCTAGCATTCGTGAAACTATGGTTTCACACCAGCTGTACCGCCGTTTCAGACATTACAAACTTTGAAGCAGCTCCTAGCTGTTTGTGCTAGCCTACTTTGCCTTTCACCTTTTTTCTCACAGTGCTTTCTACATGAAATGAACATCCTCACTGGTGCACATTTCACTTACCCAGTAAAGCACAACCCCCCCCCCCCCCCAAAGTGATCAGTTTGCTCGGATCTTACAAATGCTTCATTCTATAGAAAAGCACTTTGATGCTACAGAACCCAGTGTCATCAAGGACGGCACTAACATAGTAAACAGCAAGAAACACAATGTTTCTTTCCTCTTCCTGAACTGGAATAAAAGGGGATCTCATTTTTCTTACCATAAATATTATCTCTGGTAAGTAATTTTGTGACTACAATTTGATCAGACATGCTTAATATTCTATTGAAATGCCACAGGCTTTGGCAAGCGCCCACTCAACATACCTGTGCAAAGGAAAGCCATCTTATATTTGAAATGCTGAATAGTGATGAATGAATGGAAAACATATCTGCATGATTTTTCTCTCAAACATAGTTTCATACCGGGTGCTTAGCAACATTGCAGCTGAGCAGATAAAGGAGGAGGCGAGAGAAATCCTCGCTGACAGCTGCTTTCTCCAAGCTTCTCCATGTTGTAAAGATGTACCCTCAGAACTGTATTGAAACAACTGACCCCATTGTTCCCAGTGTAATTAAAGAGACCACAGCTGAAAACGCTGGGCCACATGGCCAAAAGGGGCTTTCCACACTTTTTCAGCATGCTGTCCACTGTAACGTTATGAAGAGCGACGAACAAAAGCTTCTTAAAATCAAAGACTCCGTAACATTTTAATTTATGCATATATGACCTTTTGTGTTGATTTCAAATTCTGCTGCATAAAGAAAAAGAGGTCCATCTTTCACGTTGAAACAATGTCTCAATAAATTTGCACTTGGGACACTAGGCAATTGAAAATGGCCCATTTTTTCTAATCATAAGCACTGCATGAGACTACTTGGTTTTTGTGTTTAGATTTGGTTTTAAAAATGCTAAAGCAGATTACTTGTATTTTTCTCTTTTGTCAAGCTTAGGGAAATTTGGAAATTTGAATAAACAGTGAGCAACTCTTGCAACATACAAATTTGTGCTGCCATAAAGGCTCATTTTCAATTAAACTTCCAATCTCATTTAACATCGTGAAGGCATTTCTCCCTGATTTAACTGATAAATCTCAACAACTGTAACACAGCTGTGTTATGGTGCTGCACAAAATTTCAGTGCCTGCAATCACGTTCCACTCACTCGTCCATGAGCCTCTGTCTGCAGCAGCTGTAAATCGAGTAATTTCACAGTAGCATGAAAAGTTGAAGACAAGCTTAGCAACAATGTCAAGCGAGACACGGAATCACATTCATCTGCCGCTGTGACTATTTGATACATATCTGCTTATGCTTTGAAAACAGACACTATATTCCTTCTACAACCTGAAATACAGAATGTCCTCATTCTGTTAGCCAGATAATGACCCGTCCGACTTCAAAACAGTCTGTTCTAATTAAAGTCCTGGTCCAAAGCGACGCTACATTCCAGGGGCAGCAATCTGATGGAGCGCATGGATTCACATGAACCAGGCACCATCACAGCAGTCTTTGATCTCCAAGGGATTCATTGGATGTCAATCATTCAGCTAAGCTGGTTTTGATTTTTGGTGCACATTTGTTTTTGCAAATTGCGAATGTTTTGTTATTTCCACTAAAGACAAACAGTATGGCATAAATTAGAACGATACAAACTGTGCATGTGTTTATTTGGAAAATTAAAATGAAACACTGAATATTTTGGCTTCACCAGTGGGAAGAATGGTTTATTGCAAAAAGTCACTGATGAGATGATTCACATTGTTTCTGTTCCCATAAGCTTATAATAGTCTTTATTGGAGCTTTTATTGTTCTAGGGCCATGCATGAGGCACCTAATACAAATAACAAGTCTATAATCCAATAGACATGTAATACATATTGTGAACAATACAAAGACAAATACGAGTTGGAGTGACAGCACTGTACGTCCTTCCAGCTGTGGCCTAGCTGCAGCTACTGTTAGCATCTATTAGTCGTGTTTCTGGAGCAGGAATGTAGCATCAAAAAGAGGCACTGCACACTTGTCTCTCACATACTGCAGTGGATTTGTCCTCCTGCTACTTTCAGTTTGAACTGACTTTTTACACTATTTGCAGGTCACAGTGGTTTGTTCACACTGGGACAATGGGGAAAACCGGAATAACACCAGTGCCTTCAGTTATCATTGGCTGTTTCTCTCAAAGTGTGATTGACAGACAAAATAACACATGGGGCATCTTCAAGAAAACAGCAATAGCTTGCGTTACTGTTTTGACTCCAAAGAAGTATGCTAGCATCGGACTGTTTGAAAGACGTATCACAATTTAGCGACTGTTTTTTTTAACACTGTCGAAAAGAAGTTGACAGGTTTTTAGGATTCAGTTAAGGTTCTGCAAAGAAAGACATTAAAGCACAGAAAGTACAAACAACAGATCTACATACCAAAAGCCCAAAGCACATTTGCCAAAATGTTTGGGCTTGGTTTTTGTTTGGGAATGTTTCACATGCCATTTTGCACATTATAAGAAGATTTGATGGAGGATTTGGTCATGAGTGAAAAGGTAATTGCACCATTTTTGGTATGGATCTGACTTCAAGACCACCGCAGACATGGCAGTTTAATTTCAGAATGTTCCAAATTACATTTTGCACATTAAAAGAAAATATGATGGAGAGTTTGGTCATGAGTGAAAACAGGTGCATCGTTTCTTGGATTTGGCTTCACCTCCGATGTGGGAGTTTAAGAAAACTTTACGCTTGGGATTTTAACCGCCATGGTAGTTTCAAGAGTATAATTGCAAAATCTGATAGCATTTTGCCAACATGATGCTTCTGCAATATAATAAAACGGTGATCAGTCTGACTTGAAATTTGGCACAACTCATCCATGTGCTTTCCCAGGAAGGATAAAAGCAGCAATCAGCTGAGCAGGTGTGCGCTGATAAATATCTGGACCAGATGCAGTTTTCTAAATTTGTCCTGTTTAAATAAAATAATGAATTTAGAGGGCTGTGCTGTTTTGGTAGATGTATGTACTTTGGTTATTAAACTTGAGTTCATCTGCTGCTTTCGAACAAGTAAGGTGGTGCTGCTTAAAACCCATTATTGTCACCCTGTATCTGCAGACACAGTGGTAAAATGTTCTTTTTAAAGGCGGTTGCATACTCGAGCCCGTCATCTTTCACTTCAAGGCAAGGCTATGAAAACAGCTTCATAAATGAGCAGTTAAGGTTCTTAACAGCTTTACAGCACACGTTAAGATGTTTGCCACATAATTACATACTGCGGTGATTTGAAAATAGTACACAGCGAAATTATAATTTTTATCGCCTGTCCCCTCCATTCCTCAGAGGGTTTGTCATTCCGTTAAAAGAAATGATACCAAATCCCTCCAGAAGAAAAACAACCGACTGTGAACCATTATCAGACAAAAGAATTGCTTTGACCAGTGCATGAAACGCCACAAGTTTAGTTCTCCTGTCTCCTGCACACACAGACGTGCTCCTATGCAAACACCAGTTTGAAAACTAAAATCTATATATTCCATAAATTAATGGAATATATAGAGATGAATGCTTCTGAAATTCTAATGACCATTAAGAGTCCAAGAGGTGCTACTATTTTCTTTTGGGAGGTTTGAATCCCTGAAGCATAAAAAATGAACATAACTGCTTAAATGTGTTTTGTTGATTTTCAATGAATCAACCAGCTGTGCCTCTGTGCCCAACTCACCACCCAGATGCCAGAAACTGTTACGAGGTGGACAATACTTCACTGTTCTGTGATTAGCCGATACATCAAAGTTTATAACCTACCACATCAATTTTACTTGGGTAGATAAAAAAAAAAAGGAAACTGACAAAAGCACATAGTTGCCACGCATTTATCACATCTATTATTAATCAGCTACATTTTCATGTTCACTTATCTTTAGTGGAACATTTTAGTTTTCCAAACCATATATTTCCCATTCTGTTATAATCAAACCATCCTGTTTAATCATAACTTACTTTAAGTTGGTGTTTTTTCGTTGTTGTGTTTCTTGGATGTGGACAGAATGCATGGTGGGCCTATGATGTTTGTATTCACCTCCAGCACCGGTTAGGACGCAAATCATACCCATCACATTATGGAAAAGTGCTCTGAGCTAGTTTTGATCTTTCGATATTTAGCCAAGGTTATCTTTGGCCAAATGAGACTAAAGTGGAGACGCTACATTCGGAGAAAACCAAATGCAGCATATCAGCACATCTCACAGTGGAGGGCCAATGATTTGGGCTTGTTTTGCACCCACAGGAGCTGCGTACTTTGCAGTCATTGATTTAACAGTCAACCATGAACTCCTCTACACCAAAAGATTCTAGAGTCACTGCGAGGCCATCTGTCCGGCAGCTAAAGCTCGGCCCGATTCGGGTCATGCAGCTGGACAGTGACCCCAAGCACAGCAGCAAATCTGCAACAGAATAGCTGAAAATAAAGGAATCAAGCAGTTGTAATTCCCCAAAGTCAAACTTTAAATCGGACAGGATGTTGTTTTATTAACTGCATAATCACCAACGTACCTATAGTTACGCTTTAAGCCAAGCAATTTTGGACCCCGAACTAACCATCCAGTGATCTTCCAAAACCACGATGTGAACAGAATTTAACAATTGTGATTATTTCACAAGTTAAACCCTTCACTATCATCACACCTGTCCATGCGTTTTCATTTATTGTACTCCTCATAAAAAGTTGTATTAAATGTTTGTGTCAAATTTTGCAGGTATTTGAATCAGCCGGAGATCAAATTTGAAGATGTGCCAGCAAGTGTGAAAAAAAATGTTTCTTCCAGCGTTGCTTCACTTTGGAAAAGTCAGTTTCAGCCACCTGACAAACTAAAGTACATTTCTGTACAACAGCACACAGACAGGCTCTTATATGTGTGTGAAACAGACAGATATGTCTTAATATTAACACTAAGGAAGCCACCTTTACAATATGGACTCCCACGTGCTAATGAGATCACTTCCTCCTGCCCAAACTCCAAATTATCACCGTGTCACTGCAATTGATTTGAAATAATGTTATCCATAATGTTACAGCAAGGATTGATAATTTCAGCAGGTAATAGACCACTGCTACAACAACCCACACATTTCATTATTTTTAATTAGACCCACCTTTTTAGTCCATTAGCACCAGCTGCTACACCAGTGCGTTCAACTTGTGAACCTCTTTGCTGCTGATTAACATTACCATCCTCAGACTAAAGGCCATCTTGTTTTTCAGCATTTTCCAATTCAGGAATAATAGAGAGATTTCAGCCTTTCTCCCCTTCACAGCATACTAGATGGGCTGCCAGTACACCAAGGGACTAATAGAGACACAATTCTGGGCAATTTGCGGTACCCCCTTACCTGAATCTTCGCAACAGGAAACAAAACTATAACTCCCAAGCAACTCCTAAACAGAGAACATTCATTGTCAACACAGTTGGGCTATGAGTCAACCAGGGACTATTTGCTGTAGGCCAGCTCTTGCCATCCAATAAGTAAGCATCGATAGCAAAATCACCTCTGCATTAAACAGTGCAAGGGGATCTGGTGATGTTTTTTTATTTATTTATTTTTTCCCACACGGTGAGAAAGTTGCTGAAAGGCTGTAAGAACAGAGTGTACTTTCAGCTAAAGAAAAAAGATGGGACGTACAGACAATTGTTGTGAAAATTATGATAGTTTGTGATATAATCACAAAAAAGGAATGGTTCCTTTCAAGCTTTGGACACAAAATCCCACATTTAGGAAATATTTTTGAGTCCAAAGCATGTACTTTTGAAGTGAAAGCAGGTAGGTGTCACCATAGCAACCAGAAAAGCATAATTTTTAACAGACTGGCAAGCTCTGTATTTTATTCCAAACCATATTTTTTCTAAACTAAACCAAGTAGCTGTTGATGGCGAAACCAAGCCAAGCAACATCATAGAAATACAAAAATCATGTAAACGATGAGTATAAAATATTTGATGTGCATGAATAGGGCTCGGGTCTGATGCCTAGCTCCCCCGCCATCGCTCCAGCCTCAAAAAACTTTTTCCTCTCTCTCTTGTCAATACATATTAAAGCAAACTGATGGAAAGTTGTGTTCAGGGACATGAAATTCTGTTGGGAATTTTATGCCCAGCAACACAAATCAATAGATTAAAGGTTGAGACTATTTCACAAACTACCCCGCGGCGGGGTTACATACACAGTGGTAGCCTGGCCATCAACAGTTACTGATTCCCAAAACATTACAATGATTAGGCAGAAAAGCAAAATGCAACTACACAAAAAACTGTAACATGCCAAGAGACCTGTGCTATGAAGCAGGGTTTAGGCTTAGTGGGGTAACTTTAGGGTTAACATCCTATCCTGCTGTGGCGCAGGTTATGTTCGTGAATAGTGATCGACTGAAACAGGTATGACTCAACAGTTCTTTGGAAAACTGGAAGACTTCTTGGGCCGCAGTGTGCAGATAGGTGACGATTTTAAATAGTGATTAAATTATTTATCTTTCCCTGATAACATTCATTGATTTTTTTAATCATTTTTGTCCTTGGCTGACAGCATGTTTATTGTTCTATAACCATTAATATGTGACTGTAAAAACAGGGCACCATCAGGCCTTAATATCAATAGACTCTCTTACCCACGTCTAAACATCAATTTAACCTCCCAAGACCCGAACTCTTCCACGGCATTTTTAATTTCTCTTTCATATTTGGGCTGATTGGGACCTGATGAATGTAAAAACAAAGAATTACCGGATTTTTTTTTTTTTAACCTAATTTTTGTTTCTAAGAAAAATAATAGCCACATATGACAATATTAGTTTAAAATTTTGATACAACAGTAGCAGCATAATGTCCTCGTAAGTGCATATCAGGCCCTTGTAGAGCAAAATTGAGTATTTTGGTCTAAATAACCCAAAATGTGATGTCCACATATGTGGACGCCAGGTCCTAGGAGGTTAATGGAATAACAGTATAATCCATCATATTCTTTTGTGTCTTAATGATAAACCTCTAATACTAATACTATCCTAGTTTTAAAAGGTTAACACTTTATTAATATACTAGGCCTTTTCTGGTCTCATTGACCAAAACACTTAAATTGCACACACATGGTGTTAGGAGGTGGTGGGTAGGTGTACTGTTGTTGTTTGGGTTTTGTTTTCCTTTTGGTTATAGGTAGGCGAGGCGGGGCTTGATGGCATTCCAACACACCTGCGACGCACTGGACGTCATCAGTGAGCGCTTTTAGGGAGCAGAGTCACGGACGTCTGGTGTCGGAGTATTATCGCTGTCACAAGTGGTAACGAGTTAGCACAGGCTGCATCTGTTGATTTTACGCTGTGGAGCTGTATGTTTTAAAGGATCCACGTTTCGCCTACTTTTCTTTGTCTTAGCCTGTTCCATCGCCTGCCCGCCTACCTAGGATTTTGTGTTGGCTATTCTGGATCCGCGACGGAGTGCTACGTACCATCAGGCGGCGATCACCGCAGCGGCTGTGGTTTGGGTGGTCAAGTAAGCTCTCCAACTCTCTCCGTCCACTTGTGTTTAACGTTCGGCTATCAACGGTATGCCATAAACCCTGTTTTGTTCCCTGTTGTCAGGTAGCTCCGGTGCGTCTGCTACCTACCTGTATGCTTCGGCTCCATCTCATCGCCTCGGTGTTTTCCTGCTGGCACATTTTTATTTATCACTGTATATAGCCCCTTTCCCTTGTAAATATTCCCCCTTGCTTGTGTATATATAAAACTTGCATCACCAACTATTCTGCGTCCGTGTGTGTTTCTGCCACGTAATCCATCTGTGTAATCCAGCTAACCTAACAGAATACTCCGACCATTTTTGATGGATTCGGCAGAACACACAGGTCCCGCGTCCGGCGATTTACTCCAGAAACACGAGGAGTCTTTGTCTAGTTTGTCTCGGCAGTTGGCGGCGTCCGAGCAATGGGCAGGCCGAGTTAATGAGACCCTGTCGGCCATTCAAGAGACTTTGGCTCGGCTAGTTCCTCCTACTGCTCCCGTTGTTCCTGCTCCCCCGCCCGTACCGTCTGCCTCACTGAGTGTGGGCTCTGTTCGTGACCCCGCTCCCCCGGCTCTGGTGCCTTTTACGGGAGAGTTGGGCCGTTGCGGGGGTTTTTTGATTCAGGTTTCTTTGCTTTTTCAGCGTTATCCCCAGGCGTTTTCCAATGATGCTGTTAAGATTTCTCATGTTATCGGTGCCCTTCGTGATCGTGCTTTGGACTGGGCCGAGGCTTATCTCGCTTTGCATCCCGTGGAGACTGTCACGTATGAGCAGTTTGTTCAGGATTTTAAGGCGGTTTTTCACCACCCCCTGCGCTCGGATGAGGCCGCGCGGCAACTGCACGGGCTCCGCCAAGGGGGCCGGTCGGTGGCGGAGTTTTCTATTGATTTCCGGGTTAAAGCCGCGGAGACGGGGTGGGGTGAGGACGCGTTGCGCGGGGCTTTCGTCATTGGATTGGACGATCGCATGAAGGATGAGCTCGCCACTCGTGACGAACCGGAGAGTTTCGAGGCTCTAGTTAACCTGGCTATTCGTATCGATAATCGCCTTCGCGAGCGTGAGAGGGAGAGGGGTGGCCGGGTCTGTGCTGGAAGTGCTGAGCGCGCCGCGGTGCGCACAATATTCCGTCCTCCTCCTCCCGGTCCGGCCCGCGCACGGTCTCCTCCGGCGTCCGCCGCTGAGGAGCCTATGCAGTTGGGTCGTACACGGCTGACGCTGGAGGAGCGTCGGAGGCGGTTTGAGGGACGGTTGTGTTTGTATTGTGGCCAGTCGGGCCATTTTGTGTCCACCTGCCCGTTGCGGTCAAAAGGCGGTGCCCACCAGTAACTGTGGGGGTACTGGTGGGTGGCACTTCCTCTCTTTCCCAAATTCCCCGCATGCAACTTCCTGCTGTCGTGAATGCCGCGTCTGGCGCTTTCTCTACTAACGCGCTTTTGGATTCTGGCGCTGAGCAGAATTTTATTGACGGCGGTCTCACGAGGCGCCTCGGGATTAAGACTATACCCTTGCGGGTTCCCGTCTCTGTTGTGGCTCTCACCGGTCAGTTACTGCCCTCCGTCACTCATGAGACTGAACCGGTTTCGTTGATTCTTTCTGGTAATCATCGTGAGGTTCTTCGTTTTTTTGTTTTTTCCTCCCCGGAGTCTCCCATCGTTTTAGGTTATCCGTGGTTCGAGCGTCATAATCCTCATATCAATTGGTCCTCCCGTTGCATTGAGAGTTGGAGTAGCCACTGCTTGTCTCACTGTTTACAGTCTGCTCTTCCGCCTTCGCCTGTCTGCTCGTCTAAGCTGGCGCCCGAGGAGGTGGATCTTTCGTCTGTACCCGAACAATATCATGATCTGTCGGCGGTTTTCAGTAAACGCTGTGCGCTCTCGCTTCCTCCCCATCGCCCTTATGATTGTGGCATTGAACTGTTACCTGGAGCTCCTTTGCCCACCAGCCGGCTGTATAACCTCTCTGGTCCAAAGAAGGCAGCCATGGAGAGGTATATTATGGAGTCACTGGAGGCGGGCCTGATTCGTCCATCATCTTCGCCGTTGGCGGCGGGTTTTTTCTTTGTGGATAAGAAAGATGGATCTCTCCGACCCTGCATTGATTTTCGGGGTCTTAATGACATTACTGTGAAGAACAAATATCCTCTTCCCCTGATCTCTTCTGCTTTTGAACCTTTACAGGACGCGGTCATTTTTACGAAGCTGGACCTTCGCAATGCGTACCATCTGGTGCGCATGCGCCAGGGAGATGAGTGGAAGACGGCCTTTAACACTCACCATGGACATTACGAATACTTGGTAATGCCTTTTGGTCTGACGAATGCGCCGGCAGTGTTTCAGGCGTTGATTAATGATGTGCTTCGGGACTTTTTGAATCGGTGTGTGTTCGTTTATTTGGATGACATCCTTGTTTTTTCGCGGTCGTTTGAGGACCATGTTCAGCAGGTGCGCAGCGTTTTGCAGCGCCTCCTGGAAAACAAACTTTTTGTGAAAGCGGAGAAGTGCGAGTTTCATGCTCATTCTGTGTCGTTCCTGGGCTATGTCTTTGCTAAGGGGCGGGTGGGGCCGGATCCTGGCAAAATCAGGGCGATTGCGGATTGGCCGACTCCTTCCTCGCGCAAACACCTGCAGAGGTTTTTGGGGTTTGCTCATTTTTATCGCCGATTTATTAAGAACTTCAGTCAGATCACCCTTCCGCTCACCCGGCTTACGTCCTCGGCTCGAGTTTTCTGTTGGTCTCCTGAGGCCGAGCAGGCGTTTGCTCGGTTGAAGGAGTTGTTTTGTTCCGCGCCCGTTCTCGCCCACCCGGATGGTGCCAGACAGTTTGTGGTGGAGGTGGATGCTTCTGATGTGGGTGCGGGGGCGGTGTTGTCGCAGCGCTCGCCCGATGATGGCCGTCTCCATCCGTGCGCATTTTTTTCGTGGCGGTTTTCTCCGGCTGAGCGGAACTATGACGTGGGTAATCGTGAGCTGCTGGCGGTTAAGCTGGCTTTGGAGGAGTGGCGTCACTGGTTGGAGGGGGCGGAACAGCCGTTTGTGGTTTGGACGGACCATAGGAACCTCTCTTATATTCGGAGTGCGAAGCGGCTTAACTCCAGGCAGGCCAGGTGGCAGCTGTTTTTTAGCCGGTTCCATTTTACAATCTCATTTCGCCCGGGTTCTCGCAATGTTAAGCCGGACGCTTTGTCCCGTCAGTTTTCCCCCGCGTCTGAGTCTACGGCGGTGGTTCCGATCATCCCCTCGTCTTGCGTGGTGGGGGCCGTGACATGGGAGATCGAGAGCTTGGTGCGCCAGGCACAGCGGCAGGATCCGGACCCGGGTTCGGGCCCGCAGGGTAAACTGTTTGTTCCGGCGGCCGTGCGCGCGCGTGTCTTGCACTGGGCGCACGCGTCTCGTTTTGCTTGTCATCCTGGCGTGCGTCGTACGGTTTCCCTGCTACGGCGCTCCTTTTGGTGGCCCGCTTTGGCGAGGGATGCCCGCGAGTATGTGCTGGCCTGTGACACTTGTGCGCGCAATAAGAGCCGTCACCTGGCCCCCCCCCCCCCCGGGTTGCTGCATCCCCTGCCTGTCCCTGGTCGACCTTGGTCGCATATTGCAGTTGACTTTGTTACCGGGTTGCCGCGTTCCGCTGGTCACTCGGTGATCCTCACCATTGTGGACAGGTTCTCCAAGGCGGCGCATTTTGTCCCTCTGTCTAAACTTCCTTCTGCCCTGGAGACTGCTCGCGTGCTCGTGGATCATGTTTTTCGGTTACATGGACTTCCTTTGGACATTGTGTCGGACCGGGGGCCTCAGTTTGTTTCTCGGGTGTGGAAGGCTTTTTGTACCGCGTTGGGAGTGGGGGTGAGCCTTTCCTCGGGCTATCACCCACAGTCTAATGGACAGACTGAAAGGGCCAATCAGCAGCTGGAGTCCGCCTTGCGCTGTGTGGCCTCCTCTGACCCCGCTTCCTGGAGTGGTCATCTTGCTTGGATTGAGTATGCTTATAACTCTCTCACCTCGGCAGCTACGGGGTTTTCTCCGTTTGAGGTCTGTCTGGGATATCAGCCGCCGTTGTTTCCTTCTCAGGAGGCGGAGATTGCGGTTCCGGCCGTGCGGGATCATCTACGTCGCAGTCGGAGGATTTGGCGCCGGACCAAGGCGGCGCTGCTCCGGACCGTGTCTCAGACTCGCCGGGCTGCTGATCGGAGGAGAACGCCTGCGCCTCCATACACCGTGGGCCAACAGGTTTGGCTGTCCTCTGCGAATGTTCCTTTGAAGTGCGTGGCCAGGAAGCTTGCCCCTCGCTTCCTGGGTCCTTTCACCATCCAACGCATCATCAATCCTGTTTCTGTGAGGCTGCAACTACCGGCTTCTATGAGGATTCATCCTACGTTCCATGTTTCTCAACTGCAGCCAGTCTCTCACAGCCCGCTGTGCCCACCCGTGGAACCTCCTCCGCCCGCCCGGGTGGTGGACGGGGGTCCGGTCTATTCAGTCCGGCGGCTGCTGGATGTGCGCCGTCGTGGCCGAGGTTTCCAGTTTCTGGTGGACTGGGAGGGTTATGGCCCGGAGGAGCGCTCTTGGGTCTCGAGGGCCTTCATTGTGGACCCAGCGCTTATTGTGGATTTTTACAGGAGGCATCCTGACAAGCCTGGAGGACCGCCGGGTGGCGTTCCTTGAGGGGGGGATACTGTTAGGAGGTGGTGGGTAGGTGTACTGTTGTTGTTTGGGTTTTGTTTTCCTTTTGGTTATAGGTAGGCGAGGCGGGGCTTGATGGCATTCCAACACACCTGCGATGCATCGGACGTCATCAGTGAGCGCTTTTAGGGAGCAGAGTCACGGACGTCTGGTGTCGGAGTATTATCGCTGTCACAAGTGGTAACGAGTTAGCACAGGCTGCATCTGTTGATTTTACGCTGTGGAGCTGTATGTTTTAAAGGATCCACGTTTCGCCTACTTTTCTTTGTCTTAGCCTGTTCCATCGCCTGCCCGCCTACCTAGGATTTTGTGTTGGCTATTCTGGATCCGCGACGGAGTGCTACGTACCATCAGGCGGCGATCACCGCAGCGGCTGTGGTTTGGGTGGTCAAGTAAGCTCTCCAACTCTCTCCGTCCACTTGTGTTTAACGTTCGGCTATCAACGGTATGCCATAAACCCTGTTTTGTTCCCTGTTGTCAGGTAGCTCCGGTGCGTCTGCTACCTACCTGTATGCTTCGGCTCCATCTCATCGCCTCGGTGTTTTCCTGCTGGCACATTTTTATTTATCACTGTATATAGCCCCTTTCCCTTGTAAATATTCCCCCTTGCTTGTGTATATATAAAACTTGCATCACCAACTATTCTGCGTCCGTGTGTGTTTCTGCCACGTAATCCATCTGTGTAATCCAGCTAACCTAACACATGGAGTACACAAACTCACACCGCTCCTTTGGCTTCAGCAGCAAATTAGCTTTAGGCCTTTACTATGTGTTTAACGTCTTCATATTTCTATAATTTTATAGTTTTGTCTTAGTAAAATCAGTTGGTCAGCTGCCACTGTACTAATCAGCATTTCCAGTTAGGCACATGAATGCACATTTAGGTAGTTTTTATATATGTTTTATTTATCAAAAAAATAAAACAGCCCTCCAAAAAAATAAATAAGTTAAAAACCCTGAATTTTACGGATTATATGTCATCTACTGGACAGCATCTTTAGTTCGTTTTTTGTTTTGTTTTTTTTGTTTTTGTTTTTTACAACATTTCATAAGCTGACAAATTATCCTGGTTATGGCACCGCATTTTCCCCTCACATCCGTACTTCTTGTGTTTCAAAGAAAACAGACATACATTTCTGGTTTTAGTCTAAACAAACCGATTCAAGAAGAATGTAAGCATTCATTGTCAAAAGTGGCATCTGTTTGCTGTACGTAGGCTGCAAAACCCAATAGTGTGACTGCTGCTCTATGTCCGGGTGAGGTCAGCGGAACAATCAGCTTCACCTCGGGGAACGGCCTGTCATCACCTGTGTAGTTTCTGCAGCACTAAGAAGCAATGATGTTTTAACAGCAACTGCAGTGGGACGTATGGATCTGGCAGACAGCAGGTCACTGTGACTCTAAGGGAGGTGACGGACCGATTTCTGCGGTGCTGGATGGAGTATTTCCCCAAAACAAAAGCCACCACTGCTTATGTTGGAATGAGTCTTGTGGTAGCAGCGTGTAATATCCTCAAGTTGTCTCTTTTTTAAGGCTTCCTCTGTTATATTGTTTATTGCATTATTTCCAAGACAGTGATGGCATTAATTTGCTTTTCTACTTGGCCCTGTGAAGTTAAGCAGTTTAATTTCTTTCCATTTTTAGGTCCGACCCTTCTTTTAACTTTGGAAAGCCCCCCAGGGAGATGTGTCTCTGCTACTGACCTCTCTCCTGTCTTGAACATGAAAAATCTTTCTGCATACAGGCCTGATTATGCAAACACTGAGTCCGTTCCTCAAATGGGAGATGACTTGAACCTGCATAATTTCCTGAATATGTATTTTTTTTTTTTTTGGTTGGATGATGAATAGGGAAACATGTTGTTGCTCATACCTGCCCAACTGTAGCTCATCCTTCTTCCTGTTACCTTGGGCCTAATTTAATAACCAAAAACTCACTCAGCCAACTGTGATCCTACTGTGCACCCTGATGGCAGAAATATGTGTAAACACCTGCACTAATTACCTTCGCAGGCAGATTATTTATGAAATGCATTAAAGCATGTGTAAAACGATTCATTGGTCAGAATTCGGAGCAATTTTTCACTCGACCATCCAAATATCTTCCAGCCCAAGGGAGGCAGAGCACGTTTCCAATGAAACTAAACGGCATTATCGCTTCGTGACTGTTTATTTTCAGGATTGTTTGCGCTGTGGAGACTAAACACGATTATCAAATAGACAAAGATGAGGATTGCTGTGTGCTTTAAATCAGACCACACTGATTGTTTATGTTAGATGCAATCTCCTTAATGTGTTTATCATCCTGTGGACATTGGAGGCTTTTTCTTTTATGAATTTGACTAAATTCAGTTCAGACAATACCTATTTCTTAGGATCTGTATCTCTCGTTAATAACCTTCGCCTAGATATGCTTCTTAAATATTTTCTTTCATGAAGTTTGTCAGACTGTATTGACTGCACTGCAGGTGCTGGGTAGAGGACAAAATTAGCACGGCACTCAGCCTTGAGTGTTCAGGAGGACTAATTGAGCCAAAACTTCTCCGAGATAGACATCTCTGATTACATTACATCAGTGAAATATTCTTGTCTCACAAGTGTGCTGATACTGCAACGACAATGAACGAGACAAACTTCCATAATGATTAACAGTGGGTAATGATTTTACATATCTACTAATTTTCCATGTTTGGTTATCTTGTACCAGAAGTTACTGGGAGGCAGCCAAATTGATCGCGAAAATTTGTATTAATTTTCAAGCGTAATGATGAATGAATCAAATTTGAAGAGTCTAGTCAAATCCATTACTATCTCATCAGTGAAAATGACAACAGATAATAGATTTCCAGACCCCGCCGTTCAATTGGTGAATCATTTAATATAGTTTATACAGTTTAATTAGATCCACTGATAGCCTTTCAACAGACACAGAACGGTAGCAAAATCTCGCATCACGCCCAGCTAAAAATGTAAAATCTCAAACGAGCGCTTCACTTAAGCTACTGAAGGTTTTGCTTTACTAGAAAACGTTTAAAGACATTTAATGACAAACAGACAAACCTCAGCACAGCTTCCTAAAAGGAAGGAGATTTAGCCACAATCTAAGCCTCTGACTGCGAAGATGGTGGCGAGACTCAAGTTTGATGCCACTGTGCGAGAAACACTTTTTATTTCTTCAATGAGATGAAAAGAGCTGGTTATCTCAAGCCGATCTACGGGAATGAGATCAGATCGATTCACATACTTTTTCTGGTGCATGATATCAGCACACTTCCAATCAGTTTATGATAGGCTACTACTGTTTGCCATGTGCACCAACCCACTGCCGTGCATCCCTAAATGCTGGAGCCACACTGCTAAGAACTGTTGAGCATTCAAAACAAATAAACAGCAGCCGGCAGTTTCGGTTAATGACAGCACGCTTTAGCAAACCTTGTGAGCAGAGTCGCGTTGAGTTGTTTTTTTTCTAAATTGTGCTTTATTTTTTTTACATTTGAATATCAGGGCTGATTGAACAGTAAACTGATGTTTCGCTCAACTGATAAAATCAGAAAACTGCAAAATCAAAAAGTCCTGTGACAACTGAGCCGCTCTGATGTGTGCCAAATATATTTAAATTGCTCTACTTCTTTTAATGTTGGTCTACTTTATGCTAAGACCTCGGTGCTGTGTGTGGGGGGGGGGGGGGGGGGGGGGGATTTTAAAGTATTGGGTCAGCCCTTGGTTGTGGTAGATACTCTGGTAGAGTGCTAATGGACTGTGATCGGGATTGGGGGCAAAAGTTGGGCTGGGAAATCCCTAAAATCAATTTTATACTCAAGGGCAATCCAAAAATGTATGCAGCACCCAATTATTTAATATCTGAATGTTGTAGAATCTTAAAGTCCCATTTCCTGCTAAGGGCAGCAGTTACTGTACTGCAAATCATGAAAATGTGTTTGCCTTGACTTTGCATTTATTAGCTGGGTTTATTCGTGCTCTAGCAGGTGACAGCTAGTCGGATGTGACAGAGTGCAATATTATCCCTCAGACACAATCTCCGCAATTTCAGACAGCTACATCATGAGAGGATGATGTCTTTGAATTATTGATGCATTGTCAAGGTTGAGTGCATCATGCTTTTTAAGGGACTGCGAATACAAGGAAAGGGCTTTTTTTAAGAAAAGGAATACTTCAAAGTCTAACATCCCACAATTAGAGAGATATTAGTACCCTAGAACTATATAATGATTACCCCATCTGAGCACAGCGAGGCTAAGAGATGTAGCTTTTGATGACCGCAGAGAGCCGAAGAAGGCGACTTCTGACGGATCCTTCTATCTTCGCCTTGCAGTTGTAGCATTTGATTCATGAACGCTGTGGCTCATGCACAGGAGAAGTGTTATAATTAACTATGAGGGATAAATGCATCACACGGCGATTATCCTAATTACTTGAGATATTCTGGAAGTTCACTATAGCATCAGAGCTCTTCTCTGTGTATTTGTTTCATATGGGTCCCTTGGAGACACTAAAACACAACCGCTGTTTTATTTAAATGCAGAGCACCTGAAGTTGAAGTAATTTATTGCATCCACAACTTCATTTACAAGAGGAAAACATCAGTTTCTGCTTGCACAGTTTAAAGAGTTGTGTCACTTAGTGGAGACTCTATTTATTTAAAAATCTATCTAATTGCTCTCACACAATTCGCCCTGTATTTTTAGCGCTTGTAACCCAATCGTCACTCCCTGTTCACCTGGCCCGTAGACGAGCCTGCAGGCAAGAAGTCATTTGAAATGTGATTTAAAAATCTGTGAACTTATCCTTCAAAGTGACTCTTTATATTGAACTCACAACAACTCAAAGTTGCGAGCATAATGTGTCTGTGTTGTCAGCCATATTAACAAAGTGAACACACCATTAAACAATGTCATTAACCACCGACTCATGCTAATGTCTTCGTTTAACTATCAATGACGCTTAGCTTACTGGTCTGAAAGGGAAATCTGTTTTCTGGATTATTAGTCCAAAATAGAAATTCAGTGAGCACTTCGAATGTTGTTGTGGTGCTTGAGAGGGTGGGGCACTGCAGTTAAATTGAATTGAAATAATTCAAATGGCAAGGATGGGCAGTGTAGGACTACTTGTGATTGTGTTTATTGATGTATTTGTGAGTGGTTAGCACGGAGTCAATGAATTGGGTGTTGCTTTTATACTATGTCCTTTGCAATATCCCATTTAGCATGCCCATCTAAATGCTAATAAGAAAAAGGCTGTTTTGGAATTGCTCAGTATAACTGATGTGGTAATTCACTGATTGCTAACTAACTGTAACTTTGTGGCAAGTTAAACTTAACATGACACCTGTAACGCTTTGTTTTTATGAAGATACTTTTGCAGCAACTATCATCGCTGTATTTTGAGGCATATATCAGACCAAAACCTTGTCATTCATCTCTTTTGAAGCTTCTCCACACTTCTTTCTCACCACATCGCTCAGATACCTCCCCACAGAGGCGACAGGATGCTCAACAAATATGACCCTGAAAACAACCAAAGAATATTTTTAACACGTTTTTGTTGGCACTGTAGTGACACATGTCATTATGACCTCAGGTCACGCTGTTCTTGCGCGTTCTTGACTCTACCCAGGTGAAGGATCAAAATCATAATGCTTAGTCGGAGGCCTTAAATCCTTCAGCTAGTTTAAAAAACATTGTTGTCGGCTCCTGTGACTTTAGTTTCTTTGTGACATTCTCATTCAGTGGCTATATTAATCAGCCTCAGCCCGTAGGCCCAAACAGATGGCTTTGATAACTCGCTTAAAGCGGTCCAAAACTCTGCAGATAGCGCTACAGTAAACTAAACATCCATCTTTGGCTCTACGCGTTCCATTCCCCATGCAAACAGAGTCATTATACTCACGGCTTGGGGGAAAGATTCCCTGTCACACAGCCTAACCCTCTTCTCTCAAGGATTTGGATCCTTGTCAGCTGTATTTCTTAAACTAGTCAAGTGACACTAATGTTAAGTGAGCGTTACTGGCTCCAGCCACCTTGAATATACAGACATTTAACCCGACTTTTTTTGTCATCTGTTCAAAGTGACATTAAAGCAAACTTTCAAAATCTGTTTCATTTATTCATTTATATTTTAAATTGTTTATTTCCTTTAAAGCGTCGCCTATCGGACTTGAATAACGACGCAGTGCTTTTTACGCCTCTGTCAGCCTGCATTTATTTTAGCACGTTTGCTCAAGGTAAGAGGAAATACAATCACTGCATGGCACAAACTTTTTTTTCTTTTCCTTTAGTCACAGCCTGTTTTATCTTGAAGAATTAGAGTAAAAATAGATACACAAAGTGAGCTCCTAATTAATTTAGGGCCTTTTTGGCTGTGTACGCCTCGTTCGTTGGGTTTCCACTGATGACTTTAAAGTACAGTCAGTTTAATTTAATGCTTTGCTCATCCATTTCATAAGAACAATTACACATCTATAGCACTTTTGATAGATAGCCATCTCATTTCAAGGTGACTCGAGTATTTGAGAAGTAATACTGTATTTAATGTAGCTTCACAAATGACACTTCCAAATTGCTAAAATGTATGCAGTGGCTTAAGACAGCCGGCAGTCCTTAGTCACCGTGAAGTATGTCTTAAATTTAGCTGGTCCTGTATTCAAGGATAAAATTATTTTGGCATTTAGAAGCGAGTGGTTCTGCTCAGAGTTTTGAAGCATGTTTATTGTTATTTTTGTGTATTTTGAGAATGTGGGTAATGACTCAGCAGCCTGGAGCCCAGCTACAGTCAGTGCTGATTAAGCTTAGATTACTTCGTCGTACGGACACACTTGAATGTTTCCATCTGTATGTCTAAGATTCACCGGAACATCTGCCTAAACTCTTTATATGTCATTGCCTTCTCTTGGCTAACATTCATTTTCTTTATTTAATAAACTGCTGTTGTTTATCACACACTGATTCATTGTCATTCAAGTGCTATCCTGTGCAGCAGTCTTCACTCAAAACCCCCCAAATAAAGTCTGTGATTCATTTATTCATCTCATCTTTAATAACTCTTTTTTTTAGCTTGTTTCCTCTGTTTCCTGTAAAACACTCTTTATAAATAATTCTGGATGAACTTGAGTTGACCCTCTCGAAACACAGGTTTACAGTGTACTGTACAAAGAACACATTTCATCGTTACTCATTTCTCTTTGAAGAATCTGAATGTGAAACAAACAAAAATCACAATCAAAATGTAAAATCAGTATAACGCCGCCACCACTGAGCACCGGGGTCTTCAACAGACCCTAACTGTCACAGTGTGTTAAGCATATGCACACCAGACGCTTATGTGTCCCGTTACAGCAAATAGTCTAAAACACAGGAGAGCAAAATATAATTAGTGATTTTTCTTGTTTCTGAGGTTTTGCCAATATTTTGCAAAGTACTGCATTTTGTGAGTCTTGTCTGTGTTTGTTCATGACAAAAGATGCCATGTAATATTAAGTATAAAGAAATATAGTTGAGAAAGTGAGCATAACAAGAGAGGATGAGATGAAAGCATTGCTCTGATGCTTCAGCCACCCCCAAGTCCTCATTTAACTTCATCAGTCTGTCTGCTTTTCTTACTTTTTGGTAAAAGGCAGCTTACACAACACAGTCTTTATGCACCATCTTTGTTTGGTCAGACTCACATACACTCTTTTGAAAAGGAAAATGCACCTTTTTCAGTTTCAGGGTTTTTCAGGGTTTATAATCTTCAAACAACCTCAGTAGAACAACATATAACATGTTACACGGTGTCATTATTCTTTTAACAAAAGCCAAACCAAACTGAAGAAGCAGTGTGTGAAAAACTAAGCATAGCCCATGCTTCACCGGCACCTTTAGGACCAATAATAAATTTGCTGCATTACTTTATCAGTCTCTCACATCACTGTGGAGGAATTTTGGTCCGCTCTTCTTTACAGCCTTGCTCGAGCTCTCAGAAAGGACTGCTGCAGCATTT
Source organism: Rhamphochromis sp. 'chilingali' (assembly GCF_963969265.1). NCBI lineage: Eukaryota > Metazoa > Chordata > Actinopteri > Cichliformes > Cichlidae > Rhamphochromis > Rhamphochromis sp. 'chilingali'. The sequence goes on along the minus strand of NC_137932.1, from coordinate 41,754,559 downwards.
CAATCGGGTTGAGGTCTGCACTTTGAGCCACTGGAACACCTTGATTCTTTTCTTTTTCAGCCATTCTGTTGTAGATTTGCTGCTGTGCATGGGATTTATTGTCCCGTTGCATGACCCAATTTAGGCCAAGCTTTAGCTGTTGGACACATTTCACTCTAGAACACTTTGTTATACAGAGGAGTTCATGGTCGACTCTGACTGAAAGGGGCCCACGTTTTGCGGCTGCAAAACAAGCCTGAATCCTCATCCCCCCACCACCATGACTGACAGTTGGTTTGAAGTGTTTGCACTGATATGCTGGGTTTGGTTTTTGCCTAATACAGAGCTGTGCATTATATGGTCTCCACATTGGTCTGTTATGTCCAAAGGACATTGTTCCAGAGGTCTTGTAGTTTGTTCAGATGCAACTTTTCAAGCCATAGCTATGCTGCCAGGTTCTTTTTGGAGAGAAGAGGCTTTCTCCTGGCACCTCTTCCAAACAAGCCATACTTTTTCAGTCTTTTTTATCTGTACTGCCATGAACTTAAACATTTAGGATGCTAACTGAGGCCTGCAGAGCCACAGTTGTAGCTCTTGGGTTTTTTTTGCAATTTGTCTGAGTATTGCATGAGCTGACCTTGGGATGAATTTGCTGTAATGCCTAATCCTGGGAAGATTGGCAACTGTCTTTAACATTTCTCACTTGTAAATAACCTTTTTTCACTTTCAGAACAGTGTAGTGAATTCCACATTTTACTAACAAACAAAAAATCCCAAGTCCGATCCCAGGAGGAGATGCAAATCCCTTTGTGGCTGTGTCAGGAAGGGAATCTGGAATAAAAAAACCTGCCAAACCAAACAGTGGGACTGTAGAATAAGGAACTTAAGTTTGTTTAAAAATGGCCTCATAACCCTTCATGGGTTGATGGGCAGCAACAATGGCTCCTCTAAGATCAATGCTGATGTCTTTCCTCCTTGGCTTTACATTAACACACAACTGAATGCTCTGGACCCGAAAACTCAAACCTTCTCCTCTTACAGAGGTGCTCACACTTGCTGATAATCAGTTCATCAAGTGCATTTAGCAGCACCTGGCTGCCTGTTTATCCTCTGAATTCCTTACGGGTGTAATGCTTTGTACATTGTGGCTTCGTTTTTGTTGAATAAATAACATCACGGTGTAAAATATAAATATCTCATGTTCTAGACCAGGTTATATCTTATTATATCCTGATATGTTAAAATGATCGAAATGAAAGAGTGTGTACTTTCTCGTTCACGTGACTCTATTGGTACACTATCAAATTCTCACAAAGACAGTAAAACATTTGCACCTCAAAAAAGTTCACAACCACAACCAACTTCAGAAAAAAAACAGCGTTACAGAATTACGAAAAGCACCGAAAAGATGTCTGACGTAAAAGATTTGGCTGTGCACCTTTAAAAGCAATTCCTTTTTCTCTGTTGATTGTGAGGAGCTATACACCCACATAATAAAACTGCACTTACACCCATATTTTAAAAGATTTTTACATGCGCAATTTGTTTTTCATGGCAAAAGCTGCAGCTATTAGGCCAGTATTCAAATGAGGCATTTGGCAACAAACCATATTTCTCTCACAAGACACTTGCGTTGTTTTTCCCCGACCTAGCTGTATACAACTATTACAAGTACAAATTGGACACAGCTTCATGGAATCCTGAAAACTGGGCAGAGAGTGACTGGTGGGCAGATGGGCAGTGGAAGTCTTTTATTTCCACCATTGAGCAGCTCCACACCTTGGATAATAGGAGCCAATTCAGTTCAGCCCATAAAAAGGTTTATCAGTTCCTGTCAGCATGCCCTGCAGGGGTGAGGCGACAAATAACAAGGTAGTGAAAAAGAAAAGTGGTAGGAGTCCAGCTCCCTAACCTGTTCCCCTGTGCCAATGGCCATCTGCATTTTCAAAAAACTCTCATTTCCGCTCATGACTCGAGATAGGAGATTGGAGAGTTAAAAGTCATGTTTGAGCAGCATTAGAAGGAGATACTGAGGTCACGTGATGTGAAGATGCTGCACTCCGTGCATCTTAGCAACGTCACAAAATGTCAAGCACTTTGTAGGCTGCCTGGCAAAAGAGGACTCGCTGTGAGCGTTACGTTTCACCGGATGGTCGATTTTAGAAAATGATTCAATTAAAATTAACATCGTATTTACTGATGTATACAAAAAATAAAGATACAGAGTTACAAGTTGTGTGTTTTAATCATTTGACTGAAAAACTGCTTTGGCAACAAGGTTAATGTTCTTTTGATATTTATATTGCTAAAATAAAATGAGCGTATTTAAAATGTTTAATGATTCGGTCAAAGAGGTACACACAGTCTTCTGCACTTAAGAATATTTATTTCTGGGAAATGATTCTATTCAAGTGCAGGACGATGAACAAACCGTGTCAAATTACAGCCCTCATCCTGATTTGACAAGCTTGTCAGATCTAAACTAAATTTCTGTCTCTACCTGTATATATATTTTTAAAGTGACCTCAAACCCAAATAAACCTGGAGGTTCTCTCCAAAAGCCAAAAATAAGGTTTCACTATAACAGACTAGATTTAAGGAATTACTCAGTTTGAAAAGAAATGTTTTTTTCTGTCAAAATGTAGGCGACTTTCACATGATGCAAAACTTTGATGATGGAGAAGAAGAAATGAGACAAAGTTTGTTTTGTTTTTTTAAATTCTACATTGCATTTTATGTACAGCAAATAGTAATTATATATATATATATATATATATATATATATATATATATATATATATATATATATATATATAATTGTATCTATCTGTATATATATATATATACACACATATATATATGTGTGTGTGTGAGAGAGTATTATTTTTTCCCCCCTTTTGAGAAGTGTTGGGAGCACAGTCGTGAGAGCTCCTCCACTGCGTTTGCCTTATGCTTGCTGGAATAAATTGGTACCATATGGCACGATGACAGGATCACTCAATCTTCTGTGTACCTGAACACCACATTAATCATTTTTTGGGGGATATTCTTTCCCTTTCATCACACAGGAATTTCCAAATAGCCCCTGCCTTTATTTCTCTCACACATGTAGTGAATTTACATAAACAGAGTACACTCTGCCCTTGTTATAAGCCAGACTATTTGCCCAAGTTGGAGCAGGAGCAAAACAAAATGTTAAGGTTGGGTGTCAGGTGAGACTTTCTTCCTCCTAAACATCTTGACTTACTTTGATTGTGAAACGTTTAGAACGAGGCGCATTTTTTAAATAAATCTTTTCAGATAAACCATAAAATTATCCACATGTGTGTATGCAAATAAATCTCACACATCGCTTTTTTATACAAGTAAATAAATAATAAGTGAATTTTTAAAAGATTTCCACAGATGAGCAAATGTTTGCACAGATTTTTTTTTTATCAAAGTAATAATCATAACTGTTACTTTAAATGTAATTATTTGCACCTACCTTTATTGAATTGCTATGATGAAATTCCACATGTATGAACATAAAGCTCCTTCCACTAATTCAGCCTAAGAGTTTATAGACAGAGAAAGGTGAAGTGAGTAAAAAAAGGGTGGAGTGGCCCAGAGGTGAGAGAGACGAGAGAGAGAGAAATGGAGAGAATGAAAGAGGGAGAAGTGGGACAAAAGAGAAAGAGTGGTCTTTATAGCAATGTCCGCTTGATGAATCAGACATGTCTTATTTGTTGGCTGCACTGCCAGGGAATTTGCATTGATTATTTTCCCCTCAACAGATACATTTAAATCAATGTGGCACAGCACAGCCAGAATAGTGTGAGAAAATGTGCTAGGCACACAGTGAAGCCCGGAGCTTTAACCTTGGTCAGACAGGAGGAGCCACAGCTCCCCCTTCATGCCAAACAGATGAGATCAGGACTGAAAGCAGGACAGCACCATCTCTGATCTCCCAGTGAAAAAACAATCCCCCTCCTTCCACCCGTAATAATATTTCTACGGGCCAATATGTCTTCATTACACTGCAATTTTTCATATGCAGATGTGCCAACTAGTGTTTTCCCCTAGTTTTACAAAAGGATATATTTTGCTTTACACGTCACAGTTTTGCTTTTGTTCTGCTTTTTTTCCTCTCAACACTTCTTAGAGGTTGCTTATGAAATCATGTTTTTATTGCTTTGTCTGTATTTACACATGCTTTGTATTTATAGTTTTTTTTCCCCAAGAATACAAAGAGGTCAGCAAAATTAGTTTGTTGTCATTTAACATTTACAGGAGGAACTGCTTTATTCGGCTCCACATATCCATGTAACTGTATCTGCTTTGCAGTGGTAGGCATCAATGTGGTTTGACAAATGCAAAAAAACATTTTCCAGGCTTTCCTTATTTACAAGGTCCAGAATAGACTGTTGCATATTTTCTAAATGTTATATTAAATGTGAAATCCCATCTTTAAAACACAGCTCAGGTATGATTTGCACTGCAAGTATTTTTCTTTCCTGACAAAAAAGCAGGGTGTCAAGACTTCTTGAAATACGCTGTCAAAGATGTACTTTTATTTGTAAAAACGAGCTTCTCAAAGACAACAAATGCTGTATTTTTGTGAATAAATAAGCACGATTTGCATCATCCTTTCACCACTCTATGGTGACACATACACTGTTGCTCAGTAAATGTATTTGATCATCTGGTATTTGCAAGCGAAAAAGTAGGTTAGGTTATTATTTACTATCACAGATGCGCTGGCTTTAATGCAGACCCAGTGTGGATCACTGCTAATGCTCCATCACAGGGTCAGGCTTAAATAACACTTTGATTGAAGGTTTTTTGTCTCCTGTAATAAAGTCCTGTGCTGCCCTCTTGCAGTATGTTAAACTATGTGATTGCAGGGTGCCAGCAGCGTGACATTGTGAAATTAACATGTTGCAAAAGGCAACGTCTATTGTATGTTTCCAGTTTAAGAGAAAATCAGTTTTTCATTAATGTTGTGCTTTTTTCTTTTTCTTTTTCCCCCCATTTTCCAGATTTGTAAGCTGTGGGCTCTAAATTATGAATTTCACATTCTAATTGGATTGGCTATTTTTAACACGCATGCCCAAGATGCACACATACACCACAGACCACTCCTGCTGCCTCTCTTTTCCTGTCTCTCTCATTCCCCATCTCATTGATAATTTCTCCTGGAGCTTCAGCCTCTCACAGTGAGATCAAAGTGCCTGTCACACACTGCCAGTGGAGGATGGTTCAGGAGCATCACCCTACAATATATTATTCCTCTGTGGATGATGAAAGAGTGTGTACTGGGGTGGAGATGACGCTGTTACGAGGCAAATGCAGCAGGGGGCATGATATTAGGCAAACCAATCCACTCCTGGGCTGACCGTTACATTAGGGCTCTAAAGTTAAATTAACCCCTGAACGTGTTACTGGCAAATACGCCAGCATCTCAGAGAGATTTACTGCAAGTGTAAATTTGCTGCTGCGTGCGCTGCTACAACAAGGACCTTCATTTTAGAAAAAGAACAGGAAGTGCAATGATTCATATTTTGAGCCCGTTTTGATAACAACTGGTGGCAACAAATTATGCAAAGTTTGCTCACTATTTTTTTTCTTGCGTCAAGTTGTTTGTTTGATTTTTTTCCTCTTCGAAGAAAAAAAAGAAAAGAGAGGCTTTCCAATATCTCCTGACTGTCTCTCTTTTCTCTGAAAGGCACATCTTAAGTCTGACTAAAGCATACACTCGTCTCTCCCCTAGGGTGCAGTGGCAGCGGTGCAGAAAAAGTGAACTGCCGAGGACCCCACTGTTTAGCAAACACTCCTACTGAGGGGAGGAATTAATTATTCAGAGCCAAGGACCAAGGCAGCCCCATTTGATTGCACCACAAAAGAAAGGTCAGAGCTTTTCATATGAGGAACCTCCTGGTTGTGCATCCTGTCAGCTGAGGGGACGTGTGTAGGATATAGGGCTGAATGGCAGCTTGGCTAACGGCTCAATTAAAGGGACACAAATTTCTAGGTGAGTGTGTTCACCAGATATGCGGCAAACAACAGGTACAATGCAATTTCACAAAAAAAATATGATTAGCAGCAGAAGAGAAATGGGTGATTGTGCCAACTCTGCAGGAGCTGGAGCAAGAGAGAAAGAAATACGCCTATTTTATTTAGGAAAAAAAGAAGAATGCTGCTGGTGAGAATAATTAAAAAGTTATGACCACTGAAATCAGCTTTTGTATAAATTTGAAAAAAAAAATCATTTCATTTTCCTTCTTCGCAAGTTAGCAAATGATCCATTACCGTTTGAATTGTTAATAGGCAATAATGGACTTCACATTTAATTAATAACATATTATTTAATTTTGTGCAAAATGACCTTCTAAAGACTGAATTATTAGCTTTCAAATACTGCAAATACAGTGTGGACACTTGTGGCAATTAATTGAGTCGGTGAAAGTTTAGTGCCAGGCTCCCCATAGTGTGATCGTCTGCATAATCCGATCGAATTTCACCAAGAAAGGCACGCGTTTTTTTCCCCCAGTCATGGTAAAATGCCTGATTTTCATCGAGTCCCTTCTCTCCACTCTAAATTCACAATGCTTAGCTCACAGAACAGACCATGAACATAGCAGTGCCGCAAAATCCAGCTACAGCATCCTTGGGGTTTATGGAGTAAATCTGCTGTCAAAGTAGAATACTGTTGAGGCCTCTTGGTCCGTTACTATAGGTTATAATCTCTAAAAACTATGGACTAGTGAGCCCCAGCAGGGTGGAGGATGGAGCCGGGAGAGCAAATTCTACAACCATGCAACAGGGGGTGCCTCTTCACTCACTATTGGTGAGTGTGCGCTCCACACCAGAAACCGAACACTTCTATTGGCTCTCTTCAACACCCTGTGAGCCAATCGTGTATGGCCCAGCTCAACCATTCCATAGAAACCAGGCCTGCACCAGTAATGACATCAACTACTCCATTGAGCTCCAGTCTTCACCCAGTAACTCACACTATAGTGCTCAGTGTGTCTGCAAAAGGTCAAAAAGTAAAATGACAAAAATGTGAGGAATGCAACCTCACAAAATCAGCAACCTTTGAATGTTTTTAGTATTTAGTATTTAGTATTTAGTATTTATTTATTTATTGTCATTGTCAAGAACAATGAAATTGCGTTTGGGGCTTCCATACAACCCAAAAAAAAAAAGAACATAAATATAAAAATGTTGTGTAAAAAGAAAAAAAATATCGGTGGTCTAATTGCAGGTAATCAGTCAGTAGGTTGTGTGTGCTAACTGTGGTGTCTTCACCTTAACAGTATGAATTAGCTCATTGATTTATGCTGCTGGAGCATTATGGCTGAATAGACAGATACAGATAGTAAAGGGGATAGGTCCTTTCTGGGATGATTTCTTGCAGATGGTTCAGCCATTACATCTTAGTCTCTCAGACCATTAATTTCCCAGGTAATAAACCCCTGTGTTGTTAGCAGGTCCCCTTCCCCCCTGCACCCTGTGCCGCGGGATGCAGCCGGGTGTAGCTTGTGAGTAGTTGCCAAATGGAGATGACAGTTTGCTCCATTGTTCATCAGTGAAACCATGGAGCCATGCTGAGTCTATAGCACATGGATGAAAAATTAAACTCAACACCAAAAAATTAACGTGTTGTAATACAGTGTGTTATTTCCCCCCACAGAGATTTCTATCACTGCTTCAGGTCTGCCTCGAACGCGTCCAATAGGGCTTGACAGATATAAGATTTTGCAGACATATTTAATATTGAAATTACAGACAGATGAAATTTTGCATCAATATTCTAAATGTATCAGGACAGAGAGGCACAGGAAAAAGTAATTAGACATAGACACCAAAGTCTTGGGCGAAGCCTCATGTTCTAATTTAAAGTTTTTATTTCCACTTTCTAGATTTAGAGTTTCTCACTTACAGTAATCATGCAGTGTCAACGGAGATCTCTGTATCTGCTTAATTATTAACATACAGATTTTTCTTTTTCTTTTGCTTGTTTTTCTGCTCTGCTTCAATTTCTTCACAGAGGTGAGAGGAAATATTAAATTACTTTTCCCCCTTTAATATGGGCTCACTAACTTCTGGATGCATCGCATGTTTTTATGAGGGATCGCAAACAGCACAGGGTCTAAACTTACCGTAAGCACCTACAAATTCAGCTGCATTGAAAAGTATTATATCCTTTCACTAAAGCTGAGCGGGTTCGGTTCATGTTCTTTTCAGACAGATGTAGTGCAGCAAAGAAAGGCCAAAGTGAGAATTTATTCAGGATGGCCCAGGCATTATCTGCAATAGTGAGTGAGTGTAACCCTTATCAACTTTGAAGTCAGGGAAAATGCACGAGTCGGTGGGAATGTGAAAGCTTTTCTTCCTGATAGCACAAGTATTTCATCACATTTTATACCAGAATATACTGTACTGTTGGCTACTTTCAGTGCTCCAGCAATCCAAAGGCTAGCAATCGACTGTGCCAAAAAAAGAAAGAGAGGGGGGAAAACAATCTAACCTTGATTATCAAACACTCCTTTGCTGTGCCAGCCTCATGAACTGAGGCAAAACAGCAACACAATCTACCCACTCATAACACAAGCGAGGATCTCTGGAGCAATAAACTGATTCTGAGAGCTCTCATCAATCTTTAATCCTTCCTCAGGCTCCGTGGGGCCGCAGTGAGTAAAAACCTCCCTGCAAAACCAGAACGAGGCCGGAATCTGGCACATTCAAGGTTCAAGCAAAGGCCTGGAAGACTTGTTCATGGGGCCAAATCAACTGAGGAGACCTTTTAACGCTTCATATCCAAGGGCTGAGACATGTGCCAATACTCATCACTTGTCTACAGCAAAGGTTTTAAGGGAAGGGTCATCAGAGCTTTGTGGTAGGTCGGGAAAAAAAATATGTTACGGGATTTTTAGAGGACGTATTTGACCTTGGTTATCTTCTCTGATACAAAGAAGATTACGTATACGTAAAAATCCGAAAATACAACCACAGGCTGTATTGAAATTAGTAAATACATTCACTTTGCAGTGCACTAAAACGAAACGGACCCGGGTATTGACAGCAAATAGTTAATCATTAGTTGGAAGGAGCATTAAAGTAAAGTTGCCTGGTGTTGTGTGGGCTTTGGCACTACATCCCAGCATCCAAAAGTCAAGGACACATTCTAAGCTGATACGAGAGAGGACAATCTAAACAACTATCTGTGTCATCGTACCAAAGCCACAAACATAGCAGCTGCGTGTAGCTTGTGAGTTGTTGCCAAAAGGATATGACAGTTCGCTCCACTGTAGATCAGTGAAACCAAGGAGCCTTGCTGAGTCTAGAGCACAACGATGAAAAATTAATTCAGACACCGAAAAAAATTAAGTGCCTCAGGAAGAGTGTGTAGTCTGTCCCCAGAGGTTGTTCTCGTCCCTGTTCTGAGTGGTACGGGGCAGCTTGTAATGCGACCTAAGTAAGTGTCTGCTGACTGAAAGTCTGAGCTTTAGTCCCACCATATGTTTTCCCACCAGTATTTTACAACTCGGTATATCCGAGCAAGTGACTACAATGCAAACGCAGCGTATCGAGGTGGCCTTAAAGGTCTGCTGAAATTAGCGCGTGTATGTCTGTTTAAGAGGAAGGCTCAAAGAAAAATGTCCTGCTTCCAGGACACACAAAAACATTGGTTGGACACCATTTGAAAAGTAAGGCCACGCAGTGAGTGGGCTTTGGCACTAGCATCCAGAATCTCAACGTCAAGGACACAAACGAACAGGATATGGCAGGGGCCAGTCTAACCATCTGTATCGTCACACTAAAGCCGCAAACAAACCTGTTTACTTTTCATATTAGACAAAATACCGAACTCTCTAGAGTAAAGCCAGACAACCTCCACTGGCCTTTCTAGCTAATTTGTATCTAAACTTGCCCCGACATAGCTTGGTTTTCTGTTGAGGCTCGTCTCATAAAGATATAACAAGTTAGACTGGGGAGGCAGCGGGAGGGAGTCCACGCTAGTTCACCCACTGCAGAAGCAAAGCAGGTGGCCAAGTTGGTGACAATGAACAGACAGCATTGGTGGCCTAATTTCTTCATGTCAAACAACACCATATGGCTCCTCTGCTCCCCTGTACCTATTTAGAAACTGCGTCCGCATAAGTATGCAAGTATCATAGTCTTCACAATTAATTAAAAAAGGGAGGTAAGAGGATGCACTTCATTGTATATACTGTAAAAGATGTACAATTAAGGAGGGGGGGAAAAAAGAAAACATATCCCCCCAGGTATTTAGGCTTTATGCATGCCACGTCCTTGAAAGCAGCAAAGTTTCAACAGACAGTGTTCTTTTTTTTTTTACCCCCTCGACACATCCTCAAATTTTGCATAAAATTGAGACAAGGCCTCTTACAGTTGTAGAGCACTCGTTTGGAAAAAAAGTGGAATATATTCAATTAATCCCTCTGACCTCTGGTAAATGTTTCAGAAGATGACAAGAAATCCTTGCTTTCCAGTCGTCCGCACTTGATCGCAACTTGAAATCGGTTTACAAAAAAAAAGTTGTACATTTGTTTTTTATCACTACATTATGTAAAAACACACCGCTTTAGACGCTGGAATAACAGTTATTAATGTTCAAGGATGAGTCAACCTTCTCAGCATTTTCATAGATAATAGTTTGAAATACAATGTCTTTGCTGCTGATGTCAACAGTCAGCCAGCTAAACTAAAATGATATTTAAAACATATCACCAGAAAAGCTTTAATGATGTTGGCCAGTGATTCTGTGACAGCTCTGCTAACAGAAGTGAAAGGCTCTGTTTATACCCAACCATGTGACTAATGGCAGTGATTGCTGACACAAACTTTCTCAAAGCAGAGGTGGTGACAGGTAACAAGGTAAACTATGTGCACGGAGACAGGCCGACTCCTTAAGTGGCAGCAAAAGAATATTGCACCATATGGTTCCATATGCTGCACGCAGCACTGGAAGCAGATCCATTACAGTTTATATTCAATGCAAATTATTTAAATCCCATAACAGAGTCTGCTGTTTTTGTTTTGGATCATATCTATTTCATTAGGTGTCTAAAATTCATTAAAAAAATGGGTTTATACGCGAGTGGTCCCACTCTCATTTAACGTGTGTGCTGCACCATTTGTGGCACCACATAAGAACTGTTTCCATTTAATGTTTTATTCCACAAAAAATGCTCACTTATTCAGATGTGAGCATAAAAACAGGAAAATATGAAATGAGAGACCTAATCAAAACATATCCAAAGTTGTAACAGTTATTATGCCTGTTATGATTATAGCATTTAATCCAGTTAATTTGAATTCCATTTATGTCGACCCCCTCGGGATTATTCCCAGGTGTCATCTTAACACAGAAATAAGACCGCAGACAATAGCAGAAAGTTTTCAGTGAGAAAGAGTTGAAGGGCTCTTGTCACCCCCCATGGGTTCCCAGCAAAATCTTTCAGCAGGGGACGAATAAAGCAGAAAATGGGTTTGTGCAGCATACAATAGCACACAGATAACTAGAAGGACAAGTATTGAAAATGTCCAATGGGGACGAGTTTGCAGAAATGCCTTGGTTCTGCACGACTGTGGAATGCCTGGTTCTTAATGGCGCACTAGTGGGGGTCACCATTAAGTGACAAAACAATATCAGTGGGGAAACATTTGCATCACGGTGTACAAATATGCAAGTTGTCAGGCATAGAAAGCCTGGCCTTTTCACTGTGACAGCAATCCTTTTAGGTGTGAGGCGAGTGCAGTTCAGTGGCGCAGGGGACAGCAAGAGATTTGGTGGTGGGGAACCGGTGGGACTGCGGAAGTTGCATGCAGTGAGGTGTGTGTCAGGGCGCCAGAGACAAAGAAATGATTACACACAATGAGTGGAGCAGAGTACATGCTGACACTAATGCAGTCCGAGGGGAGACACGAGACAGAGCACTTGTGACAACTGTGAGAGGGTGACGCTCCTCTGACAGACAGCATCGGGGGTAACAAATAAAACAAATTTGGGTTTTTTTGGTTTTTTCATTTGCTTTTTGTTTGTTTGTTTTTATAAAAACTACAAATAAACCTGAAACAGGCCGCATAATCGAAATGTTGCCTCAACAATGTGACATAAATGAATAAATCTTTTTCAGGGTTTCAGCTTAAAAGGTTACACATCTGTACAGTTGCAGTACAAACAATGTGATTTCATACAAAGAGCTGCACAATCACGTGTGTGGTGAACATAACAGCACGTCTGAGGCCGCCATGTTGCTGCAAAATGTTAAACATTTGAATCCTTCTAATATTTAAATGATTGACTGTTTAAGGTGTCCTTGGCTTCTAATGTTACAGCACTGGTTAACGTTACTTAAATAAAGAAATGTACCAAATGTTAATGTCAATAAATGTTACCATTAAGGAAAAAGGAGCTCAGACAGTCTGACGTAGTCAGAAATATACTTGCTATCTACACAGACGGGCTCCTCTTATATACAATAACATAAATGGTTCTTATATTGCATTTTTCTGCTCCACTTGAGCACTCAAGATGCTTTATACAACATGCATCATTCATACATTCAAATAAACACTTTTTTATGTGTCTAAGTGCTTTCTGCCTAACATTCACACTCGGGCTAACGCACTGCCAGCAACCCTGGGTTCAGTATCTTGTCCAAGGATACTTGTATACCAGAGCAGCTGGGGATTGAACCACCAACCTTTCAATTAGTAGATGACCTGTGCTACCTCCTGAGACACAGCCAACCAAACATATCACGTATATATTGTAGGGGACCGTGCCAATAGGTTATGGAGTACACAGGACAATAGTTTAATTCACAAGTCATTAATATGCTTAATACTAAGCATACTTGCATTCAAGCTGTAGCAGAGAAAATCTCCATTATTTCAAAAAGATTTTTTAAAATCGTTGTCAGGTCTGCAATTATGGAAAGTACAGAAATGCACAGTCGCTACTGTACAGATCAGATGGCAGCTTTCAAGTTGTCTGCTTCACTGAACACAGCGAACGAACCTTCACCACCTCTTCCAAAAAGATATAATTGTAATAAAAAACATGCAGCACAGCTGTAAAGTACTTTGTTTGAGATCGGTAAAGGCAGTTCTAACTTTACTGCAGCTCTGAACACTTTGCTCAAAGGATGTGTGTCATAAAGACTTTACAACTTCTAATTAAATTTGATTCGGAACAAATGAGAATGTTGCACCATCATGAAGTCTGACAGCACATTACATATGCAGCCCTATTATTGATTTTACTGAGTCTACTTGTGTGAGTTCCTCTGGGCCAGCCTCCATCTCTTTATGACAGATGGGGATCCTGATGTGCTCCTGACTGCATCTCACTTAAGGGGTGTGCTTAGGTGCATGCTGTTTGTTAAAACAACACCTGTCTGCGACTATGCGTGCGAGCAGTATTCAAGAACTTCTGTACAAGTACCTATCACCAAGTGTGACACCACCGCGGCTGAAATTGTGGCATTTCTGTTCCAAGTCACCTCATCAAGCATAATTTAACTGAAAATCAAACAGCAAACAGCTCAGCTTTGAATACTTCATGCTTTAATAAATATGCGAGGAAGGATTTCGAAAACAGTTGAAGAATAGCAGATTGCAGTGACCTAAATAAATAGTTCACATCAAATTCACTGCATTCCCAGGAACTAGAAAAGTGTAATTTTCACATCAAACCTGCGTCCTCTTTCTTCAGAAACACGAGGACAGAATGAATAGAAAAGATTATCGCATTGCACAAAGATGCTTTAAAGTACCCACATAACATGCACAGCAGAGTGGCGTAACCTCTGCAGATTCTTTGATACCACACGCATATTTCTGAAAAAAAAAAAGCCTATTCCTCTTTCCACTTTTCTTCCTTGCTGAACACGTAAAAATGCAACCATGCATCAACTCAGTAAACACCTTACTCATTGCAATAAAACAAAAATGCAGCAGCCAAAATACATTTGGACTTTAGACAAAGCCTCAAACTGTGAGTCACATCGTGATGCAACCAGAGAAAATATTATTCCAGAAACTGAAATGAAAAAGTTGAGCGGTCAAAAGAGAATTTTAAAACGCATGCTGAAATGATTTCTCTTGCTCTGTGCACATATCTCAGAAAGCATCTTTGGACAGTGAGAAGAGAAGTGATGCTTGCAACTTTCTACAACACAACTTTAGTCTACAGATTTTATGATAATGACTCTTTATATAATGATCATTAGAATATTTGAAACCTCTGGGTTAAAGTTCCAGACATTAATCACTCTACATGGTTTAAACAACAAGCTGCATGAACACCTTTATCCTCTACACCAAATTAGGGAACTATTGTCTGCGTTACTGAATGCCTAGTGCATTCCTTAAGGAAAGTTTAATCTATTTACAAATACTGTCATACAGTAAGCCCAAAGGCAACAATGTCACGCTGAGAAGAAGAATTACCTCTGCAAGTGACAGAGAATTTCTATCAAAACATAATGATATTCTTTATTTTAAATGCACACACAAGGCTTCAAGAAAGGACTAGCCCTCCCTAAATGCCAGTCAAAGTGTCACTGTAAGCTCTGCTCTCTTATGACTCCTGACTGGGAGACACTTTTGGGAAAATCAACAAAGGAGAACTCTTCATCATCTTGGCAGGTAGGTCTCTTCACAAATTACCTTTTCCCCTCCATCCGTCACACAAGGGAGTTCACCTGCATCTGTAGCACAATGCTCTGCTGCTCGCTTCTTTAACATCCCACCTCTCTACAGCTCATCTCATAAAATATTGCTTCATTATGTCTTGAAATAATGTCACAAATGCTCCACATGTGAAAGACACCGGGGAGAACACACACACACACACACACACACACACACACACACACACACACACACACACACACACACGTGTATATATATATATACATATATATATAAATATATATGTATATATGGTTTATGGGTTTTTTTTGGGTTTTTTTGTGTATATTAAAATTTAATAAAGTTTGAGTCATAAATATATATATATATATATATATATATATATATATATATATATATATATATATATATATATATATGCAAAAGTCCTATTGCACTTATTTAGGTTTCTCCAAACCAGTGACCTACTAAGCACTTGTTTTTTGTATTGATGGACACTAAACACAGCTGGTGAACCAAAGGTTGCAATCATGTGGTTTAATTTGCCCTTGAAAACAGGCCTGTGTCAGCCTTTATCCAGGTTGCTCTACACCTCTTTCACATACCACATCCAATGAATGAGAAAGACTAATAAGCAGCAAGCATCACCCAGTGGACTTGTCTAATTGGGTCAATCAACATCATCACCTCCTATAGCAGGGAAAGAGCGAGAGCATTCAGTATGTCAGAGGTGCTGCTCAGACCACTGCAAATGAACAGGCAGACGCGTGTGGATATTATGATATGGGTCTGTGATTAAAAGAAAAAGTTTCTGATAGTCTGGCGGTGACATTGCATATCTTCTTGGCCTTCTTTCGATCTGACATCTCTTTACGCAACTCCCCCCCCCCCCCCCCCCCCCCCCCCCCCCGTGCTTTGAGAAAAGGAATGTTTTAGTTAAAATGTGAGAAAGATACTTGCATGTCCACAACCCCCCTGTGGTGGACTCCCATAAGACTTGTGATTCTAGAGCTTCTTGTCCAGTGCTTTTCATGCCGATGGACCAAATGTGGAGGAGTGCAGCTGCCATTCAGGCAGCGTAATATGCAGTGATGCATGTGTTTTTCATAAGGCTTTTACTGCTCGCTTCAAATTGAAATATTGCATCAGAATTGCACTCGTACTTAAAATACAATCAAAGCACCCGAGGCTAGGTGTCAGCACAAGATAAAGATGACAGAAATTACTGCTTGGTAATTCAAACATCTTATCTGTTATAACTCTGCTTGGCAAGAGTTAATCTGACATTGCAGAAAGCTGTCATGAGTGCGACTTATGCTGTACTGTATGAAGGATGCATGTACATGATGATAAACAAGTTTTTACGCACATGTTCTCACTATATTTTTTTAATGATCTGACCTAAATCACATAAGATATAT
Organism: Rhamphochromis sp. 'chilingali'; assembly: GCF_963969265.1. Classification (NCBI taxonomy): domain Eukaryota; kingdom Metazoa; phylum Chordata; class Actinopteri; order Cichliformes; family Cichlidae; genus Rhamphochromis; species Rhamphochromis sp. 'chilingali'. Next base: position 41,738,486 of record NC_137932.1, on the reverse strand, counting down.
GTTTGTTAGACTAAAGAACAGAAACAAATCTTTAAACCCATTCCAAATATTTAAAAAATGCTTGTTTACAGATTTACAGAACTGTTACAGATTAAACCAGCAATGTTTGAACAGCCAACCACAAAAACACCAACTGTGTGAACAAGCAGAAAACGCTGAAATGGAAACTAGACAATAGGCAAGCTAGGCAACCGCATCCAGTTTGGGCCAGGTTTAGAAACATTGTGCAACTGAAGCACTGGTGTCATCAGTAAAAAAATGACAACACAGATGGCCCTGCTGTCCGCAGGGGAAACACCATACAGGCTGTACTGGGTTTAAATATAGCATAAGCAATCATATCGGAAAAGTCGGAAACAATTAATTACTCCAGTAAGGTATTTTTAAAAAGGTTTTCACTTCATACATTGCAGCAAATTAAAATGTGTTTATGGAGCATTTTATGGAAGGTGAACTCCAAAAGAGGCAATTTCAGTAAGACATTGGTCATAAAACCTGAAGTCACCAGTGTGTGTGTCTCTCTTTGTGTGTGTGTTTCTCTATGTGTGTGTGTTTTGAGCTTTTATCTATCTATCTATCTATCTATCTATCTATCTATCTATCTATCTATCTATCTATCTATCTATCTATCTATCTATCTATCTATCTATCTATCTATCGACATTGGGTGTTTATGAGATGATTGTCTAGGGGCTTGTATATCTTCTGTCCTTTACAGTAGCAGACTGTAGGTTTGACCAGTTTTCCAGGGTGCTTGGTGGGTAATTTATATTCTTGTATGTCCTTTGTGGGGCCATACCTTCATTTGCCAGATTCCCTGTTGTTCTTGTGGCTAAAGATATTCCTTTCCCTTATAAGTAAGTAAGTCATAGACACAATTTTATTAATATAGAAAAGTATGTTGAAATATGCAAACCAGAGCAAAATAGTATAAAAGGCACTGATCAAAAATGACTGCTCTGGACTAAGTTAATATAATTTAGTTTTGTTATAAAGATCGCAGCTGACAGAATCCAAACTGTAGCCAAACAGACAAAAAAAGCAACATATTTTTTGTTTTGTTTCGTATTGAATGACTTAAAATGTCCTCTTTCAGTGCTTTGCACTGTGTTACAAATGTGAGTAATAAATATTGTGTTAAGTCCATGTGGAGAGCAGAAAAGCTAGACAAACAGTCAGTGTAAAAGTGACTGAACCTTCCTGACATCTGATTGCCACTGTCAGCCACAAGGCCCTTAAATTTTTAACCAAACCTTTTGTACTCTAGAGCAGTAAAAAATTAATCACTACTCAACATGAGAAAATTACTCTGCCTTCTTTTTATTTTTTCCCTTTCACTTTGGCTGTGGCCATTAATAGCGCAGTCACTGTTGCCCGGACAGCGTGTAATTCCTTTTGACTTTCCTTTCCATTTGCCTGGAGGATAAAGTAGTTTAAAACATTTCTGCACACAGAAGCATGGCTAACAGGTAATCTATCTAATTATGGCAAGGGAGGGGTTCCCCTGTAAAATATTGAAGAGCTTCCATAACCTTTGTTTCACCCTTTCTGTACACAACCCCCTAAAACAGACATAGTCTTAATGGTAGGTTGGGCCTAAAGGTTGGAAGTGCAGACAATTCAAGCTAGCCAAGTGGAAGAATAGGAGCTGATCAGCTGTTTGTTACCATGGTGTCATTTCAGAGAGCGTCCAATATCGCGATAATTGCATGAGATAATTGAACTGCATGATAAGAAAAGTAAAACCAATACAATAGCCCTGCAGTATAAAGTATTGCTGTTGGCATGTTGGGGAGATTTTGATTTGATGTTGGACTGCATCACACTCTGATGAGCTTCTGTCTGAGTTTCCTTCAGCAGGAGGAAAGAAACAGTCAGACACTTGTATTTTAACTGTAACATACAGAGATAGTACTTTTGTTTTTATAATATGTAAGAGAGAGTGCTATGTACAGTTTTATTAATTTATTTAAAAATCTTATTAATATTAATTATATAATATTAATTAATATTAAAAAAATACACAATCTTCCTTTTTATTATCTGCACCTCAGATAATTTACTGTCTTACATGTACGTGTTGTAGGCAAATATTTAGCCTATTGGGGTGGTTAGCACTCTTGTCTCACAGCAAAAAGATCCAGGGTTTGAATCTGGATGGGGCCTTTCTCCCGTCTTATTAAATGCATGTTCTTCCTGTGCATGCGTGGTGTTCCTCCCGGTACTCTGGCTTCCTGCCACAGTCCAAAGACATACATGTGTTGGGTTAATTGGTGGTTCTAAATTGGCTGTAGGTGTGAATGTGAGTATGAGTGGCGGTCTGTCTCTTAGTGTTCGCCCTGCAAAAGATTGCCTGTCAAGGGTGTTCCCAGCCTCTTGCTCTGCAGCAGCAGCTTGGATAGGCTCCAAGCCCCCAAGCAACCAATTGACAAGCGGTTAAGAAAATGGATAGATGAATGGATGTCCATTATACATCCATCACTGTTTCACTGGAACACTGGAGAGTGCTGAGATAATGTTAATAAACACGTCATTGACGCGAGGTTGATCTGCAGCCTTACTGTAGTGGAGGCAGGAACAGAACACACCTTTTCTCTAAGCAGTCCATCATAGCATCATTGCCATAAGCTGAGAGACCCAGAAAAATGACAACTTGTATCTACAGATTGTCCGGTTTATTGGAATAAAGAAGTTTTCTTATTCATTAGAACATTATTGTGATAACAGTTGCTCCATGTGTTAGTGAAACATGTTATGGTTTATTAAATAGTCCACAAAAATACAAATTCACGGTCTCACTTCCTTTCTTATTCTTAGCAAGTTACTATACTATGCCCTTTGACATGTCCACAGTCAGGCATTAATAAACTCTGCACAGTTACGGCCTCCAAGAGGTCCATTCATTTCTGATAATGGAAACCTCATCAGGGACTATCTTTCACATAATACATATAAACCATCTTCACATCAGGTAGCTACTGATAATTTCATACTTTGCCCTTGTTCAAGATACAATAGTCTGAAGCAAATTGGCAAAAGTAATGTTGTGATTTATTTATAAATGAAAAACAAATGTTTGCTAAATAATAAACGATGCCCAATTCTCCTGGATACACTATGAAAAACACTTATTGTCTATAGCATAAATAACAATTTCAAGTGTTCTTCCAAAGGCATTGAACTGAAATAAGCTGCATTCAAAGTCAAAACTGAAATTGTGCAAACCAGATTATGTTTCATGGGTAAAAAAACTGAAAAAAAGCAAAAAACTTGCATCAACTTGAGTTCTTTGGAAACTTGAGTAAAAACAGTTTACTATCCTTTGTAGTCTGCAGACTCATACATTTGTTATTATATAAATGTATTATATAATACATTTTTTGAAAGTATGTTTATTATTTAAGCATCTTTTTAATTTTAAATCATTTAATTAGTTTATGAATCAAATTGGGTTATTTATAAATCCTTTTTTATAAACAGTGCTAAAAAAATATCCAGAGAAAGCAGCACAATCGTGCTTCTGTCCTTTTAAAAGCTGCGTTTCAGGTTCAGAGTCACATTCTCTTCTTCCAGATCAACATTAAAACAATGCAACCGTGGCGCAGACAGCTCGTGCACTTCAAACACCTTCTGAGCCTTTTTGATGTGAAGCACAGGAGTCATCCTAAGGAACACTTCACCTCAGCTGCTGTGACCCTATTATCCATAAAATAAAACATAAACGAGGAGCATCTGAGCTCATTAGTAAACTATGATTAATTTGAATTTTTTGGGTAAAAATAGCATATAGATGTGAGTTATTTGAATTTCTCTGATTTATATTGTATGTAATGTTAATTTGCAACCTATTTTAAACTCAAAGCAAAAAATATTGCCAAATTAAAGAAGTGATGTTTTTAAAAGCCTGTCACCTTGAAATGTCAAATTTTTCCTTCTTTGCACTACGTATTCAAGAACAGTTTTTTACTACATCAAAGCACTTTGCAAAACTTGCCACCGTTATGTGGATTTGAGCTGTGAATGATCCTAGAACTGATTACCTGCCTAATGGGACTGACTTTGATTAAGAACATGAATTATTTACATTATTATCCTTCACAGAATCCATGGGATTATTTAGGTGGAACTGATGCGACTCGCATAACAATCTAAATGGTTTCTGAACTGATTCTAAACCTGATTTTACATGAAATACAACCACACCCAGAGAAACACTCGATATTTACTAGAATTAATAGTGACAATAATTCCCCAGTAGAATAATATTTCCTTTCAGATGGTGGTGACAGTAATTTACCTAAACAAAATCACTAAAAATAAACTAACATTTGTGTTATTTTGACTTTTTGATATTATCCTGTAATAGAAATGCTTGTTCAGGGATCTTGTCAGATGTAATAACTTTCAAAATAAAAACATAAAAATCAGTTTTATTGTTCTATTTTATTTAACCCTTTCATGCATAGCGGTCACTACAGTTACAGCTATTCAAAGGCTGTTTTCTTGTATTTGTGCCAGTGTTGATTGTATACTTGCACATAAACCACTACATTGGACACTGATGTGTCACTCCATACCAAATTCATAAATCAAAACGTATGTTGTCCACCTGAAGTGGACATGTAAGTCAAAAACTTTTTTTCATGCCTAAAGATGAATGAAAATCTAGATTGAGGTTGTCATAATTCATGCATGAAAGGGTTACGCTCAGCACTAACACCAGAGCAGCATCATAAACTAGTCTTAAAATATCATACAGTTCTTTCCACACTTTTACGGGGGAGTAAGACCAGGTTTTGTAAGTGTTGCTGGGGTTCAAAGAGATCAGGCGTAAGTATTTGACCACACACGAGGGGGGTGGGGGGATCTTTCTTGCTAAGATAAATGAAGGAACCTGGTATCAGCAGGTCATGTGTAATAAGCATTTATGATTAATGTCTTTAAAGAAGAATCACCTAAGGGACTCTTTAAGCTGATTAGGATACCAAGCTGTGATATGATGAATGCTCACTTTTGAGTAAAAATACACACTCTGAGTCCTTTGCATATGGGAGACCTGCTTGCTTGCCTAAACCGGTTGGTTTTTGTAAGTGGAACAAACGGAGATCCACAAATTTGAAATAAAATTTCAAGCTTTATTATTAATGATGTTTGGCCGCTATTGGTTACTACGAAAACAAGTCTTTATCCTGGTACTGTACCACACTGCATTTACAGTATATATGCTCTTAACTGATTTCTATTTTAATCTGGGATATTTTTACTCTGTGGTATGTATTGGAATTAAATCAAATAAATGTATCAGTCTGACTATACAGTGTGTGTGCTTATTTTTTTATTTGCTTGTGTGTGTGAAGTATGTGCATAAATCCCACAGGCCTGGAGACGAGTCACTGGTACCCTGACAAGCACTGCTTGCAAGTGAAAAATGTGAATGTTTCAGACACCTTTTGAAATGTGTTGGTGTTTGCAGGTGGAAGGCACAACTTTTACTTTGAAGGGTTTGCATGTTGCTTTTTTCTGAAGCTTCACTATCCAATGGTGAGTTGTTGATGAGTGTTTGCAGACATGTCAGTGTCTGCACTGACATGTCTCTTGCAAGGACAAAATGTTTGTCCTTGCAAGAGATTTCACTGAGCCACTTCCTGCAATGATTTATCAACCAGTTGGCTTTTCTGAGCTCTTTGACTTTGGCCTAACATAAACAAATAAGTCATCTGGGCAATGCTTATAGCAGCTTTTATAATAAGAATAAATAACTTCTCCAATGCAATATTTGATTAAAATATGAAAGGACAATCAAGTAAAGTGTTACAGTGAAGCCATTTTTTTTTTGTACCAGCAAAAACAGGAGTTAGTGAAATGTGTGACATGTTTCAGCGCCTCGAAAAAATGCTGCAAAAATTCCTGATGAGTAAACCCAAGTTAAAATTATCCTCTAACATCTTTACTAAGACAAAAAAAGAAAGAAAAATTATACCGGAGCCCAGAAATCTGCCAAGTTGCCAAGAATCACAGATGATGAGGAGCTTAACAACAAAGATCGGAAAATAACTCCCCAGAAAATGATTCTGACCACTTCCAAGAGACAGAAAGGAGAGTGTGAGTAGATGACTGACAAATATAGCGTTTATATTAAGCTCTAGTATTAATATTTTCCATGGATAAGGAAAAGGCTTTTTAAGATGATGATTATCTTCTCCTGAAACTAATTGTGTCTGTAGCTTTCCCAACAGGATTAGCAGAAAACACTTTGCATCTTCACAAATATAGGTGTTTTAAATCGAGAGATGTCTCACAGTCAGGTTAGTCTCGTTTTGTGACAACCCATTTTGAGAGAAATTAATACCCTCTGGTGTGAATTTGCATCACAGGGAAGAACAACAATGTTGCAAAATGCTCGTATTAAATATTCGGATTACAACAGATTTTCTTTGTTTTTAAATCTCTGCTTTTACAAATATACCCGTTAATAAGGAAATCGTATATTTAATCAAAACAAATTGTTGTTCTACCTCAGAGAAAGAAAAAACAAAACCACTCACAAGATTTATAATATGGACCCACCTACACACACACACACACACACACACACACACACACTGACCTTAAACATGAACATTATGCAGAGTTCACACATACAAACTTTTGTTACTGCCTCTACTGTGAATACAAATGTAGCAAATTTATACCTTTGATCCACATTACTGTAATATCACTTTCACACACCCTCTCTCTCCTCCCGCTTCCATTTCAAATAAGTAAAAGAAAAAAACCCCAGGATGTATTGTTTGTTCATCTATTTCTCAAAATGCCCGGCCTCCTGTTGGTTGTGAGGACTGGGGTTCTTTGACCACCGCCATGACTGCAATTCCTCCCACACAGGGGAGAATGGCATGACATTTACCAGAGCTGCAAGGCGGTAAAACATTTTTTTTAAATGGCAGGGCTGGAATATGCAGGGCTGAAAGGACCCACGCTGGGCCTCACCTGGACTTCTTCACACTAGCTTGCTAAGCTCATTCCGATAGGGCAGTAATTACAGGCACGGAGGCAAAGCTGAACTAATTCAGACAGGGCAGACCAAATGTTGGTAAGTTTACTATTGGAGCACCTATTCTGTTCAACTGTAATCAATAAATATGTGATTTTTGTAACGGTTGCACTGATTTACATCACTGTGCAGAACAATCAATCTCTTTATGACTTTATGAAATTATTTCCCAAACATTTCCACATCACTCATGGTGGGTTTTAAGATGGAAGTTGAGGAAATTATGCTTCAGTTTTCAAGTTTTTTGTTTTTTATTTAACTGTGAACATGCCAAACTATACACAAGCCCATAACAGTGGGAAATACTCAGTCGCAATCAGGCCTGCCATTATTTGGGGTCTTACACGCACGGTGAAGTATATTTATTTCCATCGACAGACATTTATCCATGAAAATATTGTTGGTGGAACACCACTGGGAGCAGTAACCTCCATCTCAGAGGCCATATTTTCTGATTTTAATTGGATGTCTTCACAGCGGCGTTGAGAGAAGTCTCCGCTGCAATACAAAGGGAAAAACTGAGAACACCACTGTCCTTTCATTATTCCTGTAAACACGACAATTGCTCTACAGCGACATGAGAACTTTTGTAAACTCTGACTACCCAAACTGCAATTTGAAGGTAAGTAATGAAGGAATCGGTTTTCCTACTTTGTCTGCTCTCTGAGAAGTCTGCTTGTCTGTCAGTTCACTTTGTTGCTTAAGCAATTTCAAATATCTGAGACAGCAACCAAAAACATCATCTCAGCAGGGTGGCACTGAAGCAGTCATAATCAAAATCACATCACAGCATCGTTGATATGAAAGTTGACCCCCCTGTGAACATGGAAATCAATCTCTTTGACTGGCACTGAGATTTTTTTTCCCCATTACACGAGAACAAAAACAGTGCATTATTTTTCTTTCAATCTCATTTTTTTCTTCTTTTTTCATTAAATGTACTTTCTGAATTGTTTAAATGTATTTGTTTCAGTAAAACCAGCAGTTTTCTGTTCTGTTCTTCTTCATCCTTATACATTATCTGAGTAGCAGACGCCAGTGAGATATAAACTGGAAGGCGAGGTGGCGATGGCAAGCAATCAATTGAAAAAGGAATATTTCGATTGCTTACATTCGTCTTCTTTCAGCAGGTCCGTTTAGGGATGGGCATAGCAGATCATCTGTCTCCATCTCACCTATCCCTACCATCCTCTTCTGTAACACCAAACTCATCCATGAATCTTTTCTGTGGTCTTCCTCTTTTCATCCTGCCTGCTAGCTCCATATTCAACATCCTCACTATTCCTCCTCCAAACTACACTCCACGTTGCTCAACCTGAGCTGTCCCTCTGAAAACTAACCTTATCCATCCCGGTCACTCCAACTGAAAATCTTAGCATCTTCAGCTTTGCGCTCAGCTTTCTTTCTTTTTGTTTGTACCCCCATGTTCCGACTATACATCACAGCAGGCACTCACTACCATCTGGTAAGCCTTTCTTTTCATTCTTGCAGGTTTGTTACATCAGCATTAAAAATATATCCTTAATCTGTTCCTAAGACATAAATGTAGATTTATTATATTCTCCAGCTAGCCTGAACTTCACTTTTCTTCATCGTGCAGTGATGGAGTATAAAGTATTTGTATAGTGCTTTACACATCCAGTCATTCACACACTGGTGATGGCAGCTACATTGGCAGAGGCGAGGCAGCCGGACACTGGCGCCACCACCACCAGTAGGTAACGGGTGAAGTGTCTTGCCCAAGGACACAACGACTGAGACTGTCCGAGCCGGGGCTCGAACTGGCAACCTTCCGATTACAAGGCAAACTTGCAACTCTTGACCTACGATCGCCCCGTTGTGAAAGCATGTAAAATAAATGTTGTTAAAGAACATTAATATATAAACTATAAAATTGATTATTGATTTGCTACAAGCAACATTTAAGATAATATTGTTTTTCACATTTTTAAAGTTTTGTGAAATTCTTGTTAAACCCACAAAGATATAAAACTGAGCTTTTTTTAAACACCCATCTTTTGAAATAACATCTTATATTCTCCACAATAAATTAGACCCAAGTCTAATCCTGACCCTCTGCTGACAAATACAGTCCTATCAAGTTCATTTTGCTAACTTATGCACTTAATGGATATGCTATAGAGTTTCAGGTTCCTGCCGTTGCGGAAGTTGGAGGCCTTTAAAAGCCACCATGAGCTAGTTATTTAGCACTGATCTCCCTCCTGGCTGTAATGAATCTTACCATGGGGTCTCTCTGAAAAGGAATTCAAATTGTGACAGTTTTAGTAAAAATAAGGATAAAAAAATCTTGGAATGGATTTGCATCAGTGTGAATTAAAAACACAGAGCGAATAGAAATTAAATGAAACCAAATAATCAGCAAGTACTGAATAATACTGAGGAATAGTGAATGGTGCTCAAAAGCAAATAGTCATCAACAAAGGGACTTTTCTGGCTCTTATTGTCATGACTAAATATATTTACTGAGCTTAGTTGTCACTGAACAGGCAATCACTTTGATACTGCATCAGATCAGTAATGAGTAATCTGTAGGAATACTTGTGTGACTTATGAGCCAAGTGTGAAAGGCAAATACACTCTGTGATACTACAAGTATCACAAGGAAATCCACGCTTCAAATCATTTCTAACTTTGTCCAACTTGGCTGAAGAGAAAAAAAAACACCTTGTATTTTAATTAAAGCTATGTATCATAAAACACTCCATATGGCTATAACCACTATTAAGAGGAAGTGTATACGAGTCCATTTGGATGTTGCATGATATAGTGACACACAGACTCAATTATACTGAGCTGTAAAATTTTTATTCTGCCAGAAAAATCTTTCGGCACGAAGACTGGAACTGCAGCCTAAGATAATCCATAAAAAAACACATGAAATGTTAATAGATTTTAATGATTGATGTAAAGATAATTGGAATGTCAGAAATGAAGAAGTGTAGGGGAACAGAGGTGTTTTGGAGCATAATAGTTGAGCTGGTGGCAGAGGTTCAATCAAGTTTGCCGTTGCAAACTTGATGCAAAAATGACTCTTCTTGAAATTCTGTAATGATGAAAACGTGAAAAATCAAACAGTAGTTGAAGTATTTTCTCTCTTTTTCTTGACCCTGAAGCAGTTACATGAAAATGAATAATATCATCCATAATGTAGTTGCAGATAATACTATAGCTCAGTAATATATGTTGTAAATGCTGTAAGAAATAATGTTATCCTCAGGAATTTGCAGTCAGGTTAAAAAAAAATCTGAATTCAAAGAGAAATTATTTTATTTATAATAATAAAATAGTTTAAAAATAATTTATGGGAGAGTAAAAATCTTCTACCTTCCTAACCCCACAGAGGCAGGGCTATTATCACAATTTGTAAAAAATACTATTTCTGTGCAGAAAAATGTGTAATAATGAAATAATAGGTCTAAAAAGTTGAATTTATTCAGTCAAACACAGATGCTGTAAAAAAGAACCATCAGATGCTACGATGACCCTTTAGCGATAAAAAAAACTATACTGGTAACTCAGAAAACCATCCTTCAAAAAAAGCAAAAAAACATAGATGTTTGAGTTAACATATGATAACCGCAGGTCATATCATGTGATCACATTATTTTGATACTAGGAAACGACTCCTATCAGGACAGATATGTTACATCGTGGGGAAAAAACTGATATATTTTTTTATTGATTTGCTCCAAGGGGACAAATAAACCCTGCTAGCAAACTGACCAAAATGCACAACACAGACAGACCCACTGAAAGTGTAACATGTTCGGGATTCTGGTTTGATTTTTTAACTTCATTACACACATATCTTAACAAGCATGCATAAACTGACACCCACTCGATAGCCAGGGGTGAAAGGAAAAACATGAACTCGTCTGCATTTAAATTAGTTTCACTCTCTAGCCATTTGAATGCAATAAAAAGTTCAAGTATAACTAAATTGATAACAATCCCGTGGGATGATAAAAGAGCCCTATGTGGCCAGTACATGTTTGGAAACTGGACAATCGGGGCTATAAATACATGTTTTAATTTTGTTTTGTGTTTTTATAATGTTATTTTCTATAGACTTATAGACAATAAATGTTCAAATTCAAAATGATATATAAGAATGCAGAAAATATTTATACTGTTTAAGCTGCATAGCTAGCTACCATCCATTGAAAACATATCAACCATATTGTCCAAATTGTTTCAGTCATTGTTATACAGCTGACATTAGCAAGTTAAATGTGTTTGAGAGATGTTCATTGGCTACCTTTATTATCTGGGCAGGACTCCACAGTGGGTGCTGCTGGTGAGCATGCAGTTTGTTTGTTTTTTGTAGTGGTTATGTGATATATTATATATATTAAATCACGATTTTTTTCAGTCTCACTTTTGTCACAGAACATCAAAGCCTTGGAAATGAACACATTAAGTGAACATTATTATTATTATTATTTTTTAATTTAGAGACAAGTACACACAAGTTGACCTGACTGCTGTAGCCACATTTCTCTCAGAAGGCACAATATAATAATTTTATGCCGTTAATAACAAGCAGGATTGTTCTGCTCTCTTCCTGCCTCTGGTCAGCTGTGTCAGGGTACAAAACAAAACCAGGTCGACTATTTCAATTTACTTTCCAAATTAGAAACAAAATCGTTGTTAACAGCAACACTGATAAAAAATAATCTGAATTGAATTCCTAATTAATTTCCAAATCCAGAATCAGAACTTAATCATTTGATCCACAACTAAGAAAACACACATCCCAACCTCATACTCATCCCAATCTTTAAACATTCCCATTCTGTTTTGTTGTTGTTGTTTTTTCAATAGGTGATTTCTGTGTTTTCCTCTTTGGTGGACGACGTTCAAGGGCAACACGTGACGTCACAGACACTATAAATCGGCGTCTTGTGAAAAACTATAATTCGAATCTAATTAAATATGTAGCATTACTTCAGTAGTTACTTCAGGAGCTGGTCATATTTGGTGAAACCACACTGTTCCTGAAAAAACTGAGTGAGTGATTTCACTTTAAAAGAGCGAACAGGATTTTTGGTGGTGCGCTGACAAAAACACACCTAACTTTGACCAGGAGACGAGAGTACAAGTCTCGCTTGCACTTGCACTCTCGCTTTTACAAATGACCTATGTATGTTGTCTGGAGGAGGACAGTCGAGGTGAATACTGAGACCGCCCTAAAGAAGTTCCCCTAAAAACTATGAGGATGAACCATAAACGAAGTAGAGGGAATACACAAACATCAGCGGCTTACAACTAAAAAGAAATTACTGTCAGTCACAGAGAAAAACTCCTCCTTAAACATTTTGATATTCTTGCCATGTTACTCTTCTTGTACTGTACAATAGCACTGCAGAGCACAGTGGCAGGCTGCACAGGGGTGTCCTACTTTAATAAATGAGCTCCAACTCTTGCTCCAGAGCATCAGAACTGCAAATTTCCTTATGTAACTGCTCAGTGTTGTGACAAAGTAAATTTGAGGCAGGTTCAAAGTTTGCACTTACAAGGTATAAATGACCTCGCTTTAACACTGGGCGACACCGATGCTGGTGACTTGACTACATCTACCTGTAAGTGGACTTTTTGTGTGAACCTTTGATGTGTAAAGAGCAGCAAACAGATGGTTTGATGCGATGTTGAAGATGTGCTGCCTCCAAGCCTTTTTGGAAACAGCGTGAAGACCTAAAGTGAAATTCAAGCATTCAAAACTGTAACTTTCTGCACTGCCTTTGCAAAAGCTTTGATAGTATGATCAGTGCTGGTTGTTGAGCAGTATTTTCACAACACCAATACTATTAGAGTCATTAGGGGCCCTGCTGCGGTACAATCTTTAGTTTATCCTGAGGGTGACCATTTGGGAATTGCAGGAACACAACTAAGCTGTAAAATTACATTCCATAGATTTGCTTAGATCTCGTCTTGATACAAAGTTGAATTGCTTCGTGAAAGTGTTTTCCACCGACAATAACAATTAGTTTTTACAGTTGAGCTGCTCAGAGATTTGTTGTTATGTTTCCATGACTGTTTAAAAGACTTCACTTGATGTTATGGCTCCATTCTAGAGACATTTTGTTGAGGGACTTTATGGCCCGCTGAGCAAACAATCATTTAAATTCAATTAAGACTACGAAATGGCACAGCTGAAAACAGTCCTTTAAAAGGTTTGTTTTCGTGTAGTCTTGACCTATGTTCAGTGACTATATCCAGCACAGTATATACAGTATATTGCACATGACAGTGGATAAACTCTTCAGTGCATGTGCAGTGAATAAAATGGAATCATTAGCACAAAGCTCAGCATAATGAGAAATAAACAATAATGGGATGAACCCACTGTGTCTCTGCCCATCAGAGAATTTCATAATTAGCAATTAGCGGCCATTGTATTATAGTAGGTGCAACTCAAAGCTGGCTTAAGTGTCTACACTCACTTTGCTATCCTGAGGCATTGGAAATAAAATATCCCACTGGATTCAAACTTGATTAATGTCTTTCACGAGAAGGACTGCGATGGCAGATTAGCTATGATTATGAGTGGCTCATTTATTTTCAACATGTCATTATCTTTTACAACACTGACGAAGCAAATGGCCAGAGTGTGTTTACGAGTTTCGCGATCATTAATAGTGCGCCCTTAAAAAAAAAGCAGATGAAATGAATCAGAGGAAGTCCAATAACCCTAAAGCTTGATGTCTTTCCAATCAGAAATATTCAGAGTAAAGAAAGTTTGAAAGAAACATGATTTATTTCACAGAAGATGCATTGTTTTTGTAAACCTGAACACGCCGCTCTTTCTCTGCAGTTTCTTCCGCTCTCATCGTGCTCCTGATACGACAACATTATTAAACATCTCGTATCTTGTACTCCTTAATTCTTATGTTTTCACATTATCTTCAAAAACTTAATTAAGAAAACAAAAATGTTTAACAGCGTTTTTTCCTGTATTACTAGGTGTCTCGTCAGCCCACCGTTCTGGTAAATGTTGATGAGCCTGTTGAGCAAATGTGAATAATTGATAACTGTTTTCCAGTGGCCTGATTGTCACAAAAAACCAAGACAAATAGAGCGAAATAGAATCATAAAATATTCAGCAAAGTGTTGGCATGAAAATGATTAATTCCACAGTCATTTTTACAAGGATGCAGGTGTCCTCGCCCAGACAGGGAGACTTGACCACGGACAGCAAATACTAAAACCACTGAAGAAGCGTGTGATGTTCTAGCTTTGCCCTCTTCAAACTTTTCTACAGACGAAGAATGTCGACCAGATACCATCAAGTGCATTCGGGCCTCTTAAAGTGCAACAGGTAATAGCAGTCAAGAAGCCTTCAGGTTAAGGTTCAAAGAGAGTTATCTCCAGCAAACGTGAACCCTCACTCTCGCTCTGACATTTCGTCTAGTCTCTGCTGCAACACATTTTTGCGCTGATTGTACTTTGGTGTAGTCACAAACACTCCAGCAGCTCTTCTAGTGAACATCTTCACACCCACAATTGTTGCATCACAAACAATGAGCGTTCAGTTCCAATGCATGCTCCAAGCTGAACGAGACACATCGGAGCATCTTCTTTCAAATATGATAAACTGCATTATTATTATTATTATTACTACAAGACGTTCAATAATGTTACAGTTCTAAATAAATAAATCAAGAAAATCTTCCCATTCAGTGGATTTTGGCAGATCTGGTACCCCACCCCCATCCCCGCTCCTCCTCCCATTTGTGATAGAGATGGTTTGGAAATAAAAGATGAATTAAAGCTTACTCTTTATATCACGATGACATGGTGCCATCTACTGTTAATAAAGAGATGATATTGCTCGAGGTTCATATGCCTTTGAAAAATATCAGGAAAGTGGAACCGTGATTCCAAATTACATATTTACCCAGTTTTCCTTCCTAGAGCCCTTTTTATTTGATTTGTGTGTGTGTGTGTGTGTGTGTGTGTGTGTGTGTGTGTGTGTGTGTGTGTGTGTGTGTGTGTGTGTGTGTGTGTGTGTGTGTGTGTGTGTGTGTGTGTGTTGTTGATGTATGGGAGTTTTTCTTTTCAAACTGTGGACTCACACAAATCTCAGTGTCTGTAAACAGATGTAAAAATGACACGAAGCCATTTTCAGTACAACATGTTTTCACAAATAGAAATATGGTTTCACGTTGTAATTGTGTGATCATGAACTTGACTGATCTCTTTCTATGTTACAGTTCTGTGAGAACGGTGGACAGTACTTCCGGCAATGCTCGTCGTCGCCACAGTCGACTCACAGCCCACCACAGGGCTTCTATATGAGCACAATTTGTACAGACGATCTTTCTGTAGAATTTTAACATTGTACCTCCTTCAAGTAGCGTGCGCTGCTGCCACAGACAAGTTGGATTGTGGGAGTAAGGTATTCATTAGCATATCAGTGACACAGATTAACATATATTAACATACATTATGGCTGAATTAATCATGGCATGTAGTAGAACTTGGAGCGGCATCTGAAAACAGTGTGCTCTGAAGTCGATTCAAGGAAGAAAGCTCGCTGTTCTTGCATAGTAATCTCAGGCAGCTCAAATAAGCCCATAGAACATGTGATACCCTGTGATATCTTGGCTCTTTCATAAAGCTTGTTCATTGGTTTTTTTCATATCCAGTCTCTTGTTTTGGCTGATCTACTCATTAATGAGGGATTTGGGTTGTAATATAGTTTTACGTTTTTAAAATGCATTCATATAGATATATTTTGGCTTTTAAGGTAAAATTGCTTTGTGGTCACAAACGATAGCGTGCCTTGGTTAGTATAAAGCTTGTGAACAATGAGATTTTTCACATATTATTACAATTGTAAATTGGGATACTCCACAGAATTTGATACTGGAACTCCATATAAACGGGCTGACTGTTATATTTTTGTGGTTTAAGATACTAAGTCTTTGCTTTCAGTTGCAAAAAGTTGAAGTCCCAATCAAAAGAACCAAAAAATGGGATTATGGGTCAAAAATTGCAGAACTAAAAGATTTAAAATGAAATTCTTCATGAACATAAAAGGTAAAAAAAACCCTTAAATGTCACATCCTGTCCCTTAAGGGCAGAAAAGTTATAAACACTTTAATCAAGACATGCTTGATAAGAATAACACATCAATCTTCCACAAGTCTTCCTGCAGCCACAAATCCAAACTCCTCGTAGCTAAGGAGGAGCAAAGCCACAAAATGAATTGATAAATAAATCGAGCCTTAAAAGTGGGGTGGGGTGGGGGGGATTAAACTAACACATCAAATGTCACCGATTCATTTATCAGCATTTTGGTCATGGCTACTTTTGTGGTGCGCTATCTCAGTGAAACACACAGCTGGGGTCCTATCTAGGTATGAACACAGATTCTGCCTTGGGCCCAGGTAGCACATTTAGTTTCTGCTCGTGGAGATGAACACTAAGCAGATAATGCTATTCCTTCCAATACTTATCATTAACTTTTGACTGCCAGGCATATTGTTATAGGCCTGATTGAAGCGAGGCCATATCACTGGTAGTATGACTCCGGTCCGGACCGCCTGTTCCACTCAGTTAGGAGTAAAGCAAATAGTTTCCTTTTAAACACTACTTAAACAGCTCTCAGAGTGCTCTTAAAATCGTAATGAAAGCGTCATGCACGAATCTGGAATGCAAGCGCCCGAGTGGCCAGTATCACTTGAAAAGGGCCATTTAAAAGGCAAGCCGGAGCACATGATGGACAGCTCCTTCTCTGTGTTGCCAGGTGAAAAGGGGCTGACAACTTGAATTATATGGTTATTACACCAGTCCAGTCTGCCTCTATGGACCTGCTGACACCACCACAATAAACACGACCCATCACCCACCAAGCTTTTTGCCGGGCAAAGAGTAGATATAATGAAAAGCAACTCTTTTTTTATATATATTCTACTGTGAATATCTACTGCAGGTAAAGCATGAACTTGGGCCTTTTCTTTCCCTGACATCCCCCAGCAGCAATTCAGCCTAACAAGGCACAGCAGCACAGTAGGAGCGGCACAGTGTTTTAGCTTAAGTAATGTCAAGTTAAATTCTGTAAAAAATCAGGCAAAAGAGATGTGTCTATTTTCATTCCTCCGTTTGCAATCAAGACATAGTGATACGCATGCTTATTGCTGGCATGATTTACAGTCGTTTGCACTGATATGACACTGTTGGGGAAACTGAACGATTCAGCCAAATAAACTTACTTACAGGCAAAACAAACAGACAACCTCTCCTTGTGCCTTTACCTAATTATTCCTTCTTCTAAAGTCCTAATGAACTCCATGTGATAGATGTTTATGGCTGCTGCAGATAGTTTATTTGGATTTTTTGTGTGCTTGAATGCTCGTCAATGAAATTCAACGTGAGAAAAGGAAAAACTTCTAAGTAAACCACTGAAGATATCGGCATGAGAGGACAATGTCCCTCTAATCCTTCTAGTACTTCCTGAATAATTCATGAACTGTCCAAGTGTAACTGCAGTTTTAGAAATCATTACTTTATAGTAATTGATGACCTAAAGGGCCTTGTCTCACACTATTAGCCAGGTGAATTAAAACACCCTTGCTACCTTACATACTCCAGCATTTAGGACCACATTTTGTGTACCACAAAGAAAAAATTGTGTGCATAAAGGCAGATATGCATGTAACCACAGCCAATTTCACTCCTACATTAACACAATACAATGTGCTAAGTTGACAATTACTTGTAGAAAATGCGGTTTCTTCCTTTTCTTTTTTCCTTTTTTGATGCGAAAGTTGGCGCTCGTTTACAAAGCAGGAGTAGGGATGGGTATCGTTTAGGTTTTATCCGATACCGGTGCCAAATCGGTACTTTTGAAACGGTGCCGGTGCTTAAACGGTGCTCAAACCGGTGCTTAAAGAATGGAGAACACAAACTTTGTCCAAAAACCTCTCATGTTCAGCTGTTTTGTTTTGTTTTTTTGTAAAAAGATAACAATGTTAGCCTTTTCTGCAGCTATGGGGCATATATGGTATCACTCTTGGCTGGAAGCAGTGCTTAAACAATGGAAAAAAACACAAACTTTGTCCAAAAACCTCTCATGTTTAACTGTTTCCCACTTTTTCTTTGGTCATTTTAGCCTTTTTGTCCAGGGTGAAGGGAGTATCTGCCATCAAACAAGAAGACAGCCGCATGTAGCTATGATGATGTTTGTTAGTTCACCTTACATGCATTAATGTAATAACGTGGTTAGCCTACTCAACGTAATTTACACTCGAACAACATTAAGCGACTCACGCAGAGAAGAACGGCTGCTGCTGCATCATCATCCTCATCATTTCTGCTACACTGGCAGGGCTAGGGGCCAGGACTCTATTCTTCGGGTTTTTGGGGGATGTTGCTCCGGGTCCGATAACTGGCAACCCACCCAACGTGCACAGTGTGAGGTCTCGCAGCAAGCTATCAAATACGGCGCATTTCTCGGCTTTTAACAAAACGCTATGCGTCACCAGGTGTTTCATCGGATTCGAGGTGTTACCTCCTTTGACAGTATCACAGTATCAGCTTAAAGCACTTGTTGCTGCTGAGTTTGCATCTTTTGCTGTGAAGTACAGCCAGACTTTTGACCGCTTCGCCTTGGACATTTTTAATCTGTAGCTCTGCTCTAACTGAACTTACGTACCTGGCCCCGCCTACTATCCTCGGAAACGTAAAATGATTGGCTAGAAGTGTATCACAGCTCAGGAAAAAAAAGCACCGAAATAAAGCACCGAAATGTGCGCTGCTTTTCGGTCTGGTTACTACCGTTTATGTCAGAACCGGTGCCATCATGGCACCGGACACCGGTACCCATCCCTAAGCAGGAGTTGCAGCTATGGTAACTGCACGAGTGGACCCAAGATATGTTCTCCCCTGCCGATGCAAATACAGACATTTTGGCACAGAACTCCTTGCATTATTCAGGTCTATCTATAGAGGAGATTAAATGCATAAAGAAGTGCACTGCTGTTTCAAATGTGGAAACCTCGAAACATACTGAGGGTGGGGGTGGGGGGATTTCCTGTTTCTTCCTTCCTTCTTAAGGACTCGTCATTCAGTGAGCTGCGCATGCTCCTCCTCAGATAGGTTTATTACTCGAGGCAACACATGGGATTAATAATGCATGTTTTTTGACACGATAAAACAAGAAGGTGCAGAATCAGAGAGCCGTCTATAAATTTAAGATGTACTTTTTACATTGATTCTCTCATACTAGACTAAATCACTACAATGGGGACATCTGGAGGAATGGTAATTAGACATTATGTGAACTGTTGTACATGTTTTATCGCGGTGATCTCAGAAAGTGTAGGTTTTACTTTCACTGCTGATATTCTGAATGGATTGCTTGCTTTTCTCAGATAATGCACGCACCTCAACACTCAGCAGATCGTTTCTTAAGATATTGTAAAGTATGCTTTTTGGTGTAGCTCTGTGTTTTGAGTAACTCCTCTTCCTTAGGGGAAGGATTTATACACAGCACAATGCCAGAACCAGGCAAAGGACTGACAGCCTTAGAAATGGGAATGTCAGATAACTGGCTGAGGTTTTTATGCCAGTTTTCTGGTTGCATTGAGTTCTGTTGTTTTGGCCGGGGAATACTGAGGCCATAGAGAGATTCAATACAGACATTTTGTTGATCATAGATGGTCGGGTTGACATTTTGACACTACTTGTACAAGTTTTGTCTATTTCTATCACTGTCTTGTCAGCTGAAATGAGAAATATACTGAAATATGAGGTGATCCGTTAACGGTTGGGTAACCACGAGTGAAGGTCTGTCAATTAGTCGTCAGACTACGGAGTGTCATTAAATAGTCAATGTACTAAAAACTGAAAGATCTATATGATTGATTTCTGCATGCTATGCAATTAGAACTGGCATTAAGTGTGTTTTAGGGTAAAGTGTTTCTGATAAGTAGGTGACATTAAAGACATGAGATAAAGTCAGATTTTTGAGAATTATTTTGACATGAAATCAAACTAAAAATAAACACAAATACCCAAAATGACTGGTGTCAGAATAATGTTCCCACATTACTCTGTGGTCTCCTGGAGAATGAGACTAAGCATCCCCACATAATTTGACTCCATGTCTGCAATTTATGAAGCAAAGGATGGGAGGAAGGCGCACTGACTGAAATTAGATGCCATGCTACAAAAACGGGGCCAGCATAGGTTGCCAATGAAATCACTGTATTCACCTTACATCATTTGACAGCAACAAAATGGCGACAAAGTATCTCTTCAGCTCCTAGAGGTCACAGAGGATGGATGCACCACTAATCTCTGACACTCGCGCTGGGACGGTGGGGGAAATCGACACAAACTGGGGCTTTAGATAACTTCGCTATCCACCAGTGACCTCAAATGCGAAGGCATCTCTCAGCCCGCTGTGCTCTGTCAACCAAATCCTTCTTACTGCTTGGTGAGTTCAGACAGGGAGACGTTGCCTGCCCCACAAGGATAAATCCCAACCAAGAACGGGCTATATATTAATCTGATATTGTCTTTTTATTGTTTGGGGAATAATGCTGTGGAAAGCGATGACTGATCGGAGGGCTTGAGAGACTTTTTTATTGTCAAACTTGTATTTAGAGATGTGTGAATGTTTCTCCAGGGGGTTCGATCACACAAAGCCAAAGAACAAAAGCATCATCTTCCTCAAGTCTTTCCGACTTTAAGAATAAGACCTAAAAACGTGCTAAACCTGTTTGCTGTTTGCACACATTGTAAACGCCGTTGATAGAAGCGACTGATGAGCTGACTTTCATGCCTTAAACTTCTTCACTTTCTTTTTGGAGCAACATATGACACCGCTTGAACAGCTTTGTGGTAAACATGCAGATTTGTCACCAGCTCATTGAGTATAGTTCACGTCAAATTGAGCCCACAAATGCCTCCAGTAAAGACTCTGGCAGAGGGATAAATAGTGCGCTGAATGTATCTGCCACTGCACCCCAAGAGGGAATATTATCAGGAAGGTTTGTGGTTTCATTGATTTCAAGACTGCAATCATCCCCATCTCATGTAGTGGGCTGAGAGAGGATAAGTGAGTCTGCAGTCAGTGGAACAGCTCCATTTGACAGTAGGACACGTTTGAGATGACTTCAGCGATAGCAGTCCACTAAGGAAGTTTCAAGAATTATTTCCTGTAACCAAAGAGTGCCAAAAAAATCCCACTTTTGTTGTAACAACTGATCACATGAAATAAAATCTGTCCCCTCTTTAGTTTATTGAATTTCCTTCCTCGTGTATTTTTATGAATTGATGCTTTTATTCAGGTTTCAAAAATCCAAGTTTTTGATAATTAGAAAACAGAGTGCATTCAGAGGACGGCCCCGGTACAATACTCTACAATAACACAAATGCAAAACAATCAAAGCACTTCTAATGGCCCTGACTAGATGTTATCTCGCCCAACTTTGTATTGCTGCTTTCAGAAATAAAGTTCAAACCATTAAGCAATTTGCAGCGAGGGGCAGAGCACAGAGAAATAAATTGAATTCACACTTGCTGTGCTTTAAAGTTCTCCTGACAGATGGAGAAGAATTATGCTTGCACCGTTTTACTGAAAGAATAGGTTCAGCGAAAACGAAAGCTCTGCCATATTTGGTTTTCAAAAAGGCTTAATGGATGATGATGTTAACTTCAACGCCCTTTCCTCCTTTTAACCTGCCACGACAGCACGGAGATTTCAACTAGATATGCGAAAACTAAAATAAAAGAAGGGGGAAAAATCGATTGTCCTTCTTCATCTTTCATTCATCATGCGTGTATTTAGGTTTTAGGTCAAATCTAATATTGAAAGTAAGCCACAGAAGCCCTCAATTTCTTGTTGCCTTGATACCTTTATGATTATAGCGAGTTTATAAATAGGCTGCGTGTCATCCACCGTGAAAATAAACATGATGAATTAATCAGTTGTGCTTTAATGGATATGTATGGAATTGATTCAGACGCTTGCTATGTCTGTGAGCTACGCTGGGCCAGGATTCAATCTAAAACCCTCTGCTGGTAGGATCTTTAGACGTCGCCTCTGGCATTGTTCACATCCATTCTTACCGTTTCTCACTGGCACAAAGAGAAAAGGCTCGAGAGTTTTGTTTTATACAGAAGCTACATTTTTAAATCCAAGTGAAAAAAAAAGAAAGTTACAAAACCTTGGATTGGTGAGCAGTGGAACGTTTAATTTACTGATCTAAAATTTTAAAGATATATATTTCCTTTGGGACTCCAACTAAGGTGCTCTACAACTTTATTTTTCTTTTCATCAATATTAAACCTCATCCTCTGATGCCAAACTAAATGGTGATAAATAATGCATTTGAATTAAAATGCAATGTAACACAATGTTTCATGTAACACAAAATTAGGATTGTTTTAATCACAACATTTTTTAAATGTAATCGGTTAAAAAAAGAACAAGCTGTACAGTTTACCTCTGGAAATTGGATTTCTCAAATGTATTCTTTTAAATGTTTGATTGTCTTGACTATCCTCATGGAACAACATAAAAACAGGAGATACATGCTAGCTTTTCCAAAATGGCCTTTCCTTAACCAAAATCACATGCATGTGCAAATCCACTTTTAACCACTATAACACACACAAAAGCTTTCTACATCCCAGACAAAAGACCCTGCAAGCAACTTTTCACAGCTAATGAACTTGCGTAACTAACAGTACTGCAGTGACAATATCGCCAGTCAACACAAACAATCAATCGGCTCTGCAGCAATAACACCGAAAGGAAGTGCCTCCAATTTATCTTTATTAAATCAATAGGGATTTGATAGCCTTACCTGCAGTGGTGCGCTTTGCCAAGTGTTGGAGCTGTAAGTGTCTAGAGCATTGGGACAGGGGGAGATCTCTGATTCACTTGTTGTTTGTCGGGTATGGGGTAGTTTGCTGTGTGGCTGGAAGCGACACTCCTAAGGGCCCATTGTGAATAGAGGTCAGGATAATAGACACAGTCACACAACAAAGACTGATAATCCTGTCTCGCCCCACAGCTCCCATGTTGCAATCAGACATTTTAAGGGCAGTTAAGTTGCAGCGAGGGGCGGCTGAATGAACTGCGGTTAGGAAAGACTCCCAAGCTCCCATTATGGACTGTAACCGGTGTCAATTCGCAGCAATTAGACCACTCAGATGTGTCAGTAGACAGGCCTCAAATTAATAAATAAATAACGTCAACCACAAGTGCTCGCTGATATAGCCTTTTGAGTCATTTGAGTCTCCCAATGGTCTGTTTCAAAGCAGAACACTTAGTCCTTCAAAAAGTGACGAGGTGTACCTCCTCTTTCCTGAATGACCTTTGAGTGAAAATAGTCCTGACCGAGCAGGCTGCTTAAATCTGCTTCCTCTGCTCATTAGAAACATCTGTTTAAAAAGGACCAAACTCTTTGTGGCGGTTCACTGACGGCCCAAACTGCTGACATCAACTAAAAAATAAATAAATATAAATAATTAAGAGCTTACTACATGTTATATTTGTGCAGCACATCAGTTAAATCTGATAAAAGCAGTAGCTATAACCCGAAGAACCCGATCCATTGGGGGAGATAATCAATGAAGACACAGAATATATATTTTTATATCCTCCCTAATAATAAAAGCGGGTTATGACACGGACCAAGGTTGTTGCCTTAGGCCTTAGGAAACAACAGCAGCTAAAGACTAGCCTCGGGCTCACCGCTGTATATCCTCTATAAAACAATTTTTTGAGGATCATCACGGTCTGGGGGCACAACCTTTTAGTTAGCCCTGTGTATTTGTGTCACTACTCATTTTTTCTGAAATTAACACACTGTAGGAAAGTAAATAGCAGTCGACTTACCCTAGCACAAATCAATGCAAAGTAATTCGGAAGATAATAATAATAATAATCAGGTCTCACAGTTAACTTTGCGGGTGTTTCAGTCCAACATTATTTGACAAAACCCCACAAAATACTGTTTTATTTTAAAGTCTCATATTATGCCCCACACAGAACAAAGAACACAGATCTCTCAGCATTTGACTGGGTGCACTCAATCAAGAGGAAATCATTACTTCAGAATAAAGGGTAGCTATGCTTTGCTGGCTGACTTCAACTGAATACCTCACCTTTCAGCAATGCATACATAATGTGCCAACTGTCTTTGATCTGCTGAAGGTGATAACTTCACAAGCATGGGCATGCTCCACTGATATAACAGCCTCTGCCCTGTCCAAATATGTGTCAACAAGCATCACTCTTACAGAGATGAACTGATGAGGAAAAAAATTAATGAAGCAAGAGCCGAGAGCAGACTTTACAAAACCAAAGGAAATAAAATCATGATCACTGTGATTGTGAGGGGGGAAAGAATTATTTTAGATTGAAAAACAAGGCTATTTTTTTGATTGATTAAAGCACAGATTGTTACTTAATTACTTCTATTTATCGTTTGTTGTTTACAATGTCCCAAAACAGTAAAATAACCTTTGTGTCATATAATCACTGCATAATGATAAACCTATAAATACTTGGACATGAAAAGCTACATTTAAAGGATTGTTACCATATGTCTGTTGACACTGATTTATTGAGAACAAATCTATTAATTTCTGAAGTTTTTATTCTTATTTCAGCTTCGTAAAGTTACATCTTAAACTATCAAATTACCAGTGAAGTACCAGTGAAGTCTAGTCCTTGGAAACCAATACCACAGAGCTAATATTTGAACTGAAACTGTGGTTAGGCATCATTTTTTTCCCCATTCAGCCTAAAGGAAATCTCATTAATACTGTTGTCAGCATCTTTTAAGTGGTCATAGTGGACACTTTGGATTGTGGTTCTCCAAGAAATCCCAGAAGCCTGTAAAAGCCCTTTTCTGTGTCAGCGGGGCAGATTGGGTGACTTTTCCTGGACAGTCAGACACCCTGATACAGCTGAAGAAGGGAGAAAAAAACACATAGTAAAGTGAGCACACAAAGCACTCTCCTGAGAGGTCAAAGCGAAGACAAGTGCCCCTTTCAGACAGAAAGAAAAATAAAAGCCCGTGTGACTTCCAACAAGCCTGCTTTATCCAAAGTGCCCAAACTGTGTGAAATGAAGGGTCACCATGTAATAATGGTGATATTAGAAATTGTTATAATTGCCTCTCATTTCCATTTCAGATTTAAGCTGTGAAAATATGTCCAGTAATGGCCTAGCCCTCCAATTTATTTAATCCTTATTCACATGAAATGGCGAGGAACACAGAAACTATTCAACTATGTTTAGCACCATACATTCTATTTTTATATCTCATGACGCGAATACTTAACATTTTAAGTCCACAATGAATGAAGTGCTGAATACTTTGTCCAACATTTGAGAGCTCTAGTAAAATATCTACAAGAACAAATGCATCTTTAGTTCTCTTTATATTGTAGGGAATGAGGTTGAAAACAGGTTGGGGTTAGCCCGGGGAACTTATTAGCAGAGCCTCCCTGGTGGGTGAACTTCCAGGGAAAAAGGAAGAGAGGCTCTTCCTCAGAGTTGGCTCCAATGCCATGAGCATCCTCTGCTGGTAAAGAAACACTTCAAACAACCGGCCTGAAAAGAAACGCACCAGAGAGGCTCCTTGCTAATTAATACACAACATGCATGAATAACCCATATGAGTGTACTCGCTGTTCAAGCTTATATTATAATCACATCTTACACTGCAGATTACACTAATGAAGACATACATAAAAGAATAGTGTTGCACTCAATATCACGATCTATGCAGATGACAGTGTATAAAACCTTTTTTTTTCTCTACATCAGCAGAGGCTGGGGAAATCACGGTGAGTATGCATGAGCCCGTTACTAATAAGAGTCAGTAAATAAATGACTGACAGCACATCACAGAGTTGGGTAAAAACATTAACAATTATCATTACTCTCATTTTAGCAATAATACTACAGGCAGTAGTCACATTACCAACTGATAGTTATTTATGATATTTAATTCAAAATACTATCAATAAAATGTTATTTTAATACCTCTCTTAATTGGCCATTATTACTGTTTACTTAACCCTGTAACACAAGTGTGTCATATTTGGTGCATGTGTTTTTGTGTTTTTTGGACCTCCACATCATCAAACTAAATATTAAATATGTAAATATTAATTTCCCCAATTATTTGTTAAGACAATACATCACAAAAAAATCCTGGACGCAGGAAAAATAATACAAATTTAATGATTGAATGATATTTAATTTCTTTTTGTCAGACGGTTCAATAAACAGGCCGGTTAAAAAGAAAGAAATTTCTGGTAATTATTTCATTGTTCAAGCTTAATTTAAAAAATGACGTTAAACAGGAAAAAGACGCACATTTTAGTTTTGTACTATACAGTAATTCAATGGATAAAACACGACACATGAACCTGTTATTTTATTTCTTTTTATTTTATTTTATGATAATAAAAAAAGTAAAGCAATAAATTGTCACATTTTATCAACCTATGCAGGCAAAATTTTTTGCATTATTTTCTTAAAATTAATAAAATTTGTTTTTGATGATATTAGTTGCACTGCAACTAATATCAGTTGCGGTGTAACTGGTATTAGTTGCAGTGCAACTGATATTAGCTCACCCAGCACACATCTGTTCTGGCTCCTTGCACTGCTTTTTGATAATTGTCTGAAAATGATTTTGTTTTTATTTTAATTTTCAATTGTTTGTTTACCCACATCATTAAGATTTTATCACACTATATTTGAGTTGTCCGATAAACCATATTCTTATAATCTAAACATTTTGCAGGTTCAAAAAATTTAAAAACCTCATTTCTGAACTCTTAGTTCAACAAACAAACATAAAGTTTTCCATTTAAAATGATAAGTGTACAGGTTAAAGAACAGGTTAAACAATGGACACAGAAAACAACCAAAAATGGAAAACTTCACACGTCTCGCAGAGGTTATAACACATCCTGTACTGTATTCCCAGGATCCATGACAGAATTGCTGCCTGAACCATAAAATAGATTGCTGGGCCAAATAAAAAAACACCATGTGGGTACAATAATCACTCATTGTCCACAGATACACAGACTGTGGCAGTAATCTTCAGAACTCCTAAGTGGGGAAATATAGATATTTGTAAAAGCACTGAAGGGATTAGGCAGGGTTTTCTACCTCCTGCTGTACATGGACTGAGTCATGCTGAGAACACCAGGAGCTCTGTTGAAGTCCGTTCAGGACGGAAAGGATTTGACCTGCTTGCCGCATTATTCTGATATGACCCAAACAAAAGCCATCAGCATGAGTCCAGGGTAGGGGGTGCACTCTATTTTTGTCTCTTACTCGTTCCTTTTTTTAAAATTTTTAACATTTTTTGTTCCGATAACTCAACATTTAATAAGGCAACTTAGACAGAGATAACTGGCTGACCTAGTGTTTTTGTTTATTTATTTTATGAATAAATGAAAATTACATGATAAACAGAGCTGAGGTGTTTTTTATTAGATGTCTAGTTCTAATAGACCTAATTTGAAGTAAATATTTTTCTACAAGTCCTTCTTAAAATAAGTTACTAAACCAAAACAGCTTTATTTTGTAATTTTTTATTATCATATTTCTTCTGTTTCAGGCATACAAACATTCTCAGTTTCTATAGAATAGAATAGAATAGAATAGAATAGAATAGAATAGAATAGAATAGAATAGAATAGAATAATCCTTTAATTGTCCCTCAAGGGGAAATTTGGTTGTAACAGCAGCCAAAAAGACACATACACAAACAAACAGTACACAGGACACAGAACAGAAACATACACAATTTTTCTTACATATTTACATTAAGGACAGTGGTTACTATATACAGAATACTGTACAGTTATTAAATTAAATAAAAATAACTACAGATGAGAGGCAAACCAGGTTGTAATGTGAATCGGTTAATTAACTTATTGCAGTTACAGCATTGATGTAAACATCTATGTTTGTTGGGAGCAGTTCTGATTGTACAGTCTGACAGCTGCAAGGAGGAAGGACCTGCAGAGACGCTCCTTCGTACATCTAGGATGCAGCAGTCTGTCTGCAGTTCAGCAACATTTACATGCATGGGGTGGGAGACTCTGTCCATCAGAGATGTTGTTTTGGCCAGAGTCCTTCCTTTAAGTTTCTGTCTTTAAATTGTAAAAACTGAAGAGGTTTTAAGTCAGGAAATTAAATCTCTTTCAGTAACATAAATAATTACATTTGAACATATTCTGGGATTTATGCCATTTTTGTGGTGTGGGTATGGGCAAGGGGACGTTTTTCTAACCCGCCAAATGAGTAACGAGGAAACACGTGCCTCTCTTAAAATTACAAAGATAAAGGTAGAGTATAAACATTAGTCATGTGTGACAAATTAGGGGAAACATGACAAACTCAGCTCTTCATTTATGCCTCGACTGTGTTTAAAGTGTGGGGACCGTAGCGACTGTCCGCAGCGCGCTGGGTTGACGATGTCACCACCTCCAGAAGAAGAAAATACTTTGTGTTTTTCCAGTTCCTCACCACTTTAATGAGGCTTGTGTCTGCTTATAATAAGCCTGTGCATGAGGTCGTGCAGGCTAATTGCAACAAAATATCACACAAATGTCTAATATAGCGTAATGCATGTTTGTGTATGTACTGGAGTTGGATGTGCAGATATGCAAATCTTTAAAGTTCTTTTTATTTGTTTGACATGAACCAGACTAAGCATTTTAACTTATAGTGTGTAACTGCAGTTAATGACAGATTCTAAGGACTATTTTTTGCCAGTGCATAGATGTGAAAAATACGTGGCTTAGAAATATTGTGCACAGTGGCCATGACAAAAATACCCTGCAGGAGATTTAGGTGTCAGAATGAACCAGTTTGTCTCTCAAATTGGAACATCTCACTGGGGGAGGCAGAGAGCGGACATCATTTAGATATGGGTTACGTTTGAAGATGCTTCAACATTTAAGGGTAATAATTTTGACAGTGCCTGCTTGAAGGTGGTGTGTGTGAGGATGTCGTGATAGCTCTACTTCCTTGACTAGCAGGGATTCCTTTTCTGAAAGAAGCAAGCAAAGGTTCATAGTGCTCTATAGTGAGAGAGGCACTTAATGATACAATGTATACATTTCAGTAAATCAGGAAGCTTCTATTGTCTCTCTATATGACCACAGTAGCATCAATGCAACTTTCTCGAAAAGCAATCTGGGACAAAAATGTATTTTTGTTTCAGATCAGTTTTATCTGGAGAGCATGCAAGAAGTTTAGTGTTTGTAGTAAATGGACCGAGACAATCTTTGTGCAGAATTCTTCTTCCGAGGGAAAATACTGAACATTATAAAATAACTCTGACAATCAGAATACAAACAAATGCCTTTTGTGCATCCTAAACATTTGTGGTTTAACATTTTGATGCCTGTGTGGAACTTTTGTGGAGGTAATATAACAAGAGCTGAACTAGTGGCCGTTCACTAATTTTGATCATGGTCTCAGTCATACACGCCTAAAGGCCAGAAACAACTGGGGGTCAGCTGAAATCAGCTGCAACTTGCAGTTGCTTTGGCACGGTCAGCCAAAGTTTGCATGGAAAACTTGTCTTGTCCTCAAACATTCACTAACCACTAGCCGAGTAGTTTTGAAACTTTGGCCTTGAGAGGTCAAAAGTAATGCATCATAAGGATACACCAGCAAATAGAAAAGCACTGCAAAATCACACAAAACACAACAGAAAACATTTAGAGGCGACAGTAATAAAAGGATGAAACCTTTAAACTTTTTTTTTGGAAATCATGCTTCATGTTTGTCTTTTAATACAGTCTATGTTTTTTACATGAGGTCCCAGCAAGGTTTACCTTTGACCTATGAAATGTGAGCTTCAGTTTGGAGTCTTTCCCAGCTCACTCTGGGTGGAGGCGGCTGGCGAAATCTCGTGTGTTTGAATTTTTCCTCAAAAAACAAAAACAAAGTCTGTGGCTGAGATGTGATTTAGTCTTGTAAACACTTCACTTCATAATAATGAAAGATACATAAAGGAGACAGTAAAGGCGTTGTAGCAAAGCACTCGCCATCTGTAGCTCCTTTCTTAATCTTTTAAAATAACACAATGACTAAATCTTCTCAATAGCAAATAAGTCACATTACCAAAGACCTCAACTTCTGTTTTACTTGTGAAAGTAAAACTGCAACATGTAAATAATTAAGGCATTATAAATTTATTATTATTATTTATTAATATGCACTCACTAAGCGTCATTAAATCTACATGTATTTACACAAACCCACTAAAAATGCACACTGCATGAGAGCAATACTTTAAAACTGTGCAACAGACTTTCGAAGAGGCTGTCCTCAAACCTATTAGTTCATACTGGTTATGTACACATACAGCTATTAACCCTCTCAGTGATTCTCCTGAGTTAATTCCTAATGAAAAATAAATTGAGTTGCTCCCTACACTTTCATAACATTCCCTCCTCAAAATAAATGGGCTCCTTTATGAGAAAAGACATACTGTTGTTAATGATTTTATAAGCAGGGAGCCCACCTGACATCCTGTTTTCTATTACTGTTCTTTATTCAATTTGCAAGGCACGCTGCAGGTGACCTAACCTATAAAAGGGCACTCCAAATTAAATTATCAGAGCTTCTTGAAATTTTATAAATTCAGAATCGGCCTCACAGAGGGATCTCATACCAGAAACTAATGGCTTCACCTTTAGCTTTGCATAAATCAATTGCACCAAAGGTTAGAACACATCATGCCAGGATGTATCAATGCAGTTTTTAACATCATAACATGCAGTAATTTTGGAAGTGCGAATGGCAGGTGCGTGAGGTCGTGTGTGTGTGTTTCTTTTCTTATTTATTAAAGTTCCAAAAATGTGAAATTTAATGCAGATTTCCCCAGATAGTTTAAATCTAGCACAAAGAATTACCATTACCAGTAGAATTACCAGTAGGCAGTTTCTCTTGCTGATTTTTTCAGCAATTACGTGTATTTGAATCCAGTTCGGAAACATAAAACAAAAACCACGCTGATCGTATATTTTGTATAACACAGCTTTGTCACCTCAATAGGACCCCCTTTATCCTCGAACGAGCACAAGCTCTTCCAGTGTCATTTTGTTCCAGTCGCTAACCTAACAAGAGGTTGGTGGCAGGAGAAAAAAAAGGGCCAATCAGTAACACTTGTTGCACCTGAGAACATGGAAATTTTAGACTTCTCTGTTTGAGAAAATGAAAAACATTGTCTTGTAAAGAAGTCGGGAATATGGATAGAATCATTCAACTGTGTTCAATCTGAGTCAGGACAAATGCTTTTATGAAGCAGTCGAGCATGAAGGAAATTCATTTGTAAATTGCACCCGATCTTTGGAAAAAATTCCTTCTTTTTCCAATTCAGGTCCAGATGCAGGATCGACACAGAACAAAGTCTTTTTCATTTATCCAGCTGTACACAGACTTCAAAAATGGACTTGAGCAGTAATATATTAAAATACACTACACAAACCGCGTTGTGCATTTTAATATACTTTGCATATGTTACATTAGAACTGCACATAACTAAACATTTCTGTATGTACAGCATATTAGAAGCTATTAAATACTTCGAGAAATTTGGCAGGTGGTTTTTTTTTATTTAAAAAAAATGAATGAATTGAATTGCATCAATTTGTATATTTGAACAAATATGTTTTAGCTTTGAGCTCTGCAGAAAGAGATGCAGTCAGAGTACCGAGGTCTTCAAACACTTTTTTAAGTGAATGAAGAATAATGAATTATATTTGTGCAAAAATCTGTGGTTTATGGAGGAGCAAGTAAAAAAAATGGATATATTCTTTCCAACTATGTAAATATTTTGTCCTTTAAACAATTTGCTAAACATGTTCCTTACATTGACACTAGGGGGCTCTTTAAGTTTCACAAAGATTGTCTATGGCACAGAAGGACATTACATTGGGTTCTACATTTTGCTAGAACCCCAGGTAATAAATGAAAGACAAAGAGGGATATTTAACTATTAAGCCTCGTGAACTTCCGGTTAAGAGGTTGTGTACACTGATGATGTTATTTTTTTCTTGGTTAAAAGAGGTGAGAATTTACTCTATTTCAAGGATCTCCACTCCCATGAGAATTACGAACTGACTCCAGAAAGGTGCCCTGTTTCCCCTTGTGCAGGTATATTTAAAGTCTACTGACTGCCCGGCATTAAAGGTAATACACATATTAAAAGGAGCGAAATATTCACTGTAAAGGAACATAGAATAGATCAGGGCAGTCCTTGTCTTAACTAAGGGACCTCAGTGCACTCATCTCATACGTCTGTTGTACACACAAACTTGAATCTGATTACAATTATGCAGAGGTGTGGACTCGAGTCACATGACTTGGACTCGAGTCAGACTCGAGTCATTAATTTTATGACTTTAGACTTGACTTGAAAAAATGTTCTAAGACTTGTGACTTGACTTGGACTTTTACACCAATGACTTGGGACTTGAATTGGACTTGAACCGGTTTACTTGAAAAGACTTGATATTTTACCCCAAATACAAAATTTAACATGCATATTATATAGAGATTGAAAATGTGACGTCATTCACGGGTAGAACCGCAAAGGATTCTGGGAACTCGTGGCAAGCGGTACTAGCGCACGCAGGCTTTCAATTGAAATCAGTTATACAGCGATAAAAAGAAACACAAAAATGTCAAGAAGCCGTTGTATTATTAACTGCAATAGCCGGTGTTGTGCCAAAAAGTGATTGTCTGCCAAAAACTGATTTCCGGTATTTGCCAAAAAGCCATTGCTCATATTTAAAGTGCTATAAGTAACTTGTTGGGCTATAATATGTTAAACATATGTCAAATGCATCCCTTATGGATGACATAAAGTCATCTTGAGCCACAAACAACATTCGTGTAACAAGATACAAGCCGCAATCAGTTTTTGGCAGCGACTTTTATATAACCTTTATTTATGCAGTAAAAAAAATCTCATTAACATTAAAAATGTATTTTGTAAGAGTAAGTTGCCCAACAGGACAGCAGAAACGGCAGCAAATATTACAATAGTTCTGTAAAAATATTTTAAGTGGGGATAAAGGACCGGATTGGTTATAATGTAAGTACAAGTTGTAAAGATACTTAAAAAACAGATAATTTTTTAATTCTTTATGTAACCCCTTTGTATCCCCTGTTCACTGAAGTCTATTTACGAACATACGTAAAGATATTACACATAAAAAATACACAGAAACACTGGAAATCAGTTTTTGGCAGACAATCACTTTTTGGCACAACACCGGTCGCATGACAGCCACGGGAAGCCGACGGGTAAAGAGATCGGTTGTTATCGGATTACGTCGTTGAAGAGAAATTGTTCATGTTTCCGAAGTAACAAAGACGCGACGGATGGCCTGGATCGCAGCCATTCAAAGATCAAATATAACGTCCCAGAACACTCCAGCTCACAGGTTAGTCTGCTCCAAGCATTTACACGAAGGTCAGTGTTTTTTAGTAGTTAATACGTCATTTTCATAACATAATTAGTGATATAGGTTACAAGCAAGTCTGGCGCTGAACAGAAATTGTCGCGCTATGCTCCTTTATTTATTGTGCATAAATAGTGAATTGTCCTGACACAATATTGCGTTTCGCTTCTGTTATTATGGCACATTGACAAAAACATATACTTTTATTCACAGGATAAAACAGGTTTTTTGTATCACTAATTGCCCAGTACGATTACAGCATACAGTATTATTGTCACTGCTACATTTCTGTGATGGGTACCAGAAATTATTTCCACTACTAATTAATTACCGTTGAGCTCAAAGGTCCTATTAATAAACTGTTAATGAATGTGTATTTATGACGACAATTTGTGAGACTGGTAAACTTATGATACGTACGATGGTTTTTCGTTCTACACGGTGCATTTCAAGGTCCTGCACCCATCCGTCGGTAAACTGTACCTGGGCTTGTTGCAGTGACCTGAAGTTACTAAACTTCATGAGTGTATGCACTCACTCCAAGAACCGTGTAATTATAAATATGCACATAAATATGCTACGATGAGATAGCTGACTTCATCTAACTAGCAAATGTTGTCCAGGCTACGTTGGTGATACAGTTTTTTTTAATGTGTATGATATTTTTGTCATGCGATTTTAAAGCTGGTCCTACAACCGCATCCAAGAATAACATGCAGCTTATCTCAGAACTGTCGGTGAAAATTATTCTTGGAGCTAAGTTTAATTGAGCTGCATTTTAAAGAGGTGCAATTTCACAATTTGTGTATATTTTCTAAGTTCACTATTTTGTCATGTGTTGAGAAAAACACAGATTTTAAAATTACATGGTCTAATATTTACATTTAGCATAACTGCAACATTATTTTTTCTTTTTTTTTTTTAAAGACTCGAAAGGACTTGAAATTCAAAGTTTCAGACTTGTGACTTGACTCGGACTTTTACACCAGTGACTTGAGACTCGACTCTGACTTGCCTGACATTACTTGAGACTTGACTTGAGACTTGAGGATAAAGACTTGAGACTTACTTGAGACTTGCAAAACAATGACTTGGTCCCACCTCTGCAATTATGCAAAGTGGTGTCAAGTATGCCATTAAATCACACACTTCCACTTTGATGTTAGATAGACGATCTTTTCAGACAGTTGCCTCACTGAACCTGAGTGCTCCTGTAAACAAACGAAAGCGCGTGGCCTAGAAAAACCCTGTAGCTGTTAAGCTTGAGGTTCAGTGCTTTTATGCTGAGAGGTTTGCCCTATTCATTTGTAAACAGTGCACGGCTTTTTTGTTTGTGGTTGGAAATTCAGTGACTCTTTTTGAGAGCAGCGTTTTAATGTCATCCATGCAGCACTGAGCAAGATTCAACTTTCAGATATTTGCACAATTAGTCTGTAAGTGTCCTTGGGAACTTTTCAAGTTATAGACAAAAGCTAAACATTAGACCTGTGTTTATTTAGGTTTATGTGTATAGTTTAAGTCCTTTTTTCCTGGATTACCTTTCTGTAGTATTTTAAATTTTAGCAAGGGCGTGTTTAAATTTAAATTGGTTCTAAAGTTGTACAAATATATCTCTCAGTGTTTAAAATTAGCTTGATAACGGTCAAGCCTTTGACTCCGTGACACCAAGAGGAGGGAAATGCTGCCTGCTGCTCGCTTTCTGTAGTCCACACGTGACAGGAAGCCAATGTCAACCTGACTCCTGTTGACCAGGCAGCTGCTTTAACCCATAGCACTGTTATTCAACTCTATCTAGCTCCAGAAGAACAATACGGTGCGTGGGTGGTAAGGGCACACGTAAACACTGTGAGCTGTGCTGGAGTTTCCGTGTGCCTTCAAATATGCAGGAGCAACAGTAATAAGGCGAAACGGCAGTACAACGAAGGTCAGAGTTTTCCTGCCTCACAAGAGAGAATCTTGTTTCTTGTTTGTTATTGGTTCAACTATGACCTCTGTAAGCTGTTTATTAGCAGCAATTGAACTTTATTTAAATACTATGCATTTACTCATGAAGCAAGTTTCAGCCTGCCGAATCATAAAATCATTCACTCTATAATAATAATAATTAAAAAGAGCTTGGATAGATTGTGCGAGAGCTTTAATGCTGTATGTAAAGTGTATGGACATAACAGACAAAACCATGACAGAAGGTGAGGATGAACGGCAACAAGGATAAATGCAGAAGCCAAGTGCAAGCACAAAAACCATACATACACTTTGTCCCACTTCTGGAATTTTTCCTTTAAAAAAGGGAAGAACATGCAGTAAAAATGTGCAGACCTCACACATTCTTCACGCCACACCTGCACATGCTTTTACAGAGCAAGCCGAGCTGCGGTGAAAAACAATGTGAGACCCCAATTCCACATTTTTTATTATTATCGTCATCAATTTTTACACATACAAGCATACCTGTAAGAATAATAAAAACCAAATATGAACATAAACCATCCACAATTTATGAACGTCATTGATATTATTTGCAGCCTCTTCATAATTATACTAATTATTACTATCATGGTAGCTAATTATTGGGGCTAAAAATAGCTTAGCCATGCTTAATGGTCTGTTTTTTCTTGTGTGCACTGATGTAGTCTGACTATGCATTATTCATTTATCTTGCCAGGGCCCTTTGTTCTGAATTTCACAATATATCCTCTGTAACTTTTTTCCCAGAACTGAGACCACAAAATCAAAACTTCCATTTAGGCCACTACACTTCACAGGCAGGAGAGAATTCAACTCCTTTTATGTGTTATTTTTATTGTTATGTCTAAGAAGCTGAAGTGAAAACAGTCATTTTGAATGGAAATGATGTCATAAGGAAATGTTAACATCTATTCATGGCTAAAGATGGGACTGTCAATAAGGCTTGCTCTAGTAGCAATTTACTCTAGATTGCAAACAGGTGTGTCGGAAGTGCTAGAGTCAGTCTTTTACATTATAAAGATGTAGGATGAAGCTACGAGCGACGGTTTATACCGTCTGAAACTCCACTCTCCTTAGCTTTGCATTGAAAGAAATTTGAACAGTAGACTTAAGATTCAACAAACAACAGCACAACTTGAAATATCATAATAATAATAATTAAAAATTTGACCTCATTTTTCTATATAGCACTGATTCACTAATTCACAGTAACCTCAGCATGCTTTATATTGTAAGCGAGGGACGCTACAATATTAGAAATAAATCCCAGCAATCACACGATCACGTGGCGACAGTGAGAAGGAAAAAAAAAATCATTTTTAATAGGAAAAACATCCAGGAGAACCAGGCTAAGGAACGTGGTAGCTACCAACCGTGGCCGGTTGGGTGCGATGTAAGTGTTTAGATAACTGCTAGCAGTTATCTAAACCAGTATCTAAACCAGTATCTACCAGTATCATTTCTCTTCATAAAACTACTTATTGTTTCTTCTGTTTGCAAAAAGCTGCATAAAAAAGAGGGCTGAAGGCTGGAACAGATAGATGCTTAATCGGGAAATCAAAGCTAGCAAGAATACAGCCTTACAAGTGTTCGTAGTTCAACAGAGTCACTCTTTAGAGGTTTGCTCTCATTTAAGATCAAATCAAATACTCCATCAGTGAAATAAATATGGTCATATAGCACTACTCAGACATGGTTGCTACTGTGTTTGAAGGACTAACAGCTAGCTAACTATCATGCTAGCAAACTGTTGACGTTATCCTTTTTTTTGTCTTCTCTACGAAACTCCTTTCATGAAGCTTGCTAGCTTCGGACTGAACAATATAAGCTTTAAAGACTTGACACACCATGCAAATAAAACTCTTTTTGGACTCACCTATTCTTAATGCACTCATTCACAGATCATGTAATTTCAATGAATGAATTCGCAGCGTTTATTCTTCCAAACCAAGCTTGAATTCTTCAGATTTTTCTTATCTGAAACAGATATGACCAATCAGACCACTCGTAGCTCAAAACGGGCACAAGTAGTGACTATACAGTGACGAGGAAATACTAAAATAATACTGTTTTACCTCATAGCTAGGCGCTGCTCCGGGTCAATCGGCCCTCTTAAATGATTTCCCTCATCAGATGTGTTCCCAACTCTGCCAACAAGAGCTCAAACTGCCCCACTGGCACCTGAAAAATGTATGAATGCGGCCATGATACAGCTTCAACTCCTGGATCAAACTATGAAGTTCTCTCTGCTGCTGCCTTCTCTTGAGAGTTGGATGGACCCAGAATGTGTTCCTTCCTTTTGCTGCTTAGAAACATCACGACCATCGCTTGATACAGTTTTTTATTTTTTTCACGGTCTGTTTTTTGAGGAAAGCTTTTCCACAAAACCACAACAAGTTCGGATCCAAAAAATTCGGAATTTCGGGTTTGCTTTTTTTGCAATGCGCTTGATGTGTAACGGCCTTAAGACTCACATTTAAACTAACACTTACCATTGGCTGTTCATCATCTCCCATATTGTGATAACCATTCCCTCCTTAAATTAGTTTTACCACCTCAAAACATTTTTTTAGATTTACAGTTCACTGGCTATCAAAAGAATATGATTCAGTTAAAGCCTCGTCTCACGAAAACCATTTCCTGATGCATCTCACTCCAACACCAGACAGCACCTTGTGCATAATCGACATGCTAGTGACATAGTGACAAAACTGCATTGTTTACATGGAAATGACACCAGTCTGAACCAGTGTTGTTCAAGTTACTTGAAAAGAGTAATCAGTAACTAATTACTGAGTACTTCCCCCAAAAAGTAATCCCGTTACTTTACTGATTACTTATTTTCAAAAGTAATTAATTAATTAATTAATTACTTAGTTACTTTTTAAAAACACGATTTACAATCTGAATAGGTGATAAAGCGATAGATCTTTCAGCACAATTCTACTTTTTCTGCATAATTCATCATACAAAATGTAATCAAATGGAAAAGTCTCTTTTTAAAACTTGTTTTATTAGTTTTAATCTTTTAACTTTTTGCATCAAGCAAAAATTTAATTATATTATATTTGTTTAATATTTAAACCTATTTTCTGCACATTCCAGCACATAAAATAAATAAATAAATATCTATCTATCTATCTATCTATCTATCTATCTATCTATCTATCTATATATATATATATATATATATATATATATATATATATATATATATATATATATACATATATACATATATATATATATATATATATATATATATATATATATACATACATATATATATAAAAACACCCAGCACGCCCCTGCGGGCGGTTTATCCTTCAAGCTCGGGTCCTCTACCAGAGGCCTGGGAGCTTGAGGGTCCTGCGCAGTATCTTAGCTGTTCCCAGGACTGCGCTCTTCTGGACAGAGATCTCCGATGTTGTTCCCGGGATCTGCTGGAGCCACTCGCCTAGCTTG
This sequence comes from Rhamphochromis sp. 'chilingali', assembly GCF_963969265.1. Taxonomy (NCBI): domain Eukaryota; kingdom Metazoa; phylum Chordata; class Actinopteri; order Cichliformes; family Cichlidae; genus Rhamphochromis; species Rhamphochromis sp. 'chilingali'. The sequence goes on along the minus strand of NC_137932.1, from coordinate 41,699,491 downwards.
GGAGTCACCGCACCTAGTGCTCCGATTACCACGGGGACCACCGTTACCTTCACCCTCCACATCCTCTCGAGCTCTTCTCTGAGCCCTTGGTATTTCTCCAGCTTCTCGTGTTCCTTCTTCCTGATATTGCTGTCATTCGGAACCGCTACATCGATCACTACGGCCGTCTTCTTCTGTTTGTCTGTTTGTATATATATATATATTTGTGTTTACACTCACTCTTTCAAATAGATGCAAGTAACTAATGTTTTTGTCACTTTTTATGGAGTCAAACTTAAAGTAAGGTCAGTACTCTATTCTCTTATCGATTCTTTTAAAAAAAGGAGAACACTAAGGTCGATTAGCTTAGAACTTTGTTTTATATCTTCTCTTTGAACAAGATAGAAATTTAGGAGTAACATGGCCTTACAAAGAGATCCACAGCCTACGGCTCTTCAATGGAGTGTCACAGAGTCCCCAGGAAAAGAAATTGTAAATGTAAAATAATAAAATAAATATTCTTCTGTAGCAATAACAAAGTATAACATAAATTATTCTGTAACAATTGTAGCAAGAATATCCAGTAATGTCCCTGCCTACAATTAAACACATTCACTTACCAAAAATCGGGGGCATCTGTTGTGTGGCAAATAGATGCAAGCCTTTGACCACAAACTCGCGCTAACATAATATGCACTGTTAGTTGATTATTTACCTGCCGCATTAACGGGAGAGGACGCGCAAACGTTACCGCTGCTGCTGGGTTGAGATTCACGAGTCGAGCGGAATTAAAAACACGACATTCATTTAAGGTCATCGTGTGTTTTGTGAGCAAATGCTTTTGCATATTTGTAGTGTTTCCTCCCTTAAATGAAATATCTACTTTGCAAGTATTGCAAGTTGCCCTGTTGTCATCCGTTCTCGTAAAGTATAATCAAACTTCCTGCCAGGTACGTAGCAGGAATAACGCGGTGACGTTATTCGGGGCGACTGGAATCGATAAGGGAATCGTTTGCAAAAATGGCAAACAATTCCAAGGAATTGAAACAGTGGGAACCGGTTCTTGTTGAGAACCGGTTTTCAATACCTATCCCTGTTCCATGGTGTGCATAATCCTGCTACATGAATTAAGATTTAATGAGTTTGTAAGAGAGAGTTTCTAGTCTGCACAAGGATTGATTGAAACATCTAAGCAGACTAAAATAATTTAAGGTTTCTTTTTTTCTGGTCAACCAAATAGTTTCTGAAATTGTGGCGATTGGTCCACTTAAGAGGATATTCTTGATCCTCTTATCTACCCCTGACCAAAAGCTGCCCAAAATAAATGGAAAATTTGAACCAGAAGAAAACTTACTTTAGTGCTTGATGAGCCCAAACTCAATCTCAGTGCATCAAATAATTGTGCTGCAGCTGGTAACTCGAGGCATTGGTGACAGTCGTCAAAATAGCAACAGGTTATTTTTTAAATTCTTATCATGGTCATATTTTTCTAGGCTCTTTTTATTAAGTAGTGCCACCTATATGTGCCTTCAGTGTACGTTCTAGAGGGTTCTCCACACACACCAGCTGGTAGCTCTGAACTCAAACAGAGGGCGTACTTTGTCTCTCCAACGCCATGTCCTGAAATATTCAAGAGCTCCAAGTTTATGAGACAGTTGCTGCCATCTGTGCCCCAGCGTTCAGTCCTCCCATCATGGCTGAACATACGGCCAGCATCAGAACAGATATCTATGAGAAGTATCAAAATAGATTTTTCACCCTTCTTCGTATTGCAAATCTCAGTATCCCCAATGGCACAAACAACACTCTTCATTTGCTCACACTTGCACACACACAGAAAGCCGTGCAAAATACCGCAACCGTAGAGTCAAAATTTCCATATCCATGAGAGAGGAAAGGAAAGGAGGAAACATTTACACAAGACTGCCTTGACACATTTGAAGAGCTCTTTTCTCTTAGATGTCTTTTTTACAATGTCATTGTGGAGCAACCAAGCTCCTGTGGGCTTACTGAGTTTCTTACTAAATGAGAGATTTCCTGAGACAAAAAAGCGGAGGAGGAAGGGTGCAATCAGTCCAGGTTTGTTCGAGGCAACATCACTTCCTTCCTTACCGTTAGGAGAGTGTCAGAGTGAGACATTCAGATGTGGTTTTCACCAAGCCCTTTCCCAGGACAGTAATGCAGAGCGATTCTAATGGTGTCATTCAAAGCAGCTGCTAAACGCCTTGCCTAAGCAATTCAAACCGCCTCCACAGACTGCAATACAGTCAACAAAGAACTTATCTTCCAAGTGAAACTATTCATCACTGAATGAGTTTGTGTGCTGAAAAAGTAGAGGGTATTTTGAAAAGACCTCAGACACCTGAATGGCCACTTTTCTTTTTGGAACCATTGTCACTGCATCACATTTTAATTCACCTGTTCTGGAGCAGCACTGCTAGTTCAATTCCACCTTAAAACAGCAATTCTGAGGGCCGATGTTCATGGGTGAGGTGAAAAGGCGCCACTGAAAATATCTGCATTTGAAATGAGCAACTCCAAGTGAAGACATTTTGTGTAGGTCAGTGGCCCACACGCACCAAATAACCTTCGGCCCCGCTCATTTCCCTCACGCAAGAAAGGGGTCACTGCTCCATGACAGTCAAAGAACCTGCGATACAATGTGTTGCTTAATCACTTCTCTCCAAAGACAAACTCGAAATGTAGCTTCATTCAATGACCTGTTTATGTTACCATTTTACACAATATGACAATTAGTCTGGCAGTGCTCATAGAAATCCAACGTGTATAACAAAGTGAACAATAGCCAGCCAACTGGAGCGTATTTCAACAACTCTATAAATGGAAAATGGTATCTGCGCTGTTTTAGAGGAAACGTGGAAAATCGGGCCTTTTTAAGTGAAAGTCCAAAAAGAAAGACTGTTAATAGAAATTGCAGTGGGACCGCTGATAAGAACCAGTCAACACTGGCCAATCAACATTTCCTTTCACTGTGTTTTCTCAAGAGCAGGAGCCCCGATGCATTAAACACACCACCAAAGAGTCTGCATCTCAAGTTTAGTAACGTGTGTCTTGGAAAGGATAGCATGTGTAAGATGATACGTGGAAGACACAGCTCTGGAATGTCCGTGTGTGAATTTGTGTGCTAGCGCCTGCGGAAGGGAGGGGGTCGTCCTTCAATGAAGTTAGCTGGTGTTGTTTAGGCCTGTGTTTACGTAACCTACTGTATGTGGTCAAGTGAGAACAATGGCACGCAGGCCTCCAAAATGACAACCTAAGACAAAGTGTCAGCAACGCTACGAAAAAGCGACTCAATGCAACTAAAAGTCCTTTTATATTTAGTGAAAAATGGAGGCAAACGTGTCTGTGTGGCTGATGACTCGACCAAGCTGCGTGTTTTTCAAAGCAGATTAAAGAGCAGGACAGGAAGGGCCAGGTTTAAGGAAACAGGAAAACTGATGCAAGGAAATGAACGACGTCACCAGACAGCCCACTGCAGTCTACGATCAAGTAAAATCCAGACACAGCGCAAGTATGGATTCCTTGCTCAAGTCACCAATGAAACTTGTACTTTTGACAGGTACGTGAGCTAATTTATACTCGACGGGTACCAGATGTCTTACTGGGAGACTGTTTTAAATGTATGTCCCTCAGAGGGGTCCGCATTATCAAGTATTATTAGTTTGGAAAGGTGGTTTTGTTTAACATAAATTTTCTCTTCAACTTTATTTCTTTTGGGGGGGTTTAACCGGTTTTTGACAGGTACGTGTTGCTTTTCGGTTTAAGTTGAAGTTTGATGGATTGCATGACTGACTCTGCAACTTTTAGGAATTTGGAGGTTAACATGTTTTGTTTTTTATATAATCACACGTCTTCAGGAAGGTTTGGAATAATAATGTTGTGGTGTAATTAAAACATACACAGTGTGTCTCTTGTGTCTACGCAGCGTGGCTCTCGAGTCTGATGGGCCCATGCGTCCCCTCTGACATTTGTGTTTCTTGTCACACACTTGCAACATGTAAGACCTTGAATGGATCAAACAAGGCCTGCTACTGTAATCACGGATACACCGGAGACGGAACGACATTTTGCAATGGTGACTACACGCACGCATACACAAATCAACCTTTATATTAAAGAGCACACGCAGCGAGACTGTGGAAGCCTCGACTATTTTAGGAAGCCTTTGTTGCTGTGACTGCGTGTCGTAAACAACAGTATTAGGCCTACGTTTTGAAACAAGCGGGCTAATTGAACATTTTTAGAACATTACACTTGACGGAGCAGAGCATAGATGTGAGGCGTTAAAAATATAACTCTGGGTGGGTTAAAGCTTCTTATGACGGCTCTCGATGGCAAAAACGTTTGTGTCAAAACTTAATGAGGAACAAGGCACTGCTATGGTCATATTATCAGTATAAATCACTGTGACTTGTGCAGCTTTTCTCTTCTGGAACCATTTATCTCTGATTATCTCAAAATAGTCCACAGACATGAAGCAAATTAGCGACCTAAGGATGCTCGTGTGCAAGCAAACAAGATTTATTATTGTAATTCAGCTTAACTCTGGCCAGTTTAGAAAACGTAGGCAAAAGGAATGGCTGAAAAAAACTTAAGGTCTGTGTAAGTCATTTGAAGTTAGTTTTCTCGTGTTTGTTTGTGTATGATCGACTCGCTGTGCTGGCTTAAAACAGCTAAAGTTAGGGGGGAGGTTTTTTAGAGTTTTCTTGCCTAAAAAGTTGCCACAGAGTTATTCACCAAGGGAACAGTGTGAAGTGGAACATACGTCCAGATACAGCTTTATTAGAAGGATTTTAATGGCCTGCATCGCCTACAGTCGGCATTGTTAGTCCTGTTATGTTTCTGGGCTGTTTAGAATTCCTGGAACCCCTTTGGTTTCCTGGCCAAATCTGACCACAATCACCGCTTACATAGCCCAAGGGCCAAAAGTAAATGAAAATGTTAGAGGGGTTTTTTTTGTTGTTAAGGTTACACTGAAGCCAGAGACGTAAAATTAGGACAATATTAACTAGCAAGAGCATTTCAGACTGTGTCTGCTCATGCTTTATTAAATCTGCATTTTTACCAAAACTGTTTGGAAAATTCACATGAAACAAACAACAATTGTAGATTTCACACAAACAGGAAGAAAAGGGTCATCTTTAACTTTTAAGAAGTAAGTGATGATAGGAGGGTAAAATGGATCCATAAAAACAGGACATTCAAGTGAATCATGAAGTATGTGGGTGAAAAGTCTGTGAGGATGACAGATAAAGGATCACATGTGCTATGGGAGTATTTCCTCTCTGACTATGGTCACCTTTCTCGCTGAAGCAGAGGATTTCCCTTACCGGACAGATTGTGTGCCAAAGGTACAGAGGAGAGGAAGAGCAGAGTGTCCATCATACGTCGACAAGTAAAAACAACAGTGGAAAGTCTTAGCAGGTCCTTGTCAACAAGGGGCGGAAGGTGTGTTTGGAAGTGAAAAAAAAAGCTGGAACAGCATTTTCTATAATGAAGCAGCATCTTCAGCAGTGCTCGGTTAGCCTGGAAAGCAAAATATTTTAGGTAATTTGACTTCCATGAAATCAAACACAGGCAAACAACTGCAAATCAGTCACAAATGTGAACTATTTAAACTGCGTGCAAGTTACACCCAGCCAAGGCTTTAATCAAAAGAAGACTAACATCTCTGAGCTTCATCAGCTCATCCACACCACAGCCTTCAGGATCACGATCACATTTGGGCATTCCTGAAACAGCAATCATGGATCAAACTTCAGAGTGTACTTGTGTTAACATGCGCTCAAAGTAACTCAACAACAATGATACTAAAAAGGATCTGGGAAGATGTTATGTCGAGTTTTATGGTTTAATATATAAATTGATATGAAAAATGGGTTGCTTTTTTCTCTCCATCCAGTACAATTTCAACAAATTTAGGGGCAAATGCATAAGTTCAAGTTGGTTCTTGAAATTTCCAAAAATGCTGTCTTTGTAGTAATTTTTGTATTATTTTTGTGACATTTTGAGTCAAAATCTTAGAGAACACTTTGCATAGCATATGGTTAATCATGGAGGATTAAATTAAGATTTCATTTTCAAAAAGTAACTGAGTCTGAGTATTTCAGTGATTTTTAAATTAATGCTGCACATTCAAAGAAGAACTGATTTATTGTTGATTCATTTCTCATTAGAGTAAAATGCATTTCAGCCTCAACACAAACCTGGACAGGAAATGAATCTGCTGAGACAAAATGGAAATATGATATTGTAACAGTTTAAGAATAAAAAGTAGCCTTTTTCAAAATGCTGTAACTTTTAATTTGTAAAAAAACAAACAAAAAAACATGAATTTTAATGCAAAGCAAAAATGCAAACTACATCAAACTCCTTTCATCTTTGTTCTAGGTCATCTGTTAACCAGCTGGTTTACCCACTCCATGAGTAACAGAGTAACAAGCTGAATCTACTTTGCTTATTGAGGATGAAAGATTTTGAGCTCATTTTAGCGTTTGTATTTCCATTTCCTCACCACAGATGATGACGAGTGCCAGAACGTGACTAATATCTGTGGGGACAGGGGCCAGTGTACCAACACAGTGGGCAGCTACTACTGTAAATGTGTCTCTGGATACAAATCGACAGGACGAGACGAGTTCCTGCCCAACGATGGCACTGACTGCATCGGTAACGTCTGGTTGACCTGTTCAGGATTTAAATATACCAAACTTTGTTTTGATCAGTATCATAAAGAGTTATAAAGAGTTATAAAGTTTAACGAGGTCGTGAGAATGAGTTATCAATGTGTAACATGCGTGCAAGAACTGCTGGTCACATATTTGTATTTAAAAAAACCAACCAATTCTTATTTTGAGGTAGGAATGCTGCCTAGACAAACATCTGTAACTGCATTAACTTTGTCAGCGAGCAGCCAACGTAAGGGAACATCAAACTGCTTTGCTTTAATTGAAGCTGAACTCTTCATTTGCATCTTTCAGATATTGATGAGTGCGAGTCAGAACAGGTCTGTGGACCAAACTCAGACTGCCATAATACAAATGGATCTTTCAATTGCACCTGTCAGCGTGATTACATCCTGACTTCAGGCCCTAAGCACTTTCATCCAGAGAGCAAAGTTAGATGTAAAGGTCGGTATGAGGATGGAAGAGCACACACACACACACACACACACACACACACACACACACACACACACACACACACACACACACACACACACACACACACACACACTGATCCTTACATTCAAGGACATACATCTTTTTTCATCTTTCTTTTTTTTTACTTGCTTTTACACATCTACACACAACCCAGACACATCCATTATTGTGTGTGTGTGTGTGTGTGTGTGTGTGTGTGCACTGTTCGCTCGATGCAATACATCGAGTGAACAGTGCAATACTGAATTGTTTGATGTTTTAAGTAAAGTTGATGATAAAGAGAGCTGCTGTTTTTTTCTAAATGAAAGGCAGACTGGCCAAGTCATGGTAGTGAATTAAAGATGCGCTTTTGCAAACTGTTTGTTTTCCAGAGCATCCCCAGAAATACTGCCATGACAACACCGGCTGCGTGACGCAGGTTGTCAACAGAACATTGGAATCTGTGAGTACTCCTTTCTCACAATTTTAACCAAACGGGGTAAAAAAGAAAGGATAAGATGATGCTGCCCTCTGTTGGCGAGAAGGAAGACAAACAGAGGGTGGAATAGGAAAACGGCTGAAATGACTCGAGATTGTATGATAACAAGGATATGCAACACCAGCCGCTATGATCCAAACACAACCTGCAGTTTCAATCAGCAGTTTCGGTTTGGAGTCCTGCCCCCTACTGGAGAGTAAAGTTATAGCAGGACCAGTTAATGGATGTCATGTAGCACATTTTGTGTTCCTTGTTACAGGAGAATGGGAGAGATTTAATTAGCGTGTGGTTAGGTGATGATTTATGTAAAACTGGCTCACTAACGTGATAATGAAGCTGAGTAATCCGTCGTTCATGAACTGATGTTTATAAAGAAAAGCAAAAAATAAAATAAAAATAATTCTGAAGGTCATATTTGGGGATTTACTGCATGCAGCTGTGATTAGTTTGAAGTTAAGAGGAGTACGTGAAATTTTTTTAGCATCTTTTCAAGTAGTAAAAACACTTGACACAATTGCCGCCTTTTGTAGAGAGTCTTCACGTGATTAGATATGTGCACACGTGTGAATAGGATGAATAGGATACGTCACGTTTTCATGTAAAGTTTGGTCGTTTCACAGCTGTGATCCAAAAAAACATAACAAGGACATCTATCAATCTAAACATTTCTCCGCCACCAGATGAGCAACCTCACGGAGCCCCAAAGTCTACTGAAAGAAATTGCCAAGCAGACGTCTGGTGAACTTACTTCAGTGGAAGTGATTGCATATGTTGAGGCCTTGAGTAGATCCGCATCAACACTGGGTGCCGCGGAGAAGGATTACGCTGTCAAACCATCTGCCATCAACTCAACTCTCTCAGTAATCTTTGTTTACCATTCTTGTTTCTCAGTCAACAGTTGGAAGTCTGCCTGAAGTGCAGCTATGCTTTGAACTGGTTTAAGAAAAAGTGGCACTGGTTGCAGCCCATTGCCTTCTTAACAGTTATGCCTTGGAGATACTATTACTTTCTGCTAATGTGTCATTTTTATTATTAGCACTTATTATTTTGTTGTTGTCCCAAAGCTGACAGCAAAATTACCCATTAACCAATAATTTTTTAAACACAGTGTAGCTGCTGCTTGTATTTAATGAAAGGCCAAAAACAGCCAAACTGACGTAAACATCCCATTCTAATCATACCTAATTGGAAGCATATTGCAGTGCAGACATAACATGCATTACATGCTATATTATTGTGCACATGTTATACTCGAAGCAAATCTTTTCAAACAGAAATTAGTAAATGCAGTAAACAACCTGGTGGAGAAGGATGAACTGGTGGCTTGGACCAGAATGAAAGAAGAACGTCGTGAGCATACCATCACCAAGCTGCTGCATGTTGTTGAAGAAAGCGCTCTGTCTTTGGCCAGCAATTACAAAACTCCAACAGAGCTTGAAATCAAAGCTACAGATATGGGTGAGGCTTTCAGTTAATTGTCACTGTGATGCATTTAATTCCTTTATTTGCTTTAAAACCAGACAGGGCGCTCCTACGTTTGCTTAGAAGTTTCACTGTTTAAAAAAAATCATCTGTAAACATAAATGAATGCCATGAATTAATTCACCCTAAAATTCAATGAGCGGTTCAAAAACACAGAAAAAAATTACTAAAGGTATCAAAATACACAAAAGGCAGTTATGAAAAAAATAATATGAATTTTAATACAGCATATGTATTAATTCGATATGGTAGTATAATAGTAGGTGTTGCCCGTTATTATTATTTTATTTGAATTTTCAGTCGGTCATCAAATTATTTAAATACTATTTATTTATAATTTTGAACCTCATGGCTTCATTTCACTGTTTTATTTTCGAGAAAGTGAAACTTCACCCTCGTGCAATGTTGAATATTTTTTGGGGGGTACGGGTTCTTTTTTATTTATTTATTTAATATCTGTCCTCCTTTTGTGTGCTTGTTGTTGCTTTGGATCTGTCTCCTTTTTTCTGTTTCAGCAGAGAGCTATTCTTCCAAGTCGTAATCTCTTTTTAGAGCCAAATAACATTTTAATCCACTTTAGCTTTTAGTTTCTTCTTTTCTGTGTCCCAAATAGCTTTCCTTACAGTGTGTTATGATTTGGTTTATTTTGATTGGTGTTTGAACAGCAGTGATAGTTACAGTGTGCCTGATAAGACTCAGTAACTATCACTGGGCTCAGCTCTCCAGTTTGGCGAGGCTTTGAAATGGAGAGGGTTATCCCTGACCTCTTTTTTTTTTTATCCTCAACCGCAGAAGTGAAACTCTTCACCTTCGAGGCTCATCACACAAAAGCCAAACTGTCTGCTTCCATGGGAGGAGATCATATAAATCTAACACTGAAAGTGAGACCAGAAGAAGACCGAAATGGTAAAGTAGCTTAAAGCCTAAAAGGAAAATCAGATGCAATCTGTGCCAAAAAGAAAAGTTTGTATAAATTTTTTTTTTCCTCAGGAAGCGTGTCAGTGGTGTTTGTGCGATATGACAGCATCAGTGACATCCTGAAGCCGAGCAGCGACCCAGGTGTCACTGACTACTCGCGGTATGCAGGGACGGGGGAAATCACTGTCAACTCCCAAGTCATTGCAGCAGCCGTCAAACCTGCTGACGTTTACCAACTTGACCATGTCACCTTCACTCTGAGACACAGTGAGGTACAGACTGCACAGAGTGCTGAGGCAGGCTACATTGTTTGCTTTTTTACTTCTGCATTTGTAGAATGTAATGTCAAAACATATACTGTTTCAGAAAGTCGCTGCTCCTCTACACATGACTGCAGCTTTTCTTAAGGGAAGCGATTACTAGAGATTTTCATTCATTTTTATTCTCTATATAAATTCAGTCTAATCCTTTTGCTCAATTTGATCAGGGTAAATTAAGAGCAGCGATTCAAAATAGTTTATGTTACTCAAGGTTTTTCATTTCGAAGCGTCGTGTGATAAACAAGCTAAATACGGCGTTAAAAACAAACATTGCTGCTCACTTTTGTGCCACTTTAAACTTACAGCTAAACTTTCTATTCTGCAAACGAGTCATTTATCAACATTAGCTAATAGGATCTTGTTCAGTTCTCTCGTCAGTATCTCATCATATATATCCTTGTCAGACTGGGGCGTTGTGCTTTTGTTGTGAGAAATAGCTTCCTCAGTCCCAGATTGGGTCTGGCGGTAACCTGATAACTGCCAGAGTTTCCATTAAAGTCAAATTTGAACAAACTCACATGGGAGGAACAGTTAGCGCTTTGTGTAAAGTTTTTATGAAATTTTAAGATTTCGCACCGTGTATTTCGGCAATGACCTTTCATTTAAAGGGAATAGCTGAGGAAACGTGACGAGATTATGGAAAAACGTGGGTAATGAGATAAACAGCCCTAAAAATTAATGTACTGGTGTTTTCTTTTAGGATAATTAAAATGTATGAAAAAGTAAAATCATTATTTTTGTTGCTCCCTTGAGTATTAAGGCTAACAAAGGATGAGTTGATTTATTTTCGAGCCGTGAAAATTCTCTGTGAACTGCCTTCTTTGAAGAGCAACAATCAATAATTTGGGCCCCTTTTTTGTGCAGATACTTTTTACTACTGAAGCAGATTTTTTTTTCTCCTGTGATGCACGGGATGCTTTTTTCTTGCCTGCACCTTTTAAGTTTTTAAGTAAGGACTTTGAGAGTATAAAATACACAATTTTAAACGTTGATATACAAACATATTGTCCTGGTATTTTCTTTTAGGATCATTAAAACATATAAAAAAAGTAAAATCATTATATCAATATATTATATCATTGTAAAATATATATATTTGATACATAATCATTTAGAATAGGCCCAGTGAGCCCAGCAAAAAAGCTCATGTGCCAGTGATTAATGATCTTCCCATTACATTTATTTTCTGTGCTCTTGCATGTCAATGGCAATATTAACGTGAAAACTTGGAAAAAGCAAAGCTCATAAATAGTGTTAGAATCAATAACAGAACAACAGACCTTCGATGGGCTGTGATGATTTCTCACAGCTGTTTTGATGAGACCAGCTCTGGGATCAGTTTAAGCCCCTATTGATTTGTTATCCCAAAGCAGCGAGCTGCAAAAACTAATAATAACTCCACAGTTAACAGTCTTTGTTCCTCTCCATCCCCTGAAGCCCATAGACACTAAAGCTGATGTGACGAAGTGCGCCTTCTGGGAGTACGAGGCGGATAGCCTGCAGGGCCGGTGGGCCACTCACGGCTGCAAGACAGTCCACGTCAACAGCAATGCGACCACTTGCTCCTGCAATCACCTCACACACTTTGCTATCCTCATGTCCTCTGGGCGAGCCAACGTGAGTGAGCATACACTAAATTACAACAGTGAAATATGGAGCAAGATCAAGGAGTTTTTTAACAGCTTTTTTCACCAATGTTTCCACGGTTACTGAGGGAGAAATTTCATTTCATGCAAAATAAACACTATGTTGTCTTGTTTTTAAGTCATATATTATTTGCTTGGTGGACAATTAGTCGCCTGTTAGCTGAGAAATTTAAATATGTGGATTTATCTGTGAAGATGATGGAAATTTCTACTAAATATTTTGAAAGCGCTGCTTTGTTTACAGTAGAAAGATAAAAAATCAACTAAAGCCAAATGCAGAGGAAGTCTGAACAGGTCCTAGAGGCAAGGTGACTCAGTGCACATGTTTGGCATCTATAAGAGTTATCCACCCACTACTTTTTGAAACCTTCTCTCACTTTATTGTTGGTTTCAATTCCAATTTAAATTGTTTGGTGAATTTCACACCAACAACGAGGAAGTTACTTTTTTTTAAACTGACAACAAACCACTTGCCTATAATATTTGGACCAGTATCGCCCCAGAACGTCTCCAAGCACAACATGCTGCTGTAACCCCAGCCTGTGCCTATGTTATGCCAAATGATTCCAAGCAGAAAAGACAACAACTCGGCGCTCCATGAAACTGTGAATGAAACGCCTCCCTTTCCATTCGCTTCTCAGCTGGTGGCCCACTATACCATCCTGACCCGGATCACCCAGCTGGGAATGATCATCTCGCTCATCTGTTTGTTCATGTGCATCTTCACCTTCTGGTTCTTCAGTGAAATTCAGAGCACCAGAACCACCATCCACAAGAACCTGTGCTGTAGCCTCTTCATGGCCGAATTCATCTTCCTGGTAGGAATCAACATGTACACGCATAAGGTGAGGATGCCCTTGACGTAGTGAAACGTGAAATATCATGAAATATTGTCCGTTTGTCAGCTTTAAATCTGGTGTAAATCTGTTCTTATTCGACTTGCAGATAATTTACTTTATGAAAATGAAAATAGAAAGTAACAGTACATCTCAACATACACATTGAATAAAGATTGCAAAATACACTTAGAGTATATGAATACTGTACCACTTTTTTAACACAGTTTTATTTAAACTAAAATTGTAAAATCTCTGTCTTTCTCTCTCCCGTCTGTTTCTTGGCAGCTTTTCTGCTCTGTGATTGCAGGGCTGCTGCACTACTTCTTCCTTGCGGCCTTTGCCTGGATGTGCATCGAGGGCATCCATCTGTACTTAATAGTGGTTGGCGTCATCTACAACAAAGGCTTTCTGCACCGTAACTTTTATATTTTCGGCTATGGAAGCCCAGCGGTAGTGGTGGCCATTTCCGCAACACTAGGCTCCAAGTATTATGGCACAGATAAAGTGTAAGCTGACAATATTTGCAGCTTTTTTATATATATGTATGTGTGGATAGACAAAGGGTCGTAAAATGACTTCTTCATTTTTCAAACTCATTCAGGAAGCAAGATAAACAAGTTACATTAATTATAAGTACAAGGGGACATAGATTAAATTTGGCCTGGAGGGACATGAAGGAAGTTGAAGATGGTTGTGCCGTGGGGCAGAAAATAAATTCTGAAATGTTTTGGGTACCACAGAGAGCTTGATAAAAAAAACCCCTAAAATAGTAGCCCTGTTGTTTATTAGTGTAAAATGCTATTACAAAAGACAAGAGATAAGTTATGCAAAAGACGCGTTGATTGCTTTTTTTAGGGGGTTTTAGGGGTTTTATCCTAAGATAAGAAAGCTTATGTACAGTATTATTATAATTAACATCAGGGAATTTTACACTAAGGTGGAAATCATAATTTGCTAAAATATGAATCAAATGTATTAAAATGTTATTAAATATTATTCCATCATAGGTGTTGGCTCAGCACAGAAAACCACTTCATATGGAGCTTCATCGGACCTGCATGTTTGATCATCCTGGTAAAATCATACATCATGACTCATGAATGTGTTCAAATAAGCAAGTAAAGTAATTTTTTTTAATAACAGATATTCATTTGATTGTTTTTTTTCCACTAAAGGTTAATCTCTTGGCTTTTGGAGTAATCATCTATAAGGTATACCGGCATACTGCTGTGAAAAAGCCTGAAATCAGCCACTATGAAAACATCAGGTAGGATTATCTTTACTCCCGTTGAGTAAGTTGGAAAACAGAAGGGGAAAAAAAAGAAAGTCAAGTTGTAGGTTCCTTATCTGGTGGATTATTAGGGTATCATGTGGTGCCTTTGCAGAATTAAATTACAGCTGAGTTCTTTGTTGATTGAGAAAGGAGCTTAGCCATGTGCAGGGTGTTTAAATCGGTGCTATCTCCCTCTCAGGTCCTGTGCCCGTGGTGCCTTGGCTCTGCTGTTTGTGCTCGGTGCCACCTGGACGTTTGGAGTCTTGCACATTCTCAATGAGACAACCCTCACTGCCTATTTGTTCACCATCACCAACGCCTTCCAAGGGATGTTCATTTTCATCTTCCTCTGTGTGCTGTCCAGAAAGGTAACATCAGCTTTTTGGGTTTTTTGCTTTTTGCTTTTTTGAATCAAATAGAACAAATAGACCCCAACAAAACACATTTTATATAGTCAACTGAGAATATTAAGGTGAAGATATTAAGGCTATATGAAAAAAGAAACCTGTGTGTGAGCAAATGTGCATTTTGGATTAGGATTTAAGCATCCGAATATGCTCAGTTTGTTTGGGTTTGCCATGTTTTCTCTCTCCCCAGGTGGTCAGATTGATGCATAAATCTTTCCCTATCAAACATTTAATGAACTGACTGAAACTTTTCCTGTTAGTGTTTTGACAGGTCACAAACTAGTATACTTGTGAAATATATAAATTAGAGTTAAAAGTACAAAATATCCAAGTGAAGGTTTATAAATGTATGAAAACCCTGTAAATATGTTAACAACACTGGCACAGCTCACCACTGTATGGATTAAACATACATTGTATTATATCTAAAGCATATTTCTGTTGTGTGTGTGTGTCTTTTCAGATTCAAGACGAATACTACAGGCTTTTCAAAAATGTCCCCTGTTGTTTTGAATGCCTAAGATGAATTAATGCAGCCAAAGCCAGACCATCTGCACTTGTATGATAATAGTCTATAGTACAGCTTTTTAATATCCTGTGACTCGTGCTTCCACTTTTGGGAAAAATGGTGTTGGAGGATTTTAGTACAGATGTCTAATAAATTAGAACATGTAGCAGTGGTAGTTTCAAATGTCTTGTTTGCTTTTTAACAGACTGGAATCATAATTATGCAGCACACTTTTTGTTTGATTGTTTGTTTTGTTCCATAAAGTACATAAAAAGCCAAACAATTGCATTGCCTTTTACACAAAAGAAATTCTTGTGAGAGTAACAATAGAATAAAAATAGTTTGCATATGTTCAGTTTAATTGAGTACCTTTACCTTAGTGCCTTTATAAGCATTACACTCCAAATAATCAATGCCGTGTCCGTCTTTGTTCTCATCTTTTGTTTGAAATTGATTGTAAATTATTAAAATAAATGTGTCAAAGCAAAACTTCTCTGTTGCCCATTTCTTTTAAACCGAAATGCAAAATAATCATTGGGCTTGGTTAATGCATTCATCAGCCTTCTTTGCTAAATAAACACACTGGTAAGTGGACAGGAAGTCCAACATGAATGGCTGTGTGTCCTGTCCATGCGCCACAGTAACAATTGGATAGGCCAATGGCCCCATCTAGTGGAGATTATCAGGCACACTCGTTCTTCCATAAACTCAGAGTATTTTTGCATTATTTATCTGCATGTTAAGAAAAAAAAATGTTGTAATGAATTAATATGTGTTATCTCCTCAGCACACAGCATTCCTTAACTATCTGTCCCCTAGGCTGTGGGATCTTTTAATGAGGTTAAGAAACGTCAGCCTGGGGTCTAGCAATTAAACACATTTACCAAAAATTTCATTATTGTCTTCATGCTAGTACATTTGCATATGTCATGACTCTACTAATAAACTGAACCTCAAACTTTTGAGTGAAACAAACGAAAGTGCTCTATTTTATAGAGCCAGGAAACGCTCTCATGCTGCTCGTTCATTTCAGAAGTGGGGAGGGAACACTGTATATTGCGTTAATTATTAATGTATAGGACACATTTATTGATTGGAGGGTGCTAGCAAGATATATCCTACAATACCTATATTACTGAACAAACAAGAAAGCAGTGTGTGTCTACTACAGCCACCCAACAGTCCTCAGACTATCTGAGAAACTGTATGTCATTATTAAAAAGAGCATGTGGTAATCTCTGGGGCTGCATAATAAAGCACAGGTGAAAGTGAAAAAAAAAACAGCAGTTCCTTAATTAAAGGAAGTATAGTAGGGTGAGTTTTTTCATCTTTATTTATTTATTTATTTATTTATTTAATGAAATAATAAATAACCATCTAAATGGTAAAGGTGCTCTCACTGGTGACACAGTAGGCACTGCCCTGGGAAACGTATAAGTACACATCAGGTTTGTGTTTATTTGTTTCACACATGGTTCAACAGAATTTCGTTTCCGACACGCAAACATCATTCCCATTAATATAGCACTGCACCCATGAATGGAAAGGAGCAGGAGGAAGAATAAATTCTTATTGACACCTGCCCCCTATCTGAATACCAAATAGTGGGCACCTACAACCCAAAGAGCACTCTAACATTTATCGACATTTAACAATGCAAAACAAAACAACAAAAGAGTAAAATCAACAGTGTACAAAACCACAAGATGGCAAAGAAGAATTGTTCCTTCCACAATTAGCCCAAATTACTTTTGTGTTCTTCATATTGAAGATATTGAATTCATATTGAAACGCATTTTAAAACGGTGCATATTTGTACAACTCTTGAGATTATCATGGAGAGAGCTCCATATTCTTATGCCTACAACTGTTGGACACATTTGCCAAACTGATGCTTACAATAATAATAATCCTTCTACTGTCCCCACTTCCTGAACACAATACAAATAAACTTTGTAACTTAAGAGGTAATGTATTATTATTTTTTGCCTTGAACATCATTAATAATGTCTGTGAGGTCACTAAATCTTCTAACTTCAACAATTTCGATTTTATAAACAGATTATTTGTATATTTAACATTATGAATCATTCGTAACATGCTGTAGAAAATGGGAGCAAGCAAATCTTATATCTGTTAGTGTTCCTCACGTTAGCTCTGCAGATCCGTTAAAGCTTATGGGAATAAGGAAACACAGCAAAGAGACCTGAGAAGTCCCTCAAACGCTGCACTGCAGCAAGTGTTGTGGCCTGTGTCGAAACCCCTGAAGGTTTAAAGCTAATAAAGTTTGGAGCCAGACGTCTGTGACTGACAGGTAGATACTAATATATCAGTCTGCTAGGCGTGTCTGTGTTAGTGCTCTTTTGATCATTTTAATAGAGAAAATAATATAAAATTACAGCTTTTTATTTGTTTAATTGTAGCATATACAAAAAGTCTTTGGTCCAGTATCTATTTCTGTTTTATTTGCAGGTATATGTGCATCTGTCCAACGTGCTAGACTCTTGACAAGCCTGCCAGTTGCAGCTGATAACTGAGCACGTAGCTCTCTTTCTAAATATATTTACTCGTCTGGCTCAAAAAAAACAAAAAATCCCCAGGGTGATGTCACGGTGGCCATATCCCGTTTATGAAGTTTGTGACCTTAACTAGAACTTTCATTATTTTTCTTATTTTTAAATGCACCTATTTAGTCTTAAACGCTGAAACAGTAGGATATTTTAAATCTGTCAGAAGACATATGGAATATAATTTTTTCTGTGATTTTGGTACAATGTTGCCATTTTTTATTTCATTTGAATCTATGATTGTAATTGCAGTTGAATCTAAAACCATAACTGGCTGCCACTCAAGTGTGTTAACAAACATTATTTAAAACACGTTTGCAAGCTTCAAGACAAAAATATGATATTCCATATCACCCTAGAGGTGAAATAAAGACTGGGTGTGATTGCACAAGACAGACGTGCATTGTGAAATGTGAGCACGACCCTCACAGTTCAAACTTCACATACGAACAGGGATGTTTGTTAACCCGTTTAGGCCAAGGCAGAATCTTTAAATCTGTAATGAAGAGCGGCGTGTGTGTGTGTGTGTGTGTGTTTGGTGTATTATGAACATATTTGAAAACCAAGCGTTTCACTGATGTCTAAGAAGTAAAAGCACAAACCCGGGCAGCAAACAGCTTTCTCCCTTTACTTGAGACACGAATCTCACTGCATATTTCGTTTTTGACTGAGCAGCGGAGCTTTGAAAAATGTGTTTATTTCTTCTTCTGAATGATGAAACATTTACATTTTCACAATGTTTATCTGTGATATAAAACATATAAATAGGCTTTGAATATATAAATTATTTTTAAGCCAACTCAACTATTTTTTTAATGAAGGTAACCCACATTCACAACTGTTGTAAAATATTCAAAAGGATAACATTGATTTATATATAATGCTTTTCTACAGACACACTGATTTTGGGCACTGGGGTATCTCGTAAAAAGACACTTTGACACTTTGACCAGAGAAGCCGGGGATCAAACCAGTGACCTTCCCATTAACGGACGACCTGCTCTGCCCCTTAAATTATCTTTGACATATCATTTGTGTCGCTCTGACAGCGCCACGGGTTAGCACGGCCTCACTTCAGAGAGGGTGTGTTTATTTTATTATGTTCTTTGGCCTTATCACACGTCTGATGTGCTCTGAAGGATCAATGAGTAATGACAGCTCATGCATATAAACGGACAGCTCTGAAACCTGATCTCCACTCCTCTCTCACCATGCGGGGTCTTGTCTTCTTCTTCTGTTGCCTTGTGGCTCTGGCCAGTAAGTATCATTCACTCAGTTCTACTTGTAGGAGGATAGCACCCCCAAACTTAATAATCTTCTAACTTCTCTTGAGAAGTTTGGGTAAGAACATCCAAAAAGTCCCTTGTGAGTGTCTTTTATAGAATTGTTGTACTGTTATTGTCAGGATTCAGGTTTATTCAAGCAAATACTTAATACCTGGATAAGACTAGAACAGAATAGAATACCAATTGATTTAGTTGTCTCTGCTAACGATACTGGACTATTCTTCTGGAGTTTTCAGATTAAGTGTTTATTAGATGCCATGTGTGTCTTTTAACATCTTAGAAAAACACTGTTGTTACTCTAACAAGGTGCCTGATTGTAGCATTATGTTGTGTAGCATTGACGTAGACTCATAGTGTACCTTGCAGTGTGTTATAATGCTTACACTATGTTTGACTTTCTTGCTTTTAGCTTGCCAAGCTGCTCGTTATGGTGAGTCTTTTTCTTTAATCTTAATCATAAATCCATCATATAATAATAATATTCTCTTCCAAATGCTTTAAGTTAGATGGTATTTAACTTTAATAAAAACACCTTTCAGATCTCACCCTGAATCACAGGAAAACCTACGAGTACAAATATGAAGGAGAAGTGAAATTTGGATCCGGCAAACCCAACCGAGCCGAGTCTGGCGTGAGGATACAGTGCAACATCAAGATCTCTGGTGAATCTCCACAAGTATTCATTCTTCAGGTGAGAGTCCCAGCAGACAGTAATATAAATCCACACACTGGTTACTTAAAGTTATAAATGATGCGCATTTCATCTTTAGTAGGCTTGATTACTGTAACAGCATCTTTACAGGTCTACCTAAAAAATCAGTCAGACATCTACAGCTCATTCAGAACTCTGCTGCTCGAGTCCTCACTAAGACCAAAAAGTGGACCACATCAGTCCAGCTCTGAGGTCCTTACACTGGCTGCCTGTCCGTCAGAGGATAGACTTTAAAGTTCTGATGCTGGTCTATAAAGCTCTGAATGGTTTAGGACCAAAATACATCAATGACCTCCTGACCCAGTATGAACCTTCCAGATCCCTCAGGTCATCTGGATCCGGTCTTTTATCAGTTCCCAGAGTCAGAACCAGACACGGAGAAGCTGCATTCAGCTTTTATGCTCCTTATATCTGGAACAAACTCCCAGAAAGCCTCAGATCAGCTGAAACACTCAGTTTATTTAAATCCAGGTTGAAGACTCACCTGTTCTCAGCTGCATTTGAATAAAACACAAAATCCAAAAATTTCAAAACTTACATTTTAACTACTGATTTTATCTACTGTTCCTTTTTTTCATTTTAAATCATGCTTTTGATTTCTTTTTGTTTTTTAATGTCTCTGTAAAGCACTTTGAATCACCTTGCCGTTGAATTGTGCTATATAAATAAACTTGCCTTGCATACACAGCAACACAATGTTGGCCAGTTAATTTGAAACTTTATTTATAAATCCACCGAATAAACATTATGTAATCATCACTATAGATTCTTCAGAGGTCAAATGAGTAGACACTACTGAGGCTTCAACACCCTGACAAAATGATTTCTTTAAGACATTAAAGCAGGTTCTACTCTAATTTCAATGTTTGCACACCTACAGCTGTGCGACGCTGGCTATGTTCCAGCATCTTTCTGTCTTCTGCTTTACAATGTTATAACTACAAAACTGTGAACTTGTAAGCTAATGATACTACATACAAATGACAATGTCTGCACACTTTTGTAGGGTCACACGTTATTCGATGTGTTTTGTTGCTCAAATCTGAAAAATATTTCTTTTTTCTGTTCGGGCTTCAAGGTTTCAGACGTGACCTTCGCAGAGCTCAATGGCATCACAGGGAAAAGTGATTTCAGTCAATGCCCCAAGCTCAGTCAGCGTATTGCTGCCCAGCTCGCCAAACCTTTCAAGTTTGAGCACATCAACGGCCATGTTCGGCAAATCCAAGCAGCTCCTGACGTCACTGAGACCACTGTTAACATTGTGAGAGGGATGCTGAGTTTCTTCCATGCAACTGTCAAGACCTCACCAACTGTCTATGAGCTGGAGGAGGTAAGTCATCAGTTTCTGATTTTTTTAGTCTACCTCATTAGTAAGAATGTCAATAACACAAGTTTTATTTTGCGTATAGGTTGGAATACATGGAATGTGTCAGAACAACTACGCTACTGAAATTAACAAGCAAACAAACAACATGAACATCACTCAGGTTGTGGATATCGACCACTGCAGAATTAAAGCAGCAATGCAAAACGGAATGGCCTTTGCTGTCCTCGACAAAGAGACCAAACAGGTTTGTTTGTCTCATCGTAAATGCAGCTGATTGTGCGATTTTAAATTAAATCCAGCACAATCATCTCCGTTTCTGTTTGCATATGCTCCAATCTAGAGAGGAGAATCTATGATTTCTACTGTGCAATACCTTTACACCATCCAACCAACAGAAGAGGGCGGCATGGTCAAAAGTGCTTATGCCCTCGAGCAACAGCACTTTAGTCCCTTCAATGTGAAGGGCGGTAGTTTCAGAATGGAAGCAAAGTAAGACAAGAAGGCATCTGCATGTTATACCTGCTAATTAACTTTAGCTGCTGCATAACAAATAAAAAAAACCTTCTCCTGCAGGAAGGAAATGGTACTGATTCGTGTGAGTGAGGGAGGCAAACCTGCCAACGTCGGGCAATTGCAAAACAGGGGCGACATCGTGCACAAATTAGTGAACTCCAACGCTAATATCCCTCTTGTGATGCAGGACCTCGCAGAACCAAAAGCTAAGGTAGGGATCAACTGGTGTAGCAAAATTTCCACCAGAATACAACAAAAAGAGTGAAATTCTTCATAGTTAAACAGCTAAAATCAGGAATAACTGATGAAAATCTCTGCCCCTGTTTGCAGGCTATTAGAATGATCAAACAGTTGGCTGAGGATCATAAAAATCAGATTAAGAAGGAAACAACTGAGGACACCTTAAAGGTGTATCAGCTTTTGCGAATGCTTCAGGACAGGGATTTGGATGAGATGTGGGTGGAACTGGCAAGAAACAATGAACACAGGTGAGTGTTTGTGAGGTGATTACAAAAAGTAATAATGTAGCAATTTATTTTTTTTTGCTTTTTTTGTCCAAAATTCATGGATAACAATAATGTCTGATAAAGAGCTTGCACATACTTAAAATATATATTCTTGGAAATACCAAAAGTGGACAGCTGAGACATAAACCCTCTGTCGGGTGGTGGTCAGACACATTTGTTATGCACTGAATGCACTGTGTAATACAATTGTGATTCAACAAAATACTACTTAGTTATACTACTGCTACTACTTTAGTTATTAGTTTTTTAATACCTATTTAATTGGAGTTTGGAATTTAATGGAAATTCATCTGCATTGACAGACATATGTATAAAAGTTGCTACATTTTCATGCTTCAAGGCACTAATACTCGTTGAGTATGCTCATTTGAATGAATGCGGTTGATGGTGTTGTAAATACAGCCTCTAACACGGGATTTACGACAAACTTTATGAGTAAAGCTGCAATAAAAGTATCATTATTAAGTTATTAGTTAACTTTTTGTGAATATCTTTGTACCCAGTGAGAACATGTTTTTTTAAAGCTCAAAGTGAGACTCTTTTACGGATAACCTTTAAAAAAGCTTTTCATTATGAAGAAGAACATTTTTCGAGGCTACCTCTGAAGCCTGATGCTGATCCACTTCAGCTGATTATCCTTCGACTCAGTTCAGGAGGGATTCAGTGCAGCGCATTAACAATGAGGAATAGTTTAATATTATGCGAGGCATAAATGTAACAACTTAATTAAAACCTTATAAATATCTTTTGTAACATTTTGGTATACACCTTCCCTTCATCTGTGTATTTGAAGGATAATCTTTATCTGAAGTATTTGTGTATGTATATTAGCTCTCTTCTCTCTTCTTTTTCACTTATTAGACGCTTTTTCTTGGACATGGTTGCCGAGATCAACGACGACAGAGTCCTCAAATTCCTGCAAAAGAGATTTCAGGCAAAAGACATGTCTGCAAATGAAGCTGTGCAAACCCTTCTGATAGCTATGAATCATCTCCAGCCCAGAGCTGAGCTGGTTGAGAAGGCTAAAGTGAGTTAGCAAAGCTGGATGGTGATCACGTAAGAAACAAAAAACAACAACAAAACGATCACCTAAATGACATGTCGATCTTTCGCAGGAAATAATGAACATGGAATTCATCAAATCCAATCCTCATTTGTGGACTGCTGCCATGTTTTCTTTTGGCTCTCTGGTGTACAAATACTGCGCATATCATTCACCATGTCCACAAGCTGCTGTTCAGGTATTCACACATCAACAGGTGTATGCTATGTAATGAGAAATTATCTGTGCAATGGAGTGTTAAGGTTTTGAGATAACTATTTAAGTAATATTTCAAATTTAACTAGAAAAAATCATTTTGAGCTTAAATATTGAAATAATACTACTTCAAGTACTGTTTTCCCTCAAATTAACCATTATAATTAGAAAAGATCTGAGATTACAGTCGAGATCATCCATGTGTAAAATGATAAAGCAAGTCAACAAGCATTTTTGAAAAAAATGTTAAACATGTATTTGTTGTTTTAACTAGCCACTGCTCAACCTTGCCAATGAGGGCCTGAGAAACCACAATGAAACTAAGATGTTCATCGCTCTGAGAGCTCTGGGCAATGCAGGTCATCCAGGCAGCATTAAAACCATCACCAACTTCCTCCCTGGAGTCGCTGCCAACCCCGTAGACGTGTCGTGCCGTGTGCAGAGCGCTGCTATGCAGGCTTTGAGACTGACAGCTCGCAGAGATCCCTACAATGTAAGAACATTACATGACATGCAGTTGTTGTTGTTGTTGTTTTTAATATATGCAGATAACTTGCGTTTAAAATGTCACATTTTTTAGGTCAAGTGAAGTATTTCATTCTCTTAACTTAGACCGGTAAAATCAAGTGGAAAGCGTCTTCAGTTGTCTTTCAGGGCTCACTGAAACTGAAAAGAAACTGTGCCAGAACATAATAGTTTTTGTCCTAACAGTAGCTGGCAAATGTGTGAGCTTTGACCATGGTTTCCCCAACAGCTGATTATTATATTGCTTATGTTTTCAGGTCCAAGAGATTGCCCTGAAAGTGTTCCTGCAAAAGAACTGTGCCCCTGAGACAAACATGATGGCAATCATGGTCATGTTTAACACAAAGCCATCAGCGGCTCTTGTCTCCACACTGACTGCACATCTAGAGAGAGAAAAAGACATCCATCTCGCTAGCTTTGCATACTCTTACTTGGAAAATATAGCTAGATCCAAGACTCCAGACAATCACAATCTGTGAGTATAACAATAAAAAAAGGGGCTGTATCTTTATCGGTGTTGCTTTTGCTGGTATATTTTACATGATATCTAATTGTTTTTGTGTTTTCTGCTAAAGTTCAATTTACTGCAGTCTGGCTATGAAAAGCCTCGCTGCCAAATTTGGACGTCTTAGCTACAACAGCAGATCATTCCGAATGGACATGTTTGATGGTGGGTTCAAGTTCACCAATAATTAGACCACTTTTGAGGACTTTAAGTAAATACATTTACACTCACATATGAAAATGACCATTTTTGCTTTTCCAAATGCAGATGATTTACTGATGGGGACATCTGCTTCATTTAATATGTTGGGAGGTCCAACAAGCGTCTTGCCCACTGAGATCATATCACAACAAAAGTATTTTGCCATCGGTAGAATCATGAAGCTAATGGAGGTACAGAGTCATATAATATCCTTCAAATAACGTTTCCCAAACACTAACTGTAATCCTGTTATTTCTTTTGATTCCAGTTTGGTATCCGTTCCGAAACACTCAAGCAGCTGATTGGCCCCAGCATTCCTGGATTTAAAGGCGATTTTAGCTTCAGCGACTTTCAGGCCATTTACAATGTCGTGAGTATTACATCAAAGACGTCAAGGGAAAAATATCAGCTGTACTATGACGCCAATTGATGTGGGTGTCCACTGTGTCGTGTCATTTTCAGCTTAAAAACTGGGAATCGCTGCCAAATGATAAACCGATCATTTCTGCCTATTCACGCTTGTCTGGACAAGAGTTTTTCTTTGTAAACATCCAGAAGGATCTCCTTGAGTACATCAAAGCGGTGAGAATAAATTGGCAGAGACATTGCTGATCTATTAAAGACACATGATGCCTTGATACCTCTTACAAGATGCTGTCCTGTGATTTTGCATGTAGGCTGTTAGTCCTTCTGCACCTAAAGGAACCCCTGTGTGGGCTGCCATTGAGCAATTGCAAAAAGGACTTTCATGGCATTGGACGAAGCCTTTGTTGAATATTGAGGCTCGTTTGTTGCAAGCTACCACCCTGGGTTTGCCAGTGGAGATTGCCAAATATTATCAAACAGTCACCGGGATCACCATTAACGGTGAGGAATAAAACCTTATAACAAATGGCAATCACATTTGTTTATTATTGAAAAATGTACTTGGGCTAAACATTTGTGCTTCTTTATGTGTGTCTATAGCTAAAGCTGCAATAAATCCACCACAAGCTCAGCATCTCGGAGACCTGATCAATGCAGATATTTCACTGGAATCTGAGGGTGTCGTGGGGTAATTTAAATAGATAGATACCCAGTGTATTTGGCAACTATCATCAGTATATGCGACCAAACAATTTTTTTTGGAGGTGCAAACACTAACTCTATCATTACACTTTTTATTGTAGATTCACAAAAGATTTCTGGATTTTCCACGGGATCAACACAGAGCTTTTCCAGTGCGGTTCAGAGATGAAGAGCAAAGCTCCCGTTGAGCTGCCAATGAAGCTTTCTGCCAAGATCAATGTTGGAAAAAGAGTTTTGGAACTTGACATCCCCGCTTGTAAAAATGAGTTTGAACTCATTTCATTCAGGTATGTCAAGATCATGATTATGTCCCTCTACAGCTCTAAATACATTTACTAGATCAATTACCAACCACTCTCATTTTTTCTTTACTTTAGTCACTGGAGTGTGATTCCTTTTACTTTATATAAACTGGTCACTCCACTCCAGCTCACACTGGAACTCACAGGAGCTAAAACACAAGAATGAGTGCTTTTCATTCATTCAGATTCATCAAGAAGCTAAATGTACTAAATAAATCCGACATTTCCATTTTACAGCTCCAATCTGTATGCAGTCTCAAGGAACATTGGAGATCCAGAATCCCCTAAAAGGACACCAATGATACCTGATGAATTTAACTCCCAACAGGTACAGCCAACACCTTTGGAAGATTACTGTTACACGTTCATTTATTGAAAACTGGCAACAACTTCTTCTTGATTATTGTTTTTCCTTCAAACAGCAGCCAACACCAAACAACTGGTGGCGAAAGGCAAATATGTGTGCCAAGAGCAGCATGTATGGAGTGGGTGTCTGTGTGGACTATGACATCAGGAGACAGTATTTTAACAACGAATACCCCCTCTACTCTATAATGGGATTCACCCATGCGGCCATCAGAGTAGTCCCAGGTATACACAGCAAGTTCAGTGCACCATATGCACAGATGACCTTTATGTCGTGCTTCTTCACTCACATGAGACACATGAGACTACTACTTTTAAATGTCTTTTTCACACATATAACCAACAAGAAGGCCTGTGTTAGGTTATAAAGGTATCCTGTGCTCATGTAACCTGATGCACTTTTTTAGCTGAGGCGACCAAACCTGTGGAGAAAATCCACTTGGAGGTTCAATGCAAACCCGCCAGTCATCCATTGACCATCCGCCATCTGTATGAGACTATGAGGAGGATTGCACAGGTATTTGAAGACTTCTGTAACGTTACATGTGCATCACCTCTTCCTGTCTTTTATCATTTAAAATTTTCCTGTTCCCATGTTGTGTTTACAGGAACGATCCCAGGAGCAATCAAATTCCGCATCAAATGAACGGGAAACCCGTAACAGCCAAGAAATCATGATGGATGTACGTTAAATAGGCAAAATACAGAGTACTCTGCATTTTAATCTGACATGCACTAAAAATAATATAATATACGTGACATATATGTATATGTTGACTTTGCAAAAAACACTTCCCTCAGCTTTATTTCATCCATCTACAATAATTCACACTCACTTTGGTATTACTATAAATTTAAGACATAACATGATTAATATAAAGTAAGTACTGTCTCATATCTTAGGCCACAGCACCTCAGCCTGTGGTCAGCATCAAAGCCATTGCCATGAGTGGTAACCAGAACCTCGAGGGTTTCGATGTGACCCTGTACAACCCATCTGAAGGAGACACTCTGAAGGCCCAAATGATCGTGTCCCATATCGGAGACGCCGCCAACTGGAAGATGTGTGTCGACGCTTCTGCACAGTCTCCTGCTAATGTTAAGGTAGAAAACCTATGAAAGCAAGACTTTCTTAGTGATTTATGTTTAATTTGATGTGTAAACTGCCAGGACTTCATTTAATGGCATGGCATCAGCAGTTAATGTGTCCTGGTCACAATCATTGTCTCAGTAACTAAGGTTTGGCATGTTTTTTATTCATGTCCACGGCCTCCTTAAATCACTGGGGAAAATATTCCTTAGCAACATTTAAAAAAAAGGCTGGTGTCATTATGTTCCCATATTTCTGCTCTCTAGACAATAAAAAAGAGTAGTTAATAAGCAATGGCATGCTACTTGGAAAAGTTTTAAAGAGTAATATTACAACAGTTTGGCATTAAAAAGTAGCAGACCTTTAAGCTGCTGAACATATAAAAATCTTGGAGTAGATAATGATGTCCTTATTTTTTAATAACATACTTTTCCTTCTTTTTAAATGTGTCATATTTTTTAAAAGAAAGCGCTAAAGCCATGTGTTTGTTTGTGGAGTGGTGCTTCAACGTTGACTGTGTTTGTTCTAGGCAATGATTAGTTGGGGAGCTCAATGTAAGCCCTACAAAATATCGGTGATGGCTGCTGCTGCACAGTCCCCTGCTCCCAGGCAGACACTTGAAGCCAAAGTAGAGTGGGCCAATGTGCCAGAAGAGATGGTGAATTACTGCTCCAGGTGAGTTTCTATAAAATGTCCAACTTCTACCAAGAAATAAAAGCTGTGACAAGTTAAATGATTATCATGAGG
Organism: Rhamphochromis sp. 'chilingali'; assembly: GCF_963969265.1. Classification (NCBI taxonomy): domain Eukaryota; kingdom Metazoa; phylum Chordata; class Actinopteri; order Cichliformes; family Cichlidae; genus Rhamphochromis; species Rhamphochromis sp. 'chilingali'. The sequence continues at coordinate 41,671,463 of NC_137932.1, read as the reverse complement.
AGAGAAGATTTGACATTCTTATCACCTTCTCAACCAACTTCCTTGAAATGTTTTTTGTGTTAATGGATTTTATCCACTCCAGAATGGAAAGATACATCCCAGGCATGGCTTTGCTTTCCGGCTTCAACCAGACATCTGAGAGCAATGCCAACCAGGAGGTTTCTGCATCAATTGTATGTGCCTCATCCGACAGCATTGATGTGACCATCAAACTTCCAAAGGTTTGACAGGAAATATTGACTACATACGATTATATATATATAAACCTTCATACACTGTAGCTAATCATTCACTGATGTGTCCTTTCTTCTGTTTCGTTAAAAGTATACAGTCTTTCGTCAGGCTGTTCCACTTCCATTTTCATCTACCAGTTTCTGTATGGAAAACACAGAAAGAAACGAACAAGCCTAAAAATGTGTAAGCAAACGAAACATGTCTGATTAGGAAAACTGAGGGTTCACTGTAATCGGCTGAGTCTTTTTATGTTAATCCTTGTGTGTTAGCATTGGTCTCTGTGTTTGTGTGTGTGGCAGTTGATTAATTTTTGTGAAAAGAACAAATGAGGAGCTGTGCCACTTTTGCTTACTGTCTAAAATCTGTTTTCTGTTGCAGAAGGACATCAGAGCACAGATGGGAGCCAGATGCCTCGTCTCACAGTGATAACAGCGCGACCAAAAGCTCACCACAGTGATGAAACTGAGGAGCATGAAAAATGTATCAGCAATCTGTTAGATGTCACCAGTTTGGAAATAACCTGTAAAGGTCCTGATTTATTAATTTGAATGCATGTTATTATTTGAACACCATCAACTGAACTGTGTGAATTCGTACCTACGAGTACGCTCACTGTGCTTGAGTTACACTTTGTTTTTTCTGATTCTGCTACAATAAATGTTTGTGCATCCAGCAATGTGTCGAATCTTTTTTCTATTTCTATTCTATTTGTACATTTAAGTGGCTAAACTGTAGTTACACAGTAGCTGGAGCTCCTCTGTCTCTTGATTAAATGTAATTAGCAATATAACTGAATATCTCACACATGCCATCGCAGTAACGGAGGCATAATCCACGCTTATTGAGGCGGCTTTCGGCTAAGTAAGAGTGCAATGAGCAGTACTGATGAAACCCCTGGAAATCTTCTCTTTTAAATTAACTTATAGTTAGAGTCTTAACCATATTTGATAACAGCTGTGCAGCCTCTCTGGCTTTGTTTGAAAAAGCAACTTGAAAAGCATTATATAAGAAATTATGCTCATCATTATTCCTTGCATCAGTAAGGCCTCCTCAGTATTGGGGCCCGATCCTTCAGACTGTGAGATAGCTTTTTCCCGAAAGCCATCAGACCCCCCCCCCAGGTCACTTTACATCTCAATTGTACATTTTTGATTGTTATTAACCCTTGTTTACCTCACCTGTATATTTACTCCCCTTACCTCAGTCTTAAAGTGTATATTCATTCTTACTCTTCCTATATTTTACACTTAATGGAACTGGAGCCTCGTTGTCTCGTCTCTCTATATACTGTGCTGTATAGCGGACAATAAAGTTTACTTTGACTTTGAATAATAGAAGATGATGTGAGCAAAGCAGAAACCCTAACAAAATTAGCTGGTATGTAAGGTCCACATCATGTTGGACTCTGTCTTTTGACTTCTTTCTGTCATAGAGTTCATAGGATGCTCAGCACACAAACTGTCTGCTGCACATCCATGATGAACACGACATCCTAAAGGTGTTCTATTGGATTGATATCTGGTAACTGTAGAGGGCATTTAAAGAAGCCAGACTGAGTTGATATGAGCTTTGGGACATGAAGCTGCTTCCTTTTCTTAGCCTACAGGAGTGGCACCCAGTGTGGTCTTCTGCTGCTGAACCCCAGCTGCTTCATGTGTTGTGAATTCAGAGATGCTCTTCTGCATACCTTGATTGGAACAAGTTGTTATTTGAGTTACTGTTGCCGTCCCATCAGTTCAAAGCTGTCTGGCCGTCCTAAACTGCTGGTCACTGAACATTTTTTCATTTTCAAATTTTCAGTTTCAAACTGTAAACCTTAGAGATGGTTGTTGTAATGTTCTTATTCCTCTATGAATAAAACATCAAGAATCTCTCCTTGTGCTGGCTTCAGCTAGCTGTTTATTGTTTTTCTACCAGCGATCACTTTCTTCTTCTATTCTGTATATCGGGACGGAGAGATTTCGCAGGTCTTTCCTCCCCACTGCTGTCAGACTCCATAATAAAGACTTTAACTGATCAAGCACACACATCCATACATATGCAATAATGCTAAGTGCAATAATCCTTTCTGTCATCGTTGTATTTTTACTCAGTTGTATATAGTATTTGTATTCTATTTTTATCTTATTGTATATTTATTTTATTTTATTCTACTGTATATAGTATTTTATTTTATTCTGTACAGTTGTGTACTGTATTTATTCTTATTGTATTCTAATTTTTGCCTCAACTTTTGCACTGTCCACTTCCTGCTGTGACAAAACAAATTTCCCACGTGTGGGACTAATAAAGGTTATCTTATCTTATCTTATCTTATCTTATTGATTCCAGAGCGCCCCCTGTGGGTAGCTTCAACAATAGCAGCTATCATTACGTCCCCTTTCCAAACAGGTTGGTGTTATAATAACCACAATTCCGAAGAGAACTGTGTACTCTGTAACATCTGAACATTCTTGTCTAACATTCAACATGTTATAAATTGTGCAACAAACTACATTCAGTAGTGTTTTTTTATATAACCAAAAGTTGTAGCACAAGTCAAAATAAATCCAAATGTATATGAACCAAATGAGTCCCATACAGCCCTCAAACACATTAGAACTCTTCACCTTTGACAACTTGAACAGTCAATAACACATTATAACTCAGCAGGTCTCAAGTAAGTGTGAACAATTACTATTCTAAATGAATTATTATCATTCTTTACCACAACAGTTCACACTTGTTCTATGAGCCTCTCTGTAGGTTTCTTAGGTCTGGTAGACCTTCTCAGTATCTCAGACATTGGGGAAGGTGAAGGAGGCTCACTGTGGTGCTCAACAGGGTTAGCACCTCGCTGTTCAGTTCCAGTCTCTGTGTCCTGATGTTTAACATCCTGTGTCTTTAACAGACTTCTCCGGTTTTTCTTAACACTTGTCCATTCTCGGTCTGAACAGCAAACGATCTGGGTCCTACTTTGCTGAGAACTGTTGCCTTCCTGTCCCAGAAATCTGGACCTGCAATCCTCACAACATCTCTTTCCTGAAGCGGTTCCAGATGCCTTGCAGTTTTGTCGTAGTTCCTTTTCTGTCTGTGCTTGAGTTTGTCAGTCAGCTTGTTGTCATGTGCATTGTCATTTTCCTTGGAAATGTGTGGAAGTGTGGTGCGTAGCTTGCGATGCATGAGTAGCTCAGCAGGTGATCCCCGCACTCCAGAGATGAAGCTCTGTAGCTTAGCAGAGCCATGTAAGGGTCAGTCTTACTTGTCTCTTGCTTTTTTGAACAGTCTCTTTACTATTTGGATCCCTTTTTCTGCCTGTCCATTCGCTTGGGGATACAAGGGACTAGAAGTGATATGCTGAAATCCATATTGCTTTTCAAAGTCACTAAATTCTCTACAGTCATATTGTGGACCATTGTCACAGACGACACACTGTGGAATTCCATGTCTGGCAAAAAAGCCCTTCATGTGTGTGATGACTGACTGTGCTGATGTACTGGAAAGCTGTGCCACTTCTGGACAATTAGAATAGTAGTCAATCACCAAAACATAGTCCTTGCCATCCAGATGAAATAAATCCGTGCCTACCTTTTGCCATGGTGCATTGGGTAGATCTGCTGCCAGCATTGGCTCTTTTGTTTGTTTGTAGTGATGTTTGAGACATGTTTCACATTTCTGTATCATCTCTTCAATATCCCTGTTGATGCCTGGCCAGTAAACTGCTTCTCTCGCTCTCCTTTTACATTTCTCCACTCCAAGATGTCCTTCATGGATATGCAGAAGCATGTCCTTCCGCATGGATTGAGGGATGACAATGCGGTTTTGTCTCAGCACCAGCCCATTAGCCATGCATAAATCAGCTCGCACAGAGTAGAACCCTGGACAGACTCCCTTTGACCACCCATTCGGTATATGGTGGGATACTTTCTGCAGCACTGGATCTTTTGTCGTCTCCTGTACAATTTGCTGCAACATGACATCTGATGCTGGGAGTGAAGCACTTACCATGTTTACATGTGTTTCAGCCTCCTAGTGCTGTGTAGTGCTGACTAACCTGTCACCACTTGGTGCTGGCGCTCGGGATAATGCATCTGCGAGTACGATATATTTCCCAGGCGTGTAGCTCAGCTCAAAATCATAGCGCTGCAACACCATCATCACGCGCTGAATTCTGGGTGACATGTCGTTGAGGTTCTTTTTTCTGATTGATATGAGAGGTTTGTGATCAGTCTTTGCTGTAAAGGTTGGTAATCCATATACATAGCTGTGAAATTTTCCACACCCAAACACTAAGCCCAAAGTCTCTTTTTCAATTTGAGCATAGCGTTGTTCAGTTTCTGTCATAGATCTGGACGCATATGCTACAGTTTGCCACTTGTCTTTGTTCCTTTGGAGCAGAACTGCTCCCAAGCCATCTTTTGAGGCATCTGTTGAAATTTTTGTTGGCTTTGATGGATCAAAAAATGTCAGGACCGGCTTCTCATACCGGGCCGTCCACTCGAACACTGTGTTGAGCTGTAGCGGCTCCCTTAAGCATGCTGTGTTGGAGGTAAGATTAGGAATGAACTTACCCAGAAAGTTGATCATCCCCATTGCTCGCAAGACACCTTTTTTGTCAGTGGGTGCAGTCATATCCAATATGGCTTGCACCTTTGACTGATCAGGTTCCACCCCTTCACTTGTGACCTTATCTCCCAAGAAGGTCATCTCTGAAACACCAAAGAGGCACATGTCTCTATTCAGTTTAAGTCCATTCTTGTTAACTCTCCACAAAAGAGTCTCCAGCCTTTCATCATGTTGTTGCCTTGTATTTCCCCAGACTACGAGGTCATCTATGTAGACTCTGGTGCCTTCCAGCCCTTCGATCAGGGACTCCATTGCCCTGTGGAAGATCTCTGGTGCTGATTTAATTCCAAATGGGAGCCTCAAGAAACAGTAACGCCCAAATGGTGTGTTAAAGGTAGTGTACCTGCTGCTTTCTGGGTCTAGCCTCAGCTGCCAAAATCCATGTGATGCATCCAGTTTGCTAAAAAACTTAGCTCCTGCCATTTCACTCATATCCACAGGAGTTTCCGCACCGGAAGTAGCATATGCTAACGTGCACATAGTCTATGGTTGTGTCCAAATTCATGGGCTGCATCCTCCTGAGGCCGCATTTGTAGACCGATTACGTCACAGCGACGCGCCAAAGGCTGTCCAAATTCGTAGACTCCTCCGAATGCAGCCGACAAATGCGTCCTCCTTTTCCCCGAATTTGAAGGATGGGTCGGGTGTGTCCTTAGTGGCCCACCTTATCCCAGAATTCATAGCGCGGCCCAGCCAAACTTCAGTTTCCGGCAATGGCGGCCGCTACTAAGTTTTAAAATTACTCATATTAATCTTTCTGGGTCACAAAATAAACTTTTAACATATTTTCAGGCGAGAAAGTAGCTGTGTAAACTTCAAATATCTGCTCGGTTTATCAAGACACCACATATTTGCAAAAGTGCTTCGATGTTTTCGGAGACGTCTGTTACCCACCAGCTCGATAGCGAGCCGAGAGCTTGAGGGTCACTGAAGCCACCGAGAACAGCACAACTCCCGGCACATCATTTTCAGATCACCGCGGACTTTCGCTACTTGGGTTAAACGTAATATATAAGTCACTTAGACAACCTAAAAATGTTATTGTTGGGCTTTTTTCAGTGTTTTATTTGTTTGTGAGTAAATTGGTTTGGCTGAGATTAAAGTTATTAGATTAGATAAAATAAAACTATTAATCCCCCTGGTGGGTTCCTCCTTGGTGTTCACACAGCTGAATAAACATCAAACAGAAAACTGATTAAACAGAAGTATGAGACAGTCGAGAATTTACGCCAGTGTCTGGTTATATTTTAGATAGCAGGGAGCAGACGGCCGAGTTGATTAAACTCCACCGAGATAGCGGTGACGCTAATCAGAAGGCTAGACCGTCCAATTTCCCCAGCCGTTTACTTCCAGCCTACCCGACCTTCTGAGGACCCGGCCCACGTAGACCGCGAAGGCCGGGTCCTCGGGAGGATGCAGCCCATGAATTTGGACACGACCATAGTCTATATACAGTTTGAACTGCTGTTTGAAAGTCCTCCAACTTGCATCCACGTTTCCAGTCAGTTTCAACGGACTTGACGGTTTTATTGCATCCATCTTGTTGCATTGCTTCTTATTCTTGACCTGTCTCCTGGTACCATGTAATGTTCTTATTCCTCTATGAATAAAACATCAAGAATCTCTCCTTGTGCTGGCTTCAGCTAGCTGTTTATTGTTTTTCTACCAGCAATCACTTTCTTCTTCTATTCTGTATATCTTATTGGTTCCAGAGCGCCCCCTGTGGGTAGCTTCAACAATAGCAGCTATCATTACACTTGTGTGGAAAAATCCCAGTAGATCAGGAGTTTCTGAAATACTCAGACCAGCCCATCTGGCACCAGCCACCATGCCATGTTGAAAGTACCTTTCTTTCTCATTTGGATGCTCGGTTTGGACTTCAGCAGCTTGCCTTGACCATGTCTACATGCCTAAATACACTGAGCTGCTGCCACACGATTGGCTGATTAGATATTTGATTAGATAGAAATCAAAGCTGGCTGTGACTGTATCCTGTTTTTATAGCACTAAATGCTATGGGTGAGTTTTGGAGTCAGTAAACTGGATTATAAATGCAAATTTTGGGACTTTTGCTGGAGGAGAAAGATATTTGCAAGGTCTGTATGACCTGCTCTGTTTGTTTGGTAAACTGACCCAAGAGGAGTGTTTGCACATGTCAGTACACAACAGCACCGTGAATGCCCTTAAAGTTCGTTTTTCCATTCCATTTCCATTTTGGAAAAACAAATATTTAGATGGCTCGACTATTTAATATTAACATATTTTTGTACATTTTTCATAAGTGTGCGGATACGGAGATACGGCTCTGTGAATAGATGAAACCGTCTGATCCGTCCCACATTTCGAATCTGAGTTTTGACAAATGGGATGTGTAAGTAGCCAAAAATCATGATTGCCTCCTAACAAAGGACTGGTTGTCCTAACTACTCCTGGCTCCGGTTCTCCCGCTTACACTAATTTAGCCAGATGGTGTTGAATTGCAGAGAACAGACACTGCCATCAAAAGCAGAGCAGAATGAACACAGTCATAATGCCACCATTATGTCCTATTTACATCCCTAATATCCTGCAGGCTGTCAAGAGTTGGTTGACAAGATGATTGCAAATTTGTTGTCCCTTCGTCAAGATCCACGTCACCTCCTGTTATTTAGGGGATCAGAACAACCTAACCTCGTGCTGACATGACTTCACCAGATCAGCTGGTAGTGAATGACTGATCTGGTCATTTGGAGGAGGAGGGATTGGCCATCACCTCCTTTTTACTGCCACTCACTCTGTAATTGTGGCATGCCTCATTACACAGACTATACCAGCCCGACTAAAAGCCATCTGAGAGTAGCTGATAATAAAACCATGGCCACAGACATTTTTGCTGTTTTTTGCTCTTTTATGCACAATGTGGAGGATTGCTGCAGGCACAAGGGGTCAATGCAGCTTTTGTTATAAAATAAGAGGCAACCTCTTATCAAATAGATTTAATAAATTAAATAGAGTATGGATTATTTGGGTTGGACAGATTTTAGAAAGCCTCGTCACAGTGTTTTAAAAGATGAAAATGAAATCATGTTTCCAGCACAACAACAGGTTACATGAACATGTGGTGTGTGAGCACTAGAGGACAGTGTTTACTAAATATTAAAATATGCCTGGCACAGTGCTGACATCCTGGCACCAGTATTTGTTTAGCTCACAGAGAAGGCTATGCAGTGGATGTTGACATTTTGAGGGTAGATAAACATAACGTGTTGGCACATTGAAGTGCTCCAGCAGCTCTGGATTTTAAATAGAGGAAACCTTTAAACATTCCTAAAAACAGATTTTTTATTTATTTCTTTTTTTACATTTGACTGTTAACTCATTGCACACTGAAATCAAATTGCATCTGAAGTTGTAACTAGCAGGTAATTATGGCTTATTTTCAGGAGATTTGCAAATTTCCTTACTAACCTGAGCACAGCTGAGAGGAGAGCGCTGTCACATGTGAGACACTGTAGCTGATACAGATTTCTTATTAGCAAGAGGAGCCGGTTTAGTCTCAAGTGAAGAAGAGAATTAGCGAATGATTGATCAGGTAATTTGGAGGAGAACATAAAGTGGATTGGTTTTTGAAGAGCTTCGCATGATCACATGAAATGCCCTTCTAATTTAAGATACACAAAAGCAAGGCTTACAGAAAGCGAGTGGGTGAGAGACTGGTTATATCACTGACATTATCAAGTGGGCACACCTTGTCACTTCTTGACACCTCCAGAGGGCTTAGAATCTGACATAACACTCGCAGTTAGTCTTCTGTGGATCTCACATTAAAAAAAAAGATAAATAATATAAATAATTTAAAAAATCACAGTCTTACCAGATGAGCTTGTTGCCATGCTCTCCAACATTATTAGGAAAATGTTGTTGCTCTGCACTTGAGTAGCTGTGCAATGTTTTCAGGGGATGATTTAAAAGCAAATCTTTAGCTTCTCCAGAAAAAACGCAGAGCACCACTGAAAACATTAGTATTATCCCAGAAAGATCAGAATAACGGCACATGTTATGATCATATCATAATAAGTGGTGCACTGTCATGCTGTGTTATTGCTATGACTTTGAATAGCAGCACTGGTTGAAGCCTCTAAGGGACTTTTGTATAAACAGAAACTGAAGTCAGCCGATGAAAGTGAGATTTCCATGCTGAAGGCTGTTTGGTGCTCAATGTTTGTAAGCACAGAGTTTCTATTTCCACTGAATGACTGCAGGTCACCAAGTTAGGAGTCTGTTTAATGCTAATAAAGGATGTGCTGTCATTTTAAAGACTACAAAGGTATAGTTTTACAATAGAGTTTTCAATTTGAGATCACACAACAGTCAGTATCAGTATTTGCATGCTGTATCAGTATATTTTTATGCGATTCAATTCAATTTAATTTATACGGCGAAAAGAGTGCTTTATATTGAGAGGTAAAGACCCTACAATAATACAAGGAAAACAGAAACCCCAGCAATCATATGACCCCCTATGAGCAAGCAGTTTGGCGACACTGGGAAGGAAAAACTCCCTTTTAACAGGAAGAAACCTCCGACAAACCAGACTCAGGAAGGGGCGGGGCCATCTGCTGCGACCAGTTGTTTTATTTTTATTTTATTTTATTTTTGTAGCTTCTATTTGTGCATAAAAGAGCAATGCCACACAAAAAGTATAAGATATAAACATATTTTTGTTTGTTTATTCATTTTATCTCATATATATTGAACAATGTCTACATTGTGCTTTACGTTCAAAGAGTTGTTCTGATAGAGCTGCCGTTTTGTTTGCAGTTAATTAATGCAAGAAGTTTACTGTTACGGGTATAATTAGGTTTGTTTCTCAGTGTCAATTTAGTGACCACTGTGGTTTCCTTGGAGCTGTGAGAACTGCAGCAAGTGCAGTGTTTCTGAACTTTTTAAGGGCTGGTATAGACGTCCGACCTCTGTGATACTGAACAGGACAAGTTTCAGACTTTGATTTCCTATATTTTCCATATTGAAACGTTTCATAACACCCCGTATTTGGGATTGTGTCCGGAAGCTCTGCCAAATCAAACTGCCTGCTGTTGTGACCCCTCGTGAATGAAGGAGCAGCCACAAAGAGCTTACCTCTACTGTACTAGTTCTTAATAAATTGGTATAGCAAACTTTAATGCTGTTGTAAGCAGACATAGTTGTTATCTGGTGTATTTGTTAACAACTTAACAAAGCTAATGCATACTATTAGTTAATGAACACTCAAAGGGACCTATTATGTTCATTTCTAGCTTCATATTTTCATTCTTTGAGTCTAGTGGAGCATTGCATGATTCAAAATAATCCTTATTTAATTTAAACTAGGCCAGTAAGAGATAATGAATGGTGGAGGGCATAACACAGGCAGCAGAAAGTGGATGTTATCCACTTGTGGGGATGATGATGCCCGAATGCTAGAATTTTCCACTGATGAAAGCGAAGCAAACACTCAGCTGGCAGCTGAATTCCAAATTTTGTGAACCTTTAAAAGCGTCTTATAGAAATCTTGGCGTATTTGCTACATTAGTTGGTATTAGTGGTCCTATGTGAACATACATTTATTAAAAATGTCAAATAGACACAGAGGATGAGCATTGTTGTTTAACTCAGTTGTATTTCTTCAAAGTTTTTCTCTGGTAAAAACGTCATCTCTGCATCTCTTGACATGATGTGCAGTGTCCTTAAGAAAATGAGGAAACTGGACAAGTGGAGGACAAAAGAAGAGGTGGCAGGCCTGAAAAACTATCTATTGCAGATAGCTGAAAGGCACATCCACTTAAGATCTGACAGAGGACCTGACGATTGCGTCTGGCCTTTGGTTGATCCAGCTGCTGTTCACCTACTCATCAGAAATGGTCCCAGTGGAAGGGTGGCTGTCGAGAGGCCCATCTCAAGTCAGGGAAACAGGGAGTACAGATGCAAGAACAGGATGGAAAATAAATGGGAACAGCTCTAATGGAGTCATCCAAATTTGAAACTTCTGGCTCAGATTGGTATCAGTATGTGAGTGTCTACATGGTCATGGTTTAGGGCTGAATTTCAGCCAGTGGTGTTGGGTTTTTGTCAAACCTTCTGACATTATAAACACAGAAAAGTACAGCCAGACTTTACAACACACTCTGCAATCACCATGCAACACAGACGGCGTTGCATAGTGGATCAAAAAACCAGCCAACATCCAAAGAAGATCTTTGAATTTCCTTCAAGAAGCCTGGAGATTTGTTCCTGAAGACTACTTAAAGAAATTACCAGAAAAAGAGAGATCAGGCTCCGTTGGAGAATAAAGATGGCCACACCAAATATTGACTATTGTCAGTACTCACATATTGCATTTCCACTTATGTTTGCACACGTTTCAATAAATCGCTGTATCTATCTCCCATTTTCCTGGCAAAATATGAAGAAAAGCAGGGCAGTTTTTTGCACAGTTCTCTATGTTGAGCATTTCTATTCAATATATTTCCACTATTTCCTTTTGCAGGAGTTTTCCTCTACATGAAGAGTTTCTGTGCCTGTTTCAGCCTGTGATGTAAAATTCAATACTATGTGTGTGTGTTATTGTGTGATGTCTTCCAAATCCCATCTAGTACCAAACACAAAGGCAATTTTACTGAGGCAGCTTTAGCTTCCGTAATAGTTTAGGATCCAAAAAGTAGATCACACATCCATAAACCCACTGGTAGCCCCTAGCTGCTGCATGGATTCCTCCTACCCTCTTGGATAAGACTACTGTAACCCAAATCCTATCAATAAGAAGTCTTCCCACCGTAGAAGTATTGGTTAGGTGTCAAAAACTCTGACAAAGTAAAAAAAAAGCTACGTGAGCGCTCACATCTGACTGCAGATCATTGGCTGCACGGTACCAGCGTTAGCAATTATGCATGCACGGTTACACGCCTGATGTAAATTTTAGTACGACTTAGAAAAACAAAACTACTATACAGCAGTTATAATAAATGTTTTTATATTACTAAGACTGCATGACTAATTGTAAGTGAGACGAACTGTTTTTAGGGATGCTAATTATCACCTGCAGAGCTTTACAAAATCTTTCAGCTCATTTTTTGGTTCTCTGGTTCGCTGTCTATTTTGATTCAGTCTCACCACTCTCATCAACCTTGTTCCAAGCAACAGCGGGCAGCTGTTTTAAAAGGAAATCACTCTATAAAAAGAAAAACTACCTGCTTTCAGATATTTCTCTCGAGCTAGTGGAGGAAAAAAGGACTATAGACTTACATTGAACAAGGGGACAGAAACATGACTCCAAATTCACGCCAGTGGGAATTTATAAATGTTTCAAAACTGATTCATAAATTAGGCAGCTTTGATTTAACGTACCGCAGGGCAGCTGCGGCTCAGGAGGTAGAGCAGGTCATCAGAGGGTCAGTGTTTCAGTCTCTGGCTCGTCCAGACCCGAAGCTTGAGACTTAACCCCAAATTGCCCCCAGTGAATCTATCATCGTATGAGACTGTGCAACAGATGAAAAGGAATTAAAAGGAATTAAATGCATAGAATAAAAAACTGTCTAAAAGGACGAGGGTGACTTGTAGTATCAAAGCAGCCTAAGTGCTCAATAAGAGTAAAAAATGTGCTGCAGACAGACAGACAGACAGACTATTTATCACCTCAGAAAAAGCACTGGAGACGTTTCAAGATGAAAACATTTGCAAATGTTGACAAATTGGCTTCATTCCTCATTTCTGCCTGCCTGGTTATCATCCTGTGGTCTTTTGACCTCAGGTCCATTGTAACTTGTCTATAGACACATCAGAGCTCTAAATGCTACGTGCCCCGTGCTCTTTACTGTTTTGGCATAATCCTATTGTTTACAGATGGAGATGATGCTTTTTGCATTTAACTGTGTATGTGTTTGTATTTTTATTTATTTATTTTTGGATAAAGAAGTCACCTAAATAGTCAGCCACCAGGCGGGGGCACTGTTGCGCTTAGCGGCGCCGCAAGAAGCCCCTGCTTGTGGAGCTTTATTTTCTATTTTTACTTCTTGTGAAAATTTGATGTCTTCTTGTGTAGATCAGTGCCATTCTCCTGTTCCAAACATATGACCCAGAAATTCAGATTTACACACACACACACAAAAAGTGACAGAGAGTGATCAAATTTAAATACACAAACACACAGAGGCAGCCAAGCACCCCTTACACAGCATCCCTGTGTGTACCATTTAATACAAGGATTTGTTGGGACTCACAGGGTAGCCTGTTGTCATCTGTCTGTTGAAGACTGTTTAGCAGATTCATACAAACACCATAACTCTTTTTTAATGCAGATATGTTTCATCTAAATAAAGAAAGAAAAAGAAACAGAAAAGATGTGAAAAATCTGACCCTCTGCCAAAACAGGTAACTGAATTCCCATTTCTGTCCTGTGAAACGATGCTGCTGCCAAGCCTTTTCCTGCTAACTGCACAGCAAAATTAGTGAAACTGTTAAAAAGTAATGGCGAAGTTGTTTGGAGCATTCAGCAACTGAGAATACTGCAATTCTTCATGTGCAGTCTTACAGGCTCTGTAGCTATCGCAAAATAAGGCCACTGATCAGAGTGCCCGTGAAGAGTGGTTGCCATGGCAACCTCACAGTTTATCAAGCTTTAGGCAGTGAAGAGAAAGAGGTCTGTCTTGCGTGCACACATGTGCACACATGTGCACACACGTGCGCGCACACACGCACTCACACTATAGGCCTACAGCACAATAAGATGGAATACATGAACACTTGACTGGTAATGAATCTGCATAGCTTGTCTTATTATTTTCAGCTCTCAACAACATGAGATTAACACGTTAACTGAAAACATGCTTCTATAAGTAATTCCATCAGTCAACTTCTATTGTGGTTAGCAAACATAAATATATAAAGCCTACATACTGAGGCAAGCAGGTGGCAAGGCGACAGGGTGATTAGAGATTAGCTGCATGACTGGAGGCTTGCCGATTTGATCCCTGCAAAGACCAGAATTTACTCAATGTTACATCCCGATGTTTTGGCTTATTCAACCATACTGTAACAAGATACAATTAAGGATTTTTCAGTTACCCAATCAGAATCAAAATTATAAATGAAGCAGATTAGAAATTGTTTGGTACAACCCAGTATTGTTGATATTGAGTACCACAGCTATAATAGAAATCTCAGTTTGCAGTGAAATTGAATGGATCAATTACTAGAATAATTTGATATTTTCTTGCAAAGGCTTAGATAAGAACATCTATACCGCTCTCATGCTTGTGTGTTGCGATGCGAAGCTCACACCAGATTGGAGTCAAAGGAAAATGGCTGAATGGACTAAATATGTAGACGAGTCTGCTTTATCTGTTCCTGTGTTGCAAGCATTTTCTTTGTCTGCATCTCTTCTCTCTCTCAGACACACACAGTTTTGTATGTCACTGCCATTTAAAGGCGCCTTTTTGCAGATAAATGCCACTATGTAGTTTAAGTAGTTTGACGGCTGCCTGTATATATAGCTTCATGTCTAAAAAACGTTGCCAGCAAAAAGTATGAAACACATGCACACTCAGTGTAGTCAGCCTAAGTACATTTTGCAGTGATAAAGCAGCTGAGCTCACAGCTAATGGAGTGACATCGTAGATCAGAAAAGCAACAATTTTGAAACCAGTTTGAAGTGTTTACCCTTCTTAAAATATTTCAGACTTATGTTGGTATGCAACCGAGCTGACATGGTAATGCTTGAAGGACTGTGTGGATTATTTTTATCTCACTAATTGGTGAGAGCAAGTGTTTTAAGGCCCATTGGAAGGTAAAACATGCTTCATTTCTACCCCTTCCTTTAATTATGCTTTTTTCTGAGGTTATACTAACTGAGAACCTGTGACAGTATCATAATTCCTAAATGGCCACTTGAGACTGGCTACAAAAGTTAGGCAGCACTCATGGACTCTCATGTTAAAATGATTCATTTAGGAACAATTAAGAAAAAAAACATGATAAAAACTGCTGCACAAGAGGGTTTGTTTGTTTTAGTTTTAGCGCTTACCTGTCTAAACTATATTAAGGCTTACAGCTGCAACATAGCTGTGAACCTACAGTAAATGAAGGCAGGGTACTGACACAGGTTCATGACACAGACCCTGATCTTCAACAGGTAACAAAATCAATGATGAGCAGTCAGGTTTGCAGCACTGTAGCCTCCATTTCTAACTGTGCACGTTTCTAGAATGAATGAATGCGGCGGCAGCTTTAAGGTCTCTTTGTTCTGGCATCTTTGTTTTGTCAGTATTGTATTCAAATGTAAACACTGAAAGAAAGCTCATATGTTTGCCCTCATTAGCACAGATATTGGTGTTAGCACGTGGGACCGTGGCTTCAGGTTTACATTATTAACTGGTAAATATGTGACAATGTGTTCCATTACAAGTCTCCATTTCTACCTGTACATGTCTCTTCACTGGTAATCACTTTGAAGTCTGAGCTGCTTTTCACCCTTTTGTGTTCATACAGAAAATGACATTACCTTTCAGGTCATTTCACGGAGTAACTTGAAAGTAATGTAACAAGTAATGTAACTTAGTGTACTGTAAAGTATCTAGCAAAATATTATACATTACTTCAACCTCCAACAACCTCTCGCCAGAGAAACTGGAATACGAATTCTTCCTCAGCGATTGCTGGCCACCAGGGGGTTACTGATCAGCCTCTGGACATGTGGGACTGAAGCTTTAGCAATCAACTTCACAGTGACTGCACATTTTCCCTAGCAACCAGTGGTTACCAGGTAGTTACCCTCCAGTTTCTACGCCTGTTTGACCGGGTATTTACTGGCGAACTTTGCCAAGATTCGCTAACACATTAGAACTTTGTGGCACCAAAATGGCCACAATGTCAAACTCAAAGGTTTAAAATGCAAACCACGGGGCATGCCATGGGTAAGACAGGTTTGAGAGCATGTGCGATTGGTGCCTTCAGCTAGCTACAGGTTGTATATCACCTTAACAGATTCAATAAATATTTCAAATGCAGGCCGGTAGAGCAGGCACAATACAAAGTGTGTGGCTTTTACAAACTGTGACAAGCCCGACACAATACTGTTATATGATGAAGCTACAAATGTGCTTCCCCAGTCAACTTCATTTGACACACTGTTAATGAGAAATAGCATAATAAATTATTGTGTCACCATGTAAAATAAATGAGAGAATTTCAATTTTGCGACTAGCAAACATTTTTAGACACCCTGAAAGATGTGCCTAATCTGCACCGTGGTTGGCATTTTACCGCAGGTCTGCTGTCAGGTCTGCTCTCAGTGAAGCAGAATGATTAAAGAAGCAGCAAAGTAACACTTAACACAACACCTTGACAAGCAGACGCTGGTCTCACCGCTTCAGACATAAATAGGTCTAATCTGAAAACACACACGCACACACCAGGATATCTGCTGAAAACGGAAGCGACAAAACAAGCGTTCTGTCATACACGTAAATATCATAATCTCTCTTAAAGAGCGCTTTGGCAAACTTTACAGTGGCACAGGTAAATGGCGCCAATATCAGGTGCCAAAGACAATTTATCACGCTAGAGCAAACACTTGCCAAAAGGCTGGCTTTCTTACATCATGCATATTTTACCCACATTCTCACACCAATCTTTAACGGTGCCATGCTGAGTGCATCATGTGTTAACTGTTTGCACGACTGTCGTCAAGTCAGGGAACAGCAATCATCTTTGAGCAACATACACCAGAGCGGCGACTGGATTTGGTAGAGATTTTTTCAGTTCTCAGCAACTGTGGAGATCACCTGACTTGCTCTAGAGCACTGAAGCATTTGTAATGCTGAGAGAAATACTCCAGTTTATTTGGTTCTCACCGTCATGCTCCCTACTGCACAAACTGTATTCAAATGTTCCTGATGTCATTAGCTAAAAATGTCTTCTTAGTACTGACATGTTCAGCCCTGTCCTTTCATATCCAGTGATGTCAGAGAACATCTCTACAGTTTGCCGGCATACAAGCAAAACCAGCCGTTTTGATTACAGTGGATTTATTGACTGCCGCGGATAGAGAAAATTATGTCAACAAACCAAACTTCAGTCATGGGAATTACTTGTTGAACCCTGTGAAAGAAGTCTCACTTGACTGATCATTAGCCTCCGTTTAATAGTTGTGGTTAGAATAAATGACATATCACAGGAACTGTAAAACCAAGAAAACCAATTAAGACTTAAAAGTCACTGAATAGCTATAATTATTGTGTGTATTCAAGTACAGTAATAATGGGCTTGCTACTACTAGACTCGGTGAAGAAGTGCTCTTCTCGTGTTCATTTATACTGCCTTAAGGCAAACACAATATCCATGAAGGGAATTCTTTAAAAACTTGCAGTGAATGAAGTGTTTGCAAACCTTAACAGAATGCTTTTTCACACAACCTGCATCTAACATGTTAAAGATTTTAGCACCTGTATTTTTAACAGGGTTCTTCAGGTTTTGTTCAATTATTTACTCTTACACAGATGAAATAGTCGTGTAGAGATGTGAAACGTGCACACAAATCTCCCCAGTTCGAGTCATTGTGCTTTTATGTTTGAGACCCTGAGGCATTCATGGTCCACAGAGGAAGAATCCACAGCCACTGAATTCACGGGTGTGTCTTGAGGGGGTGGGCGACGGTGGGCCGCTCACCTACCGACCCACTAATGAATAAGCGACCCAGTATCACGGCAAAGCGTGTAATAGACACGCCGCTCCCACTTTGCTTCTTTGCATACAGAAGTTGCTTCACCAGCAGGAGGAGAAATATAACGTATTTAAAACCAAGAAGTTGGTAGAGAGCAAATAACATATCAGGTACATTTAAGGCTCCTTAATCACCAGAAACGATTAAGCTAGGTGGCTAATCTAAAGGGAAATCAGAGTGTAGTCATTTTAATTAATGATTTGTTGTTTTTGTTGTTTTTGTTTTTTTATTGTCTATTAATTTTAGTTGTATTGATGATGTATTTGGCTTCTGTGAAAATATATGTTTTATTGTAAAATGTATGTATTGTGATTGTAAGCCCAGAAGGGACAATGGTTGAAAATTAGCAATAGCTATAAACGTACGTGCGTTACATCAGTTTCATGTTTTGTGCTTGGACACTGTCCCTTTTAAATAAAAAAAAACAATAATAGAAATAATAAAATACCTCCTTCTGCTCTCACTGCAACTTGTGTATTTTTAAGTTATGCTACTTTCTGCTTCCACTCTTTACTATATTTTGAATGTAAATATTGTACTTTGTATTGCATACTTGTTATTTACAGGTTTTAGTTAGAAAATGAAAACAACATTATATCGAAACTCTTGTACAGCTCTTATCACATAAAGTGAGCTTGAAGCATGCCCAGTGGTTTCTATGACATTTTCTACACTGTCTTTATTTTTTATTAAATACCACCCCCCATCATGTCCTTGGGCCCGCCTGTGTCCCATTCATTAAAAAAATCCTGAAAGCGACCCTTACTGAATTAAAATTAAATCAATGGAAGCAATATCTTCTATTACCCTGCAGTGAGGCAGTTTCATGCCTGTGTTTTGGTAATTTACTCCTATATACGGTAAAGCTAATGCTGGGGCAGTATGTGCATTGTTCATAACAGAAATTTTGTCTGTCAGAAGCACTGCACTTTATGCATCGTTTTTGTTTTTTTAGCGTTATAACTGCAAAGACAATGCAATTTAAAAGACAGTATTTTTAAAAACAACCCAGGGATATGAAAGATCAGGTTGATTTGCTGCCTCTGTACAGCGTGATATTTAACACAGCACCTTAAGTAATCATGGCGTTTTCAGAATATGACAAAGCCTTCCTGTCAGGAGGCAGACAGACTTACATTCCCGAAATTCATAGGCAATTATTGCTTCCTATTTATAGATCTTTTCCAGGGCTTTTAATACTGTTGATCACACTATTCTCCGACAGATATTACTTGGCACAGAAGCCGTGGTGTGTACACGATGACAGACTCAGTTTGATGTTCTCGCTTCAATGATTTCTATCTGTCTTCAAAGGAACTCTGCGGCTGTGCGCTTGAATGTGCTCCTTTAACCATTTCAGCTGTTAATCTGAGTCACAATGTCAAATGTTAATCTTTAACAACAGACTGATGATGCAGCTATGTGGCTTTGCTAATGACGTTGATGCACTTAGATCTTTGACAGCGTTTCATTCTCTATAAGCTGCATCCAGTTTACTGATGAAACTAAATGTTTGCTTTGTTTTCTCTTTTGTTTGTTAGTTTTGTTGGTTTTAGTTGTTTTGTTTTTTTTAAAGAAGAAATTCCAAAAGAGACGAGTTTTCCTTTTAAGGTTGTACTTTCAACCTGTGCTGAATTCAACTTGCTATATGTTCATTGTGATAATAGAGTGAATGCACTGAAATTCACATATTTAAAGAGCATAATAGGTCTGCACTGTCTTTTTTCTTTATTATTTGTTTTTGTTTTTTTTAGGTTTATTTTAAAAATTTCTTTGTTTTTGTTTTAATGACATCCATTGATAAATATTACTTTCCAAAAAGTGCTTGAATTTAGAACCACGTTGCAAAGAAGTCTGAAAGGACACCAAAAAAATGGAAGGACTGCTTTTAATACAACATTTTGTATGATTTGATCATTGTGCTTTTACCTGAATTTCTTTTCCGTTTTTTCCATCTATTGTACAGTGCGAATACCACGGTTCAGAAATAGTAGACCAGACTAGATGGATAAATGTTCTTCATAAACCTAATGTTACGGAAAATTGGGGTCAGTTGTAATATTTTTTTCACTTTTTTTATCATAGCTCATAGACTACTTAAAACATAGCCATCTTTTGATATAAGAAAAATACACGTGCACCGAGTGTTGTGATATTTTGATACCATGATAGCATTTACAGGATATTGTTTTATAGTGATATCATACATGAAACTGTTACTCAATAAGGCCCATTTACTAGTTGTTTTTCTCTTTCTCTCTGACCCAAGAATTAATGTGTAAGACTCACAGGCTGGTACCCCAAGGTCGAAAACACCACAGAGACGAGACCACTTCCTTACTCCCATCCTCCCTTTTTCTTTATCTCTTAGAAAAAGGCTCGTTAAAGGCCAGGTGGTTTGTTTCAGAATTCACTAATGAAAGAACTCTGTATTCTGTGTCTAGGAGTGTATTTTGCTGGGATGATCATAAATTGTAGCTGAACTGATAAACTACACACAGGATACTTCTTTGCTCACAAGGCAGGAAGACGTTTCCTTATTTGGTCTGTACCGGTTTGAACTGAGAACTTGCTGACACACGAACCTTTTTTTCCTCTATATAAGCTGTTATGTACTAAATAAACCTTTGAGTCGATTGGGAAGACAACCTAAAGCAGTCTCTGTTTTCTTGTTCTCCCAAGCTGCTCCCGAGCTCGTACTAACACGCTGAATGGCATACCTGAGTGTTACTTTAAATAATTAGGAATCTTAGAAGGAAAGGACAGAACTCTGCTTATCGCTCGTGCCTTGGAGGGAAAACCGGGATGGACATTTTTTTCCTTCACCGAGTACAACTGATATATTTTTACTATTACGCACAAAATAATATTCTATGGAAAACTGTGTCCTTGATAGATGCTCCAACACTGAAAAAAGCTTCATATTAATCCACTGTGGCAATGTGCTTTGTTTAAGCACACCAGTACATCTGATCGAGTTACCTTTATCATAGTTATTTTGTAAGGTTAGACTCCAGATGTCAGACATATTATTCAACTACTTAAAACAAACTATGCAGGCTAAATGACAATGAAAGAAATGTTGGTAAGTTTTATACGTTTTGTTAATGTCTAACTTTGTATGCACATAAAATGCCTATATTAGACTTTATTTTATACAGTAAATATTTATTGATAAGCTCCTTTATTAAATAAAACATTTCAGTGTAAGATGTCCATGAGTCAGGTTTACTAAGCAAAAGCTGGGTTTTATTGTGAGAGAGAGAGCACAAAATATAGGGACTAAAATATTTAAACTAAGTGAGCAAATGGATTTACTGATGTTGCAACGTACAGTTAACTGCTAATGGCACTGATATTTGACACCCCCAAAAAAGGGTGTGTCTTAATTTTTCAGCTTTACTGAAACGATCTGCCTGCGCTTGCATGTAGAAAACTTTTTTAAATGACCTGTAAAACCAACCACACTATTTTACTGTTACTGTGCAGCAGCAGCACTGTGCTAAAATTCTTCTTGTCTACAATTGTTTTTGTCATCGACTAACCAAACGATTCAATTCATGTGAGTTTAAAGCTGCAGTCGTCTAAACTTTGGGCAGCAGAACCAAAATCCTTTACGTCCATAAGGGTGCACAGACCTCGCTCCTGTTCCAGAGCCAGAGAGAAAGCCCTGCTGAGCACGTGCAGAGTAAGGGCCTACTCACACTGGGACACCTGCCTCGTCCATTCCCTAGTACAATTGTCCCCCCACCTCACTCCCCTGCTGGCCTGCCGTCACACTGCGCTAACGATCCAGCCCTCAAAAGCTTCGGATTGTCTCAGCATCCTAAATCTTCTCTTTTGCTCTCGCGCTCTCTTTCACGCACACATTTTCTTTTTAAAAGAGCTCCTAAATGAGGTTTCTACTTCTTGTATTCTTCGATTTAAATGGGACCGTTTTTGGAAGCTCACATGCATTTTTAATTTAATACAGCAGGGAAGGCATAGCTGCGTGGGTGCAGTTAGTGATCACACTGCATGTGCTCCACCATGCCCGCTTACTTTACGCTTAAGTGGGCATACTGTGGGTGAGTAACACACTCTAGGCTTACTTGTGCGTTGTACGTAGGTATGGCACTAATGTATAGACTTTGGGTGAGAGATGAGTACAGTTTCACCCCTCTAGCTTGTTTCTTTTGGAGAAAGTGAGACTGTTACAATTGCCTCCAGCCTTCAGCACCTTATATATCTCCAGTTTATGCAAATGTGATCCAGTGCATCCTTGATGAAAAGAGATTTCAGTATCTCATAATATTCAGGTGAACTGTTTTCACCAAGCAATAAAGTTATAAACCTCAAGGCAGAAGGGAAAATATTATCAAGAACAGTCATCTGTTTAAAAAAGAGCACTTCTTCTGTACTGCCGTAACCTTTGAACTCTTGGCCTGTGTTAATTAGAGGTCAGTTTTTTCATTGAATAGCAAAAAGTAACCGGGCAAAGTGAGCATGTTCACGCACAAACTGAAATGATTCCCTTTTTTTTCCTGTGTACGTTCTCTTCTTACTCAGCGGCCCACCTGGCCACTGCAAGCTTAATTCTTTGTCGTGTACATGCTTGTACAGCACACCACCCCTTTGTTCTCTGTGAATTAATACTTGCCGCTTCACTGTTAATCTATAGGGACAATTTTTAAAGAGTTCCTTCCTTTCATCTGATGTTTTCATTATGATGCAACATGGAAATTTCTGTGCAACCTCTGAGATCTGAATAGATTTAAGAAGGGGAACTGGCAGAAGGGGGAGAAAAATGTGATTATTTCAACCAATTTCTGGGTTTGTCTGTGATAGTGTGTGTCGAGTTGCTTGCGGGCACAAAAAATGAGGATGGTGTTCTGTTAACTGTGGGCAGTAAAGTTGATTTGCACATTTCAGCAGCATCACAATTATTGTAACAAAGGGTTGAAGCCTAGTCTAAGACTGTTTCCTTTCCTAAGACATTCCAGACATTGAAACGTTTGCACTGGGAAGATGATCCTTTCCAGTGTCTTTGAGTCCTTTATGCATTACATTGTAACTTGATTGATGTATGAGAACCATCTCGAAATGAGCCATGCAAAAAATGTTTGGATTTCATTCAGTTTAGTTCACTGTGACCTCCATTTACCACGGCTCTGTAGTATTACCTTTGAGCCTGCACACAGTATCTCTCCCTCTGTCGCCCACCAATTCGAGAGAGGTTAAAAAAAAGTTGAAATTTGCTGTACTTGGTGTCCTTCAGTGAACACCCATGAGGCTCAATATTTGGAGTAAAAAAAGTGGTGAAAATGGATTAATTACAGCAGTCACTTTCCACTTGCAGCCCAGGGGACTCACCATAGGACAGCAAGACTCACCTAGTCTCCCACCGCTCCTTCCATCTGCCATGTCACACCTACTGTTTACAGCCGGTGCACTACAGCTCCTCAAGCCCACAGGGCACAGGGGCAAATTTGAAATACCTGGCTTGGTACAGGATGCCTGAAAACTCTGAGAGCAAAAGAAAGGTGATGGTTAAGGGTCGCATGAGGTTGAGGTTGAGGTTAAAGTGGCTCGACAAGACCTATGAAGCTTACCAATGTGTGTGTGTTTGCGCACCCGTGTGTGTCAGCTGCTCCCTGTGAAAGCACCACAGGATTTGCTATATCTTTGGCAGTAACCTCCCTAACAGAGAGGGAATGTCAGCGTGGCAATGCAATGTCCTCCTGCCTCTCTGTGACTTGTCACTCACCCAGTGGGCTTTTTTAACACACTTCATTCTCCCTTTTTCTCTGGTCCTGTAGGGATTTTCAACATGTCTCTCTAGTGAGTGAAGCATATTGATGGACATTCAAGCGTTCTTGCACCAATGCCTTCACAGTATCCCACATTGACCTGAATTGAGAGTGGAACACCTAGAAACATGACCAATGGTGTCAGAATTCAGCGCATCATAGCTTTTTCAAGCTTTCGAGGCGCATGAAATCATCAAAAGAACCGAATCATTCCTCTGTAAATGATTGCATTTTGCAGAATAACTATTAAAAGGACATTATGCAATGTGCAACTTGGCCAACCATGTCTCCTAGAAATTGCATTCATAGTCTGCATTTAAGTGTTAGTTAAAGTGCTTGCATAGATTTTATGGATGCACAGACTGGCATAGTGTTGAATCCTAAGGACCACTTTCACTAAGGTGGTAGTTTAGCAGTGCTACCTCGCTGTTTGTGGATGTTTTTTTTATTTTAAAGGTGAGGTCAGTAAATACTTCTTGTACAATACTGACAAAAGCAAACTGGCTCTTCAGATCGTGGGTAGGAACTCAATATCGTTGCCTTTATTTTACCAGGAAGTCTGCTTGAGATCACAATCTCCTTTACAAGATAGCAGCCAAACTGATATATATAACATAAAATACAAATCCAAAATATCTAAATATCTACGACATAAAACATTAAAATAGCTTCTCAAAAGAAACATCTACAAGTCTCCTTCACTGCATTCGTTATTTTGCCTTTAAATTCATCAAAAGAAGCGTAAAGTATTCCATGTTTAAGGTGGATAGTAAGAAAATGCTGTTTCCCCAGATCTGTCAGGACTGTCAGGCACATCAAAAAGCAACCGTTTAGATGAGCGTAGCTGGTAACTGTTGCTGGGACAGACAATTTTTAGTTAGAATCGATTTACAGAGAAATATACCAGTGTTGTTTTCTTAGAGTGGTTAGTGATGGACAACCCACCAAATCATAAATGCAGTGGTGAGTCAGACACTTTGAACTCACAATAAAATGTAGAGATGAATATTAAACTATACAGAGAGTAACACAAATATGTATTTAGTTACAAATTAAAGATATGGAAGTGATATACAGTAGCATTAACAAAAGAATTACTTTTTAAAAGGAAGCATTATTTGTTCTGAAATCTAAACTGCATCACTAATCTCCCATGAGATCCTATCAACACCTAACCATCCACACTCAACACAAGAATATGAAGTTGATACACAAGAAATCATTATTTTTGCTGAGGATATCAAGAATGATTTCAAATTCATACAGGGATCATGGGTCCTACTGACTGATTCACCTACTTGAACAATGTGAATGTGAAACATGAGGCCCCAGTTCACACTCAGCGCTTATGTGTGAACACAAAACGTAACAACCCAAAGCAAAGTTGAAAACCAGCCGAAAGAACGAGTAGAAATGGAAAGTAGAAATGTAATGCTCCAAGCCACACTCCTCATAACTGCTTTTGCTACCTGATGAAGGCCAGGCTCCGTCTGCAGAGCTGGGGTTGCTCAGCTTTAGCATCATTCTGGGTTCTTTGCTAGCTTTGCGCTAGCATGCTACCTGATGCTTGGGAGGAAATTTCCGTCTCGGATGCAGTTTGCACTTTACCATCGCACTCTTGGTCCTTCTTGAAATCAAAATAAGAGTGACGTCCATGTCTACACTCTTGTGTAGATAGCGCCACCGTCTTCCACCTCTGTGCTCTCAAACCGTTCTATCGTGCTGAAAGCTTTATAATACACGTAATGGCATAGTTTCAACTGTGACTACTGAATTTAGCACAGTAACACACTACAATGTTGGGTTACTGAAAAATGTAAATGTGATTACAGTAATGCTATACTTTGGAAGCCATTGCACTGATTAATGGTATAGCTTTAATGGTTTAGCTTGCTAAACAGAGCTAGCTAAAAATAAATCACAGAATGGAAACCAGGCAGCATCATGAACGATGTGTATATTTTTGGTGACATTTTTTAAGGAGCAGGTTTGACTTAGATTTAGCATCATATCAAGGAATTGTATTATCATCAGCTGGCATCTGGAATAGCAGGTCATGCTGGCATTTAGATTCCATCATAAAAGTCATCACTTTGAAGATGACAGTCAGTTGCTAGCCTACATTCTCGTTGCCTAGGTAACCCTCTAATGTATTTACTACCTTGTCATATCTCTGTTTGGGGTCTCATTCATCCAAGTCATTGTAATTTCAACTGCTTGAAAAGAAGGCAATTGATCTCCTTTAGGTTTGTGAAGCCTCTCATCCAAGACGCTTCCTCAGCTCTAAAATAGCTGAAGAGAGTCCCAGGTATTTAACCCCTAGAGGCGCTCCTGTGGGTCATTAACCCACTATTAATCATGTTAGTTGTCACATGAGCCAAGGTGTGAAAATAGGCACAGGCCACTGCCGTCACTACAGCCAAGGTGTGAAACCTCTGTAAGACATTGCCCCGCTCTAATATCATGTGAGCTATTGAGGTCACTTGAAGCAAGGTGTGAGTGGGGATTGACATCCCTGAGAAGAGATCTCAAGTCTGCTTTGGTGGTGGCTGATAGCTGGTGTCTATGTCCACTGTGAAAGACTATCACTGAGAGAGCGAGAGAGAGAGGGGGGGTTGGTCAGCACAGTAACCTTGCAGCAAAAACGTCCAAAGTAACCTGGTTACCCCCACCCCACACCCCCATGCAGAGCCCACATGCACCACCATCACCCACGTGGGCTACAGCGTCCCCCTGCAGTCCCACAACATGCTTATTAGGTTAACTGTTAATTCTAAATCTGCCATAGGCGTGAATAGTGTGTGTTCTGTGTTAACCTTGCAATAGACTGTGCAAGGTGTACCCCACCACTTGCTCCATTACAGATAGCTTAACTCCAATCCACCCATAACCCTCACACAGGATGGGTAGATGGATATCTCTGTGTTATTATACGGACTTTACAATATATATAGTGCCTTGCTGCAACTGTTGTTGTGATTTGGCACTATATGGATAAAATTGAATATTGGAGGGCTGTGAATTTCTTATTAGCTTTTTTTTCTTCTCCATATTGGTTGGCCTTCGCAGGACTACCGGCATTTATGCAAAAGAAAGCAAAATGCCTTAATGTACCTTTAGAAAGCCTGTGTCTGTTCAGTGCCTGTGTTGTATCACAACACAATTAAACTCCAGCAGATATTTTGCTTATTATGAACATATTAAGCTGGGGGATGACAGGATTCTCACTTAATGTTTTAACAGCTGCGTGTGCACAGCAATAAGGTGAGGGAGGTAGGTGAGGGGAAACAGAGACAAAAGCTTGCTTTGTTTTTAACTCTGAGGGCGAGAAAAGAATGACTTCTGTAGCAAATCGATATTAAGTCTGCCATGAATTCTATTGTGTTTCACTGACAGCAAAGGTAAAACTCCACATCGCGCCCTCACTGTGAGATGAAGCCCTCCCCTTTGCTCAAAATGGAGCCTCCAGGCAGACTTTGTCAATCGAGCGGTTTGAGTGTTGCCCTCACTGCTAGCAGAAATCAACTCTGACACACTGCACTGGCTCTTCTCCCCATGACTGTGTGTGACACACTGCAAAAGCTCCTGGAATACTGGGCCATCATATTATCGAAATAA
This sequence comes from Rhamphochromis sp. 'chilingali', assembly GCF_963969265.1. Lineage (NCBI taxonomy): Eukaryota > Metazoa > Chordata > Actinopteri > Cichliformes > Cichlidae > Rhamphochromis > Rhamphochromis sp. 'chilingali'. The sequence continues at coordinate 41,644,484 of NC_137932.1, read as the reverse complement.
ACACTGCAGGTGCGTCTGTCTAGCAAGCAGACAACAGACGTCACAAAGAGGGCTGAGAGAAACTCAGATTATTGACACTTTTATCCACGAATGTCAAACCGACTCTGAATTACTGGGAAAATGCTGTTAATGCCATAAAATAAACAAAATGCAGCATTCTGCTTTCTTTAACACATGAACAGTAACATCAGAGCTTCATCAGCTAAAGCCACTAAACATTATTTCTGTCAGCTGGCCAAACGTTGTAATGAAACTTCAGGTAGCAGAAATGAAAATCCCCCAATAAAACAAATTTAATCTTAATCTCTGTTAATGATGACCTCTGTGGCTGCTGGTTCCAACTCTGCTCATACGATTTCATGAAAACTGACAGCTGCCCTTGAGAAAGAACATTTTATTTACGTTCTCAGATATTTTTAGCTTTAACAATGTCGTCTCTGCTTTTGCTTCAAGAGATCTGCCATTGGCTCTTCTGAATGTCAAATTAATGTGCAGCTTTTGTTGGAATTAAAATAATAAGAAGAAAATAATGGATGTAAAAATGTGTCTGTTTTTGTCACAATATATATTGAAAACTCACACATCCTTCTGATAGCAACAACTTCTACCTTAGTTTGATCTATGTCTCTTTTCAAATTAAGTTTTAGTTTTTTCAAGAGATTATCCAGCAAAAAAATACAAGGTAATAATAATGCTGATTCCATGATTTTCTAACCGTATGATACGTCTACCATAGCTTAAATCCAATAACAGGCATGTGCATGAAGTGGGAAGAATGCATTTTCTAGCCATAAAAGTGTTACTTGAAAAAGACAGAGTTGGGAAGAGGCTGCAGTTTGTCTTTTAAATATAAAATCATGTGAAATCAGGTCTTTATGCCGTCCTGTAAAACACAAAGTGCACCCTAACTGCTTTTATAGGAATTAAGAGGTTAAGTAACAGCCACACAGCAAAATCTCCAGTGTTAAATTAACACTAGAGAGTGTCTATATGGGTCCACTCCTCTGAGTGTTAAATACAACACTGTTGAGTGTTAAATTAACACTTTTGACAGTGTTATATGTTTAAAAGTAACCTAGTCAGTTTAGAAGATTAACAATGGCTAACACCGAGCAGTGCTGATTTTCTAACACTGGAAAATAACTCAAAATGTTAGAAATATTCCAGTGTTAGAAAATCAGCACTGCTCAGTGTTAGCCATTGTTAATCTTCTAAATTGACTAGGTTACTTTTAAACATATAACACTGTCAAAAGTGTTAATTTAACACTCAACAGTGTTGTATTTAACACTCAGAGGAGTGGACCCATATAGACACTCTCTAGTGTTAATTTAACACTGGAGATTTTGCTGTGCAGGTGCTGCCAGTCAGATACGCTTGATTAACTGATCATCAACAAGTGCAAGCTCCTCTATGAAAACAGATGTTTTTGGCATTCTGCAGGTCTGGAGCATTCAGGTATGTGTTAAAACACAACTACAGTCTACCCAGGGGTCGATATTCTCAGCAATTTCACCCCAAGGTCAGACTGTGAAATGCTCACAGACATGGCAAAAAAGCCAAGAGCTACATCGAAGACTCTACAGACCTCAGTTAGTATGTTCAATGTTAAAGATGTGACAATACAATTAGAAAAAGACTGAACACGTATGTCAAAGCATGCCGTAGTCAAATGTGAAGCTATCTGCCCAACAAGGATGGCTGTGCAGCAGGACAATGTTTCAAAGAAAGGCAGCAAATCTACAAAAAATGACTGAAAAAGAAAAAAATCATGTTGTTGCAATGGTCCAGAGGTGACAGAGGCGCAGAGGTGAGAGTGCTTTGGTGCAACTGGTCCTCTATCCTAATCGAGAGTTTGTTCACCCCGGTCGGCTCGCTGAATGTCGTGTTTCTTTATGCAAAAAGACTTGAAAGACTCTGAACACTTGAGAGACGGCTGAACTGACCGAACTGTCAGGTTCCTCCATGATTAAGATTATGACCACTGGCTCGCAGGTCATTTGGACTCTTTGTGTGAGAAAATTGTAGATGCAGCACCTAATTTTAGCTTTCGCTTATAACCTGCAGCATCAAAACCGAAAGTCTGTTGGAACTTGTGTTAATTCACAGCCACTTTGCTCTCTCCTCTTCTTTTTGACAGGGAAGTGGTGAAGACTAGTATTATTTCCCTTGTTTACTTCAGTTGGCAAGTACAACCAAAAGCAGCGCAGTTCTCTTTGTGTCAGAGGCTTTTTGTTTGTTTGTTTGGGGTGTTTTGCACATTTTGCATGCAAAGCAATATATCTCTCTGTAGGTCAAAATTTGTATTGAACATTTAGGATTTTTAAAACACTGAAAAAAATGTATCTTGTAGCAGTAGAGGCCATTTATTGGACATTAAGGCCCACAAGTTGGAGCAAAGGGGGTCTAAATACCAAAGACATTATTATTATTAATATTAATTGGGCAGCACGGTGGCATGGTGGTTAGCACTGTTGCCGAACAGCAAGAAGGTCCTGAGTTTCCTTTCTGTGTGCAGTTTGCATGTTCATGTTAAACAAACTGTCATTTTTTTTGCATCTTCTCAATACCAGGTGAAGTGTATGAGATTACTGTTAAAATGAAGAACACGACTCACTGTTGAATATTTTATAGCAGCAATAATCTCATGAGCCAACTTGTTCTGAAAGGATTTTTGGAAATGCTCTTAAGGGATCGTAAACATAAACACGTCAATACCCTTGAAAAAGATGAAGGATATAGATATGTTAATGAGGGGAACTACCTTTTCAGCTTTGAAATGATGACAGAAATAACCCTCAGAAGACCTGAAATTAGTCTGAGTGATCATAGTGTGATACAGAGAGCTATCAAAGAAATGTGTTGGGCTCATTGTTTGGGAAAACTACGCCCGATGGAGCGTACCACAGCATTCATATCAGAGCTTTACCCTCTAATAATCTAAAGTACTGTGTAGCCGATGTGCTGTAAGTGAGACTATGTCTCCACATATAGCATTTTCATTGCTGTGAAATGTAAAGCCATTACACTAAGGAACACTCTGCACAATATTAAATTACAGTTTACGAAATCCATCTCAGCTGGCAACTACCGCTTACATCTAAGTGGTTCCCTATATTGTTCTGGGGTGATATGTCAGGGAAAAAAATCCTCTGCTGACAGAGTATGCAAACACTTGAGCTAAAAATATTACAAACACTGAATGTGACATATGAAGTGAAGCCAGAAAGATATGAGGGCGGGAGGAAGAGAGAGGCAAAGAATGACACAGAGATAAAAACAAAAAACCTCAGTCTATGGGATAATAACTGTACATACATTGTTAGCATATCATCCTTACAGTGAACCCAAAGAGATAAAGTGCCATTACAGTAGAAATCCCTGCTGCATCCAGATGTCAGAATCTGCTGTTTCGCTGTTCTCTGCAGAAGCTCCTCTGAAGCCTCTGTGTCTGTTGATTTCAGGGAGCCATCACCTCCTTGCCGGTGGTGAAAGAAGAAACTGAACCTGTATTTTCCTGTCTCTGTGCCCTGTGGCAGTGTTAAATTTGATGTTTCCACTCTTATACCCTGTCTGCCAGGAGCATGGTTTGTTTTGAAAGATTGGGTCAGCAAAGGAGCAGCTTAAGATCCCCTCTGCTTAAACAAGGGGCCTGAGCATTTTCTAGACAGATCTCAAACCCTGGGTAAATGATCTGTGCCAGCAGCGCTGCTCCTTCTGCATAAACACGGGCCGTTGTCAGACATTTTTACAGTCCTGTTCTTGCACTTGTCAAACTTGACACAGTTTGATTAAACTTGTCAACGCCGTTCGTCTCCTTAGCTTCCGACTGGTGGCGAGTGCAATAACCCCGAGATGAACCCGCCGCTGCCAGTCCCTGCCACTCACCTCGGGTCACTCTCATAGTACTGTGCTTTGTTCCTTAGCTGCCATACAGCTAACCTCAGCAGCAGTGGAAATACAGCATTATCATATTATTTATGAGGGCTGGCCTTCTGGGATGCAACTTAAGCAGGAATACCAATTGAGCTCTCCTGCCGTTCTGCTCCCAGGCCTGCCTCCTGGGCTAAGCACTTACACTTCTGCTTCCCGGGTAGGGTGTTATCTTCAAGCTGAGGTTCAGTGGGTGTTATTTATTCCCCATTTAAGCAGCTGCTGTGCATACACTGTACTGTAGTTGCTTTTCTCAGTGCCCTATATTTGTTACCAAGAGGCAAAAGAACTATAAACAGGACTCTTGTGTTTGAGATGGTCTTCTGTCTGATGATTCCCGGTTACTTTCCTTTGATATGAGGATTTGGTTAATAAGCCTGAGCCCCACTGTAGCTCCCTGGAAGCACCATAAGGATATGATCTACAGTCTGTCGTGGCTACAGACAATCTGCCAATCTGTTCACTGGGATGTGAAACACAGAGCCTTTCTCAGTGTTTGGACTGACAGATTAGATTGTTAGCGGAGAGTCATTATTTCCAGAATCGCACTAATCTGCAGTATCTGTCCGAAACCAAGACTTTTCCTCACCCTCCAGCCGCACAACATTGTTTTGGAATTCAGACTTTGAATGGAAGCAACAAACTGTGATTGAAAGGACGTCAATATCTTAATCACTGCTAACAGCGTGAGTCAGGTAGCTATTAGTCATTAATACCCCCTGGCTTTTTTGTGGGAGGCGGTTGGTGAGCCAGAGGGATATATTTGATGTTTTATGCTTTCGCAACTGATCATCGCACGATATCACAATCCCCTTCTCCAACGCACTTTAAATGCTGAGCCTATTCAAATTCCAACTCTGCTAATTAAAAAACACAGCCTCTGCTTTATCTCGCATGTCAAAACATTAGAAATACACTCTCTTTGAAACGTCCTCCGTTACGGCCAAATGAGCTGCCTGAAACTTAACAACGACCCGTGGCATAATAATCTGAAAAGTATACCTAGTTTAAAAATATCAAAAGTCATTTTAGCTCGGTATCTTTTCTTTCACCCCCAAAAAGAGCGTCTGAATTAAACTTCACCGAATAAATTTGCTTGGCAACCGCTACTGGTACTGTATCTCTCAAAAGCGACAGCACTGGCTTGCTTGAGTAAAAGGCTTTGAGTGGGTTGCTTTTCATGACAAAGAAATGGCCGAATGTGAAAAATTTACATGGCTGAATAGTCAAAGTGAAAGAAGCTCTTTTGTTTCACGGCGTTATTCAGAGACAAGAAGAACTTGTACCGAGTTGAGCTGGTGAATAACACCTTTTCTTTTGGTGGTGGTGGTAGTGTGTACTATAAAGCTCTACCATTTGCCTTTTGTAGCAGTTCCAGAATTCAGTTATGATTTTACAAATCTTTGCCCATCTTAGCCCTCCTGTCCTCCTTTTTTCCACAGCGGTCGTAACAAGCACATATCGTATAGGCTGTGTGCATGCCACCTAGGATGGATAAATGTCTTGCAGACACATTGCAGAAATTGCCTCATCCTCCTGTGAGCCTTTTTCTGTCCTCAACCACAATGTACCGAGAAGCAAAATGATACAGGGTGGGGAGTGGCATCTAAGGGCCCCAGCAGCATGTCTCCTTTCATGCCTCATTCATTCACTTTATCACCTCATTAGACGAATGTGAAGGTGTGGAGGAGAAACCTTGTCACCCTGAGACAGAAAGGCGGAGCCGCACTCCATCTTCTCCTCCCTCGGCTCAGCTCTCCGCTCAGCTTGCTAGCTGCATGCATGGTGAGCGTTGTTGGAGGTGGAGGGGGGTGCAAGCTGCCATATGAGCACACTTCATCAGGTGACACACAGCACAAATGGTTTTAGCTCTGGAGAGTCATGATTGTGAAGGGAATTAAGAAAGTTTTTTTTTTTTTAACTGAAATTATAGTTCTAGATCCCCATTAGGAGTCCACAGGCGTGGGGCATCTTATGCTGCACCAATTATAAATGTGCAATTAGGGGTTCCCTAAATAAAAAGGACTCAACTTCATCTGTAATTAGATTTTATTTTCTCATGTGTCATTTACTTACTGCAATTAGTTTGATGTTAATAAAATGATATTGTGCTTCGCTGTATTTCTTTGGCACATTCTAATTACTAATTTTAATAAACTCATTTAATTGCAGAGTGCAGCGCACTGATGAAGGCTTATTTCTTCTTCTCTTTCCTCTTACTTCTGCTTCTGTTACCGAGAAATGAAATCGCATTAAATCCCCGTGTACATATGTGAAGAAACACACTTTATGTTTACCGTGTGTCTCAACAGATTCTGGTTCCACATCTGTCTTAATACCCCTGCTGCTAAATCACCCAAAGCGTGGAAAAAATAGTTGTGCAGATCATACGGAGGGAATAAATCACACCTACTCCAGGTCTAGAAGAGAACATCGGTCAGAGCTGCCCTGGATACATAACCCAGATGAAATTATGCATACACACAAAAACACAGGTCGGCCTGTTCTTCACACACACACACACACACACACCAAAAACAGAAAAAGCTGCAATTTGTCTTTCCTTTTTAAGAACTAAAATAAGACTGTCGTGATCGGATGTGGCATTAATCACATGAATCATTTGTGCTGATTTGGAGAAGGCGAGAGGACAAACCATCATCTTCACTGCATCAGTACAAATGGAGCATTTCGTTAAACGTGTCAGGTGCTGTGTTGAGATTGTTTAGCTCCATGTCCACCATGTAGTGGGTTAGCCATTTTGAAGCGCTGTTCGACTTCTCAGCTGAAAAATTTCATTCACCACATAGTGCACCATGGCGTCAGTGCGCTGTAGGGGGCATGTTCTCCACCTTACATCGATCAGCTTAGACCATCGTGCGTCGTGAGCAAGAGAAGAAGAGTTGTCAGGTATGGAACTAATGTGATTTTCCTACCTGCTGAGTGTCAAGTGAGGATTGTACTATTCAGATGGCTCAGCCGTGCTGTGGCTTGTCTCTTCTACGTGAGTACAAAGATTGTTAAATATTGCCATTAAAATGCCTCCAGGATTCGTGTTTGAAAAGATATTACTGCAGAGATCTGAAGCATTTGAATCTTTTTGACTTTTCTTGAGTAGGTCAATGTTACTCAGATAGGGGTAAGTACAGGTGTTTGAGTATCTTGGAACAGTGCAGGTGGTATTTAGTGTGATTATAGGCTAATTATTACAGTGATCTTTAATAAAAGGAACCGAATACAAATGTGATTGAACAGACATTATCACACTTACTAGGAGAAAGAAGCCAAGTACTAATGAAAACTAAGAAAATGAATCATTTGTTTGTATAATTAGTAACAGCTTTGTAGAGAAAGCAAAGTGAAAAAGAAAACAAGGATCACTAAATCGCGTTAAACTTACGATCAAGACTCAGCGCAGCACAACTACAAAAAATCTGCTTGTTGACCTTATCTTTGGATTTTAAACATCTGTATGTAACATGTCTCGTTTGTTGTTTCGTGATGTTGTTTCATAAGGGCTCAGTCACACTAGAGTTAAGACAGGACTGCAGCCTCCTGGTGAGCAGGAATAATCAGTGGGTGCTTGCTGATTGCATTTAATTTTTTTGCAGAGTAGTTCAACGACTACTTTAAATTACCATGCAGGAGGCAACCTCTGTCCAGATATTCGTGGTTGTCATGATCCGAGTGAGTGTCTGGTGGTTTGTTCCCGGTTCCACACCCGCATCCTTCCACCTGTCGTAAATCAGTGGCTTTGAGTGGGATGGTTCTTAAGACCAGCTCAACCTGCCATTCTTCACCGGTTTATCAGCTACCTCATGGTGGTAACTAGGCCTCCGTGACTCTAGTTATCCAGGTTTTGCCCTGCACCCGTGTCTCCTTCAAGACTCTGATCCACTTACCTGCAACTCAGTCATCTGGATGCTGGACACTAAACCCTCCAAAAGTAAGCCTGCAAACTCACTCTGTTGAACCTCAGCTACTCACCGCTCTCACCTGCCTGCCCTCCTGCTTGCCGCACCACCACTGGACCTCTGGAAACAAAAGGTTGGAAGAGCAATCTCACTTACTCACCCACACACAGGTAGTAGCCTTTATGTGTGTTGGGTAGTCACTCTTAGACTGGTGAAGGTTTACATGTACTACTATCTAACTTCAAAATGTAGGCATATTGACAATATGTTGCAATCTCTCTGCAATCAATCTGCACAGGCTGTCTGCACAACATGTCTATAACAAGTCTTTTTAATAGGGGACTCAACTCAGCTGGTTGCCAGCTTGCATTCTGGTTATATATATATATATACAACCTGCAGTTAAATAACTGTTGTGCAGCAGCTACAGCTTCACTTGTGGAGGGATTTCTGAATTTCTTTTTCTGATCTATCACTTTTGGGCTCAATTCTGTATGCTAGCAGTTCTAGCATGCTAGCAGGTACAGTACTACAGTACTACAGTACTGTACCCTCTTTTTTGTCTACTAGAAATGATTTGTGCTGTCTAGCAGTACAAAAAAGGTGCGACATGACTGGCATATGTGACATTGTCCAGTATACTAAAGATCAGACTTAGCTGCACAAGGACACTCTGTGTACACATTTATGTACATTTCTATGCCCATATTGTGGCTATTTATGTCAGTTACATGTACTTAACCACAAATAGCAACCCTGTGATAAAAGTGGCCTCAACTGTGATGGAGAGTCTCTGTTCCTCATTTAAGAGACAGAGATAATTACAAATAGCAGGTGCATAGTTAAGCAGAGTCCCAAATGTCTCCATAGTTTTTTACCTAGATCCCCTAGTGAGTCCACTTTGTAGCTAACCCTTTATAGAGGATGAGCTGGTGAGCAGACAAGTAGACAATCCAAGCACAGCCAGGCTCGAACACAGCTAGGAGAGACAGTGATGTAATGTAAGAAGCTTTATCATTATGCTCTGTCTTTTTATTGATTTCCTCTGGCCTCACGTGCTCTTGTATCCCTCTGCTACAAATTGCCTTCATATTATTGGGATACAGCCCCAGCACAGGGCAATTATTTATTAGACGCGTGCTTGGTAAAAATTGCTTTTTGCTGTGAATAAATAATAAGCCGAACCAATAAACGGAACATCCCCTTTGATATTTGAGCTGTAGCTTTTATGAATGTAGGGCTTTATGTGCAAAAAAACCCGAAAAATCTCTAAATGTACTAAGCTTTTTGCGCCGTTGTGTTCTCGAACAGAAAAGAATGACTTAGGACTCAAAATAATAAAAAACAAGGCACGCATATTTTGGAGGTTATCCTGTACACCCTGATTTTATGCTTTAAAAGTCAATTGGAGCTTCAGCGGTCTACCAAAATTACAATTCATTTGAGTGAATGCTTCAGTGCAGACCTTATCAAAATCTGAAATCTCAGCTTGCACTTTGAAATTTCCTCCCCTCCGTCTGAAAGTTGTGGTTTAAAGCTGCCTGGCCGTGAATACATTTCGGGGAGTTTTGCCGGATGTATTTTAATGTAGGCATCCGTCTATTTGTCGGTGTGTACGTGTGGATTGTAGGTGTTTATTGATGTCACACACAACTTAACCTTATGAACTGCCAAAAAGCAATAGAGATGTTGAAATGTGATGACAGACTGCTTTGAATTCATAAACTGTCAAGGCCCGAGCATGGCTCCTTTAGAAGCAATTACACTGAAGCATAACTTGATCTTGAAGGAAAAATCTTTGAATAATTCATCACGGGAAAGCCATGTTTGGTATCGAAAGGATAAATATCTTCCTTTTTTAACTTTTATATGTTTTCAGTAAGTACAGCATGTTATAAGGAGAGCAGAGGAAAAGACTGACATGTAATGCTGTCCGTTATTCTGGCTGTAGCAGAGTACGGTGTGCAATCACTTGTAGCTTTTCCAAGCATTCTTTTCTTGTTTTGCTTTGTTTTCTTGTCAGTATTTTACCGCTAATTGTTCATTTAGTTAGCTCATCGATTTTACTGATAATCAAATTAAGATTTTTCTCTTGGCCAGAACATTTCTGCCACTCCTTTGTTTCGCTTTAATCATAAAAGAATAAATTCACTCCACTAATGTGGGTAACAAAATTACTGTAGCTAATGGAAATCAAATTATTTATAGTATGCTCCCACACGGCCAGCTTGTAATTTGCGGTCTCTTGGTTTGGAAATAAAAAGGACATTTTCTTTCTTTTTTGTGTGTCTTTGTTAATGAAATCAGATGTTTATGGTATTTAATTAGAAGATGCACTGACCGCCGGGCAGCCGGGCGACTGAGGTGACATGAACTTTTATGACACTGAATCCCCGTCTGCTGAAGAAGTGCTCTTCTGCAGCTGAGCCAACCTGTGACCCCTGTGTGAACTGGATGGAGTGAAAGAGGGGGCGTTTTATTAAAGAGAATCAATCATTTAAACTCTCTTTCCTATTGATGGCCTGCGCTGCTCCATATCATAACTGTATTAACTGGTTCATTTTGAGGCGAGCACTAAGCCCGGATGGATTTCTACATTCTACTTCTTTTCGTACCAAAATGCAGCGTGCAGGAGCTGTAGCCTACATTTATCGACTTAGACCATCATGCATTGCAGCCTGCGCCTGTTGTCAGACGAAGAAGAAGTAGGCGAGCAGTCAGATATGGAGCTAATGTGATTTTCTTGAAAATTCCTGGCGTGCATAATACTCCTCAGATACCTCAACCATGCTATGACTTGTCTCCTCCTCTGCCTGAGCAGCAGGATTTCAGACATTATTATTAAATTGCCTCTTGGAACCATATTTGAGAGACTTGCTCAGCGTAAACTCTGAATATGTTCATGATACCTTTTTAAGTCAATTATAGAACATTTGCATGGTGGCTAGAACAACTTTGCAGGTCCTTCAGCTTTAAAAACAAACCTCCATGTCCATCTCAGATGTTTTGTTTATTTTTTAATCAGACTCTTTTGTTCAGGTTCAGTAAATTCACTTTAATTGCAGTGAAAAAGCTGTTAGTCACTAAGTCAAGTGCATTACTTTCAAAGGTGTAGCTTAACTCAATTGGTTGAATTTCAGTGTTTTCTGGACCCAAAACCGTTTCAGTGCTTGTGTGCTTTTTTTGGACAGGGTGTGGGAAACGCTTGCAGAATCACTAAAGATCAGACTGGAAACATTCAGAATGGTGAAAGCAGAAAGGGAAACACTGAACAAACTGATCAGCAAAAGAAAAGCACAGTGCAATGACACAAAGTGACAGCACACTGTGACAGCACAAACAAAAAGCAGAGGACGTTACACAATAACGTCTGAACTGTGACAGAATAAAAAAAGATAAATATGGAATTCATATTTAAGCAGTATGAGGACTCAAAACACAAATAACTTAGTAAAGAATGCACTGCTGTCATGTTATGTAAGTCAAACCCAATACGTGACCTAACCTGTTTGAAAGTCACATGATCTAATTCATGTGTCTGATTGGACATATTGGCTTTCATTGACAAAGAGAAGTGGCAAAAAAAAAAGGTTTGAAGTGAAAGCATTTGATTTTCATGCATTACTGAAGCTTTCACTCTATATTGTTTTTCATTTTTGACAGAGGTGGCATGGAGAGGCTTTTACATCTGAACTCTTCAGATACACTCGGCGGACACTTTATTAAGCATCTCTTCCTCGTTCTGGGTTTGGAGCCCTTCTGCCTTCTTCATCACAGAGTCAACAAGGAGGTGGAAACATTCCTCAGATATTTTGGTCTATATTATCATAATATTTGCTGCGTATTTATCAGCTGCACATCTACGATGTGAAATTCCCATTCCAACACAAAAGGTGCTCTTCTGGATCTAGATCTGGTTGCTGCGGAGACCATTTAAGGACAGTGAATCTTTTTGTTCAAGCTGTTCACAGCTGGAGATAACTGAAGCTTTGTGATCATGTGTTATCCTGTTAGATGCAGCAGTCAGAAGATGAGTAAACGGTGGTCATAAGGGGATGGATATGGTCAGCCACAAAGCTCCATGTATCTCCACCACCATTATAACATCACCGCCACTTTAACCATTGACACAGGCTGGATGGCTCCATGCTTTCACGGTGTTTATGCTAAATTCTGACCCTCTCATCCAAATATTCAGGAAGCAAGGCTCATCGGACCAAGCAACTTTTTTCTTCTATTGTCCATTTTTGACCAGCACCTGCTAACTATAGCCTCAGTTTCCTGCTCTTAGCTCATGGCAGTGGTAATCCTTGTGTAGTTTCCTGCTGCTGGAACCCATCTGCTTCAAGGTCTGACACGTTGTATTTTCAGAGATGCTCTTCGTTCTCCTCTGACCTCTGGCATCAAAAAGGCGTTTTTACCCAGAAAACTGCAGCTCACTGGATATTTTTCGTTTTTCAGGCCCTTCTCTGTAAACCGTAGAGCTGTGTTGTGTGGGAAAACCACAGCCGATCAGCAGTTTCTGAATCCACCGACAACCATTATCTCTTAAATCTCCTTTCTTTCCCTTTTTTGACCAAGTCTGCATCCCTAAATGCAAAGTGCTGCTTTGTGATTGGCTGAATATTTGGATTAACAAACATATACATTTATAAAGTATAGTGTGGCATAGTTGTAACCGCACGAGCTTGTGCAGGAGGATACACTTAACCCACAGAGAGTTGTTAATACAGTTTTATATGCACAGATTTAATGTTTCATTATTAAGATATGTAGCATGCACTTTTTCAGAAACAGCAACCGTGTAATGCCCATGGCCTTAAAATGTCCTCCAGGTGCTGTGCTGTTTGTTTATGCGACAGAGATAATTACTAATATACACACATAATTATGTATAACCTTGTAGTGTCCACAATGTACCAACCGTAGCCCCTACAATGACTCTTCTATGAAGACAACAGAATGCAGTGGGTAAGCAAGTGCAGGGACAAATGGACACGTTGAATGCAGCTCTAGTTCCAGCTGATGGACATGAAACATCCTAACTTTATAATTTGTTCTCATTAAAACAAGCAACAGCAGCAGAGACAAGTTTGTGTCTCGAATGATTATTTCAAACCTCTCAGAACAGTCTGATTGTCCTGCACAATTTCAACCAGGTTGCCAGAAAACATTAAGGCTGTCTTTGTAGACCTGAAAGAGTTCAAAAACATCTATTTAAACTGCAAATAATGTTATATGATAGCGAAAGGTTACCAATTAAACACTGAACAGGTTCAATTAAAGATATAATTGCCTAAGGCTACAAAAAAAGGCTGGAACGTGAGGGGGGGCTTCAAACGGTATCAAGACGCGGCTCGAGCGTTTAGATAAGGAGGCTCTTCATTTCAGCAGTGCAGACTGCAAAACTGTAAGTCTGAGTTTAGGAAGAAATTGGGGCTTCAGTGTACAGCCTGTGAGCCTCATGCAAACAAAGCATCATTGTACTCTGTAAAGATTTGACACACAGGCTTAAGGATAGCTCTTATGAAGATAGTTTAATTTAAGTATGCTGTGAATAAGCTACATATATATAGTTATAAAGAGCTGATGGGAGAGCTGCATTTCAAATGAAACAAAAAGGCATAGCAATGCTTAAAAATGCACAGACATGACTCTGGAAAATATCTGTTTAAGGGATATGAGTGAAATGACAAAATGTGTGCCTACACTGTGAAAGCTGTGCATATGAATACTGATGGCTTCTAAGGCTCAGTGTGATTATGTAATTAGTATGGCATTCACAAAATATCATAATCATTACCACCTGGTATCTCTTTATAACAGCAAATTAGGAAATTATTCTGACTTTGGTCGTTCGGTAGATGATTTAGTGCCAAACAAGAAAAAGCACCTTTAATCTTCACAGGGGTCACCCAGAAAGAAGTGCTTCTAGGCCTTTCCCTCCTAGCTGGCCTTGACTGTTTCACATGCTGTTTCCATCCATCCACCCATCCATCCACTTATCCATGTCAGGGTCATGGGGGCAGCAAACTAAGCAGAGATTCCCAGAACTCCCATTCCTCAGGGACACCAAGGCATTTGCAAGCCAGCTGAGATATGTAATCTCTGCAACCATAACAGGTAGGATGCTATGCTTTCCAGGTTACAAGTGCTGGCCCATTTTTTTCACTCTCTTCTGTTCCACCTGGCCTCAAACATCCATGATTTTTGTGGCTTTGCTAGTTTATGTTTATTAAATTATCATTTTTTTATGTAAACCTCTTCCGTGAACTCACTCTTTGCCAGTTTGTGACCATCCTTTTTCATCAGTGCCTCTTGATATTGAGAGATAGCAGTCCTGTTTGAATGGAGAGAGTCAAAGTCAGCATTAGGATGCAGAAAGTGTTGGTAGTGCTATAAGTCACACACCAGGAGGTCCAGAGGTCCTTATCAAATGTCCGGATGAGTCGGGGTAGGAGTGAGGCTGTGTGACTGCTGCCGTAACCCAGCAGCAGTTACATCAGGGGACATGTGAGCACCACTCTGACACAAGCAACCTGGTTTTCATTGTAACCTTTCAGCATGTAGGATTGTTGTGCATGTGTGAACAGTACTGTGCAAAAGTACTGAGTCGCCCTTTTATTTCTCTATATTTTGCTTCCAAAGAGACGAGCTTTCTTGTCATTTTTAAAGTGAAATCATTTTTTATTTATTTGTAAATAAAGAACCCTTGAATTATTTGCCTTTTTACACTCAAATGATTAATATTCCTCAATCAGTGTTGTGTCTGCACATAAAAGACGACTTAGCAAAGAACCAATTTTCAATTGGATCTTTAGGCACTTTGTTATCAGCAGCCTGTTGCAAAAACACATCATTTGTTCCATTTTAACTTCTGTCGGTGCTGTGCTTTTTTGGAAATCGAATTTCCCAGAGGAACCCACCCGAGGGATTAATAAAGTTCTATCTAATCTAATCTAATTTTCTTTACTTGAAGCTACAAAAAACACCAAAGATAAAACAGTTTTAGAGGAATAAAAGAGCCTTTTTGCGCTAACACGGTGATTCCCAAAGGCCTATTAGCTGAAAATTTGAAATATCTATGAAGTGTGTTCTTAAAACGGTTGAGCAAACTGGATAATTGTAGGACAAAAGAACAAGTCTCAGGCCTTAAAAAACTATTGACAGCAGATGACCAGTTCCTGAAAGTCCTTCAGAAATAGGCAGAAAAACAATAAAAGAAAATCCGGCAAAGACCTGACACAGGACCTGAGAGATGTGTGTGGCCCTTTGGTTGATCCATCTACTGTTCACCAAAACCTCATCAGAAGAAGGCTTCGTTCCTGTGCATGTACATGCACAAAAAATTCCGCAAAACAGCAAGGCCACGAAAAGTGAACCGTGTCACAGCGAGGGACCAATGTAGTCCTAAAAACTACTTAATGAAATTGAAGAACAATGGCGGTCATGCCAAATACTGACTTTCAAGCTTGTGAGAACTCCATGTTTGCATACATTTTAATAAATCCCTCTCTTCGTTCCCGTTTTTCCTGCAAAATATAAAGAAATGAGGCGTAACTCAAGACTTTTGCACAGTACTCTATTTTAAACCAAACAATGCTTAAACCTAACCATGAAGCCTATCCATGAGGAACACCTGGAAAACATCCAGCAGACAAGGGAGAGGACACAAAAGCCACAGAGAAACGCCACAGCTGACAGGAGCACAGGACCCAGAACGTTACTGGTACCACAGTGCGGTAACAGTGCACTAACAGTGCTAAGTAGCGTACCACTGTGCCACCGATAGAAATGTAAACAGCAAAAGGAAGCTGAACTAAACATCGAGTGACAGTCGTGCCATTTGTTAGGTAGACTGTAATAATAATCATAATAAAAAATGCTCCTGTATCGCTTCGATTACGCTTCAATTTGTCTTGATATAAGAAATGCATACATAATTACCCCAGTGACCTTATTTCCTAACCATGCAATCTAGAAACTGCTTTTTTAACCAAATTATAGAGCTAAAATGAGGGTAATTAGCAAGTTAACTACAGTTATTTGAGCTACAGAAATTGATAGTCATCACTTAGAAATAAGGAGCTTGCTTTTGTCTGTCCTTGTGTGAAATCAAACATGTATTGTTTCAGAAATTATTGCAAATTTTGAGTGTTACCCACCGTCATAATTGTAATCTGCATGCGAGGCAGGAAGGCTTGACAGGTGTAGCAGCAGTAACTCAGTAAAAATAGCAAGCTTTCCCCTCTGTGTCAATGCCACGTCACACCCACTGAGCTGCAGCGCCATGTGCCAACATCTGGCGCATCTATGATTCACTTTATAATGTAAAAAACAGCTTAAAGGTGGCGAGAGCTTTGATATATATGATGTAAAAGAAACGTACTGAAGTTTGTTTCATCGGGAGCATTCATTTCACTCAACAAACTCATTAAGTCTTCACATCCTCTCTTCTAAACCTCGATGCTCGTTTAAGGAGCCATGTATCTCCCAAACACACATTCTTCATGGATTAAGCGTCTACTATCATCATGAATAACAGATCTAATCTGGTGTTAAGTCTCACACAAAAGCAGATGGAACCATTAGTTAACCTCATTCTTGGGTTTTTCACCAGTTTGGGGCTTTTTCTAGCGTACTGGCACAATTTCACCTCACAGTCAAATGTCCGTGTTTTCACACAGGTTGCTTCACAAATCCGTGTACACAGCAATGTTATTTCTTCTTGAGTGGCGAGCCACACAGAGCAGGGACCTCCCTCAGGAGACAGAGAGCATTTCATTTCACACTGACACGTTCACCTCTATCCTCACCATCCCGCAGAGGGCTGCTGGGGTTGTCAACCGTGGGGAAATGAAAGAGGAACTCAAAATGTTGCCAGAACGAGAAAACTACATTTGTGACCACAAAGCAAAGCTGGTAACAAAATCGCTGGGATCTCTCCAATTGGGAAAGTTATTCATGTTGTTGTATTTCAATGTCCCCGTTCTATCTTTCATGCAGTTTTGCTTCAAAATAGCCCGAGGAATTATATCACCCTCAAGTAAAGGGTAAACACAGAGGGCATAAAAAGACAAGTCTCGCTATATAGGAGGAATAAAACTGTAATGGCTTGTTTCTTTGCCTCCGTATTTAGACTGAAGGGGTGAACAATATACTGTAGCTTTGTTTGTCTTTGGTCAAGTCAGGGTCAGCCTTCCAATAAAGCTCACACGGGGGCTGGTAGCACTCAAATAAATTGGATTTTATATGCTTGCCATGAATATAAGGCTCATCCAATCTGGAGGCCGCTCTGCACTTTTTAGAGCATTCATGATACCCTCAGGCTTTTCATCTCCAGCAACACTTTGGCATATCACTTCTCATTATTTCTTGCTGAATCTTCCAATCGAGCCAATTTGAGGTAAAACACGACACATCTGTTGTTCTCCTGCGGTTGAATTTGAAAGGTACAATGGATATGGAAAGAAAGCGATAGGCGTTGTTTTCCATTTATTCACGTCAGTTGCTCTTTTCTTGTTCCCCCGAGTATTTATTAATCTGTTAACGAGTAGGGAGCTGATAGACGTTTTAGGCATAGGAAGTGATAGCTTTCTTTTAAAAATCCAATTATAGATTTCTTTTACTCTATTAAATCAAGTCTGTTTGCAGGAGATGTTTATATCCCCAACGTGTGCTGTGTTTATGTTGCCATTTCATTAACATTTTGTCTTATATTTGTAATAAAGCAAAGGATAAAGCCACACAGGCAACAACAACCATTTTCACTCCTTGTTGTCAGTAAAGCAGCACGTGTGTGATTGTTTCTTTCAAAGATGGCAAAAGTCCAGAGAATGATTTGTGTAGGCATAATAATAGACTCAAGTCAAAAAAAGTTTCCTTTACTTTGGGAAATTTTAAGTATATATTAGGTGCAATTTAGCTACTGAGGCATTAGAGATGTACATCAAAGAAATGGTTCTCCCTCCAACGAGCTACTCTCTCACCAGTTGGACACAGGCAGCTTAGACCACCTTACAATCAATACAAAGGCTCTATAAACAGGCTCTGAAAACATTACATAAAAGGAGCAGAGCACCTTCTAGAGGTGATTATGAAACACCTCTCAGGAAAAGAGTTTGTGGGTAGTCTGGCTTTTCTTATTGAGAAAAACACACAGACAGTATAATACATGGACGCAGCTATTGTGACATCACACACTGCTCTCTGAAGACTCAATGTGAGCATTTGTCAGCTCAGTTGCAAAAAACAGATGTGAGGAGGAATAGTAGGTGTGGCCCAATGCTAATGACTTTGATTGACAGCTCATTATCAGTTTCATGCTACAGATAGTTGTCCATTTTAAAACATGGTTGGACCAAGATTTATAAAACAGACTTTTTCTTCAATATGACCCAAAATGAGTGACTGAGACAGTAAACACATCAGGAAAGACTTCTTTAGGACCTCGTGTATGTTGGTGGCCACAGCTATCGCCATCTAGTGGTCTTCAGAAATAATACAGGTTTAAGTGAAGCTACAGCGAGGCCTGGGCCAGTTGTTGCTGGTACTGCTGTTGATGTTGCAGCTGTTGATGTGACACATTTTGATACATCTATTTCTAGTTTATTTTTCTATTTTGCTCTTAGCTGTTCAGCTCCACCGTTTCACTTTAGTTTGTCCATCTTTAACAAACAGCTCTTCCAAACTAAAGTCTGGAGAGGGGCCAGTCATGTTAGAGGAAATCTGGTGTCAGTAGTAAAAATGAACAAATGAACAGTAGTCAGTGCTCGTAGAGCCAGTGTGCAACGACCCTTCAAACCCACCTGTAGGCTGTAAAGTTATAATTATAAAAACATTTCATTGGCCCTTCAGCCCACAAGTGGCTCTGCCCACAGAGCTAATTCCCAGTATGCCAGATTACCAGTCCAGCCCTGGCTACATTGCTATTTCGTAGTGTCTATGGCAGTACATACCTGGATTTCTATAACCACAAAACTAAGCAACATAACATCTCTTTCTCCCAACTGATAAAACAGAGATTACTGGATAATCAAATATGTTGTCATAACGAGAAATACTTTGAATAAGTCTTTGTTTATGCTAACTATCTATGTTTTACTAATTGTGTTAATGTAGGTCTGAGTTTTTGTATGCTTCATGAGTGATATGTTATGTGGTTATGTCTTTCTGGTCATTCACATGCTTGGATGCATTTGCATTGTTCTTTTTTCTTCACTGGTCTTTCTTTATTGCCAGGACCTGCAATAAAATTGAAAATGATCCCACGTGGCTAAATCTAAAATAACATAAACATATATAGACACGAGTACACACGTTCTTCAGTTAAGTAGCAGTACAGTTAAAAACAGTCTATTAAAAGCACACAGCATGAGAACGCATTAGAACACAAACAGTATAAAAATAAAAAACAAAATAGTTCTAACACTGACCATGAACACCACAGCTGCTCCACAACAGTCCAACACAGTGTATTACATAGTGCATCACATCAGCTTGTGTCTTTTATTAAACCACCTGGTATTTGTTATACGACCTTTGAATAACAGTTAACATTATTCAGTTTGTTTTACAAGACTTTCTCAGTATGCAGGGTGCCGCTTTAGCTCAGTGATCGAGCAGGCGACCATATGCCTCATGGCCAGAAGGCAGCAGCCTAGATTCAAGTCCAACCCAAAGCCCTTTGTTGCATATCTTCCCCCCTCTCTCTCCACTATCCACTGAAGGCAAAAAGTAATTAAAAAAAAAGACTTTCACAATATGAAAAAACAGAATTCAGCAACGCATCGTTTAGCCTGTTAAGAAAAAAACCTCTCTTCGGTCTTTCATGTCTTACATTTACTTACTTAAGCATGTCTTACATCTTTCTCCATCTCTGAGTGACATCATCTGTCATTGGTCTGTCTCTCTTGGAAATAGAGCAGCTGTACATTTAACCAGCAAACACACTGATAGACAAGCTGCACACAAACAGTTTGTGTTTGCTAATATTTCTCAGGCCGATACAACGGCATTTCAAATTATCTGTCACATAAAAAATGTTACTCCCTTATGCTCGCTCCTTTTCTGTAGCACTAGCTAGATGCTAAAATACCACAACTGCAACTTGCAAACATCTGCACCAAAAATGCACATGCAGATGTTCCCAGTTCAACCGGCAGCGCCACAAACGATATCTCATTATGTGCAATAAGCAACAACAAATATCTGCAGGATTGTCTTGTATGTGATATTGTTCCCTCATTTATGAGTTGATGTCTGAAAAAAATTACAATCAAAGGCATTAAACCTGATGAAGCAAGCCCGTTTTGAGAATGGAAATAATAGAAAATAATGATGCTTGTCCTAAAATGTAGGAAGTAAAATTATTAAAACAAAGTACAGTAACAAAGTATCTGTACTTTGAACATATAGATGTATATAACTGAGGTCCTTTGCTTGCTTTGGTATAATAAACAGTTGTTCGTACGCGCACAGGTTTATGAATACTAGAAACAAATGCTTATTTTAGAAGCAGACGGATAAACTCCTTTTTTCCCACACTGATAAAATACAAAATACCTCTAATGATGTACACAAAGACAATAATGAGCAGCCGGTCTGATGTTCTTTTTGGTATGCATAGGGCAATGCAGGTAGTTAGAGCAGAGGCTCTGGAGGTGTGGTAGGTAATCTATTTCTCTCTGCCAGAAGGTCAGACAGATTAAACCCTCCTATGAAGATCCCAGTTTTCCATGACAGCTGTCTGCAGGGGAGCTCTAAAACAGAACTCTCAATGAGATGTAAAATTAACTTCAAGTCATCTGGTGTGAAGGTCGTGCCTTTGTACCAAAAAGAACAGCCGCTCGATGTTCTCTCTCTGTAACCAATGCATTTTTCAGGCTCACATTTCAACAGTAGAGACTGAAGTGTTATGGAACAGTTCTACGTGCACCTTTTATGATGAAGTGTACATTTGTCAAACCCCCCTAGGAATTAGATCCAGCTTCTGCAAAATTGATAGTTCCAAACATCATTTTTAACCAATCTAAAATGACATCTCCTTCAAAAATAGGAATTTCAGTAGCATACATGCTACTTTACTGCATTCAGCCTGAGCTCTCTCTGCAAGCGTTATCTCTTAATGTCTGCTTTTGCATGAGGGGGAAAAAAGAAATCACCATTTGGTAACAGTATTTCCTTCATTTCACACCCGTACTCAAACCTAGACACATTTATTATTATATTTTTTACTGGAATAAGTAAGGGTGATACTACCTTCAAATGATGTTGATGGTAACGATATCATTTTTGTTCTGATGGATGGTAAACCATCGATAAGGTCCTCTTCATTGTAATTACCTTGTCCGTGTAATGACCACATTCAATTCAACCATTTCAGCCTGATTTGCTCAGTGATTCCACCTTAAATTAGATAACCCCTATTAAAAAAGTGGGCTCAATATTAACTGATTATCTTTGATGACCTTTATTGTCTTTTAGAATACCTTAAAAGGTCACATCAATCCAGGCATTAAGATTAAATCCCAACAAATTAAATTTGTTGCTGACATTTAAGCTTTTTTATTGAACAAGATGTTGTTTACAACACATTAATTGACTGTGATTTGTTCAGGCACTTTTCACAGTAAATTTGAATTATTTGACGACACCTTTAATTATTTATTTAGAAAGGAAATCTTCCGAATGTGTTCAAAACTGTTTTTTTCTACTGTCACTGAGGGAAGAAGACAAACAAAGTAGGAATATGAAAAAGCCCATTTATTATTTCACATTAATTTGATACTTTAACTACCACTTTCACCAGTAAGATGATTACAGCCAGGTAGAAGAGATAATAGCGGCATATTTAACAGATGACATTCCCGCTTCACTTGAGGCAGTTATTCTCCACCAATCTGTCTAGGAGTTTGGGAGAAGATGAAAAATTAATGCAAAACTGTCAAAGTAGTACCGAAGTTTCACCTGCTCTTACTGTAAGTAATAAACAAAGAAAACTATTTCGATTAGACTGGAAAATGGATCACCACTTTTTCCCCCCATAAAAGAATCAACTGCTGTTAGCGTAGCTATGTGCAATATTAACACTGCCTCGAGGCTCAACATGCTCGAGTGAAAGAGGACCCCACAGCATCCAGGAAGGTGAGTGAGATATCATGCTGCTGCGATGTTTGCAGTCAGTGGTGCATATGTCTGAGAAAAGGGTGTAAAAATGTAGGACGCACATTAAAAACTAATGAAATGACTGTCAAGTCTGCTCCAGCCTACAACCTTTGCCACAGGTCACTCTTGCACATTTTCTCTTTTATTTCACATCAGTCAAGGAGGAAAATGCATTTTAATAGCACTTGTTTGGTGCCTGCACCCAGACTGCTGTCAGACAGAGCGTCTCACCCTGGCAACTTTGGAAATTTAGCTTTCTAAGACATAATAAGCAGCAGAAGTGGTTTTAATGCCGCGACTAAACTTTGGTAGGAACACTTAAATGTAAAAATGAAATGAAGGGAAGTCAAAAATACAGTCCGGTGCGAGATTCAGTCCGCCCACGTGACCACTACTACCTCAAGCTCCTAACACACAGTGTTGGAATACAATATGTGGTTGTTTCAGAGTCATGAATCAGTTAAGTTTCATGGCTATTTTAAACACCAACACTAGTGTTGTGAATGGGGCTTTTGCGCAGATATCACAGTGCAGGAACACTGCGGTATCTGGCCTTGCCTGGTGGTAAGTGTCCTTTCTTAGTCCTGGGGTGAAACTTCATTCACTTTCAGGAGCTTTTCAAAGCAGCTTGATAGACGACTAAAGAGATTCTTTTTTTTTCCAGAAGGAAATAAAACAAGTTTTCTACCTTGAAGCCCGCCAAGAGTCGTTTTATGTAATTTATGATTTTGAATCGACTTTGAATCAGCAACTGAGGATTTATGGCAAACACATATACAAGTCTGTGACAGAGCTGCGGCCTCCAAGCGAGAGGTTTAACTATACATATATATCACAAAATATATAATGTATGTCTGAGACCCAAGAGCCAAAAACAGAAGAGATATATATCCTATTGCTTTAGTGTCACTTGCCATTTTGGCTTGATAACAAAGAGTTATCACAATGGAGCTATGGTAAATCGCATTTGATATCCATTTAAGCCCCTGAAAATCTGCTGCCAGTACAGGTCAATCCATGCAAAGTATTCAACCCAAGAAGTATTGCGAGAGATTTTTTGAGGACACGAGCCTAAGAAGGATTCTTCGAAGAAACGGCGGTTCAAAGGGCTTAATCTTGGCAAAGACACTAAACATTTACCCAGAGTAAAAAAAGAGAAAAAAGAAGAAGGTTTCTGGTGCATGCAGAGCGGGCCTTTGCCATGTTAGCTTACGCAATCAAAGAAAGCTCACAGGTACAGCTGCTTTGCCTGTGGCTGCTGTTTGAGAAGAACATAGAAGAAGAGAAACCAAAGGAGCAGCGAGGCAGCGTTACACCTTCTTTCCCACACTCTGAGGCTCTTAGATGACTTACAACGCTGTGCGAAACGAGAACAATGTTCATTTTAAAATAAATTCAGCGAGACAGAATGCGCTCAGACGATAGAAATGTAGCCATCAAACTAGTGAAAGCAGCAAATTACACACAGGGGAAAAAAGATAAATGGAAAAATATTTGTTTATTTTGAATATAAGGAATATTTACCACTGATGTCCAACCACTTGATATTTCACCAGCAATTTTTATAAACAGAGAATCAAAATAGTTTGGAGCGATGCACACACACACACACACCAGAACACACACCGCTCCATTTTACAGCTAATGTCAGTCTGTCAGTCTCTTTGGGACCTTTGTTTTGGTCTTCAGAAACTGCTGTCAACTCTTTGTGTTGTCAGTTCGAGGAGCACTTCCTAAGGGGCCAACATGAAGTAACTGTAGCAACATGTGTGTTTCACATTCAGTCATTGCTCTCATGAATCCTTGAAAACCTTAACAATAACCATAGAGACCTTTGGCAAAGTTTCGAGATATTTGTGAATTTTACAGTCGGATATGAGACATTTCTTGTTTATCTAAGACCAACAAAGTCACAAGTATAGCCACAAGTTGTTTGTATTATTTTCTTGGAAGCGGGGTGCTTATGATCAGTAAATTACCAGTTTAGTGTTTTTAAGGTTTTGTGTGGCATCATCCACTGCTGGTTCCCAGAGTCTCATTATTATGTAGCCTAAAGCTACTGAATACACCACGGACCACTCTGCATCCTGCCAACTGGGCACACAACAGTTCCAGACAGCTGATCCACGTTTAAGAGATGAGAATTAACAAGAAACTACAATTTTTCCCGTAAAGATGTCAGTAATGCTTTAAAGAGAATCCCATCTTCAACATGTTTTGTGACAGGGCGAACTTTTCACTTTTTCCCTCTTTTAATTTCACTTGTCTGGCTGTGCTGCACATCGTGGGGAAAGTTCAGCGTAAAAGCCACTCATGGGACAAACAGATCAGTTTCTTGCTATATTTAATGACTCAGAAGAGCTTTTTGAAACATGTATGAAATGTGGTCGATGCTGTCTGGAAGTACAAATCAGCTATGACTCATGAGTGCTGTAGGTTTTGTCCCTCATGGCCAGTGTAGGAAGAACAAAGAAAGGAAAGGCTCAAAATAAATCACTGCTTGAGGGCTACATACATCAAACTCCATAGTTCATTCAAAATGTGTTTTGTCCACTATATCTATGTTAGAAATGTGCATTTGGACTTTGACAGTAAGGCGCAGTTTGAGAAATGTAATACATTACTCTCTGCTCAAACAAGTGGCAGTTGTTGAACTATACCATAATGGAATTTCTTATGTGAAACACTAAGGGCAACGGCAAAAGCACTGAGGCTTCCTGGTTTTGTGTATCCTAGAAAGTCAGCCTTTTATGTTGAAGGCTGGATGTCATAGCTGATATAGTGTTTTTGTCAGACTCTCCAAGTGGACATTCAGCCTACTTTTCTTCACCACGCCAGGATTTTTAATATCAACTTTTACAGAGCTGAAACTCCACCAGAGAGATCTTCAAACCAATGTAGTGTTGAAGGTAAACACACTTTACACGTACAGTGGGGTAATAAATATTTGATCCCCTGCTGAATTTGTTTCTTTGCTGACTTACAAAGAGATTCACTTTAATGAAGAGAGAATAGCAACCACAACTGCAGGAAAAAACACACACAAATCTTATCAATTCATTTGGATGTCACTGAGTCAAAAGAGTAGTTGAACCCATAGTGAAAACACGAGTTAGTACTTGATGGAGAAACTGGAGAAAGTCAGTCGCAGTGGTGAGATGTTTCTTGTAGTTGGTCACCAGCTTTCCACACATCTCAGGGGGGATTTTGGCCCACCCCTCTTTACAGAAACTCTCTAAATCCTTTAGGGTTCTTGATTGCCGCTTGGTAACTTGAAGCTTTAGCTCCCTCTACAGAGGTCTGTAGACTGGCTAGAACCCCGAATGACCCTACTGCGCTTCTCCTTGGTTGCCATAGTAGAAGACTCATCCAAACTCATCTTCAGCGTTCTGGCTTGAGGAAGGAGGTTGTCATCCAAGATTTTACAGTCCACAGCCCCATAAATTGGTCCCTCAATGCGGTGAAGTCACCTTGAGCATAATGTTTCCACCTCTGTACTTCACAGTGGGGATGTGTTCTTTGGGTTGTACTCAATATTTTACTTCCTCCAAACACGGGAGCGGGTCGAGTAGCCAAAAAACTTGATTTGGTTTTCATCTGGCCACAGCACTTTCTCCCAAGCCGTCTCTGAATTATTAAGAACTGTACTAGAACAATTAGGATGGGTCTGCTGACTGTGGATTCTACCCGTGTAGCTTTGAGTGGATCGACCATTTTTTTCACGATCATCCTAACCCCATGAGATCTCGAATGGAGCTCCAGACAGAGGTCGACTGGTGGCCATTTTGCATTTTATCAAACCAGCAGTTGTCACCTTCTCACCAAGCTTGTTGCTCCGGACTTGTGCAGGTCCCTGACATCTTTCAACAGCTCTTTGGTCTGATGGTGGAAGTGTAATGGAAGAACCGGAATCTGTGGACAGATGTGGTTCGTACACATGAGTTTGATTGATTGTTTATAATCTATGTACGACACAACAAATCTGTAGGACACAGAATTGTGGCCAGGTTATAGGGCTCAAAAACTTATTTCACTCAATGACGTGCAAATCAATTTATAACCTGTATGTAGTGTGTGTGATTTTTTTCGGGATTTTTGGTTGATGATCTGTCTGTTTTAGTTTTCTTTAAAATTAAAGTGTTGAAAATAGAATTTCTTGTCTCAATTAGGGCATTAAAATACCCCCCCCTAACGTTATTACAATAATGTATTTATTTATTTGCCCTCTTTACACCACCACAGTGGGTTTAATGGAAACACAAATTTTTATTGATTAGATATATTATAATAATTTGTGAGAAAACATCTAAAAGAGCCGTTCCACTTCTGGAAAAGAATAAGGGGAACTTTGGGCAGGTGAACTCAAGATTAACTTGTATCAGAATGATAGGAGGAGAGAAGTGTGGAGAAAGAAAGGAACAGCTCATGTCCTGAAGCATACTGCATCATCAGTCAAACACAGTGGAAGCAATGTTATGGAATGGGACTGTAAGGCTGCCAGTGGAACTGGGTCTCTAGTGTTTATTGATGATGTGACTGCTGATAGAAGCAGCAGCACGAATGCTGAAGTGTACAGGGCTATACTCTCTGCTCAGATTCAGCCAGTGTTGCAGACCTGATTGGATGGCGCTTCACAGTAGAAATGGATAATGACCCAAAGTGTGCTGGAAAACTTCTGCAAAAGAGTTTCTTGAGGAAAAGAAATGGGATTTTCTTTGATGGCTAAGCCAGTCTGAAGAAAGTTAAACATATCCAGTGCTTTTCTGTTATTTAGATTCTCTTTCTCTAGTCAGAGTAAACATTCACAGAAAGCTGGTTATCAAATTGTTACGTTTACCTAGAGTATCCAAATGTGGCTATGAGAACATAGAAGCATCGGACCAATCTAAAACATGGATAGGTGTACTGGCAGCGGCGCAGCTGATTTCACAGATGAGGATAAAACTTTGCTATGGGAAAAATATAAAGAGCTTAAACACATAATGCAGGCTGAAAGAAAGACAGCAGCTGCAGACAAATCAGTGTGTGAGTGAGAGGAAAAGCACTGTACAGTAGCATAATATTAAAAGTGCTGTATGAATGTCAGTGTGCTTTCAACATTGTAGTGAGGAAAATAGCTACTACATCAATAAAGTTGAACCTGTTTGAAGGTTAGGAAGGAAAGCTAGCAAATATTCTGTGTAAGTTTAACAGACTTCTCGATATCACAACTCAATCGTTAAAACACAGGAGAATCTGATGGATTAAAATTGGTATTGATTTGCTACTGTAGTAACAATAATTATTACTGTTTCAACTACAGCCCAGCTGGTGTTTAATGGTGCAAGTAAAGGATAAATATATAAACAAAATTCCAATATAGGCTTAGTGTACATGCAAGTTTGATATAAGGCTCACGAGCACAAATAGCTGTCCTCTATTAGGATCATTTATTAACGGTTACAGGACAAATAAAACTGTTGTAGAATGTGGAGCAGGGAAATTATTTTACTGCTATTGTTAAATAATCATCATCATTCAGAAAGACTAAGTTGCAGGCAGGAGTTGACAGGAAGTTGCAGAGAGTTTGCAGAAGTGAAAGCAGAGTCTAAGTTATTCTGAGGAACAGGTTAGACGAGGCTATTTGAATTACTAGGTTATTCAAATTGTCTGGTATACTTTTATATTCTTTTATTAAGCTTTTAGTAGAAGTTCTTGATTAAAACATTTATTCAATATAGTACATATAGTTTCAGTTAGGTTATTACACATAAGGATGAGCCTCTGGTCTGGTAAAAGGTCAGAAGTGCAACGGGTGAATTGAGAGAGCATTTGAGGACGACATAGACACACACACACTCAGTTAGAGAGAATCATTTATAGGTGGAAGTTTAATCATGTTTTGCTTGGGGTTGCAAAAAGAGCAGTTTGTCGCAGAACTGCTGCTGAGGTGTCAAGATGACAAGCGAGCATCCGGCAGTGACAGGAAGTACCTGCCATGAAGACGAAGACAACGTTCTTTTAAACTGTGTTAAAAGTCATTGTGGTTTTGATTTGACGTATGCATATATTCTGTCTGTGACGTATGAAGGGGCGTCATTAATTCAAACCCTGATGCTATAAAAATCTGTGTATGCTTTGATTAAGTCGAAGATTAATTCCTGTCTGCGTACAGAGTGGTCTTCCCACGCGTGTATTCATTAAAATCAGTTGTTTGACCAAGATCTTCTGGACCAATGGTTGTTTGTACTCTCCTTCCTCAATTATGTGAACCTTAACAAGAATTATTTGCATGAAGAGCCAAGAAGTAAAGAAATAAAGTTGAATCTAAAAATC
The DNA here is from genome assembly GCF_963969265.1 of Rhamphochromis sp. 'chilingali'. Classification (NCBI taxonomy): domain Eukaryota; kingdom Metazoa; phylum Chordata; class Actinopteri; order Cichliformes; family Cichlidae; genus Rhamphochromis; species Rhamphochromis sp. 'chilingali'. The sequence goes on along the minus strand of NC_137932.1, from coordinate 41,616,156 downwards.
TGATGATCTTCAGGGAAACACAAAGACTTTTGATGCTATTGGAAAACTTTAGAGGTTCCTACCGTCTGTGCACAGAGGTCTTGCTAGAACGATGATGCAATTTTGGGGATAACTCCCTGATCAGTAGGCACTGATTTTGTACCTTTTGATGTCTCAAGAACACAACCTGCTCGACAGCAGGTTAGGTCTACAGCGTAAATTACCAAGGCACCCAGTATGAGGTGATCTGCCTTTGTAGTACAAAAACCCAGGAGTAACCCTGAAGTTACAGGGATAAACCCACACTCAGCTTACAATTACAGGCTTTTCACCACAGTAGAGCAATGTTAGATTTGTATTGTTGGAGTTTCATTTATGCCTAGAAATATGTATTTATATATGCTTAGAAGTATATAGCCATTTGTAGATTGAAAGAATGTCTCATCCTAGGAGGTCTGTAACAACTTTTATTTATGCTACAAACCTATCAAGCAGGTTTTCACTTAGTAAAGACAAAATTAAAGGTCGAGAGGCTCCCAAACACAAAGCAACCCAAGGTGGATGCAGTGAAGGCCTGGCAGAGCATCTCAGGGGAGGAAACTTCAGGCAAAGTTTTACAATTACTGCTGAGGCTCTCAGGACTGTGTACTGTATACAAATGACTGTGATTCGTAAGTAAAGTGATACTTTTGTTAAACTCCTTGAATTAAAGCTGAAAGTCTGCATTCCACTCTCCTCATTTGATTTAAAATATGCTGTGTTGGTGTACAGAAGCAAAATTACAACAAAATGTTTAGCTGTCCAAAAACCTAAGAGCAAACTTACAGTGGTATGAATGCCCCAACGTGAAGAGTATAGACATTGACTAGCTCATATTTAACAGCAGTAAAGAGACTAAATTTAGATATTAATAACTTCACAGCTGTGAGAATAAAATGATAAAGAAAGCTTGGCCTACACGGATTCAAGGCAAAAGTTTCACATTAGAATCATTATGACTGACTAAGGCAGAGTGAGATTTGAAAAACCTACCACCAAGTTAAAAGTGTATATCAGAATAAGCAGCATCGTTAAAACAATGAGTCTGTAAAAGCTGATGTTATTAAACCTGTTCTAAACTGCAACTCGGAACTTTATTCAGAAGAAATAAAACACACCAAATGCTGCATTCGTTTTTCCCCCACCTGGTTGTGTTTCTAATAATAGATAGCCTAGATCCAGCACAACATATCCATTAAAATGGAGATGAATAGAGCAGTTTGACATCATTCTTTATCATTATTTAATCAAAATACAGCTTTTGCTGAGTAAATTTGAGATTAAAAATCGGATCCTTTGAACAGGACATCAATTATCCTTGCATTTCCCTCACGGATCGCTCTCGTGTCCTGTTATCCCAGGCTGCAGTCACAAGAGCCGTTCAGCATTTCTCTGCTTCGTCGTGATCGATCGGCACAGTTCCCCGCTGGACGTCATCCATTTTCATAATAGCTAACCAAATCACTATTACAGAAAAAAATGACCATGTTCTTAACTACTTCAGGAAACAATAGCCTTCAATATGCTGCCTTACTTGCACTAAATTAGTTTAATCAGCCGCGGTTGGTGTAAAGCAGAATGCTGTCACAACTTGCAGAAAGATAACAGTCAAAGAGTGTTCGCTTCACTTCAAGTTCATCATTCAGTCGCAGCAGCCAAGACAAGCCAGCGCATGTTTCAGTGCGTTTGGTTATACAGTAGTGGTAACACACAAGACGGTAGCTGCACTCCTGCTTCTGCATAACAGTCTCCATTAAGCAGACAGATGAAGAAGTCTATTCTTCCTGGTGGTATTAATAATAATAATAGTGCTAATATATTTAAACCAACTGGTGGAAACAAGCTGCACAAAGAAAACTTTTTATGTGTTGCTTCATTCACTCCTTATTAAAGCAAATTGCATGCATCAGTTTCCCTCTAGCTCCGAGAAGACAACTGTCTACCAACACCTGGAGGGAAACGTCTGTGGTATCCATTACTCAAAACAGCTCGCACACATCGTGATAGTCCAGCCTTGATCTCTTTCATCCTGTTCATAATTCCTGAGGTTATTACCAGGCTGCCACTCGCGCATACCCCTCCACACCTCTCTGGAAAGTGCACTACCACTAAATGGAGTCATCGTAATTATAGCTTTCATGCATGGAAAGGTACATTTTCTCAGGTAATTTGAAGGGCTCAGAGAAACTGGGGGAAAATCAGCATTGTGACTGACAAGGGAAGGATGGAAATTATCTTCCTGTCTCAGCCCAATAAAAACACCTCTGTCACAAAACCAGAGCGTGAGGATTTCTACTGGTGGCATTATCACAGCTATTAACAGCAGAGGGAGCTTCAGTTATGCAAATTACAATTGTTTTTGTGACAAGATGAACTTTTCACTCCCCCTGCTTTTAATGCTGCTTGTCATGGAACATTGGTTGTTGACTCATTTCCAATATGGCGAAATGTCCCCTGTAACCTCTGGAAACCTGTTTTCTGGCTCTTTGTCAGAGCAAACAGAAATCTGCCCCGTTCTCTCTCTTTTCTCTCACCACTGAAATAACAATTTATCTTCTTGAATAAATAACCAACGCTGGAGAGGCAACTTTCACAGTACCCCGAATAAATTTACAAAGGATCAAGGCTTCTTTCCTAATTTTAAACCAAAGACAGGGTATCACTTTAAAGCTTGTTTCACTATTAAAAACTGCAGCAAAAGCCTTTCAGGAGTTTATAGTCTTTATTTCATTTCTTCTAACCTTGTGATAACATTAGAGACTTCAATCTTTACACTTTTGTCCAGTGAGCTAAAATATCATGAAACTATATTGATCCCCTTGGGGAAATTAATAAAATAATAATAAAAAAAAGTATAAAAGAGAATTCAGCAAGAAATGTAACATAGGAATCAGATGAAGGTTACTTTGTATAGGATATCAGCTCAAATCTGTAAAATAACATCAGTAACAAATCAAATCAAAAATACTAGAAGCTGCAGTGGCTGCAGGGATGAAAACAACAACAACAACAAAACAACAGGGATTAAGACGCTGTGGATTAACATCTGTTACTTTATTTTGCTTGAATCAGAAAATGCCCTCAGTTATCCGACTGGCTTTCTTTTTTTAAAAAAACATTTTTTATTTCAACAATATGTTAAGCCTCATTTTTAAAGTAATTTTTATGCACATGCTCTCTTGAATAGGCATTCAAGGTGACTGCTTGATTAAGTGCCTTCTGTTGCTACAATCATAGCAAATCCACAAGGTTTTGCTCATGCCAAGAATTCACGGATATTTCAGCGCACTATGCCAATATGTCACCTCATAGAAATGTATGTCATTTCCATGGTTATGGCCAGACAATCTGTATTATGTAGGCTAAGTCAAAAGGCTTAAAGCAGCATAATGGATGGGGTTTACTGCTCTAAAACAAACTTTCCAAGTCCCCCTTGTCCTTATGTGTATGTGCTCTGTGTTTGTGCTGTGCCGGGGTTTTCCCTGCTTAATGAAAAAGTCCCGTTAGTAGTGCAAACTCTTCAAGTCGGCAGTAATTATCTTTTCAAAGTATATTGTGGATGACTTCTAGAAAAAAACCAAACAGTTTAAGTGCATAAGCTCTGATTTTAAGGACTCCCATCTGGAGATGTGTCTATAACAGTAGCAGTTTGAAAGCTTTCCAGGAGTTTTCCTGTGGGATCCACCTGCGTCACCGTCAGTAAGCTCCATTTCCACCAAATGCTCACTGTTCATTTCCTTATAGGGGGACCTTCTCCAGTCGATATCTTTAATTGCTCCTGGGTTGTATCAATACCTTCCGGTTTTGCTGCTCCATCACGAGCCACTGGGAACGGGTTGCCCGGGAAACGGCCGCATGGCAACAGGATCAGAGCCTGGGGGTTGTCTGCTTCTAGGTCTGCTCCCATTTTACATCGCATTTCCTCACTAGATGGTGTGCAAGCCACTGGAGAGTACACTTCCCCGCACAGTGAGCTCTACATCCATCCAAACAAACCTGGGAAACTATACAGCGGATCGTTTATTCGTGGGGCTCCGCAAAAGTGTGGAAATAAAACGTCGTTCGCGTTAAGGTTCTCCGTTTTTTTTCTTTTGAAGCTAGCCCAGTTCGCTTTTCTTTTCTTTCTTAACAACAAGAAGACTTGGGAAAAGCGACAACAAAAACACAGCTGTGATGGACATAATGACTGCGGTGCAGGATGCTTGTGTCTCTGGTCAGTGGCTTACTGCGATAATTCTCAGCCTGTGCTGCTTTCTGCCGTCCTGCTTGCCCGCTGGACAAACTGTGGACTATTCCTCGGTTGAAAGTGTGGTCAGCAGACAAGGCGACACGGCACTACTGAGGTAAAGCGAGATAACACAACTTCACTTTCTCCTTTCAGAGTTCTGAGGAGCTAAAAGACAAAAAGACAAACAAACGCAACCCTTAGCGAACATGTTTGGTAACTACTTCTGGAGATTGGAGGGAGGGGGGTCTGTCATTGAGCGCCTGCGATGCTCACACAATAGGTCCTTTTCCCTCCATCCCGTCCTTGTTTTCGTCCGGCTAGTGCAGCCACCGCTACGGAGCTCGGCTGCTTACTAACAAACTTCTCCAAGATACTTTCCCTCTGTGCTAACTGAGCACAAGTCTTATTAGTTGTTGGCGTGTGATTTCACAGCTGCCCGTATGTGGGAGCACATCGCGGGAAGTTAGCCTACCGCTGCCTATCGCTTATGTAATTTGCTTACACTGTGTCCGCCGATTTCCACCGTCTCTCAAACGCCATACGTGTAGAAAAGCAACTTAATCTACGAGCGATGGGTCCGGCGTGCTTATTCTCAACGCTTTTGGACAGATTTTGCTGAATGTCCAGTGTGATGTCGCAGTTGCAAAAACCAGCCTGACGAGTGTACTCGTGTGTGTTCGTGTGTGGTCGCTGTTGATCTGAATGGAGTTATGGCAAATGATGCGCTAACTCCTCCACCCCTCCCTTCGTCACCCTGCCTCCATCACGTAGGCTACGGTGCCAGCTGCACAGGTAGCTGACCATTAAGGGCGAAATTAATTTCATGGGTGTGGTTTGGGTCCATTTCTGTCGGAAGCTTGCAACTTGAAACGTTGTCAAGCTATTAAAAAAAGAGGAAAAAACAGCCTTCAGTTTAAACAGGCTACTAATGGTGCTGCAATAAATGCCACATGATGCACAAGTTTTACTACAAAACTGCAGATTTTTGTGTAACTGCAAATTTGCAGTCTGTTTCATAATGGTAATATGAAATAGAAAAAATATTCAAACTCTTGCAGAGCACTCTATAGATCCAGTAAAGTGGATCTATAGAGAGAATTTTGGAGATACTTCCATAGCTGGTTTATTAATGGCTTATACAGGACTCTGAGTAACCACTGATTGGCATTTTTCATTTATTTTAATACTGCCACTGTGACTCTATTGACTCAATACAAATATTCAACATTTTAACTGAAGCGCAAAATGTCACAGAAGTGATGCGGAATACTGTTTTTTCTCCATTTTTCCAAACTACAAGGGTCTATGGTTCTGGATTTCCCCATGTTCTTTTATTGGCCTTGAGAGCCAGGCATCAAAGCATGAGCTGTCTCTTATAGGGACTCAGTGCTGAAAGCACTGCTTGTTTGTTGAGTTTCTTCATTGTCAAGACCCCTGACTAATAGTGGGGGCAATTTTCCTTTGCCCCAGAGCAAATTGCTGGTAAAAAAAAAAATGCATGCATCCTGAAATACCAGCAAACCCAGAAGCACGCAATTAGTCACTGCCTTGGGATTATGAAGTGGCTCCCGAGAGGTGCGTCTTCTGTCATATGTTAATTTCCCCTCACCTCTTCAATTCTCAGTGCTGGATTTCTACTGCCCTGATTCATGTTGGACATTGGGTCCAGAGCAATTAAGTGATTTGAGCTTCCTGAAGATGAGGAATGGTCCACATGTGTATCATCACCCTTTTAATTTTTGTCTGATTGCCTAAAAGCTTAGCCATATTCAGCCTTTAATGAATTGTCTCCTGTATTTGAGTTGTGGTGCTGCTTCAAAGTCTTGCTTGCCTGCATTTGAGTCAGGCACATTTTTCACATGCTGCAAATCATAAGAGACACATTGTTTAAAGTAGCTACAAATCCATTTCTTTTCCCACCCTTTTACAGGTTTCGTGTTGTTTGGATTCACTTGAATAAATCCCAGTAAATGACATATTTGGCTATGAATTTGAGGGAGACAGCTGGATGACAAGACAGTTCCCTGTGCTGTCAGGAAACACACTGTATCGGTGGCAGCCTCTTCCACATGGATAAGCAGCTGTAATCAACAGCAAAGAGCTCGTGTCTATAAATGTAGTCCATGCAGACTGAAATCTTAAGAACAGGCCGCTGCCATATGGTTACGGTTTGAAGTACAGTTCTTAAATCTTTTTATCTTTTACCCCATGCCTCTCTATTTCATCTCAATGAAATGTGCATGATATGAAGAGAAATAGACAAAAGACACGCAGATCAGCAATGAAAAAATGTTTTTCTATAAAAGCAGAGGGACACAATGGTCTTAACATATTTTTGTTATTTATCACGACAGTCGGCCCTCAGCTACAAAATAAGGTCTGTCCCACCAGCCTTACAGTCTCTGTAATGGTACAAAATTGACCTGTCACTGGCTTCAAAGTCGGGTATTCGTATAAATCTAAAATCATTGCCTCCATGTCAACAGGCTAGTTGATGAAAATCTTTTCTGGCTCTACATGATTGTACTGAAGCTGTTTTTTTTAACATCATCCAGGACAGAAATGGTGCCATGCATCATTTTTCTCAACTATGTCATTATTACGGCTCTGAAAGGTCTTGACATTTACTATGAGCACTTGAGCCAGAGACAACATGTAGTTTAAATGGTTTGGTGTTCGCTTTCCGGCGCACACGATGATTAGACAGAAAAGAAGAACAATAGTTGAGACTTCACAGAAAATAATTTTAAAAAGAAGGAATAGTTGATGATCTGCTTAACGCACAGCCATAACCATGGGTGAGAAGCACCTCTTTCTGCATTTCAGCAGCTTTTTAATTAGACCACAGCAAGTTCAGTTAAAAAGTAAAAGCGAGGCTACTTCATTTCCAACAGCTTGGTTGGAGATGTAGTAAACACTGGGCTCTCTGAACACATCAGTTAACTGCCAGATATCAGCAGTTTCATGCACTCATTTGGGGGAAAACCTGGTTTACCTCTTATGACACATCTGGAGGCACACCTGAGTCTGTCACTGTTAATTAAACGCCCAAATCCTCTCGTCTGTTTGCTGCACCCCATGTTTAATGCAGCCTGTGTTGCTGTCAGCACAATGCTGCTTTTCTTCAGAGTCTCTTAATCTCAGGGATCAAGTGTTTGGATTGTCAGTTGACCTAATTTTTTGGCCAATGAATAGCCACTATCATGATACAAAACCATCTGCATGTGGGAAGGACCAGTTATTAAGCAGGGGTGGTACCAAATGAAGCCATCCCTACAGACGAAGACAACGTTATTAACCTCCAATTAAATTTTAAGTTTTTGTCAAAATTTTCTCAACTGTTTTTTTTAACAGAGCATGGGATTTTTCAAACATACATAACATAATTATTTCTATTTTCACACAAGCAGAATTAGTATTAACAACATTAACAACTGTTGTTCAATGATGTGCTTTAACTTTGTAATGCCCAAAGTTTGGAAGACAACCCTGAGTTTTAACTTGATTTTACAATTTACACACAGTATAAACACTTCAGTAGCAGTTTGCGCCTCACTTGAGAAAATATCATGCCACAAATAAACAAAATCCGTTTAGACTTGAGAAAAAGAATTACTGATGCTCACAAGGCAGGAAATGGATTTACAAAGTTGTCACAGCGTTCTAAGTAGGGCTGCCACAAACGATTATTTTGATAGTCGACTAGTCACCGATTATTTTTGCGATTAGTCGACTAATCAGATCATCATCCATTGGACGTAAAACTTACAGCTTACTGCACAAGCAGCATCTGTACTGCACAAGCAGCATCTGCTCTTATAGAACTATCATTAGCTTACAGCTTTAAGTGTGTAAGGTCTGTGCTAACTAAAGATAAAGACAAGATGATAGTTTAATAAATTTTAATGAAATTTACAGATTGTTTCGGTGAAGTTTAATAAACTCCTTGCTATCTAAAATATAACGGGACACCGGAGTAAATTCTGGAGCATCTCACACTTCTGATAATCAGCTGTCTGCTTGACATTTATTCAGCTGTGTAAAAACTATAACTTTTATTTCTCAGCCAAACCGATTTACTCAGGAACAAATAAAATACTAAAAAAAAGCCAAACAATAACATTTTTAAGTTATCTAAGTGACTTATATATATGTTTAACCTGAGTAGCGAAAGACTGCGGTGGGTTTAAAAACGATTTGCCAGGAGTCCGGTGTTCTCACAGCTCTAGTGAGCCTAGCCCCCGGCTCGCTATCGAGCTAGTGGGTAACAGACGTCTCCGAAAACGTCGGAGCGCTTTTGAAAATATGTGGTGTCTTGATAAACTGAGCAGATATTTGAGGTTTACACAGCTACATTCTCGCCTGAAAATATGTGAAACGTTTATTTTGTGACCCATAAAGAATAATAAGAGTAATATTAAAACTAACTAGCTGCCGCCATTGTTGGAAACTGAGCTGGGCTGCGCAATGAATTCTGGGACAAAGCTACTTCTTCTTCTTCGGGGTTTAACGGCAGCTGGCATCCTTGTACATGCAGTGCTGCCATCTTCTGTTTCAGTCCGTTATTACACTCTTAAATCCTGCTACTTATTCCTGCGTTTTTTGTGATCTTACAAAGCTTCAAACGACGCGTCGACTATTAAATCAGTCGTGGACGATTTTGATAGTCGACTAATCGTGGCAGTCCTAGTTCCAAGTGTCAAGAACTGGAGTGAAAAGTGTCATCAAGAAATTCAAAGAGAGCCCTACAGTACAGAACAGGCCTGGCAGAGGTAGGAATAGAAAGATATTAAAGTCTGTGTAGGAGATGTGTCTTAAGACCCCAGAACAACTACCAAGACACTAGAGGCCTGCACAAGACTGGACTACAAGGTTGCAGACCAAGAAAAAATGTGACTTCTGCAGTGTACTAGGGACAACCTGGAGAAAAACGCGTCCGTTTGTCAGATGAGACAAAACTGGCCACAGACTCAAACATATGTTGTTCCTGGTCAAGAACTACCTCCAGCAGAATAAAGCCTTTACGTCCTGACTTGATTCCCACTGAAAATTTGTAGGGTGAACTGAAGACCAAAGTCCATGCCAGAAGACCATGATATCTAGAGGAGCTTGAGAGATTTGCCCAAGAAAAATAGGCTGCGTTTGACCAGGAGACGTGTGTGTGACTTGCTGAAAGCTACAGCAAATGAATGAAGGCTGTTACCCAGAGAAAAGATACACAATTTACTATTAGCATAAGGGTGGCTAATAATTTTACCCTGGTAGTGTTAGGCTTTTTTGTGTGTTTAAAGTAAAATAATGTAAACAAGCATAAAAAGAGTTTGAATTTTGGAAAAGCTAGGTTACAAATTCCTCACTCTGTTTAACAGCAAATTTGTATAGGATGCGATAATAATAATAATTAAGTACTGATCTGTAAATACAAAACAGGAAAACCACAGGAAATATGATTTTCACAATTGTACAGAAATACATCTGTTAAATAAAGTAATATGGACCTCTGTGCAGGTTGTGGACCAGTTGTGCTTACCTGTGTAGTCAACCCCCAAAGGTCCATTTTGAGCCATGAAAAACCCCATAAACACACATTATTAAGGCTTGGAGGCTCGCTGTCTTAAGTCAGAAAGCAGGCGTATTGCTAACATTTAGGTGTATCTCCCGTTGCCCAAGGGAGGCTGGCTTTACTAAAGTATTCATCATCACTCTGGCATCCATTTGTTACAGATGTGTTTGAGTGCAGATGGAAACCAGCCGACAAGGTGACACGCTAGAGCAGTTGTTAAGAAAGCTTTCCTAGCAGCTGCCTCCTTTAAGACCTCCAGTTAACCTCATCCAAAGCAGCCACTCGAAACTCAGAGTCTGTTATGTCTTGTTTTAAACAGTCAGTCAGCCCATTGCCAGAAGGACTTGTTCAAGATGAAAAGTCCTGATGCATCCATGGAAATAAATGTTGTCTAGAACAACGTTTTCTAATGTCAATGATTGTCATAGCAAACAGTTCTGAGACTAATTTGCTTATTATGTGCACATTTTTTGTTGTTGAGCAATACCAGTTGATATTTAAGAAGTTTATTCATGAGATATACAAAGAGCTTTTTGAAGTTTACAGCTTGACCGAGGTTAGCTAGTCAGACGCATGACATGATGCTCCCTCATTTCTTTATAACATATATAAAGAACATCCAGTTTAATGCTGGATGGTAGGAAAAGCTCTTACTTTTGGCTTCCTGCTGAACACATTCCAGGATGCCAGAGCTTTTTTCATGGCATGATTTGTAACTTCATGCTGCAACTATGCACTGGGGCTAAAATGCATTGAATAAACCAAATTTATACACTATAAACAATTTCTAAATGCATTACATTTGTGCCTATCATTTGTCAGGCAAGTCAATCCATTGTACTTCATAAAAATTAAGCATTTCTATTTCTAATATATTTCAATTAGCACTAAAGAGATTGAGTGCCCCAGTGAATTAAAGTCTAAATGGAAATGCTTTCTCAAGGTAAATCCTTCGAGGGAAATAGATGCTATGCTAGGTTTTAAAGCATCTTTCTAATACTCGTATAATCACTACAATTATATGGGATAGGGAAAATGATTTGGGGTGGAAAAATTGAGCTTTTACCCATTCCAAGCTCAGAGCATCCACATAATTGCAATAATTCTACAGAAAATCTCAGAGGAGCATTTTTGTGATGTGAGAAAGCTATAAGACTGAAAATTAAACTTGACAGAGTGGAGAAGCAATAACAGGTTATCTTTTGGGCAATTTTAAGAAGAAGTTACATGAAACCGAGTTTTGCTGAAGTGCATGCCAAGGTTGCTGACTTTTTTCCCTCAGTGGCTGAGGTAAACATAAGTTTGCATGAAATATTTTTTAATTTGGTGTGGTGCTTACAGTGCATTACTGCAAAAGTCTTCAGCTACCCTTAATTAATGCTGTGCAAATAGAAATGGAAAGTTTGCCCAATTCTAACAAGTTTGAAGGTCAATATTTGATATGACCGCATTTATTCTTTAACATAGCCTGAACTCTCTTATTGAAGTTTTCTTGTCTTTTCTTTAAGTAGTCAGGAATAGGTCTCTAGGTTTCTTGAATGATATTCAACGCTCTTCTTTTGTTCTGTTCTCTGTCAAGATGATCCCACACTGCTTCAATAATGTTGAGGTCTGGACTGTGAATTGACCAATCCATGACTGACAGTGTATTTTGGGACCATTATCACGCTGGGAAATGAAGCCCGTCTCAATCAGACACTTTCTAAATGGTGTTGCATGGTGGCTAAAAATCTGACCGTATTGATAATACCTACAATTTTGACGTGGTCCCCGACAACGTGCAGCCCCAAACCATAACAGAGCCTCCATCTTGTTTTACAATGGCTCTAGACACTGTTGTACCGCTCTCCCAACCTCCTCCGTAAACATTAGGAATGATTCGAACCAAAAACTTTACATTTGTATTCATCACTCCTTAAGAGCTATTGATTTTCAGTCCAGTTCTTGTGTAATTTGGCATACCTTAGCCTTTTATTTCTGTTTCTTCTTGATTGCTAGGGCCTGATTAATTTTTCAGGTCCTGTTTTGAGATCTTCTGCTTTTTTACTGTATGTGTAATAAAGATTGATACATGAATAAATTTGAGATGCCATTTGTTTTAAATACTAAAAGACACGAATCTCATGAAAAAAAGTTTCAGCTCAATCCACTCTCCAAATATTGATACCTATATTGATACGTTTTTATATTCCTCGTAATTCTTTGATTGGCTACGTTTGCTTTTAGAGGATGAGTTCATCTTCATCTAGAAGCTTCAGCATTCATTCTTACAGTATCATCAAGATGGAGATTTTGAGCATGATTGTGAATATTTCAAATTAAGTGCTGGGTGTTTTTACAGGCCGCTTGCACATACGTTCAGTGTTTTCACTGATTTCCAGTAGCCTGTATCAAAAATCATGCTATTTTCGTGCATGTTTTTATAGATACATAATATTTTTGTTTGTGTACAAGATTAAGCTACTCCCATCTGACAGCTATTGCAGAGTAGATTTGTTTTTCCCAGCTCTTTGTTGAATACTGTGCAGCCTTTTCTGCTCTAAATCATATGCCAACACTTCCCAGCCTTTCATCACAGAGAGGAACGATTCCTCAGAGCCCCTTCAATTAAAATCCTTAATCAATCAGTTAGCATCTCCTTGTGTTTCATGATAAGTAGTTGTGCTTCTCTGACAACATTGCGTAATTTCATCTGTGCCTCCTCAGTTGAGCTGTATACCAGCAAGTCTTGGTATGCCTCTCATGTCAGCAGGTTATAGTCAAAACTCGCTGACATCAGGGTTTGAAGCCTGAGTGATGCGCTGGAAAAAGAGTGCATTTGTATGGAAGGTGCACTTGGCTTCTGGTCTTTCCTGAATGGAAATCTCTGCAGCTTTGTGGCCTGTGTCAGAAGGTGAACCTGTGACCTCTTTGAGCTAAATTTATCTTACTAAGGCATTCTGTCTCTGTTGTTTTAAACTTATTTATAACGAACAGTGAATGTGAATCACCACCGTGAGAGGACTCTCCCATAGGATAATGTAGTTGATGACATGAGGCAGGTAAACATTAGTTAGGTCCTCAGGGAAAAATAAATCAGAAGTGCTGACACATGGATATGTCAGTAGTGTTGCTGAGTGAATTAACACAGTCCAGTGGGATTTCAGCGTCTTGTAGAGGGCATCTTGTTGTCCTTTAATGAGCATTTGGCGTTGTTGTATCTTGGATTTACACATCACTATCAAATGGAGCATGAATTTTCTTTCTAGTGAACTGTGATTTCAGAAATTGTAAGGATGGCTTGCAGCTTTTCTGCAGTAGGTTGAACATGTTAGGTGTGACCTCAGATCACCTTTCAATTAATCCCTGTGCAGCAGAGCATCGCTGTAAGTTGAGCTTTTAGAACGGGCGCGGTATTTAGGTTGGATTACTTTAGGATTACTTTTGGCATGACGTAGTTGTTTCAACTCTATAAATATCAGCATATCTAATGAGTCACATATACTGTATTTGACGACTCAAACAAATTGCATTTGTTTTCAACGATCATGAAATGATGAGTGAGAAGAAAAAAAAGTGATTTCCTTTGCTTGACTGCTTTTTGATGGAGTGGAAAAGGGGGTCAGGGGATTACCATATTCCTATCTGCTCGTCTCTCCCCTCAACTAAAAATAGTATTTCTGGAAGTGAGAAGTGTCTGATGTGTGAGAGGAATATAAAGACTCGCGGGACAAGTTTATTTATGAAAAAGGACATTGCTATGCAAAAGAGACTTGCACTAAGACCTCAGTCACAAAGTCTTCGAGACTGGTCGGCAGCCCTCTTGCAATTCGGTTACTAGGGAAAATGTATATTCCCCAACAAATCCTTGTGATTGCTTTGATCACTACCAGATTGCGTGAAAGACGCTGACTTAACTGCAGACACTCACCATTTACTCTCTGAACTTTAGAGATTCACATCTTCACTACTGCCTAGAGAGCAGTTTGTGAGTGTTTGCAGACAAGGTGTTGTCTTCTACGCAATCTACTGTCAACCACCACAACCTGGTTTTTGCTGCACCATTAGAGACATGAGACATTAGCAATCAATGTCACAGTGACTGCCAGCAACCTAATGCAGACAAATACAGGTTTTTCTCATGACGGTAGCTGTCAGATGGTTGCCAACGGGTCTCTGGGCCTATATAACCGAGGCCTAAGATGGGATAACAAAAAAAGACAACAACATTTATATAGTGCATTTCATTACATGTAAACTTAAAGTGCTTAACAAAAAAGACAAAAACATACAAACCTTGCCTCAAGGCAATGAAACTAGTACATATGAATCACTTTTTGTTTCATATTTATTCTTTGGTTTTGCCCCCTGGAGGCATAGGTTGGATGAATCTTGGGAAAAACCAAAAAATATTGACAGTGATCTCTATTTTAACACTTCTGTTATCTAAATGTTATGTTCACAATGGCTGGCCTTTCAAAATTGGTTAGAAAAAGCCCGGCAGCTAAAAGAGGTATGTATTGTCATAATTCATTTGGTTCTATGTTGGCATGGCTAAAGAATTTTAATTGGACTTGTTCTGAGAAGGTTATGGTTTTTGTGCTTTTCTCTCTCTCGCTCTCGCTCTCTTTTTGTCATCTGCATAATGAGTGTGTGGATTTCAGGCTGCTGTAAATGTTTGTTGGAGCCGAGTAATTGGAGAGCCTGCATTAGTAATTATTAGTAAATGGAGAAAGAAGCAGTGGAGCAAATCAATATCACTGAGAATTGTGCTACCTATTGTTTCCAGAGGGGTCAGGAGTTAAGGTAACAGAAGTGTCATGCTGAGAATAATAAAAACCATTTGTAAGACTGATTCATTAAAATTGTCCAGACTTTAGGCACTATGAATGTAAGCCTAATATTCTCTACAATGCCACTGTACTGATGACATATTGAGGCGTATTTTGCTGCAAAGCTTTAATTTTATGGTTGATAAAAGGCAACCGTGACAAATGCCCCCTTTGGTTACTAATTGTAGATTCACGACAGTTTATTAACTCTTTGCTGTTTTACACAGATGGTAGAAATTGTTTCCTACTGTAGAGTAATCCAATTAAAGCGAAAAAAATTGGATGTCGCTCAAGTGGAATTTATAACATTCCCACTAGCCCTTGACTTATTATGGGAACACAGCACGCTGCCGTGATGAGTGAAACGGTTAGTGCTGGTTTATTGAAAAAGCCCCCTGACCTACATAGTTTTAATAATATGTGATCAGAATCTAGTGTGACGAGCCGTTAAAGAAGGCGTTTTTAGTCTCGGCTTTGCATGTTCAAGTCTGGTATACGTACGTTGCTTTTAAACTAAGTATAGAGATGATATTAAATAGTTGTCAAGCTTTGCTGTAACCACGCGTTGGCAGCTCCAGTCTGTGTCACTGTAAAATAGCAAATTCATCAATTGATCTATGAGGCTGCCACTCATTAGCATTCTAATTTTAGACTCGGGAGAGCTTTTCGCTATTCATAGTGGGACTTTGATTTCTCTACACTCCTCTGTCTTTGTATCTTTCTTTAACTCTCTGTGGCTTTTCTCAACTCATATTTCTCTCCTGCTCCTAAATGGCGTTGAAAGGTAAGCAACCAAATGTAGTCGTGATCAGTTACGATCGAGTAATAAATGAGCTGTCTACTGTTGTCAGCGTCACGTTTAGATTGTTCTGTAATTACTGATCGGTGATATTGAGGTTTGCTGTATTCCACGTGATATGCAGCAGTCAGCTCAGTGTGCTCAGTTATTAATTACTTGAGTTACCAGTTTTCCCCTTTGAGGTAAATCTTGGTGGTTTTCAGACAAGCTCATTACATTTGACCACAACAATCAAGATGCACAAATGAAATAGTATCTTTTCCACTGGGAACAACACACTTGTAATATTTTATTGATATCTGCTGTAGGTGAAAATCCATTCAGTTTGCCCAAATGCAGTTTACAGCTGCTACCTGATTGATGCATGGGTGCTTGGGTTACAGAAATAATTTAACAGTTATACTGTTATCTTTATATCACTTGTGCTTTTTGTAATTCTGTCATTTCCTTGGTGAATTGCAGCATATCAGTCATATATAGTTTAGTGCCTTTTCCTAACAACATAAAGCTCTATGTTGCTCTTAAACACACAGGGTAAGGGCTCAGTTAAAGCCATGCTGCTAATTCAGAAGCTTCTGGATCAGGAACGAAAAGCATTTCTCTCAGGAAACAGTTCAACTATTCCATTTAATGGCATCAAAACTTACATGCAAGTTTTCTAGCAGGGCTTGGAATTAACCTCAAAGGTTCTCTTTAGAGAAGCGAAGCTTTGTTTTTCCTCTGCATTATGCCCCGTTTATGAAAAGGAGGATTACAGCTCAGAGCTAATTAGCATCCAGTCCTACTAGCTATGAATGCAATGCTTTTGTAGATAATACAGCATATGTAGCTACCATGCCTCTACCATGTTAGAATGTGAATGCCAATTGTTGGGTTTAACATGCACACTGATTCATCTTACTGTATTTTGTGAGAAACAGCCATATGCAACAATAGAGCTTCCCTGAGGCATGCTATCAGTTTCCAGCTTCAGCACTTCATTCTGCAATCTCTTAAACAACCAGTTGTCTTCCTTGGAAGTGTGTGGGCCATGTCTTTCTGCCGCAAACCTCAATCCAGGCACTGTCTTTGATTTCAACACAATACTCCCGCTGCCTTCTTCTCTGCACTGCTTGCATGTCACTTTCATTTCAGAATATTCACCCTTGTTTTTGCCACAGCAATAACTAATGGGTAGTCTTTGCAGAGCCTGGAGAGGATAATCCTGTCATCTTTGTTTTCATTGCCACCTCAGGGCCATTCAACAAGTTCAAAAGAAAAAAAAAATCTGCAGTGCAGCGTCTGTGAGGTTTGCTCTCGCTGTCATGTCCCATATCTACCATTACAGGCACGGCTACATGTGGAAACAGGTGCTGTGCTGAATGACTATAGCGGCTCACTTAGGGGAATATCCGAGCCAGATGCTTTATTATGTTGTGTTAATGCTGATGCCAGGTTACCACACGCACAAATGTGCAGGGGTGGAAGGTGGTTCTTGAAACTGCAGCATTCCTGAAAATGATGTATCAGTTTCAGAATGCTTTTGTTAAGGTTCAAAATTGAGGAAGGAGAGTACAAACCACCCATGGTCCAGAAGGTCTTGGTCAAACAATGATTTTAATGACTACACACGTGTGGGAAGAACACTCTGTACGCCGACAGCAAGTGATCTCCGACTTAATCAAAGCATAAACAGATATTTTATAGCATCAGGGTTTGATTTACTGACGCCCCTTCATGCGTCACAAATACATTTTATACATAGATCAGATCAACACCACAATGACTTTTAACCCAGAAGATCATCTTCTATTTTCATGGCTGGTACTTTCCGTTCTTGTCTTAAAGTGAATTGTTCCTCTTTCTTGCCGAGACATGACTAATCTCTCCTCTAAATAAATCTAACTCATGTGTGTGTGTGTGTTGACCCCACATGCTCTTTCTCAATTCACCTGTTGCACTTCTGACCTTTTACCAGACCAGAGGCTCACTGAGACTATATGTATGTCTTCTACTAAATAAATGTTTTAACCAAGAACCTCTACTTAAACCTTAATATGAAATGACCTGATATATAAGTGTTTTGTAAGCATGTATTGCAATTCCTTCTATGGCTCCAAGTCACTTGCACAATAGATTGTCCGGACATCGCGCCGAACAAAGCTTCCAACCCCCAATTAATTGACCGAGCTCCAACTCTTTAATAAGCACAGATATGCATTGTGTATAAAATAGTCATAACTGCACCTGAAATACAAGGTCAACATAATAACTGTATGCATAACATCTTAAGGCCTTCTTAAAGCTATCTGTTACATTGTTAAAGCCTCGTCTTAGCCTGCTGCTCAAAATAACTTCCTGCTTCTGCAAACTCTCTGCAAGCCTGTTTCCTGTCCTGTTACTTTTAGCCTTTCTGAAAGACACACACTGTTCAACCCCTGAATGCAATATAAACTCCAGATTATATTATTAATGCAATGGTAATAATGATGATTATTTAACAATAGCAGTAAAATAATTTCCCTGCTCCACACTCCCTCTCTCGACCTCTGGAACACCAGAGGTCGCAATACATTGTGTCCTCGCTCAGACCCTCTCTAGCCGTCCTCTGGCTCAACCAGCTCCCATTCGAGAACACTCCATGTGTAAGCTTAGGTTTTCTCGGTCCCTCTCTGGTGGTTCAGCAGGCCTCGAGATCTCCAGGATCCTCGCCCCTCCTGTGGTCGCCGAGATCGATCTTCTGCAAAGGAAACAAAACACCTTTTCCTGCATCTCCCTAACTTATCCTTTTTGGGACTCTGTAATCAAAAGCCTGATCCTAATTATGTTCTTAACTTATTGACTTGTATTTATATATATTCTTCAACGTTCCTCATCCCTTTAAAACTCTTTAAGCCCTGCTTTCACGTCCGGTTGCTCGCTCTATTTTCCTATCTGATCATCGACCTCCTGTACACAAACTGTCTACCTTTTTAACAAAAAATCATTAGAACCAGCCTATTCTACTAAAAGCTCCAAAAGAAAAACAACCACTTTAATCAATTAAGTTTAAGCATATAAGCAATTACTCCTGTATACATTTCATCATAGCTAAATGCTTCCTTGAAACAACTCCTGTGTGTTAACACTAACTTCATTTTAAAACCTCACATTTCCTATGTTATCACCTGTTTTTGGTATAGCCTTTTTATTTCATTTGCTCCCTTTAATGTAACAATACCTTCTAATTCTAATTTATCAGACTTAACCAAAATATATGCTTTCCTTCCTCTTTGGTCCTTCTTTAAGTTCAGTGAAAAAGCTAAATGAATTTGAGGCCTTTTGCCTGGAATCAATACTGTCATGTGTGTTTCTTAACTCTGTGTCTGTAAGCGTGTGCAATCCTTCAATAACTTCAATAACTCATATCAAAAAATGCAATATGTATAAAAATCATTTCTATTTATAAACTCTCCCCTTTATCCTAAAAATACCTTCTATGTAATATCTGTATGTGTAAGCTTACATTATAACCACTTCTTCTAAAGATCAAAAAAAAGAAATCAAACCTGTTCTACTCCTTCAACCCTCACTAATTTTCCCTCTAAGATTTATTCACAGCTTTGAAAAACCGGCATTGTATCTTCTAAACAGGATTCAATTCTGTCATGGTCCTGGGCCATGTTGGCCCAGTATTCTTGGTTCCTTGTATTTTCGCTCCTTATTTAGGCCAGGTTTTCTGAGGTGTCCTGTTGTGGTGTTCCCTAAGTGTTTTTCCCTTTGTGACTCTTACCCCCTTGTGCCCCTCTGTGTATTTATGAGCTCTCGTCTCTCTTTGTGTTTATTCCATGTTTCCCCCAGCCTGTTATGTCTGTGTTCTCCCCGTGCTCTCTGGGTGTATTTAAGTTGTGTCTTCTGTTATGGTAGTTGCTGGTTCGTCTGTGTTGTTTCCCCTCGGTCTCCCTGCGTCTCTTGTGTATTTCCCCGGACCTCCCTGCATCCTCGTTTCTAGTTTGTGTTATTAGCTTACCCCGTTTAGGTTTCCGGTTTCTTGTTTTTCCACCAGTGCTGTTTTGTGCCCACCGTTGTAAATAAATATTCACCTGCACCAGAGCTGCCGCCTTTTGGGTCCTTTTCTACAACTCCACATGGCTTGCCCCGCAAACCGTGACAAGTTCACTTTAATCCTTTAACCTTAACTTAAAAATAACAGTTTCAGTTTTACCATATCCAAATGATCAAAAACCCAAAAGGTCCTAAAATGATCCTAAATTATTAAACAATTAAATTATTAAACCCTAAACCCCCCTTTATCTTGATACATTTCATGTGTCAAGATACTATAGCTTTTGCATATTATATATGTCAATCACTCCATAAACATCAAATTTTCCATGTCTGTATGTTTTCAGTCATCCAAGTCACGGCTTGTCTTGAATGCTTTAGTTGAAGGTGTGGACCTCTTTTTTAGTTTCTTATCCGAGACACTTCAGGAAACTGAAGAAGCGTCTTCAAGAACCAAAAACAAACGTAAAAACCCTGGCCTTTAACTCAAGATCTCGGGACTTTTCATATTTTTCCTGACAAGACAACATGGTCATTCAAAGACGACTATGTTTTTTTGTGGCTGCTACTGAGTTTTATGGTTTTAGCTCCATGGTGCACACTGGGTATTTCTTTCTTGGGAACAAAAATCACTCACCTTGAGGAAGCAGCAGTGTTTGATTTGATTGTATGAACTGTAGGAGTGGAGCACATTATACATTCTTGTGATGAGGAAATACTTTCAGGTTGTGGATTACAGATCATTGTAAGAAAGAAGCACTAGAATTAGAAGTCCTTACAGTGAAGGGAAACCAAGGCTTCCTTGCTTGTCCCTGCACACGACAAGAATACTTATTCTGAATGAATTAAATTTGAAGGTCTGTGAGAAGGTTATGCCAGAACTTAAAGTATTTACTAGACCTGTCCCTCACTAGTCAACAAAATGTTAGTCACTGAGAAGACTCTTTAGCTGTGTATGACCAGAGATCATAGAAAGTCACTGATCTTTGGACACTTTAGTAGACTACTAGAAAAAAAAGATGGCAATGTGAAGTGTTCAGGTCTTGAAATAAACTTGTCTTAACCTTGAGACAACTAACAATGAGAATGCAGGATGTAGGCGACTGACATATGCCCTTTTAATTAATGCATTAGAACAGCGGTCCCCAACCTTTTTTGCGCCAAGGACCGGTTTGTGCCCGACAATATTTTCACGGACCGGCCTTTAAGGTGTCGCGGATAAATACAACAAAATAAAACTAGTACCTGTACCGAAAAAAAAGATTTATTCATAACACACGTGAAAAGACCCAGGAAAACCAGGTTAATGAAAAAAAAAAAACGATAACAAAATAACACTAAAAACCCTGAAAACCATACATTTCACACCTGAGTCTCACTCTCGCAGCCCGGTACCAAATGACTCCGGTCCGTGGCCTGGGGGTTGGGGGCCGCTGCATTAGAGGGCTACGCCAGCAGGTAGAGCCTGGAATGTCAGCTAGCCCCTAGTTCCAAAGGAATATGCAACCAGTGTGGCTGCAGCTCTAAGCTCCTGTTGTTTTCTTGTTTATTTGTTAATATTTGGTTGATAGTAAACCTCTTCCTAAACTATTATATGGCAGTCTTCTTTTTAATTAGTAGCTGCTTTAATCACTCGCCTCAAAATTGAGGGTAGTTTAACCTATAGCCCCCTACTTCGAGTCACAAATGACAATTTTGCCTGTCATAGCTACAAGTTAGCAATTTCCATGATCATTCTATGGTTTCTGTTATACACATCGCTAAACATCTCTTCTTAATTATGAGCTGAGTTTTGATTGATCACCTGCTTTCAGAGTAAGGGAAATGTATCTCATATTACTTTGATGCACGTTCATAGGCAGGAGACAGCCTTGTAGAAGTTTTTTTTAGAAACTGTGATTTTCATACAACTGTCTCTAAGAAATTTAAGGGAAAAAAAGAAGAAAAAAAAGCATCCAGTGAGCTGCAGTTCTCTGGGTGAAATTGCCTCGTTGATTGAAGAGGCAAGAGGAAATGACCAGACTGGTTTCAATAGATAGAAATGCAGGAGCACAAAAAACTAATTCATTACAACCAAGGTATGTAAAGGAGAATCTGTGAATGCATAACACCTCAGACGTTGAAGCAGATGGGCAAGAGCAGCAGGAAACCGTACTAAGTGCAACTTCTGTCAGTTAAGAACAGGAAACTGAGGCTACATTGAGCACAGGGTCACCAGAATTAGACAGTGGAAGAATGGAAAAATGCTGCCCGGTCTGATGACGCTCATGTCTTTGCTGCAGCTTTCAGACACTAGACTCAGAATTCTACAAAGAGCATAAGAACTGGATCAATCCTGCCTTGTGTCAACAATTCAGGCTGCTGGTCATTTCTTTTTGCCATGCTTTTAGCCCCTCAGTACCATCGGAGGATCAATAAGTGCCATAATGTCCATGCACCCATGGCGATCAAAGTGTACCTGTCTTCTAATGGGTCTCAGTACTAGCAAGAGTAACGAATAAAATGGCCAGAGAATATAAGACCAGGTAAGAGTAATTTGGAAAGAGGCGAGATGATTGTGTTGTCCACCGAACCAGGCAGCTTTCTGCTCAGAGTAATTGTGTTGACAGGTGCATTGAAATTAGACTGCCAAATGGAATACTTTAGCACAGTAATAGATTTGTGTCGTGAAAGGTTTATTTAAGACACAAACAGGAATCTGATATTGTTGAGTGTTATATGACAGGGACCTGTCAGTAAGCATTGTACTTCATCTGTTCAAGGAAAGTGGTGAGGTTTTGTCTAGATAATATATAACTAGGAAACGCTTGAATGCTTTTTGCGTGTGTGTATCAATTTAGAAGTATTTATAAGAATACTTCTCAATCCTGCAGACATTTTTAAAAGGCTTTATATCGCTGTAGTTTTCTTAGTTAAAGATCGAGGCATTTACTGATCTCTTGCTGTTGCCCTGAGCCCGATACTCGACACATAATACTGTTTGACAGGATGTGTTTGTCGGCAATTTTGGAACTCATTATTGACGTGCAGCATGAGATTGGGTTTTCCAGCTGCCATGGCAATGGCCAAATAGAGTGAAAGCTTTCCCTGAAATATGAAAAGCATTGGGTAACAGTCCCAGTAAACAGCTCTGAGCCACCTAGAAATAGTATCTGTTAGTATGTGAGCATGCATATATGTGTGTGTGTTTGTGAGCGTGAGCCAAAAATGAATACTGAATGCTGTAATGACTTGCTTATATGTCGCTATACACTGCTATGTTTTTTATGGTGTAGCTGCATTTTTGATGCAGTGAATAAGTTATAAGGAATAGCACAAGGTGGCATTTCACCGTTTTCCATCTGAAAACAAAAGAAGCTTTGCTGCGAGTGAAAGCTTGGTTCACTTCTTATTAACACTAGCCAGTATCCCCTGTTCCTCAGATTTCTTTTTTCCATCATCACCTGCAACACAGACGTCTTATATGTCAACTTAAAGGCTGTTTTGCCAGCTAAATGACTCAGACCATTGATGTGTTTTTTAACTCTGCGTTAATAATGGGAAGATACTGTATACAACTGAAATGAATAATTCATGCAGACATTCCTTTGTAGAGATTAAAAACAGAATAAGAAGAATTCACACTGTAAACTTAGATAAAGGGGTTTAGAAACAGCTAACGAGCTAGCAACTCTTTGTGAGGCGAAGCAGCTACCTATAAAGTTCTGGGTTTGTCTTCAGAAGTGCCTGCTTAAGCCTAGCTGAGAGCCAACCAGAAAGTGAATTCAAAGGCTTCTGTACACATTATGTGCACCTCCTCTTCGATCGAAATTCCTGTGATTTTCCTCTTGGACGTGACACACTGAAGCCTCTGCTGGTTTACTCTTCCACTGAGGAAGTGACATGTCCTAATTATACAGTCTCGGGGCCCAGAGACACTTAAACATTAACAATTACGTAGGGATAAAATCAGAACATAAAAGGAGAAGAATAACGAGAGAAAATAAAGGGCAAGAGAGAAAATGAACCGTAAGAGGCTTTAAAAAAAAGATTCTGCTGATAAAGCAGGCGAGAGATTGAGTTTGTGGAGAGCAAAATGACAGTAATAGTTCCTTCTACTTGTTTCAATGTCATAATCAGATTTGGAAGCATATCCTGTATTTTTTTTTCATTTTACATAATACCCCCTCTGCTTACCAGTTGCACAGATCAGCCGTGCCTCAGTGAACAGCAACAATTTCTGAACCCATAAGCTGAACCTTTGTCCTTCATTGAGAACCAGTGAACATACAGCACACTGTTATTGTCTTTCCAGCCATATGGTTAGCAAGTAATAATTGCCTGGTCCTGCATTACAGAACGCTGTGGATGAATTCATGATCTGAGCATGCCGTGCTGTTTAGCAAACAGTTTAAAAGGACAACGACCTTATGTTTGCTCTCCTGTAACCCTGTGAGCCCTAAATGAATTAATGATCGCGAGGTTGTCAGTTTAAACACGGACCTTGAGCGAGGCACTTAATCTAAATTGTTTCACTTAATATCCATCTTCGTAGAGGCTTTACACACATATCGCAGCTCATGCAAGTCGCCCTCGACGAAGTCAGGAGAAACAAACAATGCAAGCCCCAGATAGCAGCCTGGCTTGCAACACAGTCCTGGGGAATATCAGGTTGTTTATGTCTGGATTGTATTGCTTTGTCATTGTTTGGAGCCTCTGTCACAACATATTCCATAAGTGCACAGAGGTCATTCTCTGACTCGTACTCCACGGAGTAAGGAGTGTTTCTCTAAGGAAACATGCATGTTCCCATCTTCTGTCAATAGTATGGCTCCAGGTGCCCTTCTTTCTATCTTGCACTACACAGTGAACAGGGCCAGAGCGTGTTACTGACATGCAAGGGGGCTGCGAGCGGTGCTTAATCAGAGCAGTATAGCTCACACACTTCTCTTGAGTGGGTGGTTGGCTTAGACCCGGACCCCGCATACAGGGAGAGTAGAGTTTGCAGGGTTTGCCCAATTAGTGCTGAAAAGTGTTGCAGTGTGAGGGTGCGTCAGCAGGGAAGTGTGCACCAGAGGAGGCGTGTCATCAATCATCACTCCAGCTCCAGGCTTGTTCCAACCCCTTTCCCTATCTGGCAAAGAGAGAAAGAAGGGGAAGAGAAAGTGACATTGGCTGGCCAGTTCCAGGAATGACAACAGACTGCACCACTGAGTGCATTAAAGCCTACGTCTGGATGTCAAATTAGGGAAATGACTTCTTTTTGTTTTTACAGTTTGGCTGATAGCTAATTCTTCTTATTGTACCATGGGCCACTGATGCCATTTCATTTACTGATTGGTCTTTGGCGGTTACCACAGGATATGATACGTACCAAAACTGATATATCGGTGCAGTCCACTATAAAAGTCCTAAAAATGATAAATGGCTGATTATGCATTGTGTGTGTGGGGTTATTGAGTGACATCACCAAACACTGCCAATATGCAATATCACGCCTCATAACCTGCGACAAATACTTATATATCCTACCCATCAAATATTCAGATGGCCTGCCTTTCTCTCTTGTGTCAGTCATCTACATCCAACTGCTCCTCGTTGGCTTTAACAGTAACATAATGCATGTGACACTGGCTCAAAGATTTGTAATGTTTCCAAAAATGGGTACTTGGCTCTGTACGGAGAGCATAATGATAATGACGGTTCATCATAGTACAAAATGCCTCTCATTTGGGAGTCTTCTCTCTGCTTTGTCACGGTCTTGACAGTGTCGGTACAAGCTAATGAAAGCTTAAATAATCTCTTCTGAATATTTAAGGTGTTTTATCATGTATGAACCTGTGTTTTTTAAAAAGTCTCCTCATACTCTTAACAATAAAAATCTTTAAAAGTATTTCTTAGCACAAGTACTTTTTGTTCATTTCATGCCCTCCACTAGAGCGGAAAATGTCCATGAGGAAAATGTTTGAGGTAATCTTTCCTCGGGGAGGTATGCGGGAACACGAAGAGCCGTGATAATGAGAATTAAGAAAAATGATAATACATTTGCGGTTATGGTTTAATTTAACCTTTCAATATCTGTGTGCTCAAAATGGTCATTTCGGCTGTTAAATCAGGTCCAGGTTAGCAAACATGATATGGCCTGTGGCCTGCTGGCCGTTTGTGTGAAAACCATCTTTCATAAAACAGTCATCAACATTAGCTGAATAGTGTCTAATTAGGTTTTTGTCCCTTCATCAAGGCAATATTTCATCACTCCCAAATTGTGCTCAGCAGCATTATGTTGATGGTAATATCCATATGGCATTTGTGATGACTCTAGCACCCTCACTGGGAGGGGTGTAAAATGTTATTGCACCAATGGAGATTTCCCTTGATTAAAGAAAAGCATATTACATGACAGCATGTATTACAAAGGCTATCCAGGATTTTTATGGCTTAAGGTCAAAGTTCACTGCTGTGTTTGCTCCCCCTGTAAAATGTATGAAACTCATTCAGGAGAATATTGCTGTTATGAACAAAGCGCCTGCAGGAGGGTATAGCTTGGATCTACTGGTAATAAGCTCTCCTTTTAAAAAGCAGTCATGAAAGGCAGCTCTGACCTACATGCTGAAAGGGAGGATTCGCGCTCTCTTGTTAGTGTGTACTGGTGGGGAATTGAGGTCTTTTCTGTCAGGAGGTGATACGTCGAAGCCGCTGACTATTTCTGCAAAGCCCAAGGAAAAAAATAAAAGAGACAGCGATAGGGAGAGGAAGCTCTGTGAGAAGAGGCATAAGAGTGTTTCAGCTCTTGCCTTTTTTTTTTGCACATGTGTGATTGCATAATATGTTTGCGGGCCTGTGAAGTGCATTTTTTCATGTGCCAGCATCACACACTCGTGTGTGTATGTGAGTAAGATAGGGGAGGGGGGTGACCGACGGCCCTGTCTCCCACAACACTGTAGAGCTCCATACATCATTAATCGCTGACAAAAATGAGCGTTCTGCCGTACCCTTTAAGGGCTAAAAGACCGTACTGCTAGTTCCCACTCCTCACGGTGTGTCTGTATGTGTGAACGCACACTTTGTACAGGTGAGGATTCACTATCAACTTGAGATTTCTGACCTGTGTGTTTGGTTCAGTGCCACAATGATGGATGACATGGTTATCAGAATCTCGCCTCCAGGATGGGGGCTGTCCTGTCTTGCTGTCAAGGTCAATGGTTGCTAGGCCTATAACAGAGTGGCAACCTAGTGGGCTTAGTGAAACACACCATATATTCTATATCCATCATGTCAAATGTCAGATTCAGAGCGATGCGTATGAGTAAGCCTCTGATTGGAAAAAAGTGACCCCAACAAGGGCAGCGTTTCCTCTACCACTCCACAGGACCCCGCTGCAAGAAACCAAATTGAAATGAATGCATAGGTTTGTTTATATGTTGAGAAATAAGGCAGGGTTTTGCTTGCAGGTGTCTTGTAAAAGGCAGACGTGTGTGTTTGTGGCAGTCAAACAGCAGATTGGTCATGGCTTGATTGGGACAAATGTTGAGCCTCTCCCGTTAGACCCCAGGGAGCTGATAACAGATTGCTGGCTTAAATACCAAACTAGCCTTACCAGAAATGAACATATAGTGTTGCTTAGACTACAGAATCCATTTGTTTCTGCATTATGATCACAGCAATCAGTCACTTGAGTGACAAAAACGCACCAAGACACAATCGTTGCTGAAGTGAAGACAGGCAAAATGAATCTTTTTTCTTGGGTTGGCTCCCTTTTTACATCAGTGTACTTTATTGATCTGTTGGTGGTTCCAAAGCCATAAGGGGAATAAATAAATAAATAAATAAAACAAATAAATGATAAAATATAGACTAAAAAATATATTAGATTAACAAAACCTAGATATTGATTAACTTGGTGAGTGTGCTCTTGTTTTGTTTTGGTACAGCTTGAGAGCAGTTAATGAATTTTGCTGTAATTTATGGTTGTGCTAGTCCCTCTCATAGTTTCTCTTTCCATGGTGGTCAAAGAATGGCGTGTTGCCCATCTGCTCCTCCCCCACCAAAGTCCTCATCTTAGGGGAAGCACTGACAATGACAAACACACATAATTATATTAGCAGTTAACATCAGGCTCCTCTCATTTCAGAAGTAGCCTGTATTAAAAACAAACTAAAAGTACTTTTGCCTTAGTTTGCTTATTTAATACCCCGTGGACTTCTAGACCAAGCATATGCTTTTTATGATTTTTTTTTCCCTACACGATTCTGCAAAGTTAGAATTTCTCCAACTAACCTGCTGATCACACTTTTGGTTGATTGCCCTCCGGAGGAGCTGCTACAGCTACTTTGAATGTCATGAGCCAGTAAAATTACTGTCCATAATTCAGCGGTCTCTATTGTTTTCACTGTCAGGCTCTCCTACAAGTGATGGCCCTGCTATGCCAGACAGATATGCCCACAGCAAGCTTACTCTAGTTCAGTGTTTTATTGCTGGCTTTGTGTTGCACAGCCACAAAATTATAAGACCATAAAAAATACCAATCCTTAAGTCACCTTTCTGTCATCGGTGTCACTGTTCCCTTGGATTTTTACAGCAGAAAAGAAAGACATGTAATTATACTGACAGTAACTTTATGTCTTATGCTTACATCAAGAGTGCAGACATTGATTGACAGGAATATATCTGGTTCTGTGGGCATTTAGCTCCTAAAGAGCTCCTATAAAGCACTGGTTGCCTAGGTAACCCTCAAATGTATTTTAGAGTATTTGCTGATGTATCAGAATTTTAGGAGCTAATGAATGAAAATTTTGAAAAGTACAGTAGAGATGGGAGAAACACCCTTTAACCATGTTATGAGTGTTGATGTTGCATAATTTGTCCACCAGAGAACACCCTGCAAAATCCCTTTTGGTTGCATTCGTAAGAAATCATGAAATATTGATATCGTTTTTGAAATACCTGTATGATTGTGGTAATGTATTATCACACTGTTGTATAGCAATCATCTGCTCAAATTAATAGTCACTTCAATAGCTCGCCACATATCTTAACATACATTTTGTTTACCAAGTTTTAAGTTTGCAAACTTTTACAACACAGATATCTGTGTCTGTGTTGTCAAGGACTTAGCCCGTCGACAACATAACCAAACCCCTCAAATGGGGAAGCAAAACATTCCTAAAGCTTTGTTCTTCCATGCTGTACTAATCCTTGATTTTCACTCTGCTGCAATGCTATTTTCTCCAGTCATTCCAGGATAGTCTGTAAACTCTCAAGATGCACTTGCTGGCAGATGTTTAACGAATGAAATAGATTTTGTTTGTGTTTTAGCATTTATATTATGTATCTATTCATTAGTTGTGGAATAACTCGCCCTCTCTTCCCATCTCAAGGTGTCCTGGGCTTAAATTAAGAACAAGGAAAGCATTCTCTCCCATCAAATGGGTCCCATCAAAAGCATGTCAGTGGAAAAAACCCATTACGTTTGCCTGTAGGCTCTTTCCTATTTGACACCATTCTCTTTAATGGGGTTATTCAATAAACCTTGCAGCCATCTTTAACTAATTGCGTGTTTCATAAACTGATAAGGAAAATTCTAACAGGTTACAGGCTGCAGCCCATACATCTTATTTAGATTCCCCCACTCCTGTAACCATCCAATTTAGGAGCTTAGCTGACTTTACTTCTTATCAGCCATTTTACCCTTAGCTAAAATTACATACTCTATAAAGTGGGATTTGTGGGGGTGCTGGATTTGGTGCATACAATACACTTCAGTGCTGTGATCTCAGCCATAAGCATGATGAAAAGGAATCAGTCACAAAATCACTTTAGTGTTGTGTTGTTGGTGGTTTATGAGGTGACTGTGTTGTATCTAGTGCACAGTCATCAGTCCGTTCCCCCAAACCCCACAGAGCACAGTATTGTGTGTTTGTGTATATGCTCATTTGCCATTGGCTCATTTGAGCGTGTGCAGTGCCGGTAATGAGCAGCCAGAGCTGGTGAGGCATAATAAAGCCCAAGGAAGGGCTGAGATGGATTCTCTGCTGGGTGTTTCACTTTTACCATTATTATTGTGGTTGCCACAATGCTAAAGTCCTGGAAAGTGCAGCATTTACATGGGCTTAATGAACCTGTTCACTTAGACATGCATTCCCCTGCTATTCCCCTTCACCACTGGCGCATGGGTGGGGAACAATCAGACCCAAATCCAGCTCTTAATGGGCTTCAGATAACGTCATGATAGTTAACATGCTTGTGTGCCATAGCCTCTGTGCATCATTTCAGTCATCATTTCAATCACTTTGTATAATTGATTGGAGTTGGTAAGCAAGAGGAGCAATTTTCCCCTGGATTTTTGACTGCGTTTATGATTAGTGAGATTAAGGGGAAGAACAGCAATTGATCAGGAGGTTCTTGGATGAAACCAAATTGCGATGTATGTGTTGCTGTGCTTTGTATTTTTTTGTATTTTAATAAGATGTGAGATCATTGTCACTAATGCAAAACTTGCACTGTATTTTTCCTCTCGCCGCCATTACAATTTTTTCTTGATTCAGACACTCAGGACTGTCTGGTAAACATTTCCAGACAATATGAGAAATTTCATCACAACAGTTTCCTCATTACCTCCAACTAAATATGCTTAACAAGGTCATTTGGTAACAGGAAACAGTTACAGAAATAACAAGGGAGGCTTTGGGTTAAGCCAATGAACTCATGCAAAATGGATTTGTGCAACTTAGCTTTGCCGCCTGTGACTTTTGTTCTATTGTCTGCTAGAGCTGGGCGATATGAGATTTTTTCATATCACGATATGTTTTTTTCATTTCAGGCGATAACGATATCTATCACGATATAAGCCAAATAACTATATTTGTAAGATTTAAATGTGCCGTTGCTCACAAGTAAAATGTGAAATAATCAGCAGCTTGTTTTTATTTAAATATTTATTTCCCATAATAAGTTCAACAGGGTAGATGTACTTAAGGAACATGAGACTTTTTCAGATAAATAAAGGCAAATATTGCAAACTACACAAAAGGCAGCCGCTAAAGCGTTTAAGTTTCAAAATAGAACAAACGAAACAGACTAAATTGTCAATTCCACTTAGAAACAAAATATTAATTCTAAAAATAAATCTTAGTTTGTTTTACAGAAGAACAGACAAAACTGACTAACTTTTGTCAATATCAAATAAACTGAGAACTAAAAGGAAATTCTCAATCTCTCCTTGTTGTATAGCTTAGCTTTTCAAACAGTTTTAACAGTTACTTTAGTCTGACAAAAGCCGAATGACGAATTAGCGCTTCCAGTCAGAGACTGAGGCTACGTCCACACGTACACGGGTATTTTTGAAAACGGAGATTTTCCGTTTTCGTTTTAAAAAATAATCCCGTCCACACATAAAGGCAGAAATGAAGGAAAACGCTGCTATGAACATGCCAAAGCAGCAGGTGGCGCTAGATTCCTAACCGTGCAGAAATGTTGGCCAATCAGAAGTCTAGAAGCCTCGGTGGGAAAAAGTAAACAAAGCTGGGGCATAGAAGCAGAACAGAGTCGTATGTGTGGAGGGACAGTAACTGTGTGTATATGTAAGCATTTAAACACTGCAGAGAGTAGAATTAACAGTATTGTAGAAATTCATTTCACCGAAACAATAACGTGGCGCACAGTGTGACGCATGCACCAGTTTATTGTATTTCCAGACTTGCTTTCGGCACATTTACAGTGCACGCTACTCTGTTTTTGTCAGACTTGAAATAGCCGAAATACCTCCACACTACGGAACTTCTATGGCTCTTCCGTTCGACAATCTCTCCGGCATTGGAACCATCATCTGTTTTCTCTTCGGTCACGCTCGGTTGATTTTTCTAGTCGGCACACTCATTTCCTCCATTACGCGCTGGCTCCATTACCCGCTGGCTGTTTCCCAAACAAACACACGTGCGGCTTGGCACTTGTGCTGTACGTAACAAGTCACGCGACGTGACGCTGCGGCTGTGATTGGTTCGGCTCTGCGCTGCTTAATTTGGATTGGCTGACCTTTTTTTTTTTTTTTAAGAGGACAAGAGCGGCGAGGTCTATCGCGATAGCTTAATTTCTCTATCGAGTAAAAGTTATATCGCGATACATATCGTTATCGTTCTATCGCCCAGCTCTATTGTCTGCTAACAATTCATGGCACCTAAGAAAGATTTTAATTGGTCTGTTACAGTAGTTATGAAACAAGGCAATAAAAACTTTACTTTTATTGCTCTTTTTTTGAGGTATCTTTAAGATGTACTTCTGTATCTTTCTGTAGTTTGACAATGTGACTATTTAGTTCCATTTTTGATTAAATCTGATACACTGTACTACGGACCAGAATTAGGACCAAAAAAGTGGACACGACTTTATTTTTTTCCAGAATTCTGAATTCTGACTTTAATCTCACAATTCTGACCTTTTTTCTCAGAATTGTGAGATTAAACAAACTTCTGAAATTAAAGTCAGAATTTTGACCTTTTTCTCAGAATTCTGAAAAAAAATCATCATTTCTTGACTATATGGTGTTGAATCGATTGGTAATATTACTTCTGGCGTTTAACTTTGACGGTGTTTTATCCATGTTTCTGTAATGGTTAATCCACCAACATGTGCAAGCTCTTTAATCAAAAATGATATTTTCCATGATAAATATATAATTATTGTTGTTATTGGTGAATTTGCCATTTTATTAAAAAATAACATATAAACATACAAACAAGCACATTATTATTATTTTCTGATTAGAATTTCAAAGTACAGTTATTTATTTTAATTCCTGAGCAGAAAAATTAGTTTTACTAATTAGTTGATTAATTTCTGCCTTCTCAGAGAAGTCCAGTGTGCCGGCCCAAATTTGGATGAATTTGTGAATTCAGTTTGTTTGCCTAATATATTACAAAATAGTCTTTGGTTTTAAACAATTTTCTATGACAGGTGCTTTCATAAATTTGTTAAGACAAACATGTAAAGCAAAACACCACAGGAATAACCAAAGTTAAGCTTTTCTACCTCTTTATCTCCCTTCCGGAAAGCCGCTTTTATCTCACTGAGGAGGAAAAAGAGAATGTAGACTCTTGGCCTATGTGACACACAGATTCCCATCACTGCTCTCACTCTTTTAGTTCTCCGCTTCTTCATCGAGTTCTTTTTGTTTACTCGCCAACTGCATTAACTTCAAAAATTGTCTTCCGTCCATCATTTAACTTAAATTGTTTGGTCTAGCTTACGTTGCACACACCGCCCAGGGCTTTGGATTGTTTTACAGCCTCTTTAAAACTGTATACCACCGTTGACACTCCTGAAGGAATTGGATTGTTTTTCACCCTGCTGACCACCACTTCAGTCAGTTAAGTGCAACAGGCTCTGAGCCCAGGTGAAGTGAGGTAAATAAGTGCCTCTCTAACCCATGTTGTGCCCCCTGTTGGCTGTCGTCAGAAAGTAATGTTCAGGCTCTTGGTTTGCAGAGTCCTTTTCAGACTTCTTCCTGTGTCTGTGTCCTCAAGTCAACCCAAGCTCGAACCCACACATGCCAGAGAGGCATATTGATATCTGTAATTAATGTAATAGTATTTTACTTTTACTAATGAGTTCTTATGAAGACCTTACAGTGATTAAGGCAATGAAGGGAGTATTTGCTCTATCAATAAAATTACTTAGTCAAATCACTGTTATGAATCAGAGACCTTGTTCGTGGGACGAGCCCTAAGCTGAACATAATCCTTGCCAAATGGACTGGCGATTAGCTTAACTAAGGACTTTTTGGTCGCTGCCAATGCACAGGCTCTGCATTTTAAGCAGAGGAGCATTCAGTGAATTTCTGTATTCATTCAGCCTTCTGCCATCTCGTTCTATAAAAACAGGCTTACATGTCTCAGAAGTACACAAAGAAAGGTTTGAATACCTCACATTTTAATATTCACAATGATGATTTTCAGTAGTAATAATAAAGTTAGACACAGTGCAACACTCCTTCCTTCCTTTTGTCAAAATAATTAACAGCCTTAAGCTAAAGACTTAATGCATTGCTTTAAACACCGCTTGTCTGCGTGTTATAACAGTGATAGTAACGGGGTCTCGGATAAAGTGTTTACTAATGTTCTGTTGTGAAAGCAGGGGGTTTAAACTGCTCGTGATGCACAACCTATTACTTTTACCCACTAGCTGGGAACTTTGTGTGCATTGCTGTAAGACAGACAGAAAAAGCACTGTCCCTAATGCAAGCAAGTAAGCACAAATAGGGCATGTAAAATATGACTATACCCAGAGGGACCTCTCCTCTACGCAATGTGTTTATTCCAATATTTGCAGATGACTGAAACCAGTTAAGTGCTGCGGCAATTGCTTATTTCCCTTTGTCAGGATGATGAATGTGGTCGCACCTATCGGACGGCGCAGGGGTTCCAAAGTCCTCTGACAAAGAAGGATTGTCCATTTGTGCAATGGACAGAGCACATCAAAAAAGGTGGATAAAGCCCTGCAGGGAGGCAATAACAAAAACACTCACTTGTTATTGTCATTGTTCATGACGGAGTGATTTTTTTAGGCATAGTCACATGCACACACCGAAGACCCGACACCACCTGGCGTTAGCTAATAGGTCCACAAATATCTGTGAGGAATCCAGTAATGTGATGGCATATAGTAAATAGCTGACTGTGAATTTGAATTCTGTCATATCGAACTCAAGAACGCACGTCTTTATTTTTTTAATGCATTCAGAGTACGGGCTAGATTTGCAGCAGCACAGCCACCCTCACATGGCAGGAGTAAGGACCTGAAGATTCAAGTCAGATTTACAGAGAACAGTGAAAACAAATGACTCGATCTCCTGCCAGACGTGATCGTCACAGGTTTTTGTTGTTGCTGTTGCTAATGCAGATATTTTAGCCTTTTGCTTTTGCTTAGTAAGGCTGTTTGGCATTCAGATTGTGGAGTATGTTGATGTTTACCTTTGTGTTAAAAAAAGGCTCAGACACTGTTTCACCTCAGCTGTTACTGCCTGTAAAGATGCCAGAGCTGGCTTGGCAAACAGCATCCGTGTGCATTAGCTTCTAGAAAACTGCACAACCTACTCTGATCCAATATAATGTTAATGCTCACAAATGGACTGTAAAAGACAATTTCATTTTTTCCTCACTGCAGAATTACAAGGACTCTCTGAATCCCACTGACCGTTTGCCAGTTTGTTTCGTGATTAAATGCGATCTCGTTATCATTCATAATGTATCACTTTCTTTGCCGCTGGGGAAGTGATTTGGAGAATTTAAAACTTTACATTTGTCTACAGTGCAAATAATTCAAAAACAAAGAACGATATTAAAGGATTTTTGTTTGTTTTGTGAATATTGTGACCCGACCTTTCTCATGAAGGACATAGATGTAAAAATCTAAAATACAGTTTCATCCTCTGCGCTTATTTTGGTGAGACTTCAAGTTGAGATGAAAAGAATCAGGTGCTAATATTGCCCATGTATGGCTCTTTATGACAGCTCTCATTCTGAAGTTTATTCTTCCACAGAGAGTGTTCTCAATAACACTCTTCAGAAATGGGAACATGGTGAGCTTCTGCATTGTCAACAAGCAGAAATCCTCTTGTTGAGGCTTTTTGTAGAGGGAGAACAGACCAAACATAAGATGGTCAGGTCATCGTGCTCCAAAGGACTAGTGGGCCTGGCTTCTTTCCAGCCTCCTACAAACTATGAGTCATCAAAAAGAGGGTTAGGCTCCAAACAAATCTATAACATTGATTGTCCTTGTTTAGTTTTGCATGACTTTTGTAATTTCTGTAGTTTCTGTATCCCAAAAAGCCGATTCTGTTCATCTGGATGTTTTCAGTGGGACGTTTCATCATTCATTCAAGTGACTTCTTCTGTCTCAGCTTACTGTATTTTTTTGTAAATCAGTAGAATAATGTTTCAGTTCCTCTAAATGAAGTTACAAATGAAATCTTGCAATTATCAAAGTTTCGGTAGTTCTTTGCTAATGGTATTATTTAAAGTATGATAACCCGCCCTTTTTCTTAAAGCTAGGGGGAGACTTGAAAAGAAATATTTTCTCATCAATATGCACTGCTCAAAAAGTAAAGGATTTTTTAAAATATAGCATCAGTATAATGGCATCAATATAGACTTAATATAGAGTATGGCTTCAAGTTAGTCAAACTTCTGGGATATTGATCTGCTCAGTTACGTAGCAGAGGGGGTTAATGAAATTAACAGCATCATGGAGCCCAATTGGCATTTGCCATAAAATAGCAGAAGTGGCAGGTCCACTGCGGCAGCGCTTCAGAGACGAGAGTAGGCTCACGCTCAGCACTTGTGACAGTTGTGAAAGGGTCTGAGGAAGCTCGGGAAAACGTTATAATGTCTGTAACATCATTCAGCTTGACTGGTTTGGTGGTTGGTCAGTGATGGTCTGGGGAGGTTTATCCATGGAGGGATGCACAGACCACTAAAGGCTACACAACGACATCCTGACTGCCATTAGGTATCAGGATGAAATCCATGAAGCCTTTGTCAGACTTGCAGTGAGTCCTGGCCTCATGGGGGGAGAGCATGCTGGCAGCTCCTGTAGGATAAAGGAATTGATTCTACTGACTGGTGCCCATGTTCTCCTGACCTAAATCTAATAAAACAGCTCTGAAACATTACGTTTTGGTCCATCCGACACCGCCAGGTTGCACCTCAGGCTGTCCAGGATCTCACTGATGCCCTGGTCCAGACCTGGGAGGAGATCCCCCAGAGCACCATCATCTCATTAGGAGAAACGCCCTGACGTTGTCAGACATGCACATGGGCACATGGAGGCCATGCAATCTACCGAGTGCCATCCTGAGTTGCTGCAATGAAATTTCGTGAAAATGGTCTAGCATCATTTTTTTATTTTGATTTTCGGGGTGTCTTTGAAATCAGCCCTTTGTAGGTTGATAGTTTCCATTTCCATCAAACAATGTGGCATCCTTTCATTACTAACACATTACCCAGTCCATGTCAGTACAGATATGCAGCAGCATTTTTTCCCCATTGAGAACTGAGCTCTTTTCATAGTGTTTCTTTAATTTTTTTTGGATCGGTGTACATGCTACAGATACAACATAATACTTGTCTCACATTTTGCACAAGTCTTGCCAACTTGTGCAAAAATGTGATCTGAGCTGTAAAAAAAGAAATTGAGTTTTTCATCCATTGCTATTGGTGTAGTTGAGCAGGCAACACAGGCAGCAGAGGAAGCTGGAATGTGTGAGAAATGTACCAAAGAATTTGAAGAGCAGTTCAAATTCTGCCCATGTCAGTACCTTTGCACTGTGGCCCGTCGCTGCTAGAGAAATGAACCTTCAAAAACAGCTTTTTCATCATTTTTAAACTGTCTGAACTGCAGGACTTTTTTCCCTCCACAAGAAAACTAATTACGGCGCAATCTTTTACCAGGCGGATGCTCTGAATATGCCCTAAGTTCTTTAAAGGAAATGCAATATTTAGTACATTTATATGTTTAACCATCAGAACAAACAGAATCAAGATGGCTAATCCCTTGATTTTTACCCACAGTATTGTGAAAAACATAGTGCATCATTCCAAAGAAACACAGAAGAAACATCAATAGGAACAGTCTAACTATACTCGTGATGCAGGCTTACCTTAAAATTTGGGGTTTACAATAAGTGCCTGCTCAAAAGACTCAGCGTGACCTCATTTTAAAGAAGTAATTTGCAGTGACCTTTAAAAACGCAGTATGCATAGGCCTCCTTTTCATCCTAAGAGTCTTCACACAGTCTAGACATAACACAAACACACTTGCTTTTAGTTTGATTTAACTTGGGGTGTAAGCTCTGTTATTGAGCGCTGTAAACCCATCTCTGAGCCCCAGCGGTCCCAGGCTAACAGGCCTTGACCTATCCCACTGACTCCACTTCCCCGCTCTCTCTGGCACGCCGCCAACCCTGACCTGTCACTTGGGTGGTGAGCGGTGTGGGTAAACTGTTCGACAGCAGAATGCCCAACTAAGCATATACGGATGAAAGGAATCAGCTTCCACACAGACGCACATACACACTTCAAAGCACAAACAAACGAGGTAGAGGAGCACACCAGAATAAGAATTAGTCGGTTTGGATAGGAAGGTATTTTTGCATTAATCATATTTTTTGGGGTTGACTGCTTATTTTGATGTATCTTTTTCAGATTCAGATAACTTTATTTATCCCCATGGGGGCAATTGAGAGTGCAGAGAGTGGCATATACA
The DNA here is from genome assembly GCF_963969265.1 of Rhamphochromis sp. 'chilingali'. NCBI lineage: Eukaryota > Metazoa > Chordata > Actinopteri > Cichliformes > Cichlidae > Rhamphochromis > Rhamphochromis sp. 'chilingali'. Next base: position 41,578,480 of record NC_137932.1, on the reverse strand, counting down.
GTGAAACAGAAAAGTGCAATGAAGAAAAACAAATATATAAATAAAATAAAATAACACACGACAATATAAAGCAATCAAAGTAAGAGTCAGTGGGTTATATACAATATATATATATTTATATATGTTTTTATGTTTTTGGGGGGAATTAACCTAAATATCACGCTGATAAATCCTGAGCAAATTAAACTTTTTATGCCATTAATTGCAGCTGTCAGTTTCACCTGTCATACTAGAATGCGTTTGTCCACTACAATCAGTATGTGTTTGAAGTAGTACAAGCTAGAGCACGACAACTCGAGCGAGACGGGAGACAGCAAAGGTTGACAGAATAGTGGGGGATTAGGAGGACCTGGGCACAGATGGCTGTGGGAGGAAAATGTCCCGGCTGAGCTGTTTAGGGTAGTCCCTGCCAGCCCAGAAAAGGCAACAGACGTACGCAGAGCAAATAGGCTACCCCGCAGAACGGGTTGCTAGATTTGGGAAAGCAGATGCTATAAAATGAATTCCATGTGTGAAAATGTCACCAGAACTACTAAGAGGGAGAAAAAGGCAGCCCTCTTAAAACCCATTTTCAACGATTTTCTTTTGTCTTTAAGACATCACAAACACGTGACATCCCATACATAAAGCCATTGTGGCATATTTTCATTCTATAGGAATGTAATGAAGACATAATATTGCTTCCCAGTGGAGTCCTAAACTGGTAATTTGACAGACAAACTCAGTAATAAATGTCCTGTGTGCTGTGGCAGAGCACTGAAAACCAACCGTCTGGCTTATGTCAGGCATTTTCTTTATGATCACCAGTCGGTAAAAAGCATTGCAAGCTTTCAGTCTCACTTTTGACTTTTACAGTACTGTTATTTGGCCTGCTTGTATATTGACTGTTTTCACTGATTGTGTCTTTACTTCTTAAACTCCCAAGATTTTCTGGTTTCTTGCCACACTTTTTGATGGCATCTCTCGTCTTATGTTTTCTGTGTCTGTTTGAGAGTCTCTGATTCTTTTTTATAATTTAGGAGTAAGTAGGAAAGCACAAGATGGGAATCACCATGGCAAGCTAGTTAGCTTTGATTGAACTTTCAAAATAAGAGTGTGAATCGATTGCAGAAGGTGTCTGCCCAGGAAAAAGTCTGTGTGTGGGAAACACTGCTAAACACTGTGCATGGATTTGCATGGTTATTCGTTTTTTGGACATTAATAAAGGTATAGCTAAAGCCACTAGCTGAAAAACTGAATTTTTGTTTGAGAATGGATGAAATACCTTTGTCTGTCCTCTCACTGCATAAATATCTCAACAGATTAATCAAAGGCAAACGAATGAATGGCCTCAGTCACGCAATGGTACACAACAGTGAGTGATCTCGTGCACTGTTATCTGTCCGGATATAATGTCATTTTTGAAATTAAATGACGCATAATTAAAAGGCTCCAAGGGCCCAAACAGTATAATACTATGAACTTCAGTGAGCTTGTCTGGGGTTTGTCAGCCACCCACTGCTTCCGTTTGATCTCTGGGTCTTTAATACGCAGCAGCGATGCATTTATTTTCCATATTTGCATTCTTCTCTTGTCCCCCGCTATTGCATGCAATCCCTCCTCCCTTCTTTCTATAGGAGAGACACAGCCACTTATTCATAGTGAATGTGGAATTCCAGACAGGAAATACAGGCTCTCAATTGATATAATTGATAATAATCAGAAACTCCAGAAACTTGATCCTGTGAATGCCTGTCATTGTTTTTGTTTTTTGGTGGACATCATTTACAGTAAGTTTCAGGGATGTCCCGAGTGTTCCCGTTTGTGACAGTTCTTTAAAAATGCTTAAAAAAAAAAGCTGGAACCACAGGAAGTGTCCAGTGTTGAACCAGTCAGTGGTTTTGAAGGACAACGCGATTCTATATGGGAGCTATGTTCTTGTAGTCTGCACAACCACTAAATGTTGCTGCTTAATTAAATACTGAGTGCTTCTTTGTAAGATATTCCATGGTCACTTGTGCATTATGAGATTCCCAGAGAGCGTTTTGTCAGGATCCAACAAATGTGGTGTAGAAGAAAACACAAGCTTAAAAATCCTGTTTAAAGCCTTATTTTTAAGAACATCTCTTCTCACTGTTTCTGATTTTAAGAAAGTTACAAGTTGTTTTCTGACAACTTGGCAGAACACTTGCAAAGGACCACTTGTCATCACATTTAAACGTTTGCAAGCTAATGTTGGAAAAGAGGGAATCATTTATCGGTGCCTAAACCTGCCCAAAAATAAAGTAAAATAAAAACAAATATTTTTTCTTTTCATAAATATGGAACTATTGGTTTACAAATAAATACATATCAAGATACTGATATCACACAGCTCCAGGCGACGTTAGATTGTGTTATATTGCTTCCTGTTTAATAAGGTTTTTAATATATGTATCCTTGATGGAGGCCTGCACTCTACTGAGCACGATTTTTTTGTTATACAAATTAGAAATGCACTGAGTGACTGGCCAGTGGCCACAATCTCTGGCTTTCTCTGGCTGATCCTGTTGCTGATCCATCTCAGCCTGGTGATTATCTCTCCAGAAATATAAGTACACATTGCAGTAATGTAGACAACAACGGTCTGTTTTGCCGTAGCAATATTGCACAGAAACACTGCCGTTTGTTTAGCAGAAAGCCACCTCCCTTTAAAATAAATTCAATATTTAAGACTTTATGTTTATAATTCTTTTTCATCATTCCAGCATCATTTGTCCTTTTTTTTCATTGCAGTCATTTTCAGTTAAGGTAACTGTTGTTTTACATTGATTAATTCCAAATGATCAACACTTCTACCACATAGGAATTTGGAGGGGTAATTGGAAAGCTATGCAGAGATAAAGTGGGATTTATATTCAGTCGAGTAACATGGAGAACTTTATTTAGAGATTTATTTCTATGTTTGTGTATGAAGCATGAAGGAATAGAAAATTCCATTAAAACACTGTCTGCATATTCAGTTGGCATATAAAGATAGTTTACTCACTGGTAGGTTAGTTAAACACGTAATAGTCAAACTATTACTCTTAATTCTCTTGTCAGATTCTGATGGAAAGATTTGCTGGTCATAAGACGAATCACACTTGTGGACTCACTTTTGCTGACCTGTTACTCTTTGACTCCTTTAAAAAAGGTAGCATACTGTTGGGAAGGTGCTTTGCCAAGTTGGACAAGTTGTCTTCTTTGGTTGGATTAAGCCTGACAGATTTATTGGCAGACTGAATGAAAATGAAAAAAAAGTAAAGCAGACACTGGAGAAACATGCATCAGTCAGGTTAGGAGTGTTAATGTAAAGTTTGTCCACCTCAGGGAACTCTTCCTTCTTGGCAACGTGCATGTTGGAGCACCACAAAGACAACAACCAGTTTAAATAAGTTCAAAATAAATAAATAATTTCAGTCATCCATAAATAACTATGCAAAAAATACACATGTATGTTTATGTATGTACACACATATGTTAGTGAAATCTGTTTATGTCTTATGTGCCTAAATTTTATGACTAGATATTGGTATAAATGTCAGGCTTGTTGGACTCTAGCCTGCATGAGTTTAAAGTATCTTTTACAGATGGGCGTCTCTGTGGGCGTGCCTTGGTTATTAGCCACAAAATATATGCATGTCTGATTGATCAACACGTTATGGTGATACTAACCACCCTATTTATTCTGTAAGTAATGGCAGAACATTGCATCCAACTCACAAGGTATGTTAGACCACTGGCACTAAATACATTAAAAAACTCACCTTCTTCTTGAAGAAATACTTCATATCATACTGCGTTTGAAGCATTTGAAAAATGACTTCCTGAAAAAAAACACACAGTGAGCTATACGTTGTTCGAAAAGTTCAACAGTCTGCTTTGCAATGCAGGTTGCTTGCACCAAACAAAGATAAGCGAAGTGATTTAAAAGTGTGTCTCTAGCACAGCAGCGGGCTTCAGTTTGCTACAAAGGAAGAACAGGCTCTTAAGTGATCATTGAAAATCGTTTTGACTGGACATTCAAATCAGAACTGGTGTTCCGTAAACTTGGTCAGACGCTGGTTTCCTGTAAATTGTTTGTTACTTTTTTCATGTTGTTGAATGCAAGAAAATTGTTGTTGTTCTGTGGCAGTACACAGTTATCGCTATGTTATTTTTGAGATTCAGTGGTACTGACTGTGGTCCAGTAGCGCGCTGGAAGAAGACGTGTCTGACAGTGGTATTGAAAAACTGCAACATTCGCCTTAGGAAATAGATTCCCACACAATATACTATTTGTTTAACAGAAAGCAGGGCAGTAAACTGGTTTAATGTTTGATCATGCTTTGTCGAGTCTTTTTTTCCAGTGTGACATTTATCAGCATTTGCATGTGCACTGAACACAGTTTTGATGTGAATATATTACATAGAGCACATTCACATATTTATAAGGAGGAACTGTCTGGGGTGGACATTGCACTCCCATTATGTCTCTGCAAAGGCTACTCTATCCTCTCAGAATTCTCAGCTTTTATTCAAAAGCTGATTTGTAAGCACCATTTGTTATTTAAAAAAAAAAATTCATGCCAATGCTTGAAAAAGGCGATCAATAATGTGAATTAATCCAGAGATTACTCGTGTAGAGCTTTGAACGATTTTCTGTACATGAATTAGTTGTTGAAGAAACACTGGTGTTGACTTTTGATCAAATTGAGATTGACAGCATGTGAAATCTTCTACACGTTTAGAGTTGAGAAGAGGAGCTACAGCCTTGTTTTGCTGGTATCTAGACGCAACGAGTAGATTTCTTCTTGTTCAGACCTTCTGGATATCTTCGACTCTGTTTCTTATGGATCTTACACACATGCACAATGACACAAAACCACTTCATATGCGCCTAGAGGAAATCCGAAGCTGGATGGGACAAGGTGATGCTGTTAAGAGTTTCTTTTTGCTGTGGCAACAAAATAGGGGCATCGTCAGGAGTCTAAGCAATTTCTGCTCCCACAGTCAGAGGCTCCATCTGTGTCAGTTCAGAGAAAGTGATACTGTAATGAGAAAAAGACTATGAGACAGTTTTCAGAGTGTTCTGCGTCTGTGATTTTAGATGGCATGTGTGTGTGCGTGTGTGTGTGTGTGTGTGGATTATAGCTGAAAGGCTTCAGATGTGTCCCACTGGCCACAGTCGACAGGATTATTTTAGGGATTAAGAGCCTGGTGCTCTGTACCTTGGTTGCACAGCACTACAGTGTGTCCTCATTCTCCCTCATCCTTTGCAACAACACAACACCCCACCTCTAGCATACCCACCCAATAACCAGACAGAAATCAATACCTATCTTTAAGGGAATGAGCAATACCATACTAAATATATATATATATATATATATATATATATATATATATATATATATACACACACACACACACACTATATATATATATATATATATATATATATATATAAGTTCTTACAGTTCCCTACTAAAAACAAAAAACCGACAAACAATAATGTCATTATATTTTATTTAAAGTTTCATCAAACACAGCAAAAATACAGCATTCACTGTCTGTGACCGACTAATGTGGCTGGTGAACAAAAAGAAAAAAAGTCCTTACATGTCTTTTTCCTAATAACTTTACTTCGATGAAAAATATCAGAAGATCATGGAGTGACATGAACATGAACTGATCTGTCAGGGGAAAAGAAGCACTGTGGTGCGTTTGGTTATGGTTTAACTGGATCTGCCATGTTCCCAAAGATGATTCACAAACAACTATCTATCTAACATGTGCCCCTTGTTAGTGTTTTTTTCTTTATGTGCATGTAAATGTGTACAAAGTATCACTTCACTGTTGTATAGACACTCAATGGACGATTTTTAGCACTGGGGCTGGACTCCTTTTGCCTTCAGAACTGCCTTTTTTCAGTTTTCCGTGGCCGAGATTCAAGAAGGTGCTGGAAACATTCCTCAGAGATTCCATTTCCCTTTCCACCACATCCCGAAGGTGCTCTATTGGATTGCGTTCTGGTGACTGTGGACCGTTCTCTGTAAACCTCAGATGTGAGAAAACCCCCAGTAGATCATCAGTATCTGAAATACTCGTCCCAGTTCATTTATGTGACATTCAAACTTCTGATGCTCAGTTTGAACTTCAGCAGGGGTACATCCACTAAATAAATTGAGTTGTTGCCACGTGATTGGTTGGTCAGACATCTGCATTAACGAGCAATTGAACAGGTGTTTCTACTTTACCAGTGACAACAGTGTAATCAAACGGTTGTATTAAGAAATGTCCCGCCATATTTCCTCCTCCTGCTAAAGAGATGATCTGCTTTAACTTTTGCCTTTAATAAAGCTTTCAGCATTTCTAATTCTAATAAATGCTGTCAAAACAGCAAAAATGAGGAGATAACCAATGCTAACTGAGATACACTACAACCTTCACTTTGATCACAGTAATGTGGCTTATTATCTTTATTTGTAGAGCACATTACAAAGTGCTTCACACAAGGAGGCGACTTCATTATAAGAAGATTTTAATAAAGCAGCGTAATGTTCAGCGTTCGCTGTTGGCTTTATTAAATGTTTGCAGTTCAAAACTCATCATCATTTGAGCAAATTATGGCATAGGATGAGAAACATTTAAATTTTTATGATTATCTGGGTCACTTGTCAGTTATACTGTATGACTGCTTTAGTGATAGTGCATTGCTTTGAATTGTGGGGCGTTCTTTTTAATGAAGGATGGTTCAGTGTATCCTGCGGTTAAGGAGTAATAAACAGCATTTAGTGAATTTGATAAACTCTTAATATGACTGCTACGCTGATTCATCCATGGCTCTTCACTCAGGAGCCTGCTTCAAAGAAACTGGGTATTTGACTGCAACCATTGTGAATGCCTATTCATTATAAAGAGGATTTTAGATAGACATCACCGGTGATTTGGTAATGCTTCCGACAATCCCATCAAATGAATTAAAATATTCATCAAAGCCTGTTGCACACTGTTGCGTAGAAACATGCCTTTAAACCAGCAACGATAGCAAAATGTTGCACACGTTTTTCCAGACTGAACATGGCCTTGAACTTCCCCACCCCCTCATCCCCTTTTTTCCCCACTCTGTCCCACCCTGTATATACCACCAGTCCACCAGTTGCACCCTGCCAGAGTGTCTGTTCCTTAGTGAAATTTGTCAATATTTTGTCTAGGGCTGGGCCATATTATGCCGTTGACGGTAATACCGGTACAATGTTAGGCAACGATAAGAAAATGAAATATCGCGATAGAACATGGGTAAAACGCGCATGCGCAGTGCCTTTGTTTTCATACGCACATGGCCGAAAAAGCACGGCGGCAACGGGAAATGAGAAGGGGGAAAGCGGATGGTTCAGTGAAAAGGAACCAGAATTGGTTTTTAAAAATAGTGCAACTTCACTGGTTTGGTGTTTGTCTGTCAGATACACAACAAAGCACATCTTTTTTGTAGAACATGCAAGCGGGCCATCGTTATTGCCGTATTTGTCGGACTAAGGTGCTCGTAAATCTGGGCGTAATCTGGGTCCTAAACCGATTCAGGTCCCAAAAGTCAAATGAACACTGCAGCATCACTGAGAGTTAAAAACTGTCTAAATTCTTTCATCTTTAATAAAATGATCAGCATTGCTGCTTTACCAGGTGTAACTATGAAGTTTAACATCCAGGCATCCATGAAAACAGAATTTATTACATTTAACAGAGTTAGACGTTAGCAGGAAGTTAGCTCGCTAGTTTCCACCTAAGCATGATATAGCATGTTCTGACTGAGAGATTTCTGAAACAGTTCAAACGTACAGCTCTGCTGTCACTTCCAGCATAAATGAAGACAGGAAACTAAACAGCAGTGACGTTTGTAGGGTTGCTGAAGTTGGGCTAGCTGGTATATAATGATGTGCTACGTGGTCGCTAGCGACACAGCTGTGTTAGCATAACATAAACAGTGAAGCTGGAGGATGAACGCGAACACTTTTCCACTCGATAAAAGTTCACGTGAGGGTTCCTGGTGGTTAGAGACAAATGCAATCGCATGGCAGGATGCTGTAAACGGACCAAACTTCAGTCAGGAGAACAACTGAGATAATCCATCCACAATACGAGGTTAGTCATTAATATACTGCAACAACATGGGAATAGAGCAGCTGTGATAGAATACAGCATTAATGAATCAATGGTACAGAAGTGGAGGAAGCACAGTTTTTGGCTTTCCCCATATTTGAGTTGAATAAAGTTTGATTTATCTGACTGCTTTGTTTCGCTTAATGTGCCTTATAATCCCGTGCACCTTATGGTCCGAGAAATACGTATTTGACTTTTTTATTTGGCACACTGCAGTTTAATGTTGCAAAGCACCTCTTTTTAACTTCAGTGGATATCATACATGGTTATGCTCAGGATATGTCAGCCCATTTCTACTCGAAATGGCTTTTGGTTAAACTTTCAGCAAGGAATTTGAATTTGCACTGTTAAATGTTTATATAGCTTTAATGCACATAAAAACAGCTGCTTGTTTAAGTGAAAATAAATAGATGGGTTTTTTTATGCGCTAGTAAAGTTGTGAAGTTGTATTTTGTCTCGCAGAAATTATATCGTCAGTTATATCGTTATCGCAAATTTTCAAATATCGTGATATATATTTTTGGCCATATCGCCCTGCTCTAATTTTGTCCAATATTTTGTTTTTGCCTGCTCCGTTTGCCTTTGAGTACCTGCCTGGTTCCAGCAAACTTGCAAAATAACCTGTTTTCTATCCTTATCAGCTGGCTTCTCTTTTGTGGACGCAGCAAAATATAAATTCACAGCAGAAAAGGCTTTTGATTTCACTATGATACTCAGTATCCAGTCGCTTCGAAATACAGTTTCTCATTTGGAGAGTCGATGGACATTTGGGGTCTTTTGAGGCCAGTAACTCGTTGTAAAGGTCATGACAGTATCTCTGTGTGAAATGGCTTAAATGGAATCAAACATCTCCAGAAATCAAGCACTGCTCTTGACATAAAATGCAGACGTAATCTCTATAAGCTGATGCTCCACGACAGTGTTACAGAGGATAACAAAAATACAAGGTGGTATTCTCAGTACCTGAAGCTTAAATCACACTTCGGTGACCATGCAAACACTACTATTACTGCTATTACTATTAATAATTTATTTTAAAATGCTAACATTAATAATAGAATATGCAATAATACAAATATGATTAAAATCATAAGATTGCTTACCAAAAAAGCATGAAAATGTGTTTGAAGAAGTGTTTTTTGAGGAGGAACTGATTGTGTCCAGGCAGATCATTTTAAAGCTGAGGGGTCCTGATGGTAGAAGCACGCTCACCTTTATATTCAATCCTCAGTCAGAATGGCCCCACCTGAAAATACTGTAGATCCTCTAAACTTTACATATTTATTTTTCAGCTTATTACACCCAGCCTTTTCCCTGGATCAGCACTGTTTCATGGTGGGAGTCTCTGGAAGGTCATTTTTCCTCACCAGCAGAATGTTGAAAGGCTCCTGGCTGCTCCATGATTTTAGGACACTTTGAATGAATGAGAGATGAGTGCTACATTCTTCATGTGGGTTTTTAGCTTTGTAATTGACAAAAGCATTGATCAAATTGAACTCAAACAGAAGCGAAACAAATTTCTTCGTCCACTTGTGTGACAGCCTGACAAATGGGACTTACAGAATATTCTGACCAAATTTGTCAGCACCATTTATTGCATTACTGTGCTTGACGTGGCGGCCTTTCGCCGTGCAATTTTTATTTGCGATTTGTCTAACATATCTTATTGTTTTCCATATGCTTGAATCAAGAGGTTGTAGTCATTTTAACTTTTTCAATTTTGTTTGTTCTACCACACCAGGCTTGTTTATTTCCCTATTTCTGTGGTCATTATTACCAATATCCAAAACTATTCGTGGTTCACCCTTATTTTCAGAAATAAAGATTTCTGTAAGACTGACATCGGTTTTCAGTTTAGGCACCTCACTACAGGAAATCTGGAGGATGTGGGAAGGCAGCAGTAAAAGTGTGCAGGTTGAGATAGCGAGAGAAAAACTAAACAAGTAAAGAGTAAAAATATAACCCCAAACTCACTCCTATTCATGATGTTTAGGTGGCCACAAACACACAGCTCAGATGCTGTAAAGCAAAAGAACTCTCTCTAAAATACTGTACTGCTGTGAACAAGAGGGCTCAGCTCACGCACCACCATCCTGAGATAATGTTAGCTGAACACCATCCAACAGTGGACACACTTAGGTTCACAAAGCTACCTCCAAACTCAGAGCAAACTCAGTGGTCAAGTTCTTGCATCTACAAAAAAAAAATGAAAACCAAAAAAAACAATGGTTGTCTGGTGATTGTATTGTTTTTTTTTCCACATTCTGTTACCGATTGCAACTTATGGTGACTAAATTGTTTCTCAGAGGTTGAGTGTTACACAATTATAACCACTTTTCATTACAAAGTGTTTGGACATGTTGCCTGACAGGAGGCAACCTTTCTGCAAACAGCTGCAGTCTGATGTGGACTGTCTGCAATCACTCTCAGAGAGATCGTTGAAGGTTTTCAAATAATTGCTTAATAATTTATGAAAGCAGACAGACTGAATGAGTCTTTTTCATTAAGCATAACTTGAGGGCACTCGACTCAAGTGGCTGCCAGCTGGTTGTATTCTGGTTATATTCCTAAAGAACAGGAAGGTTGCTGAGCACAAATGTATCAGTTAAATATGAATTTCTGTCTATGCAGACAGCTATGATATGTGATTTTCAGTGATTTATCACAGTTAATTGCTCTATTATCAGAAACTGATTGCATGTTATAGCCAACTAGACCTCATTCAACTGCAGATTGATGTCAAACTGATTGCAGACTGAATCTGTCTTGTACCAACATACATGTATATGGATGTGTTTGCTGACAGTATTAGTGTGCATGTAATGTCATTTTGCAGCTTGCAACAGATATTGACGAAGTTTAACTTTGAAGGCATAGTTTAAACTTGAAACGTAGCCTCAAGTTGAAATATATGTGTTTGCAATACTCAGCATATCACAAAATGTAAAAAACAAATTGCAATAATATAATATCATGTGTGACGTGTTGTGATTATATCATATCATGGGGTGTCTGGTGATTCCCACCTCGATTTAACAGGCACTCACACAGTACTGCAGAAGTGTGAAAGATATCCATGAAACACCGACGGTCAGTGCCTGCTAGGTGATAAAGCAGAAACTCAGTCTGGGACTGTCTCCCAGCCAGGCCAACGTCTCTGCAGTTTCGTGGTATAACAGTACCGTATACCAGAAGGGTTTAGAAGTTTGTTTGGAGATTGTAGAGCTGCAGGATCATAGTCTCTTCAATATATCCGGTTGTTCAGTGATGACGCGACGAATCCTACTTCCGGGTCTAAAGTAGTCTGCGTTTAATATGGCTTTTGTGTTGTTAACATGTTTAATGTTATGTATTTTCTTCTATTTGATCTCAAAAAGCTCCTAAAACAGTCAGTGATCACTGTTGACCTCCCTCGGCTTTTATTACCGCTAATCATTTATTTAAGCTCAGTTTTTAAAACCTTAGGATGTAACTACAGCCCAGCCCATGCAGCAGTATACAGTATGAATGACTAACCTCGTATTGTGGATGGATTATCTCAGTTGTTCTCCTGGCTGAAGTTTGGTCCTTTTACAGCATCCTGCCATGCGATTACATTTGTTTCTGACCACTGACAGCACTCACGGTAACTTTTATCGAGTGGAAAAAAAGTTAGCTTGTTTATATTATGCTAACATAGCTGTGTCGCTAGCGGTCACGTAGCACATCATTATATACCAGCTAGCCCAACTTCAGTAACCCTACAAACGTCACTGCTGTTTAGTTTTCTGTCTTCATTTATGCTGGAAGTGATAGCAGAGCTGTACATTTTAATTTGTTTCCAAAACCCCGCAGTCAGGACATGCTATATTGTATTTAGATAGAAGCTAGCGAGCTAACTCCCTGCTAACTTCTAACTCCGTTAAATGTCATAAATTCCGTTTTCATGGATGCCTGGATGTTAAACTCAATTGTTACACCTGGTAGAGCAGAACACTGATCATTTTATTAAAGATGAAAGACTTTAGACAGTTTTTCAACTCTCAGTAATGCCATAGTGATCGTTTGATATATGGACCTGCAGCAGAGTTTAGACCCAGACACGGCTAGTGACGTCAGACTGAACAACCGGATTGCTTGATTTATACAATTCATGGAATTTGGACAAATGCCAGGACTGACTGTGTACAGCCTGTCAGTGCGTTTGGCTGGTTGTGCTTCATTATCACTGACAAATTCTCAGTACAGTTTTAAACCTGGTGTGAGACATGACCTTGTTGAAGTAGGGAGTGGGTAGCATGTTGTTAGTATACCAGTACATTTCAAGTTCAGGCTTATGAATGATACCAGGGAGAAAAGGGCCTTACAGTAGGAATGTTTTCGTGTCTGAAACTGTAACAATCTTCAATGCATGAAGAGCAGCATGTGGTGAGACACTGCCAGCGTGAATGCTGATCTGCATACAAGTTTGTCTCATCAAAAACACTCTGGATCAGTTCATTAGAAATGAACAACTCAATAAATCCAATTGGCTGTTCTGGATCAGGAGCATCAACAGCATCATTGAGAGGTTCAGGATTCTCTGTGGAAGTAAAGCTTCAGGCCCAGGAACTAGAGTTACATGGTTTACTGAGGCCCTTACTTGGTCACCATCCACACCACAGCCTTCTGCTTGAGCTCTACCCCATCCAAAAGCTTCACCTCCATCCCTTTTCCTGTGTTTGACCTATAAATAAATAAATTACTAAAATATAAAAAAGGAATATTTTTTATTTAGGAGCCGTGTCGTCCAGTATAACCAGGACCCCCTCTGGCATGTGAAAATGGAGAGAGAATGGAGAAAGAAACCTGAATTGTTCAGCTTCTTGTCTGATGTAATATTACAGGAAAACTCAACAGTTATCAGTTCTGTATTTCACCTCTCACATCGCAGATATTTAATGGATGCTCCTGGATGAATCTAATTATCAAACAATCTAAATCTCAGGCTTAAAACATGTCTAAGTGTCTTTCCTCTTGCATTTCTGGCTGCTGGGAACAGAGAACAAGACCTGAGCTGTGAATCCTTTAACTCTGTTTCTGAAGAATCACAGTCTGAAATCGAACTGTCACTATCAGCAGGTTGATGAGCAACCTATATCTCTCCTCGGGTCTTTGCCCAAGTCCTCGAGTTATCTGTCTACTCCCGACACGTCTGCCATATGGATGTGAAAATTCAGTGTCAACAACTCCATAGTCCATCTCACGTGGGTTGTCGCATCTGTGTGGCAACTGTCATGACTCGACCCACCTGCTCCTTTTAAAGTTTGAATCACAAAGTTGACAAGGCATGAATTATCAGAGTTTGAGTCCATCAACAGCTCCAAGGTTTGCACGACCACATATTTCTTCCTGAATAGTCTGTGGTTTTGCTAGGGGTTGATTTATTTTGCGTAAAAGCTCTAAGCTGCTTCTCTCAGAGCAGATCTTCTTCCCAGAAATGCTGTAATATGCCATCCCTAACAGCTTTCGCTGTTGTCTGACAGTAAAAAGACAGATTGGTGGAATATCTCGACAATGGCTGGGACATACTATTACACACAGATTTAAAAGAGATCCGTAATATCTTAAAATAGATTATGAAGTGCATAGGAAGAGACCCCAGGATTGAGGGTGATGTCATGAGCCATCCAAAGCTGTAAAAAGACTAGTTGCTGCACTCTGAAGTAGATGGAAGTTGTGAGCTAGGTTGTAAAGATAAGAAGCCAGATGGGCAGTGAACGTGAGAGCACTCAAACTGCCCTCCACAACGTCTGATGTAGTGAAGTTGCAGTGTAGTGACAAGTGTCAGCAAACCTGTTGGAGAATAGAAATAGTACAGGTCCGACTGATTTGAGCGTTCTGACTGATTAAGGATCAGGACAAGCTGTGATTAGAAGTGTTTTCTTTTTAATGTGATCTTTTTCACATAGAATAATGACAAGTACCAATTGCACTGTCATCATCAACAGTTAAACAACTACATAATAGTAATAATAACAAAACCCAATCTTCATAATTGGTCCTCAGGTTCAATTTCAATGGTGGATAAAGGAAAAATAATAATAACAATAATTTCTGAGTAAAATCTGCACAACATGTCGTGCTGTTGTCTTCATTTCAGATAAAATAAAAACGTTTCCATTTCTTAAAATGCAGACATCGTTTGTCTTTAGTCTTACTTAACTTTTACATCTAAAAAAATCTGCAAAGGAACACATCCAGAAACGCATTTATTTCCTTTGCCAAACTGGAGGGGAAAAAAATTGTGAAACAGTGAAATATGTTTATGAGGCGAGATGTGTGGAGTTGGCGCCAAGGAGAATATTTACAGTTGAAGATCTAGCAAACATTTGTATAGAGCAAAAAGAATCTGGGTCGCAGTGATGCCCCAGTGTTAATTATGATATCTAATCAAAGAACATGAATGAGTTTGGCTAAATGGATTAAAATCAGCCTCATCTTTCCAGCTTCCATACTGTAATTAATGATTTGTCATCATTCCCCATTCATGTGAGGTGCTGCTCAAACACCAGCTCATCACTTTCCTTTCTCCACATTATGCACAATCACCGGGGTTTGAATTGAATTCTTTTCTGAAATCCAATATATGTTTAAAAAACCCACACATCTTGTAATGGGCCAGGTTCCTGTGCGCTCATTCGTCAGAAACGGGGATAAACAGAAATATCAATTAGCATATATTTGTGTTGTCAGAGCTGCATCAGACCGGAAGTTCTGATGTCTGTGAAATAATTACCTGCGCTTTGTATAAGCCATGGGCAGACTGCTACCTGGGGAGGCTTCTAGAATAAAGGCAGCCTAATGAAAACAAAGCTCACCTTAGGTGTTAGTTTTGTGCTGCTATGCCTGGGTGAGCAGATGAACTGGGGGGTGGGGCGAGAAAAAACGACTTTTGGCTGCTCTCTCATTCACGAGGGGTCGCCGCAGCAGGTAGCGCCTCATATTTGATTTAGCAGATTTTTTACACCCGATGTCCTCTGTAACACAACCCCAAAGGGATTTGTCTCCTCCCGGGATCAAACTGGGGCTCTTTTTGCTTGTTAGGCAAATGCGTAAACGACTACACTGTGGAGCCTACTAGCAGATGAATTTGGGAAATGTGGCAGAAACAAAAGACACGCCCAATGGCATGGCCTTGCAATAATTTACATTTAATATCCAAGGTCTTTGGTACGTGAAATATCTTGTTACTTTTAATCGAAAATTTCCATGTGGGTTTCATTGAATAATGTGGGATTACTTTAAAATAGCAGAATTAAAAGAAATACATTGCAGGCAAAAATGCTTCTGTCCCCTCTCCAAGCAGCTAAAGCGTCTAGAAGCAGGACTGCAGATTTGAGTTTGTTGGTGTGTCAGGGGCATTTACCACCACAATTTATCACAATGTTGTATATATATATGTCATCTATATGTAATGGTTTTACACTACTGATCTGCCCGAGGTCTACGCTCCATCAAATTGCTCGATATCACAGGCAGCAAAAATGACTTGGCCCAACAGCAGCCTGAATCTGCCACACCGAGATGTCTCATGCCAGACCTGTGATCAGTTCCCTTGTAGCTCCTATTTCAGTTAGCAGCAACAAAGGAAGCAGCCACACTAAACACCCTCCCACCCACCCGAGACAATGTGCTAATGTAAAATGGCCTGTTTTGACACACTGCTTTGTGAGCAGATGAACAAATACGGGCATCGCTTTAGCTCTGTGGTGAAAGATGACAGCGAGATAACAATAATGATTTCTGCAGAAAGAGTGCAAAGGCACTCAACGGTGATAAGCAAACTGGAAAAACCAGTGCAAGAACATCGAGGCCTGGGTCATCAAGATGAAGAAGAAATAATATCAAAACTCCTTGTAGAGATCCTGGCTCTGTTATATGTGTCCGCAGGCCATAGTTTTAGCTGCGTGGCTTTGTTAAAGTAAAGGTTTCCCCCGAAACCTATGCTTGAAAGGTGGTTGTTAAAAGTTAGTTTCCTCTTCAAAAACAGCAGAACAACAACCATATCAGCAGTTTATATGACCACAACAAAGAAATGCATGTCTTATGGTACCAATGGATAGCAGTATAAGTGGTTTATACAGCTAGACGAAGCCTGTGCTGCAGCAGTGTTTTGAGACCTTTTGATAATTTTTCAAGCCTTAAAAGCCTGTCACTGTTAAAGTGCATTGTAACTGGCATCTATACAAAGCTGACCAGAGCTTCTGATCTCTTCTGAAGAGGAGACTTTTTTAACAGCCACCTATGAAGCCAGCGTGAGTGATTCTGAAAGGACAATTTTAGGTGAGAAAACATAAAAATCAATAGCAGCTACACTGGAGACTATGTTTTCTATGGCGACCCTGTTTTACAAGAATATAATGATGAAAGTCTTGGAAGTTGTTGACAAGTAGTCCACATTAGTGGGCTGCACACAGGTTCATTGAACACTCCTACTAGTCCCGCCAAAGTGTGTTAAATTATAAGTCACTGAAGGGCTGTGATCATACATGTAGGCATCAAGCCTCCCAACACTTCTCTCAGCTGAAAATACATTAAAAATTGGCTTTATGTCACCGTAATGCGATTTAGTATCGACCACGGTCAATCCGAGTAATGAATTTGCCACTTGAAGCCCACAAATCTGCCATTATGTGAATACAGCACATTAAATAATCAGCACATCTCTAAAATCTAGTGTACAAGTGAATTCTTATTTTGTTGAAAAGCAAAAAAAACTCAGAAACGGAGTGAAACCTGCCTTGAGGCTCCTTCAGTAAATCTTGCCTGAGGGCAAGGAACACCGTGGCTCAGGTGGTCAATGGGCTAACTAACTGACAGGTCTGTGTGGGCTCTCCACAGGATCTGCACTTCTCTCTTGTGCTTATTTAATTTTACCCACTCTCACATTGTTTGCCACTTATTTGTCACAATGCAGCAATGCTTTCTCTAAGGGGAGAACCAGCGTGGACGAAACCATTGTCCTCTACCCGCTTTCCTGACAGACACTTTTTTGGCATAGGGAGTAAAGAGCTTTGTGGTTAGTGCCAAACTGATTTCCTCGGTGGGTTTACTACTGGTGCTGGCAGTCTGCGTGGCATGTTGACAACGGCTAAAGAGCCAAACTTGATTGCCTCTTTTCCTGCTCATTATTACAGTATTCGTTACAGAATATGATGCGATTTCTTAACTACAGTCAGCACTGGGCTTGTGAGAGTGCTTATCCCCATGTTGTAACCTTTACTGAAGCTAAACATAACCTGTGTTGGTGCTGGTCTCTCAGGCATCGGAGCATGCTCTTATAAACCACGTTGAGTAAACTGAAGGTTGCATCATCGTCTGTGGAGGACTATACCTTGTATGTTTAAGTTGTAATCATATTTATTTTAAATGTTACAATTTTCACGTCCAGTTATTAAAAACAAAAACAATAATTCAGATAGCCAAGAAGACTGAAAGAGAGCCTTTAGTGAACAAGATCTAACTAGAGGAAGTCCCGAGGTTTTTGAAAGTCATCCCATGGAAGGACTGTGAACACTTGTCTGGAATTATATCTGTTTAGAAATCATTGCTGCCAACAAGATACAAGCAGGTCTCTGAGGAATGTGACATTGTTCCTTTGCCCCACTCGGTACCAGCAAACGCCCCACAGTGTCCCCAACCAAAAGATTAAAAAGTCCCTAAAAAGTTTTTTAAATTCAGAAACTGTATCCAACATATAATTTCAGCGTTAAATAAACATCAGCTGGTGGTCTTTGGTCAATGTCTTGTTATGGTTGAAAAATATTCCCAGCTGTATTTATTACTTACTGAACATTGCTGGTTCATGCTTAGATGTTCTAGGAAGAGTGAAACACGTAGGGGTTAAACTGGGATTGTGCAGGTGGGGACCCCCAAGGTCGGGTGTAGCGGTGTAGTATGAAGAAGTGAATTACTTAGAAATAAGTCAAATATTTGCTTGTTTTGTGATATAGATGTTTCTTTGTGTACAGGCTGTGACCTGTGCTGCTACTCCTGTATTCACTGCTTTTCACAGGTTTAGCACTTTCACTTTCACAGTTCAATAAGATATAAGCAGATGATTCATGAGCTACATGGCTGATTTCCAATCCTTAGACACTATAACGGGCATATAAAAAGTAGAATTGGGTGTCATGATCATTGCCCTAAATAATAATGATTTATTATATATATTTGATTGTCTACGTTTGACCTAACCTACCATTTACCATGAACAGGGTGCTCTGTACCAGTCCAGCCTATGGTGGAGACGTTATTCACCACATTACTACAAACTAAGCAGTGTAACCAACACTAAACTGCCTGGCATTTTCATGCAACCTTTGAATAACACAAAATTAGTATACTTGTACTATGGAAAAGCGCAATTTAATCCGCACATAATTTATAGCTCAAGTATCTGATTTAAAAGCTCTAAAAGGAATGAGGACATTACATGAAAGGTTTAAATTTCCACTTTATCAGATTTCATGTGCCGAGAAGTCTTTACCTCCATTCCCTTTCCTGTGTTTCTTACGTCTTTCTCAGTCTCTGACAGTGTCACTTATAAACTTTCTTTTCCTCTCCCTGGGAAATAAAGAACATTTATTTGCATTTTATATTATCTGTAACTTCAAAGAACTTTATTCTGTTTATGCTTCTCGTCCAGCTAAATCCTGAAGTACTGCGACCAACTGCATTTACATCTACACCAGCTCACATGCATGAGAGGAAAAAATGGGCAGTCCTGTGGGATATGATTATTTTCTTATTATTGAGAAAGTATCTCCTTGCTGTCACTGGAGTAACTCCAGACTACAGGACACAAAAAATGAACTCATCGACATAAACATTAACCTGCCTATCAGATTTAAATGCTCGTTAATTGAAGGTGCCAGAACGCCGTTACAGATTGTTCCAGCCCACTTTCACCCCTGACTCAAATTCACGATCTCTTTCTCTGGGGTTCATTTCTCATCCTGCTGAGGTAACCAACTTCAGACAAAAACAGCGGCATCACAGGGTTTATGATCCTGACATCAGGGGAAGGCTTATGGCGTTACAGTGGATGTAACAGCCCAACACGTTCATTTCACAATGGAAAAAATGATAGAGAATTAATGCAGATAGGCTTAAACCTTACCAGCTTTAAAGTGTCGTTTACATGTGAAAAAACATTCTCTGGTAATAATAATCTGTGTACATGAATAAGGGGTTAATGGTTCTCTGTTTGCAATCATTTAGCAAATTAGTTACAAAGAATGAAGACACATGCATTTAATTCTTTCAGAATAATTTGATTGATATTTCTCACTTTGCAAGAGACGTGTGGCTAGATCTCTGTTCTACATGGAACCAACCTGAGTACCTGTCTGTTTAAGGTTGATGTTGTGCCAGTTTTGATCAGAGATGACGGTGTATGCTTTTATAACTAATCATGTTAAATAATCTAAATTGCAACATTGAACAGAAAAAGTAATACTAATTTATTTTTGTTGTGTTCCAGTTGCCTCGTTTTCAGTGTTTAAAATATTTCAGTCCTTGTTGATTCAGCTGTACCTGTAGTTCCTTCTGCTAGCTGTACATGAGGCTTAAAACTGCAGATCACACAATACAGGAGGCAGGAACACAAACTACGGTGTTGTAATTGGAAAAGAAAATCAGGCAATAGCTGGCCTTTTCCACTCTGGGTGGGACCGTGATGTGATCTTATGCTGCACATAGCATGAGTCTATAAACAGCAGGGCTCAACGAGAGTGGAAGTTGGTTACCTATCTAAGAAGGTGGTGGTGGTGGTCGTGTACCTGCACTCTACATCAAATGCACACTCTGGGAGCTCTTTCTTGTTCCACTGCTCCCTCCAATATTTCAAAGTGATCCACTGAAAACTGCCAAAAATGACTGGCCATGGTTTGTCGATGCAGTTTTCAGTTAGTGCTGCAAACACAGACACTACTGTATAATAAAATCTAACACTATGAAACTTGAGCATATATAATGTTTTCATATATGTATATATGTGTCACGATCCGCAGTGGCAGACTGAGTGGAGAGTGTGTGGAGGACTCAGGTGCAGACACGAAACTGAGTTCAAACGAAAAGCGAGCCTTTATTTTGGCTGATGACATGTGGGTCAAACAAGGCAGAAGCACAGTGACGAAACTAAACTATAACTAAACTGGGAAACTGGCATTATGATGCCACAGAGAACTATGAATACAAACATGGTGGGTGAGAACACAGACGACGCGACACTGAACACAGCAAGGCTGAGGACCAAATACACACATGAGGTGATATGGGGAAGTGGAGACACATGGGCACACAGCTGACTAGAATGAAACAATGACAACACAGGGGAGAGTAAATTAAATGCAGTGAACAAAGAACAGACTCTTTCAAAATAAAACAGGAAACACAGAGATATAGACATGAAACGAACTAGACAACAAGAGCCACACAGACATGACACATAACGGGTAGGCGCACGAACCAGGGAGACTGAGTACAGGGGAAGATGACAGAAACGACAACATGAACTTGACAACATAAGACACACAGACATAAACACATGAAGGGCAAGGGAGACTTAACACAAGGGTAATACAATAACAAATGAGCTAGAATAACTTAATGAACCTAAACAAACAATAAACACACACACACACATATGTATTAAAAAGAGAGCTACTTTAACCTCCTTTTACTTTTACCTCCAACAAGGCATTGTGCTTTTTGAAGGCTGGTGTACAGACTGTCGAGTACAACCAGTACAAAGGAAGTGATTCTAGCATCTGGTGATTTGCCAGAAGTAAACAAATGACTTAAATGAGCATGGCTGGAGCACTTGCTAGATGTGCTCTGTATGACAGGAAGATCAGATGGTGAACAGAAATTACTGATTAACTGGTTACTGGTTAAAAAGCTCAACCCAACATGCAATATCCCAGTTTTTCCAGGAAAAACACTACCTGGGTTCCTACAATATTAATACAATAATTACAATAATTTGGTGAATCTGTTGAAATAAAGTAACACCACCAACAGCATGATATGCAATATCAGTGACACAGTAATAATTCCAGTGACAGCCTAAATCAAACGTGTGGACCAAAGTAGCCTAAATATTATTGAACAATTAGCATTTAAGAATAACTAAACTAACTTAATCTTTGAACTCTTCAGGAGCTTCAGGATATTATCACATAATAATATTGAAAAATATATTTGACCTAAACTGTTTTATCTTGGGTCAAACGTTTGAACCAGCTGCTTAAAGTAACCGTGCCAGTAATTTCCATTCACCGTTTTCTCTTCCTGGAGCGCTGCTATCAAGTGCTCCAGCGATGCTTGGTTCAGTTCATTGTTTACATTTGGGTCGCACATCACCAGCTGCTAGTATCTCTTTGTTGCCTGATTGTGCACGATGTTGTGTGTTTGTCTCAAGTCGTGGAACAGAATCGACTGCAGGAGCAGTTTTCTTGCACATTTTTCAAATCACCGTTGTTCAAGTAACTTCCTTTTAGCTACTAAATCGTCATTTGAGACGTAATATGTGGCTCTTGCTGGCAGACATGCCTGGGCTTGTCTCGCTGTTCTGCAAACACAAGGTGTTGCTATGGCAATGATATCTAAATATGCCCTTTATTTTACTTGCTGTAAAAGATGCCGCTTCCTGCATGTTGCAATCACTGATAAAGCATCGTTCACTATTTTCTTTTCTATACTGTCAGAAATACCAGAAACATCTAATTTCCTTGAAATATCATCCTATAATTTTGCCCATCCCTGTTTCCCATTTTGAATACTTTAAGATTCCTGCCTTCAAAGACACAAACATATCTCAGTTTGGCACACGCTATGTCATTGTCTAAGTTTCTGGCAAGGTGTGTTGACAACCATGTCTCCCCATTGCAGTCAGTAAGTAACCTTACCTGGTGATGCAAAGGTTGAAGGTTTGAATCTCTAGACTGTCAACAGTGCTGCTCTTCGCACATGGGCGTGTGTTAGGGCAACAGGCACTCACAATCTGCTCGGACTCTGTTTGGAGTACAGTTCCAAGTGTTTCTTTTCTGACTGCTGTAGTTTGTGTCTTTTTGTCATAAAACTCATCAGTTTGCCTTAAATTAAGTCAGACGCACCTTCAGTCAGTCAACTGCTTAAGTATAAAGATGCCTATTAACACTTAACTGTTAAAATGCCACTGAAAATGTGACAAAGAATTTCACTTTGAACTTGTTTAGAGTGTCAACAACAGCGCAGTCTTTGTTATTCTGATGGCTTTGGGATAATTTAGTCTCAAAACAAATCAAATCTCAAAGCAACCTTGAACTTCTTACATGTTAAATCACTTTGTCAAGTTGATGAGATTTCTGTATTTTGTGAGACTCGCTTTTTGGCACATTAAAGATTTCACCTGTTTTCTGAGTTAAAAAAATAATAAACAGCAGGAGGTGTCTTCTAAATAGGAAGACAGTAATATTTGTCAAGAAAGGTGACATTTTCTAGACATTGCTAATAAGTCAAAGACATTCTTCAGCAAAGATGATGAGACGGATGTGTTTTTCCAAGTAAATCTAAATGTGTCTTTTTTTGTTGATCCAGGTGCTACTTGTTGGATGGGATCTCTAAAGGAGCCTGGCTGAACCGCTCAAGCATCATATTCGCAGGGAATGACAAGTGGTCTGTGGATCCACGTGTGTCCATAGTGTCCAGTGTTGGAGACAAACATGAGTACAGCCTTCAGATACAGAAAGTGGATGTAACTGATGATGGCCTTTACACATGCTCGATTCAGAGTGAACGTAACCCACGGCCAAAGCTCCTCAACCTCATTGTAAAAGGTGCGTGCAGGCCATGCGTGTTCTTTACTTTGTCTGTGTGTAGCATATGTATATGTTGGTGATTATCATAACTTACATTGTTCCATTTCCAAGCATGCACGTGTTTCAGTTGTCTGCACATATCTGCAGTTCAATTTTGGTTGTTTAAATCGTAGGCGCAGAGTTTTCAAGCATCACAAAAAGCGAGCTGCAGCTTCCGTCCTGTGCCTTTTTCTGATCTAACACCTTATGTATTGCTCACAAAGGCAAAGGCTTGAGAAATTGCTTCGGTGACGGGAAACCGACATTTTAAGGTACATTGTATGCCCGCAGGCCATGCAGCAAAAAGCCGGTTGGTTTAAATTACTGGAGGCAAAGTAGCTTTAATCAGGCCTATCTGGATTTTGTCGCAGCAGGCAAAACAAAAAGAGATCCAATTCTGATAACTTTTAACTACATCCTGCACTTGCTGATATGCTATATATGCACTATGCATTGCTTAGCAGACGATAATGTTGTGAATTTTAGTTTTCGACACAAATGTGCTGGCACTGAGCTTTTTAGAGGTTGTCTGCATTGGGCTTTATCTCGGGCAGCGTGCATTTTTTTAGGGATTTTAATGGGCCCACCCGTGTTATGTTTCTTTTCTAGGCTGATGTGAAGATTTCATTAAAAAATGTCTCTCTCTTAATCCTAATATTTATTTCACAACATTGTCTCCTGGCCTACATTCACACACACACACCCCTCGGCAGGTATCAGATTAATTGAAAATGCACAACAAATTATTCTCATTCTGCTTTAAGCCTAGCCAAGTTAAGGATTAATTTATGAAAACATAATGTTGCACACCTCCGCACAAGCAGCACAGTATTAATAGAAGAGGTGAGGGTCAGGATCACTGAAGTTTGAGCAGTGATATGTGAAATGTGCAAGTGGAAATAGCTCTCCAGCTGGCGTCTCTGTTGTGACATATGGAGAGAGCTTATGAAAATTCTTTTCAGGCATGTGATCCTACCTACAGTTTGATTTGTTTGTTGTGAGCCGTAATTGAAAATATTTGTTTCGCCTTTATCCACGTTAAACTGGTACATGAGCACTAGGGTTTGGAAAAGAAAAAAAAAGAGTCACATCAATTCGCAAACAGCACAGACGGCGCTTCTGTAAACTGCTATCCTGTGAGGTAGCACTTTTCGCCGGGGATAAGAAGAGTAGTCAAAACAAATCACTGTTTACCTTCTCAGGTGTCCGTCCCTGTTCAACAAGCAGCACAACATGAAAGCAGCGCGCTTTTAAAACAGTCTGTTTCCCCAAATTTCTTAATCTGCTGCCTGTAGTGTGCAAATATTAAACTGTGTGGGCGTAGAGCGGCAACTAAGGTTGGTTTCGAAGGTACAAAGTGGTGTTTGAACAATTGTGCTTGTTTGGCTGCTGATGAGAGCGCATTCACTGTACTGCCGTTCAAAAATGGCCTTTGGTTAACAATCCTAACAATCCTGTCGGTTTTAAAGGGTCACAGAATTTAAATGCTATACTCCTGGTACTTTTTTATAGGTCCTATTTTGGAGGACGGACTCCACCCCATCCATTTTCGTGTCAGTCCACAAAGTACAACGTTTCATAGAAAAATCTTTTAGTTGATTGTAACTTTCTGGCAAACCTGCAGACAAAATTGCAGGTAAACATCAGCTATCTGAGTGAAAGTTGGAGGCAAAAACTGAAATCAACAGTGAAGTCCAGGTTTTATTCTTACATATAAGAACACGTGAAAAATATGAGATTTTTTCTGTCAGCGTGATATATTTGGCATCAGTAAATCTCAAACGGAGACAGGATTAGAAGAAAGTGAAAGATCGCACTGACTTTGTGGAGCTGCACCGACACAGCTCTGCTGATCCGTCTGTGCAGGTTAGCATAATAAAGTTACAGCAGGTGGATAGATAGTGCATAGAGCTACAGATTAGATTTAGTGTGTAACCTCCTTCTTGGGCCGGTTGTCGTCACTTTGCTGAAAAACTTTTCTGGTTGAAACTCGGCCTTTCCGATTCTGCTGTCGTCACCTTCCTGTTTGTTGTTACCTGCGTCAACTGTGACCACATCACAGCCCCATAACTGTTCATGCTGGCGCTTGACTCCCTGCAGTCTTCTTCTTAATGATGGATGTTATGTGTGCTGAATCAGTGCTGATGTAAAACAGAAGAAGTTGAAGCGTTTTCTCCAGAAAGTCTCATCTTTTCAAGCCGTTGTAGCAGCTTCCTGTCTATAATCTGGGAATCTTTGAGCTTCACTCATCTATCAATTAAAAGGTGGTAAATCTGACCTACTCGTACACGCGGGTCTCCACACCAGCCACTACAGCTGCGGCGTGTGCCTCAGGTAATTAAAACTAAAGAGTGCACGGCAAGCTAAAACAACATCACAGAGTGGGGCGTGCCACCATTCACAAAGATGACAACAGCAAGCAAAAACAGGTCAATATAATTGGCTGTGCGAATGCAAGCAGAAAAAAACAAGCGCCCTGAAAGTTTGTAGTTCTCCGGGCAGCTCCCTGGTGAGCTGGTACCCTCAGAGTCATGAGAAGTCTTTAGTGCAAATGCACCTTATCTAATTTCTTTTTAATCTCTCATCAAGAAATTGAGCGTCCATAGCCTCACTTATTGTTTGTTAATGAAGATAGGCTTAAACCTTTAATATAAATGCAGAGTTCTATCAGCACTTGTCAACTCCTCAGAGCACCGCAGCGCCTCTGCAGTTATAGCCACTGTGCTATAGCTGAAAGGTCACAGGGGCAAATCCCGCCTCTGCCAATGTGTCCATCAGCAGTCTTGAGTCTTGTTAGCGTTTCCTCAAGTGAAAGCATACACCCCCAGACGCACGCACACACCAACACAAGCACACAGGCGTTCGCTTCCTCTCAGCGAATGATGAATTTACTTCTAGAAATGTGTCTGTTCACTTTAAAGAGATTCCTCAAACTGGCCTTGAATACTGATTTTATAAAGTAGATCACATATCAGTAAGATGGGGCACGAAACACTGTTCTGCATGTCCCTTCCTGTGTAGGTAATAAAAGTGGCCATTGGCATTCAGTTGCCTTTATTAAAGGTTGACGCATCAAACTTTTTCTGAAAAGTACATTTTCTGCAGTTTTTTTTTTTTTTTTAGGAAAAGTCATTTTGAAAAGGCACACAGAAGCTTGAAATTGTATTATATCTGTAATCTCAGTAATACAGAATGATTGTGCTTCTTATGTTGAACTTTTAGGAGCTGGAATTTCAATGAGATCCATGCAGTAAGATGTGTAATGCAAATTTTTAATGGGGGGGTGCAAATGGGCACTGGTATTAGTAAGACTGCTTGGGGTTAGGTACCAGGAGAGAAAAGGTCAACACATCCCTATAAGTTAGGGCTAATTGCTGGTCAAAAGGTTATAATGAAAGCACCTTTGTCTGGAGGTTATAATAAGAAAATCTCATACTTTTTTTACACTAACCTATTGTGTTCACATTGTTGAATTTGCCCCATTGAGCAGCCGTTATAAGCAATTCTAGGATTGACTAGAGTGGAGGGAAGAGAGTGAAGACTGCTTTTATTTGCTGATATTCACATGGACAGAACGCACATAGCGTTGCTTTCCCTGCTCGGGCCACATTTTACAGGTACACCATGTTTCTGAATATGTATGTGATAAACTGTAATCAGCTGCTTGGCAGGCAGTAATGTGAGCTGCACGACCGTCATGTTTTTGTAGGCGTTGGTTTTCCGAAGAACAGTTTGTAATGGGAATCTTACCAGGGGTGTTGTGGGTCATGGCAGCTCCTCACCACTGGCCATATGGCCACAATCAAACCGAAGCTAATGTGCCAGCTGTCAGCTGCATAATAAGTCTTGGAATGGCTAGAATTCCTGATGGATGTGACATAATGGCTAAGATTTGGCAAAAGTTTGACCTACAAATAGCAACTGTTGTTCGCAAATGTAACATGTTGACCATCAAAGTCAGTGATGTCTGAGAACTGCATTTTATTTCACATAAACAATAACGAGGCTGAACAGAAGCTGTTTAGCAGAGAGCCTGCAGCTTCGTTAAACCTGTAGTGTAGGACAAAGACTGGGTAGTGATAGCAGAAAACAAAAATATCTGAACGCTATATGAAGGGATGTGGTCACTGTTTCCTTGATGGATGATGAGCGGACGATATAATCATGTGAAAAAGTGTAAAACATGGAGATCCCTAAATGTACTATCAGCTTTCAGTAAAGCTTGATGGCGTTTTGATTGTGTTATGTATCTAAATCTGTTGAGTCATCAGGCAAATGGACAGACAGCTCTGTGTATCTGAGAGGGAGCTGCAGGCAGGAAGTATGCTGAAATACAGATGACTACCTCCAGCTGATGAATGCCGATAGGCATGTCTTTGACAGGTCGCTAGAGCTTGTTAAAAAATTTGGTTCATTACATTGCCAGCCATTCTGTCCCAAAGCATATGTGTGGTCTTCTGGCATCTCTGCCATTTTACACCATATTGTACTTCAGTTCATTTTCTTTGTCAAAACTGTGCACTGGGAAACCTTACCTGTCACTGTGTGGTAGTTGTGTACACATGCTTAAGCCCACTCATCGAGAACAGAGGGATTTCTTTACAGATGAGATGTAGCAGAGGAGCCGCTCTGTCATGTTGCAGAGGCTTCTGGGAGCATGCTGTTTTTTTCATCTGCTGAAATGAAAGGGAAGACTTGCTAAGAAAAAAAAACAGACACTTTAATCTGAGCTTTTCAGTCCAAGCATGCAACATTTATTAATACCGTAACACAAATGTTACAGTTGACTTAAAAGGATTTCATGGCGTTGGATTTTTTTGGGGCGTTTTTACTTTGCTTGACGGTGCACCATGGAAGAGTAACATGGAAAATTGGAGCAAGAAGGGATTACTGCATGAAAATATGCAATGGTCTCAACTCATTTCAGGTGCATGGTTGGGTCTTTGAGTAGTTGATCCACCGAGCAATTATGCTTATCTGAAATGAATATCTTTGTCTGCAGTGCAGGGAGTGGCTTTCTTGCATCCGGTCATTTACAGATTTGAAAATGGAGATATTTGAATATTTCACCAAGCTGTGGGGCAGAAAAGACGAATGCTAAAATACAAGCGAGGAACATTTGCCAAAAGTTGGACATTTTTAAGGGACAGCTTGTGATGGAGATGGAAGTAATGTTCAACGCTTCGCTTCATAAATCCTTAAAATTCACCAGTCCCTTAACAATGATGACTTGGCAAATTGAGAACCCACTGAAAGTTTGTAACTTTGATAAATATGTAAAGCTGTTTTTGGAATTGTTCTACTTTTTTTCTTCTTTTTTAAAAAAACTGAATCTCCATGTGTTTCCTTTTTAGTCGTCTCTCGCTCAGCAGAAACCTTTACATTATTTATGGCAATGAAAAATAACGTCAGTTTTATACGAGCGGATGAAGACGGAGGTAAAGACGAGAATTTTTTTCCCTCCTTCTCTGGAGTCGCATCCCTCGGGATTTCTCCTTACCCGAACCTACGGCACCAGGAATCTCTAGTTATCGTCACGCTTCTTAATGCATGAATCACATGCTGCTCTATTAGAGGCTAGAGGTGGGATATGACTTTGCTGTCTTCTCTAAGAATCATTTAATCTCAGTGTGACATTTATCCCCCTCAGAGACCTTATGTCACCTCAGCAAATTAGACATTTGCATCTGTGCCCCTCCCACCCCCCATAGCTTTTTTGCAAACGGCGCCCCTGATAGGTGGGTGGAAAAATTGTTCAGAATTGCACTGGCATTACAGCTCAGAGACACACAACGCCGAGGGCACCGTCTCGGCACCACATTTTCTCTTTGTTGTCATTGCACATGGAGTAAGCTCAGTGCGCCAAAACAAAAATAGGAAGATGAGAGGACTGCGGGTCTGTCGGATGCAGAGAAGCATATTCATATTCCACAGAGTGATGCAAAGATTAAACTCAGCTCAACTCCAGATCTACTTTTTTTTTTTTTTTTTAAATTGAAATCACAACAACAGTCCTCTGAAGGTGCCAGTGCCCGCTCGCCCTCTCTCTCTCACGTAATCTCAGCCAAAAGCAGTGATCATAAGGCCACAGGGGGTCTGCTAAATTACTAAAGGGTCCCTGTTTTCCTCCAGGTACTTTTGGCACAGGTGCCGAGCAGTTAGACCATTCTTCAAATACTCGACTTAACAAGATTAAACCAAATGGGCTCTGCCTTGTGGCTGTGCACTGATTATTGAGTGAATGCGAAATGCTCTGACCATGAAGTAACTAGTTCATGTGAACCCTGCTGTTCTTCCTCGTCTGCATATTCTCCTCTCTCCATCCCGCTTACACTAACTTAGCAGCAATCCCCCCCCCCGAACAGCATCTGATGCAGGATACTGAAAGATTGGCATCAGGCCCAGCCCGCCCCTTCTGTACATCACATAAGCGGCCTCCTCCTCAGCCGCCATTCTATTCCTCGCTCTCGGTTAATTAAGATTGTAGATGTGATAATGCATTAAATATGCACAGCACCTCTCATCTAAGAATATCTTGTCACAGCGAGGAAGGGGAAAGAAGCATACTTCCTTTCACCATCAGTAGCTGCTCACACAGGCATTGGAAATGCATTTCAAGGTTTCATCACCATGAATTTGTTAAGAGAAATCTTGTTCACATAATGCAGTATGTCTAAAGATATAGGATTTCATGTGGGATTTTACATGTTGCCCTGGCGTGGTGTATTGCTTCGTAGGGGTTAACGTTTTTCAAAAATGTGAGCAGTAATCCTGTATGTGATGAAAATGCTTTGGACATTAATATGGATCAAAGCGGATCCACAGTGAAAAGTCGCCCACGCCCATGGAGTGAGTCAGCCTGGAAAGAGTGTTTCACAGCGAGAAGAGAAATGGAGGGTTAAACCTCCGGTTGCAGCTCCTCTCTTTAATGTCAGCGCAGAAGCAGTGTGTAATTACATGGCATAAAAAGACCAAGCAAATCGCAGTTTATTCGTAATGTGCTATGATTCTGTCAGTCTCATTAATTGTTGGGTGCTTTTAAAAAAAAGATTTCATTTTCTCGTGACCTGAGCCCGAAAATACAGTCCTGTCAAGCATCGCTAAAGCACCTCTGTGACAAAATCCACACAGCGAATGCCTTTGCGTTGCCATTTCTCCTTCACTGACTGTCACAAACTCCACTTGAGTATTAGTGACATCGATGTTATAAAATTTACACGTAATTGCAACCTAGCTCTGCTTTGCTCTTGATTCAATTTCAAACAGATTGCTCCCACTGCACATATTGGTTAAACAATTTTCCTTTTAAACTCGATGTCAAGTAGCTTAAAAAGTTTAAAGTTAACTTCTGCATATTTCAGTGAAACTGAAACACGGCGGGACATTTTGTCAACAGTCGATGCAGCTTACCTGAAGATTAAACTGAATGCTGCTATTAGATTAGACATTTACTCTAATAGTCTACAAGCGTTACAAGGAATGAACAATCAGAGGAGTAATTTTCCTGTATAAGCAGTCATTTCAGCCGATAAGGACAGAAATGCAGCTTTTTTATTTTTAAATGAGTAATAAACATGATCTTTATCTCTGTGTGCGTTGGACTCAACCTGCAACTCAACTGATTGAACTTTGACGACTGCGCTCTGTGACACGCCTTCGCACGAAGGCCTACTGTCGCCTACTGTACAGCTGCGCTAAGCTCAAGCACACGATGAAGGAAAACATTCTGTGATTATCGGAGTTCTGTGAA
This sequence comes from Rhamphochromis sp. 'chilingali', assembly GCF_963969265.1. NCBI lineage: Eukaryota > Metazoa > Chordata > Actinopteri > Cichliformes > Cichlidae > Rhamphochromis > Rhamphochromis sp. 'chilingali'. Next base: position 41,547,727 of record NC_137932.1, on the reverse strand, counting down.
CTGGTTTACGTGCATATAGAGGGACTTCCAGTCTTTGCGTAAGTCATTGCTTTCAACAGCTGCGGGGACCTCGGGAGGAAAGCAGTGTTGTGGGAACGACACACTCTTCACTACTAAGGTATAACAATGTATATAAAGCAATGTGGAGACCAATGCCGAGCATTTTATAGCTGTAGTGTGTTACACTTGATGTTTTTAGTTACATTAACCAAAGTTACATTTTAGCTGAGCTAGAATTACTGTTACAACTAGAAATTTTATTAAGATAAAATTTGATTTTAATTAAAAAAAGATGAATTACACTGAGATTATTGACTTATCTAGTTTTATCTAGTTTTAGATGAAAGACTTGTTGCATGATGATTGCTATCAAAGTGGAAAACAGACACTTTGACAACATTACTGCAATAGCTTCTAATGCCTGTGAAAAGATGTTCTATGAACAGGGAATAGTGAATCAGCATCAGCTGGAATAACTGAGTATCAAGGCCTCAGTGGAATAATAATGCACTGAAACAATGTGGCTGCCATTTATATTGCAGGGGAAAGTGTGGAGAGAATATGAGTGCGTCTAAAGGAACAGATTTGCCATTATGGCCCCTGACATTTAGTTAGCCACCAATCATTGCACGTTTGTGTGTGTGTGTCTCTGTGTGGGTGTCTGTGTTTGTGAATTTTTATCTAAGCTCTTGTAAATTTCTCTCATCGTGCATGCAGCAATATATATTTGTACAACTGCATGCACATGTGCGCGTGTGTGCAGTTGGTTGAGCATCTGCGTGAGCCTAAAGTGAATCCTCATTATGAAAATGGCTGATATTAGGCATTGTTAATTAAAATGAGTGAGGTTAAAGGTCAGCCGCTCAGCTCTCACGTCTGTCTTCTCTAGAGAATAGAGAATAGAGGCAGCTTGAGTGGAGAAAACTTTCATTTGGAGCCTTGAACGGTATTCACAGGTAAAAGAGCTTAACATGAAATTTACCTCCACGTTGTCACTTTTTACGTCTGTAAATTCCTCAAAATTACATTCCACGTGATCTATTATGTAAAAATGTAATTGCCTTGTGCATGCTGGTTTTATTTTATTAACAATAAAATATGGAGTGATGTTTATTTTTATACTTTTTGTACTTTGAAATGTATGCGCTGTATAGCTTTATTCTCCAGATTATAGTAATGGGTTTGTTTCCACCGAAAACCACAGAATGTAGAGTTACTCCCCGTGAATTTTCTTGGATGGTGTCCCACTTCAATTATCCTCTGGTTTTTTTCATGTGTTCTCTGCATGCCTGTACTCGTGGATAACATTAGATTAATGGGCAGGAAAAATAAATCTCTGCTGTCACTCATTGTTGCCGATAGCCATAAATATTCAATAAATTACCTCGAGTCGTGAAAGTGCACAGACACTCCAGCTTAGATAACACCTTTAATGCCGGGAAGGCCAAAATTGTTTTAAAAAGAGTCGAGCATGTGAGAAAACATTACACGAGTCAACATGCATAAGATGTATAATTTAATTAAAATATAATAGAAATAAACTTGAAAAGTGATTTAATGAATCATGGGTAGCTGTAGCTGCTTAAATCAAAGCTTTATTTACTTCAGGTAAAGCGGGAACTTGGCCTTTATTTGAACCAAGACCTAATTAGGCTTTAATTCCAGTTTCCTCTCTTTTAACTGTTAATTGTGTCTTATTCAAGTGAAAAGCCTCGCTGTTAACTCTCAGTGCCTTTTTTCTTTAATTAGCCTTTTCTTAAACTTCATGTCTGGCTGTTGTCATGGTGAGTTCGACATGTTTTACATTGTCACAGCATTTGTGCTGGAACAATATAGGCATACCACGCTAGAAGAATTAGCAGACTGAATTCCCCATTATGTTTCCACATCGTCATCTCGTTTGATGCGGGTGATGTTGTTCATCTTGTCTCATTAGGTGCAATAAAATCATGATTTAAGACTTCTGAGAACCTTTGAGTTTGTTGAGTTGTCAAAATTAGTCACTTGTTGTTGTCGTCTCGTGCTGTTTTTCTTTTTCTTTTTTTAATTTTGTCTGTGACACATTCTTATTCCCGCTTACACACCTCAGATTAGTCTGGTTGTTTTTTTCAGTGCAGGAAGGAGGGATTAATGATCAAATAAAAAGCAGTTAGATGTAGGAAAAAGGTCTTGTATGAATGTGAGAATGAGACATGTAGAGTAATCCATTTACTGTTGTGATGTCCTAAATAATTAAACTTGACCCCACCTGCAAGTAGTTCGTATTAAGTGCTGATCAGTGTTTACTCTGTCAGTAGTTTAGAAAACAGACAAACCAAATAACGATAAATCAGGGACACATTTTACTGCTGTGACCAACTGTGGTGATGACGGGGAGGCACGGCGAGATGACAATCGACACAGTAGAACCAGTAACTGCAGAGCAGAAACAGAGATACCTGCAGGAAGTCGAGCAGGGAGTTGAGCAGTCGAGTCCTGGTCCTGCTCGACTAAAACACGATCAGGGAAACAAAGAGTAATCAATAAAACTTACCAGAAACGATTTTAACGTGGCTCCAACTATGACTTTTGTTGGTTTTTTCTACCTGACTGATCTTCGGTAGAACAGAGGGATTTTGACTGTTTTTCTTTTGGTTTGTTTAAAAGTCATACGTAGTCGTATATAAACCCTGATTGCTTTTCAAATGAAAATGTCTATTTCATTTTCATGAGCATACATTACCCAGTCCTTGCCCAGTTTTTCCTGCCACATGCCGTCCGATTTGAACTTTTGAATTGTGAACATGCGTGCTACTCTGGCATCGTTCTCCCCCTAAGCCTGACTGACTGTTCACACAGTCAGTCAGGCTTAGACGTGTCAGCCCATGGCTTTTGTGGTGTTAAACATTTGGTTCTCAGAGGTGTAAATCACAACAGAAATAAGAATTCTCTCACTTGTGTGTGGATACAAGCGTGCTTGTCCTCTAGGCTGTGTTTATCATACAGCATAACCTTCATCAATGGTGGGATGGCTGTGAAACTGATTTGCTGGGGGGGAAACACTGGCAGACATCTCAGAGATATACTGGCCCTAATTGGGCAGATAAATATCACAGGCTGCGCTCTCTGGCCTTACAGCACTGTTGCATACATCACCCTGAATGTAAACTGACCACCAGCAGTGGGGTGCCGCCCGCCTGTCTCGTCCGCGAGATTTATCTTCTGCCCAAAGTGCAATTAAAGAGCAGGGAGAGATTTCCTCTTTGTTGGCTTCCTTGACTACTAGCTGTCGTAGAAGTCTGGTCACAGAGACCCTCCGTCTTTGTTAGATTCAACGAGCCCTCCAACTAAGCGACTGCATCAGACCTTTTTTTCCTTACCGTCTCAAAGAATCACATTTTTGACATGCAGGATTGTTCCACTTTTAGGTCAAAAGTGGTTTAGGTCAAAATCCACTCAAGGATAAGACTGTTTTAGAAAGTCTATGCACACATTTTAGACAGATGGACAGATAGACAGACAGATAGATAGAAAATTCCTCAGCAGCTCACATAAACACATATACAGAACAAATTTGCTACACCAATGTACAGAAAAAAATAGAAACAGATGTTAAAAGAGCTGTGTATTGTAATGTAGCCTCCTCACTACCATACAATAAATAGCCGTGGACTTTTGGTAGTTTATCAACAAAATAAATGTGTGTGAATGTGTGTGTGAATGACTGGATGTGTAAAGCGCTTTGGGGTCCTTAGGGACTAGTAAAGCGCTATATAAATACAGGCCATTTACCATTTAAATATTAAACTTAAAATAATCTTTAGATGATAAAAATAATCATCAGTTCACTACTGTAGTGCAATGAAAATCTACGCACTAGATTTATACATGCTTGAATTACAGTAGCTATGTACTAGTAGTCTAACCATGACATTCAACCTACATGTTCTGGATACTGCAGCATTCATCTGTAGTGACCTGACACATGATGTATTATCATAGACACAAAAACAGGCAAATCAGAGGTGGGATGCTTATTTAAAATGATCAGAGTCCTGGTGTTCTGTATTAACATCTTTATCTTTCGAGACTAACAGCGTAAACAAATAGCAGGAACTGACATCTGTATTCGGCAAAGTAGCTGATAGTTTTTAATAATGAGCAACTTATTGAATATTCATGACTTTGGCCTTTCCAAAGCTCTCACTGGACAGGAATTGCCCTGTATTACCTACGTGTTTTTTAATCCAAATCTCCCTTTACCAACCCATGGGGACGACTGTGAAGAAAAGCAGTTGATACAGGAGCACCATCAGAATGAATGGAGCACACACAGATAATACACGTGCTGTATGCAGACACTTTCAGTGTTTGTGGTTGTGCACAGATGTGCATACTACATAGATGCACCCCCCCACACACACACAAACTCTGAGAGTAATCACTAATCCTCTTATGCACTTGAACCTTGAATTGTTTTGGCAGCCGATGCTATTTATCACGGACTTATATGACTCACCAATGAGAGGAATAAATCATGACTGAGGGAGACAGAAGGAGAGGAAGTGAGTTTGACAAACAATCCACGAGTGCGTTTCGACGCGATTCCAACTTTCCCGGACAGTTCGTCGCACTTCATGAAAATGTAGATTTCTTTTGCTCCACATGGCCCAGTCACAGGGATACGTAGCAATATTTCACAGTAATTGCACTACAAATGGACAAACAAAGGCAGGGCAGTGCGCATTGCTTTGATGGTTAAGGGTCTTCCAGAAGCCCAGTGGAGATTATGTTAATGTGCTCAAAGACGCTCATCAGAACTCTCAAGGGCACTCTGACAAGTATGATGAAAAGCACAGAAAGGCATCTTAAATTTAGATTCACTGAGAAACTGGGTAGTTGAAAAACAGCATCTCTAAAATCGCACACACAAGACAGTGTTCGGTATCAGCGATCATTTTATGTATCTACTCCCTGAGATGTACGCGCTATAGACGAAAACTACAGCTGCTTGGCGCTATTTCAACAGGGTTGGTATTTTGCATCTTAAAGCTACAGTGTGTACAATCTCACCACTAGATGTCAGTATATTGCAGATTGCAGTCAACTGAATTCCGTTTTCTTCACAACCCTAGCTACGGTGGACGTTGTAGGACAAGCAGTTCTGGCCACCATTCATCTTTAGTGAGTTTAAACTATCAGTCAGCATTTTATCTCACCTGGCGCCCATGTGTTCACTATAGAGGAGGCCGTGAAAGTTTGTAAAAGGAGTCTTGATACGAGTCAGCAAAGCTCACTTCTGTCTGATGACAGAGAAACGGAGGTGAGCCGATGTTTTTACCCCCGTTAGCCGACATTAGGACCTGCTGTTCTTGCAATGTCATTCTGTCATTTTTGCAATGTGAAATTTAATAAAACTGTTTTTCAAAAGCAATTAGGACACATTAGGACTTTCAGGACACTCAGCCTAACGTTAGCTGGCATAATGTTAGTTTATAACCAGCTGTTGTTGTTTTTTTAGCTAGCTCGCTGTCAGCTGCACTGGGACAGGAGGGTCTCACGTCTGATCTGCTGACAGTAACTAAGTGTAACAATGTCAGGAACAAATAAGCATGTTTATGAATGTTTTTGTGTGTTAGAGCCCTGAATTCAGTTCAGGTGATAAGGCTTGAGGTGAGGAGGAAGCGGATGAGGTGGAAAAGAGGAAGGAGGAGTAGAAAGTCATAATGAGCTAGATGATTAAACGTTAAATGGTCATATACAACTGAAAGAGCTGTTTGTGATCTGTAAGTAACTCACTTGGCCTATATGTTTGTAGCCTGTCTCTAGCCAGATACATACAAGGCGATTGTGAAGAATGGCCATCTCTGACACTGTACTCAAGGTGGTGGCTTCTTGTGAATGAAGTTTATGGGAATGCATCAATTTAATAGAAAACGTAATTACACAATCACTTTTATGAGTACAGCATTTTTGTTTTCTATTAAATAACTACTTTTAACTAATAATCCACATTTTTTTTCCTAAATAATGAAACACAAAGACCTACTGATGAGCAACAGGCCAATAAAGAGCAGATCCAAACACCCACTGAGCTCAGCTCTTTTGTTATGACTGTGTGTGTGTGCTAGCTGCAAACTGCTTTCTCCCCATTAATCAAGACCCAGGCTCTAAAGGTTGAACTTTGACCTTTAGGATCAGTGACAGATGGAGGCCAAGATTGTGTCCCATCACATTATTAGTTCATACACACAAGCTAAGAGCTGAGATGCACCCATAGCAGTGGTCATTTAATCCCTGGCTCACATTTTGCAGCCTGAAAGCTGCATGCCCTCTCACAGTCTCTCTGTTTATTTGTGACAGTAAACTATTTAAGGGGCCTGTGAGTAGCCACACCAATCAGAGACACTTTGCTGCCATGCAGCTAATTGAAAAACCAGCAATCATCCTTGAGATTTAAGTGTCCCACACGTAGAGGAATTTTGTTTATAAGCAAGATGCTGTGGCTTTAAAGACGTTGATTAGCATGAATAAATTAGATAGCTTATCTTTGAATTACATGGCCAGTGCAGCTCTCCCATTGAAGATTAATTGCCTCTCACAAGGTATTTCGAAAAGTTCATTTTCATCAATTGATTTCCCTTAATTCACGAAATCCCCAGAAGTGCATGAAATTGGTAACAAGCTCTCCATAATCACGCTTTGTGCATCGTTAACCTCACTGGCAATTACTCATCATATGTATTGGTTGTGACATTTGCGGAAGCATGTTATTTTTGCACCATTAGGTCATGACAGGATTATTATCATAAAGTTATGGTTAATTACAAGTTGAATAGAAACGGTGTCTATAGTTTCCTCACATTGCTGCACAGGGCAAAGCGTGTTCTCAGCATGTTTGATTTTACTTTCACAATTCTTTTTGTCTTTTATCGCCTTGATCATCTCACCAGCTCCCAAATTAATGACTCGTGTGTTATTAGAATAAATACACATAGTTTGCATGAAATACTGATAAAGTCTCAACTTCAACCTCCTGATAACAGAAGTCGTTCTGTCTAATAACACACCTTCGACGTGGTGAAAATTGTTTCGCTCTATGACTCCAGCGACGTCCATACATTGCAAGTGCATTTTGGAGGCTTGAGGTAGAATTGTCCAATGTTTGTCCGATTCTTTCTTTTTCTCCAAGGCTATCATCGCCTCACCAGTGTGTTATTGTTACCACGGTATTGGGGTCATTTCTGTTTCAGTCACACACGAATGATGCCTCGAAGCGAAAAAGTGGGCCACTGACATAAACTGAGAGGAAAAAAATAATAACTTCAGGCTTGCAACTAAAGTAATTGGCATAGATTTCACTGTGAGAATGTATGCCAGGTGCATTAACAGTGATCCAGTTATGTGTAGGTGCTTACTGAGAGTCAGCAACAAAACACAACCAGGTCACATCGACGGGAAAGACACTATCTGCTGCAGATGTAGTAGAGAGTGCACCTATGTTACAAAATACTCGACTTGTGTTTGTTTCACACATGCCAGCTTCTATCTGTATAGTGTCGCTACTGACATACAGTAAGTCATCATACTGTACCGCCATTATACACTGTCACCAGGCCCTCAAGCGAATTCGTGCAGTACATTAATCGGGTAAATCACTGGATTCATCATACTTAATGATACCATTATGGAATAATGTTCATCATCTAATGTGCACTTGCCAGGAATCTATTTGTGTCTTCAGCTATTTGCTGTGTGCTGCAGCTCCTAACGTCCTAATCCTTTATTAACCTGCCCAACATCGTAGCCACGAGGAGATCTTAGAATATGAAGAGATGCCAAAAACAGACAAGCAATAAGGGATGATGAGGTTTTATGTCTTGGTACTGCCATTCCACCAGTTAGTCCACCTCCTCAATTGCTGCTGGGCTCAAATAAATGGAAAGAAAAAGAAAACATCTCTTTTTCGGGACGTTTTTATTGCTTTTTATTATTGCCGTATGGCTGAGCGTGTGTTTTTGCTTTATTTTTTTCTGTTGAAAATTTTTGAGATTGATATGTTTAATAACACTATGGGAGTTCAGCAGTTGATGTTGAAGCTAAAACTAAAGCTACTTTCAAAGTTTATAGGATTGGAGTCACGTATGGTATAACATTTGTTTAAAAGCACACAGTGCAAGCCTGTGGCACACACAAAGGTACAAACACACTAAAAAAGAATGGCATTAAACTGTCATTATCTGAGGAATCCATTGAAAACAGACTGAGGCAGGTTTTTGTGTCGTTGTTGTAATTCAAGTGGTCTGCATTTTCACTTGGCTGTTTTTACAGACTTTATAAAATCCATCTACCCCATTGCATCATGGGGTAGATGGGACAAGGGTGTCTGGTCCTGTGAGGGATGTGCAAAACACAGGGAACTGTTTCAAGTTCACAGGGAACTATTTGATTACCTTTGACCCCAAACTGCTCAAGTTCTTGCAGACTTCTGACATGCTAGCTTTGAGGGCTGTCGTTTATGCCTGACCTTGTGTTCATGTATTATTTGACGACTTTTTTTAACAGCAGTAGTTGTCTTTGACTCTACATATTTGTCCTGCGTATCTAATCTTGCTGAGTCGGACACATTTTATTGTACGGCTCGTAGTTATAGTCCTGTATTAAACTTAATGACGACTTCTCGATATTCGATAATCATTGCTAGTTCTTGTTGGCTGATCTGCAAGTGCATTCCCTTCAGATGAGATGCTGCTGCATTTCATTAGCCAGAGTGTCCGTGTAGGTTCTCGGGCTTTCGTGTCATGGTAGTCTGAAGAGCTTGAGTTGAAAGCAACTGGACTTCTTTTTTAGGTTCTTGAAGACATTTCAACTCTCATCTGAGAGGCTTCTCCAGCATTGAAGGCTAACTGAACACTGGCCAGACTCTTTAAAAAAAGAAATAGCAGCAGTAGAGTAAGTGAAGAGCCTCCAACACTGCCACTGCTGAAAAACACAAATCCAGTAGAATAAATAAATAAAAAACATCCCATACATACATTTATTTAATAATCTACGAGAGACAGTGCCTCTATCGACCAGCACTGTGCATGACCTTCTTCACAGTTAAATTTCATGTTAAAGTAGTGCTGAAAAGTAGTACAGCTTCTTGTGCAGAATAGATTTAGACAATTCATAGGTTTGGTTATATGGTCTTATGGTGAGGACCCATTCAGACTGTTCATACTTAATTTGGGGACATAAAATTAAAAATCTTTTCCAAACTATGTGTGACAGCAAAACTTAAAAAAGAAAAGGGACCCAGATGACCCATTTCCCGTGCTGCCCTTTCAATCTGAGAAGTCCTCATTCACCTGCCAGCTGAAGAACCAATGACAGACGTGTAGGAAAACAATTCATCACAGCTGAGTAGAGCATCCCCATTGGCACTGAAGCTTGCACCAACCCTTTAGATGGTGGAAAGCCTTATTTAATGATGAAAAATCCTGCAGTAAAATGTGTTTATTCCTGCACTGGCACTCACTGTAGTTGTCACACTTGGCCTCAGCCAAGGCAGACTTAGGTAATATTTAGCTTCATAAAAAGCTGGATTATACAACAAACTCCTGGGCTGCCTCGCTGGCAGACGACTCTGGTCGAGCCTATTGATCAAGCTTGCGTTGCAAATATGTCGGTCGGTATATGCTGCTGCTCATTAGGCTGAAGGAACGTAGAACAGAGAAGGGAGACTGTCAAGAGGACAACTTTACTTTGAAATTATACCATTTTCCTTTCTTTATGCATACTGCACCTTCAGTATCTATCAACTCTGATTTATTAGGCATGCTTTTTAAGATTTGTGTATAATACATTAAAAATCACCTAATTGATTCTGAGGGCCTTTAACTGATGATGTTACACATGAGGCACAACAAACATGATAGGTTGTGTGGTCGAGCCTTTTCCTTACACTAAAGTTATTTTTTCTTCTCTCAAAAGCAGTAAAGAAAAATGTCATATCAAATAGTGACATGTTTCTCTTTCTGTTTGGATGAACTTTCCCCGAAGTTAAGTGCTACAAATTATCTGTGAATGCTTTATGACACTGCAAATGGAGGTAATCCCTTTGCGTAATATAATCTGTCACTGTTTATGTTTAGTCTCCGTGTCTGACACCTAATTAACAGAGTGGAAGTTTTTTTTTTTTTTGCTGCATGCTTTGGGGAAATGTAATTGAAAACCTTTAGGAATAGCTGTCACATTATAGAGGTGTATATTACATCCAAGAAACTTCAGTATACTTTTATGGGGTTTATGTTTCATTATTAAGTTTGGGGAAATTTGGGAGCAGGTAATTTTAGAGTTTTAAAAGCATATTTTAAGATTTCCCTGTCATTGTATCAAGTAAATCTTCCCCTAATTCACTTCAAAATTTCTTCAGGCCAATGATTAAAAAAAGGTGTCCTCCAATGAAAGAGCCTCTCTGTTTCAGTAAGATTATTGCATTGCGTTGTCTTGAGCAGTCACAACATCTTCATCTGTTTCAACACTGGCAGTGGAAAATAAAGGATGGCACTCTTTTCCTTCTTGCCTGTCCTTCCCTCTCTTTCTCACAGCTTCCTGTGACTCATCACCCGTGCTGCCGTCCATTACAGCTAGTGGCCAGGGTTCCCCTCTGTGCTCTAATTGGAAAGCTTGATGGCAGTAGGTTTAGCCAGTAATTGGGTCCTGCAATTTAGTAGCAGAAGTCATCGTGGAAAGGCCTGTCAGAATTCATGGAAGAGCCCAGTAGCGTGCACCCCCCATGTTATAATAGTGCAGCTGTAAGCATTTCCGTAATTCAAGGTGGCGTCATTACGGTTTTATTTATTCACCTGAGGCATCTGCTAGGAGGGAGATGATGCCACCCAGATCAGCTGTGGCAGCTTGTGCTCAGCACCTCCCGCAGGGCTAGAGAAGGGAAATTAGAGAGGAATGGGCAAACATGACAATTAGAGCTGGGCGATAGAACGATAACGATATGTATCGCGATATAACTTTTACTCGATAGAGAAATTAAGCTATCGCGATAGACCTCGCCACTCTTGTCCTCTTAAAAAAAAAAAAAAAAAAAAGGTCAGCCAATCCAAATTAAGCAGCGCAGAGCCGAACCAATCACAGCCGCAGCGTCACGTCGCGTGACTTGTTACGTACAGCACAAGTGCCAAGCCGCACGTGTGTTTGTTTGGGAAGCAGCCAGCGGGTAATGGAGCCAGCCCGTAATGGAGGAAATGAGTGTGCCGACTAGAAAAATCAACCGAGCGTGACTGAAGAGAAAACAGATGATGGTTCCAACGCCGGAGAGATTGTCGAACGGAAGAGCCATAGAAGTTCCGTAGTGTGAAGGTATTTCGGCTATTTCAAGTCTGACAAAAAACAGAGTAGCGTGCACTGTAAATTGTGCCGAAAGCAAGTCTGGAAATACAATAAACTGGTGCATGCGTCACACTGTGCGCCACGTTATTGTTTCGGTGAAATGAATTTCTACAATACTGTTAATTCTACTCTCTGCAGTGTTTAAATGCTTACATATACACACAGTTACTGTCCCTCCACACATACGACTCGGTTCTGCTTCTATGCCCCAGCTTTGTTTACTTTTTCCCACCGAGGCTTCTAGACTTCTGATTGGCCAACATTTCTGCACGGTTAGGAATCTAGCGCCACCTGCTGCTTTGGCATGTTCATAGCAGCGTTTTCCTTCATTTCTGCCTTTATGTGTGGACGGGATTATTTTTTAAAACGAAAACGGAAAATCTCCGTTTTCAAAAATACCCGTGTACGTGTGGACGTAGCCTCAGTCTCTGACTGGAAGCGCTAATTCGTCATTCGGCTTTTGTCAGACTAAAGTAACTGTTAAAACTGTTTGAAAAGCTCAGCTATACAACAAGGAGAGATTGAGAATTTCCTTTTAGTTCTCAGTTTATTTGATATTGACAAAAGTTAGTCAGTTTTGTCTGTTCTTCTGTAAAACAAACTAAGATTTATTTTTAGAATTAATATTTTGTTTCTAAGTGGAATTGACAATTTAGTCTGTTTCGTTTGTTCTATTTTGAAACTTAAACGCTTTAGCGGCTGCCTTTTGTGTAGTTTGCAATATTTGCCTTTATTTATCTGAAAAAGTCTCATGTTCCTTAAGTACATCTACCCTGTTGAACTTATTATGGGAAATAAATATTTAAAAACAAGCTGCTGATTATTTCACATTTTACTTGTGAGCAACGGCACATTTAAATCTTACAAATATAGTTATTTGGCTGATATCGTGATAGATATCGTTATCGCCTGAAATGAAAAAAACATATCGTGATATGAAAAAATCTCATATCGCCCAGCTCTAATGACAATCATAGCATCGTTAATGAATTAGCGCCTAAAGAAAACAACAAGCTGGTGATGTTGGTATCGAGGGAAGGGTTATATTGTTCTGCTGTTGAAGGGGTCGCACAGTCGTGACTGTTTCTGATGTTAGAGTTGGAGGAGGTGGAAAAGGGATGATACGGAGCACTCAGAGAGAGGCACCCAGGGAACAGTAATGGTACCGAACTTCACAGGCTTTCAATGTGTTAACCAAGAATTTAACAACTAAGAATTCCAGCGACGTCTTATCTCAGCAGGGAGGAACTTTTATATGAATGTCCACTTTAGTTTTGACTAGTTTTCCTCTAAGCAGCTTTGAGCAAGTGGTTGTATTTTTTATTTATGTTGAACATAGCACATGAAACAAATAAATTCATAGAACTTAGTGTTGCATTCACAGGGGGAGGATGACGTGTGCATTATATATACAAAAAACCCAACTGGATTTATAATAATTATATATTTTTTAAATATATAGCTTTTGTAATTGCTGTGACGTTGTTGCAAAGCTTTGTTAAGCGGGCCCGACCTTTTAAGGACGAGTTACAGTACATATATACTTACACTGTGATCAGTATAGTAAGATTTATTTTTACTTCCATGTCACTGAGTTAAGTTGTCTACAGTTAGAAGCGGCTACTGCGTTATTCTGAATTAGAGGGAAGGGATTTTGAGAAAATCTTCAAACTCATCAGCGGTCTTTTAAACCATGATGTAGTATGGCTGGTCAAGCAGTTTGCTTTATTACAAAGATCCTAGAATCTTCTGGCATATACTGACTGAGAAACACAAAGTGAGCCTCAGTACACATGTTACCTTGGAGTAACTGCGTTATAGTGTTGTGAAAACGAGAGGAAATTAATCACCTCCAGCACACTGGCCGCCATTACTAAGTGTTGATTGGGTCAAGGTATTGACGATTCTGGCTTCTGAAGTGTTGGACTAACATTGTAAGAGCACCTTGATACTGCCACTTACATTCGGATATAATGCCTGAAGAATCCGTGGTGTCATTTTACCTCAGAGAGGAAGATCGTCATCACTGCTGTTGGAGGAGGCTTTTAGTTCTTTTTGTGTAAAAAATAAAGATAGAAATGTAGAAAATTCTCACTGTGGTTGGATGCTGTATTTCCGAATGCACATTTTTGCACCATGTTTCTCCATTACTATGTTATGAGACATCTATTGTGCTGTAAAATAAGATAATGGTGGACCATAACACATTCCAATCATTAACCTCACTGGATGGTTACGTTTGTGCTGATTTGGAGCAGCCAAGTAGTCGTGGGACTGGGACCCATAATATATGTCCAGTTTAATTCCTGCAGACTGGAGCTTTACTACATGTCATTTGCTGCTTTTTAATGGCCAGCAACTCTTTTGGTTGCACAAACACTTGAGTTGAGCAGGGAAATTGTCCCTTTTGTGACATTCTCAGAGTCGGCGAGGAGGATTTTCAAGAATATGCACATTATTTAATGACTTGTCAATTACACCTCGTTAGCCTGTTCTTCGGGTCCAGGTTTCAAAAACTCTCAGCTTTAGGCTTCATAAAGGGACTTCACTTATTGGTGGGTGTCCTCATGGTCACTATGTCCATTATTTTGTTTTTCTCACTTTTCTAATAAAAGCAAAAATGTCATAAATATCCACTACAGCATTCACCCACATGAGTCCAGATGGGCCACAAAGAAAGTTGAGCTATAGTCTCACCAGATAAGAAGATCTCAGTGCCAGCCCACATCAGGCATTCTATTTAAAATGCTTTAGCTTGACTATATTTGCTGTGCTTCTGCTGCTTTGGAGGTCAGCTACTTTCATCTATTACCATTGGAGGCTACTCTGACTGGCTCTGTCCTGATCTTTAGCTTTTTATGCATGCACATGGAAGGTTATGGAACTTTGCCCGTCTCCTTTTATGCTTTCCACATATACACAGTGCATCCATCCATCCATCCATTCGCTTCCGCTTATCCTTTTCAGGGTCGCGGGGGGCACTGGAGCCTATCCCAGCTGTCATAGGGCGAGAGGCGGGGTACACCCTGGACAGGTCACCAGTCTGTCACAGAGCCAACACACAGGGACAGACAACCATTCGCGCTCACATTCACACCTAGTGGCAATTTAGATTATCCAATTAACCTATCCCCATAAGCTGCATGTCTTTGGACGGTGGGAGGAAGCCGGAGTACCCGGAGGGAACCCACACAAACACGGGGAGAACATGCAAACTCCACACAGAAAGACCCCGGCCTGATGGTGGAATTGAACTCAGGACCTTCTTGCTGTGCGGCAACGGTGCTAACCACCGTGCCGCCCTATACACAGTGCAGTCGAACCTATATAGGACTTTGAAGAACAATATCTAAACTCATATTAAAAAAATCCAATATATCATTCAATATATTTTTCTATTAGAGACATGAAACATAAACTTCCCTCATGTTTACGTTGTGTAGCTATTTATGCACCCTTGCAAAAAATATGAAATGCATTTTAAATCTTTAAAATTAAAACCTTTGATAATCTTTTATTGTCACACCAAGTCTTGGATTTTACACTCGGGTTACAACTGTGGCAGGCGTTTCCAACAAGTAAGATGCAGAATGAACGAATTACTTGTCTATCACTCATAACTACAGCATGTTATGTGTGTCGATGGAGCATTTGAAGGGTGTTTCTGTCATATCCTCCTTACTTTTTAAATGTTGGTTGATCAGCCATTGCAGATACCTTATATCAGCTGGTATGTCATTGGGCTCTAATGCACACTGAAGGACAGGATGGTCCAGAGATAATAAATATAAATGGCATCAATGAAAATAACAACTTTCTTTTGACTGTAGCAATAAGAAAATAAAGTCATTAGCTATATATTCATATAAGTTACCACCGACACGTACAAACGTTTTTCTGTATTAACACGAGTCACATGTCAGTATGAGACTCGTGCTCTTGTTAATACGAGCTTCGTCACTACAACATTTGTAGGAAAAGGTACTCGCAGGCAAATACACAACCCGTTCAGTCCTGTGTCCATCATACGGACCCCTCAGCAACACAAATTGCAAAGTCTTTGCACTGTAACCTAGCAACAAGACTCCCACTTAATAAAAAACATGTAAGATATTATTTAGGATTTTAGTTTTTAGTTTTTTTTGTACAGGAGAAACAACAGATGGCAAAATCATATTTTGTCACGCTATCACTCATTTCTTATTCCCTACACAATAAACACTTCATACTTAATAGCAGCATTGCATTATTAAACTAAAATAAATTTGCAGTTATGCAAACTTTCCCCCATATCTGCCTCTTTAAAAAGCCGCTGAGGGGCCGCTGTAGTGAGACAAAACATGACACATGCTTTCAGTGATTTCCCCATTTGTCCGTGATAAGAGTTTAACTTATTTAACACCAAAAGGTGAAGAGTTGACCTTATTACGCATTTTGAGTGGTACCCCCGCTCATTTGTATAGTTAAGCAGAAATGGAGTTTTTGCAAATAAACCAGGAAAATACAAAGGAACTTGTTCCCAAAATAAATAGATAAAAGATGAAATGCTTTTAAAATTCAAAACCAATGATGATTACATAGAATAATTAATGCAAATGTAAATACAGGTTTTACATGTCAGGACATAATAAAAGCAGTTTTTTTTTAAATGAAGTAGATACAAATTCAGATAAACACCAACCTGTGATATTACACCTTATTTAACAAGAATGAAGCCAAACAAACGAAGTGCACCCTGTGATTCAGAAGCTTATAGAACCAGTTTTCTACAAAAGCAATCATTTTCTGTACAAAGGCATTGTGGAGGAATTTTGGCCCACTCCTCTTTACAGTGTCAATTCAGTTCACTAAGGATTTCAAGGTCCGGACTTTGACTGGATAACACACTGACTTTTCTTTTTCACATTCAGTTGTAGAACTGCTGGTGCTACGTGACCCAGTTCAAGCCAAGCTTTATCTGTCTGACAGATGGCCTCACATTCGACTCCAGAATACTTTGGTATACAGAGGAGTTCATAGCGGACTCAGTGACTGCGAGGTGCTCGGGGCCTGTGGCTGCAAAACAAGCCCGAATCATCACCCCTCCTTGACAGTTGGTATGAGATGTTTGTGCTGATAGGCTGTGTTTGGTTTTTGCCAGACGTGGTGCTGTGCATTATGGCCAGACATCTGTACTTTGGTCTCGTCTGTTCGAAGGAGATTGTTCCAGACGTCTTGTGGTTTGTTCAGACGCAACCTCGCAAACCTAAGCTGTGCTGCCATGTTCTTTTTAGAGAGAAGATGCTTTCTCCTGACAGCCGTTGTAAACAAGCCATACTTATCCAGTCTGTTTCTAATTGTACTGTCATGAACTTGAATGAATTTGCTGGGATGGTGCGATGTCCACTCCTGGAGAGATTGGCAGCTGTCTTGGATGTTTTCCACTTGTAAATAATCTTTCTCACTTGAGAATGTTTGGAAATGGCCTCATAACCTCGCCCGATTGATGGGCAGCAACAATTGCTTCTCCAAGACCATCGCTGACGTCTTTCTTTCTTGGCATTGTGTTAACAGGCACCTGAGTGCTCCAGACCACTAAACTGACAAAACGTCTCCTTTTGTAGAGGTGCTCACACTTGCTGATGATCAGTTAATCCACCCGGCTGCTACTTAACCTCTTAATTCCTAAAGCAGCAGTAAGGGTGGATCTAATATTGCACACACTTATGCTTATGCATTTGGCTTAGTTTCTGTTAAATAAATAATGGCACAATGTAGTATGTCATGTTTTGGAGTTGATCTGAGGTTGTAGTTATCAAATTATTTGTATCATGTGTCTTGATATGTAAAACCTTAGAACTGAAAGAGGATGTGCTTTCTTTCTTCTTCTTATCATGGCTTTAAATAATCATATGTACCTACATTTTTTAAATATATTACTTGAATGCATTCAGTGTTGTATACATTTAATTATTCATTATAGTAGTTTTTCCCTCCATACTAGAGGTATTAGAGCAAATTTACAATTATAAAAAAGCCTTCGGGTAGTTACTGTAATAGATTTAAAAGGCATGAATCGAAAACATGGACTATTGTCTGGTGAATAAATTACTGTTCAGTTGTTCAGATACCGCAGCGCCATAATGATAAAAAGTTTTTCACTCAGTGTCTAAAGTTTGACTGGTACCTATTGATCTTTTATTCTGTTTCACAGCATCGGTTGTTATTCTTAACTGGAGCAAGCATTGTTATACAGTAAAGCCACTGTGCTACAGCAGCTCTGAGCTGAAAAACTGTGGGCTCTTCATCTAAACCTTTGAAAACCTCTCAGTCCCTGCCAAAGAGAGATAGGATCAGTAGACAACCCCAACATTTTCAATTTTGTGCTATCAGACACTGAGGAGATGTGTCAACACTGGGGTCCTACAGCAAGTAAACACAGGAGTCTGACAAGCAATAACCTAGATTCAACATCGCCTCCGGTCCTCTCCCACAGAAGGTCCGCCACTTTCATCTCATTTAGATCCAGATCTGTTGATCAAAAGTGACGCCTATCATCCCTCAACAAAAAACAGCAGCACTGCAAATGTTTTCATGGGCATTCCCTTGTTTCATTGGTTGGTTATGCCTGGGTCAGTGCAGGTTGCTGGTTGGTGGTACCACTTGTGAGTCATACAGTGCTGTTTGTTTCCTTTAAATCGCAGAGTTATAAAACCGATTGGCTGTTCGCTCTTAATACACAAGTGGGACACATATAACCTTGTTAAAGTTATAGCATGCTGTTTATGGCCTTAATGTTGGTCATCGGAGTTCCGTTATTAGCTTTATACTTTTACATTATCCAAGCCACAGATTGTTTTCTGTGCACTAAAGAAACTCATTTATTGTTTATAAGTTGCAGGTTTTGCTTGCGTTTAAATTCTTTGCAGTGCCCTTTGTATACTCATAACAGAGTGAAGGGGAGAAATTGATGCTGAAGTGAAAGTTCAATGACACAAAAGACCATGTGACTAAAATGTGTTGGTGGGCCTAAAGGGGGGAACTCTAGACATTGTTGAATCAACTTTTCCTTTGTTGTTTTTTTAGCAGGCATCAGGCAGGATCAGAGGGTAGAATAGTTGAATAGTTGGACCCAGATGAGTGAGAATCCATTACTGTATAACACAGTCCACTGCAGAAAAGCCCCCGCTGAGATTCAAATCTTGCAGATTAAAATAGTGTCTCATAAGCTGGCAGCAGTGTGTGCGCACATGCACATGTACCTGCATGTGTGCTTATTCAAATGCGTGCAAAGGCCTTTGTGGATGGCTTCATGTGTTTCTCTCTGCGTTTTGAACACCCTAAATACCGAAGCTTTTAACATCAAAGCTCCAAGAGGATTTAAGTGCACAGAAACTTTCCAATTATACGTGTAAGTGATGTCCAGCGGGGACTTCTCATGAGCTGCCGTCAATATATTTTTTTTCCCCCAAATTGATGATAAACACCCTCTAAGCCCGGCTACAGATCTATGAATTACTTACTTTTGGGGAGTTTGGTTTTAGGGGCTACGCATAGTAACTTACAATACCATCATGAAGTATTTCCCAAAGTAACAAAGGTACCGTGATACATGAGCCATTAGGAGACATCTATCTGCAGTGTGTCGCAGTGTCTGTGATTAAAAAGTGTCAAAGTGTATTCAATTATTATTCACATTTAAAACTTTTTAGTTGAGCCACACTTTGTGCTGTCATTCATTTTCTGGCTGTGAGAGCACGTTAGTTAACTTCTGTTTACCCTCAATCATTATATCAGTATATCGCCAACAGATGTTATACACTAGTGATTCTAGGAAGACAAGATCTGTTTAAAGCTTGTTCATGTTTTTGTAAAATATCTAAGAATTATTTCCATATTTCGATATACATATACTGGGACCTCGATATACTTATACAACAGAGGATGTCATACAATAAGTTGCCAGATTGATTCTTTTTAGCGAGAGGTGAGCTAATCATGGGCAAACTGTTGACTCATAGCCCCATTTGGCTAGTTTAGATCCACTAGCCTCCTGGCTGGGGCCCCTCTGTGTGGAGTGTCCATGTTCCAGTACAAACACAGTGACGTTAATTGTCTGTCTCTGATTGGTGAGCTGTACAGGGCGTCTCCTACATCAACCCCTATTTGACAGGATAGGCCAGGAAAGACTTGTCAAATACCAAACACTAAAGCCTGCTGTAAATGTTAACATAAGACGGAGTTAGCCTTAGTCTGACATCAGTCTGCAATTCAGTGCGGTCAATTTGGCAATTACATGGAATTTGTTTTCTATAATAGAGCAATTAACTGTGATAAATTGTTAGAAATTACATATCTGATGGTGTTAAATCTGCATTTAACAGAAATTTCCATTTTAACCATCACATTTGTGCTGGGCAACCTTCCTGTTCTATATTAATGTACAACCAGCTGGTGGTCAGTTGAGTCGAGTCCCCTCGAGTTGCATTCAGTGACAAAGACTCATTCAGTGTGATGGCAACATATTGGCAATTTGAGTGATTGCAATCAGTGCGAGTCAGACTGTGACTGTTTGCAGAAAAGTCCTCCTGTGAGGCGTGCAATCGCCTTATGGATAAAAAGTATCGTGAGTGTGCAACACACTCAAGCCCTCGGTCACAGAATATCAAATATTTCTTCGTTTTTAGTTTAATAGATTTGGTATCCTATTTTTACTCATGGAATGGAGTTATTAGCTTACACCGAGGAGGTTAGGAGGTTGTCAAGTTTATTTAGCTTATGTTATCTCAGGATGGTGGTGCACAAGATTAGCCCTCTTGTTCATATTCAGTTTAATAAAATATTGATATTTGGTGTCCCAGTAACAATACACTATCACCATGCATGCTATGCTGTATTCATTTCTTTCCTCCACCGCTAACATTTAGCCTGTCTTATACTGTGCCTCCGTTTATTTTGATCCGACTGTCTGCTTCTTTGTTTAAACCTGCTTAACCTATACTAAGTGTGCACTACCCAATGTAGCCTCAGTCATGACTGTGATAGTCACTGATGCAGTTGAGTAGGAGTAACTGCCAAGGGGAAAGTCACACTCCCCTTACGCCCACTCTGAATATCTAACAAGGTGACAATGTCAGACTCATGGGGTCTGAATATGACATGTAATGTGGGATTTATGCAAACAGTAAAGTGAAGGAGCATTTACCGAAACATATATTCTTCTTACTGTTCTTACTGTATTATTCATCATACACTGATTTCCTCTCTAATTTAATCGTACATATAGATGATATTGCTGGAGGAATCATATTTCACTTTGAAATGCTAATCTTGTTTATATGTTCTCCCTTTCCTTTCTTTTTCTTTTTTTTTGTAGTTCCTCCCAAGATATATGACATTTCCCCTGACATCACGGTAAACGAGGGCAGCAATGTGTCTCTCATCTGCACAGCCAGTGGGAAACCTGAGCCAACCATTACCTGGAGACACATAACCCCATTAGGTGAGTTCACATCACCTCTCACATACCCAATGCTAATGAATGAAGGGATGGATAAATGGATAGAAGGATAGCTGAATAGAAAGCAGTAATGGGGAAGCACGGAAAATATCAATAGGTGATTGTATGAACAGGACAGAGTACTTCTAGTAATGTTGCAGATAAAGAAATAGCAAGAGGATAGAGAGATAGAATAGGAGATAAATGTGATTGGATGGATTTGCATTAGAAGAGCAGGTGGTCAGATGGAACAACTGAGTTCCTTCAAAAAACAAAGTTGGGGGACAGACAGAAGCCAAGTCTGCATCTACCTTTACAACTAAAGCAATCAGCAAATGAGCAGCTACAGACTTCACGTTGACACACCCCACTACAACCAATACTTACAGTTTCTTCCAACTCCAAACGTCTGAAAGAGGGATTTTTTTTTTTTTAGTACCATAGGTAGTGTACGGAGTGTATGCACTGAGGCAGCAATTCTGACAGAGAAAGCATACGCCTACAAGGGTTCTTGTCTATTCTTACATGCTGAAGAAGGAGGAGGTGGCACATTGTCATTTCTTTTCCAGGCTAGCATTGCAATTGTAAAATGTTTGCAAGGGCTAAGAATTTTAGGCTATAGGTCAAAAGGCTAAAATGTTCCATATATATTGTTAGGCATGCTTGCACTGGCTAACATTATAGCCATGACAATTGCAATCTGACGCTAATCGCTGCATTTTGTGGACATTTAAAACTTTCGCAGCATCTGACCAAACGCTAAATGCTGAATTCTGACAGTTTAACACACTGTACCACCTGACATACATTACTGCTGTGTGAAGGTTGGTTGGTGGTCTCTCCCTGGTCCCCTACATACTCCAGATGGTGATCTGATGGAGTCGTCAGTCTTTTTGACCTTTATCAGAGCACTATCCTGGAAACATATAATGCATTTCATGTCAATAGGAATGAGACACAGGTTAAAAAAAACCCTTCAAAATAAAATAAAGACAAATACTCAGAGTCAAGAAGAGTCAGAGTCAATGACAGTGGACCAGGCACCACGAGAAAAATGAGACAGGGAGAACAGACGACAGGAAAAACACTGAGCAAACTATTACTACCAAAAGTAAGAGTCAAACCAGCCGATTGCAAAACTGAAAGCTATCAGTAGGAAACATAAAGTAAAATCAGAAAGACTCAATATAACCATAACCAAGACTAGAATAATAGAGTATCTGAACGATGCCGTAAACACAAACATCTTAATAACAGGGGAGCATAAACAGAAACTCAGGGTCAAATGTAATAAAACAGGATGCAGAGGTTAAAACTGAGGACTGCTATAAAAGCAGGTTGATGGTTACTCAAGAGTTGCTGGAAGACTTTAACTCACATCACTGCAGGTAGACATCAGATTTGCTCTTACACCTTGTAAGTGCATTAACAAAATAATTTAGTGTTATGATGTAGGAAGCTGTTATCCTGGGCACCCCCCCCCCACACACACACACAGATCATTAAATAGTTTAAATTCTGAATCCTTCCTTTGAAGACTTATTCCAAAGTGTTTAACTGTTGCTCTGAAGCCCCCACCCAGCCACTTTGAGTCCTCCCTCATTTTCATATTAATGGATTAGAGCATGCTGTGCTTATCTGATAGCTATGAGGATTACTGCATTTATCTTATGGCTGTCAAATCCTTCTCTCTGGCGTGCTTGCCCTGATTGCATTAGAGGAGTTTTCAGAGGATGATCAAAAGAGCCATCCTCAGAGTCCGAGTGGCAGTCACTCATTCTACTTTGAAGTGTCCACACTTTGAAGTATGCCAGGGAAGAAATGATATGCTGGTCAAATGAAAGGGCCCAGGACTAAATGTAATCACAGACTGTCTCCCAGCACATCAGAAAAGAAGCCGTTTGCCATGGGATCTTTGAGTCAGTTCTAGTAAGGGTGATTTGACCAAAGGATGTGGTACAACTGAAAGGTTGTAATAGGCTAATTACCTATCGATGGAATTCCATTAAATCCCTTGGATATGCAGAGCATGCTTTAACCAGTGCATGGCCAATTTGAATGTGCTATCAGAGCATATGGGAATATTTACCTCGTTTGTGAATGATCTGTCAAATAGCAGCAGACTTTAAAAACTAACAGTGCTGGGACTGTAATTGCAAATTGATTCATGAATTCTGCACGTATAAGGTAATTACTTCCAGGGTATAAATATAGTCAAAACTACAGCTCTGTTAAGTCATTTATAAAATGAGACAGATGGGGATCTAGACATGTAAAGTAAGCCTTGGCACGTGTTGAAATGATCATAACAATCGCTCTTTTTACTTGGGAACATTTTGTGGGCAACTTTGGGGACTGTTGGGGGATTTCTTTCCATCCAAGAGGCTTATTTAAGAGACTTTGTGAATAGATAGCATGCTTGTAGAAAATAAAAGCTACAAATATGCAGCACACACATAAAAAATACAGTAATAAAAAAATCAATCTTTTGTGAATTATGCTTGGCAAGATTTAGTTAGGGCTTGGCAATATGGAAAAACGTCTTATAAAAACGTTTTTAATGTCAGTCATTATGGATACATATGACAATATGTGTCCAGTCACTGTGGCTGACAAGCTTAAAGTTCATATATATTCATGACAACAATGTTCAACTACATTTTAAATAAACAACACGAGTACATCTACTAAACTGAAACTGAAAAGATTCAAGTTTTACAGAAGAACACAAACAAACTTGAAAACTAAAATTCTATGATCAGCTACAAAAACATAAAAATGCCATCAGTGCAAAATAAAATCTAAAAACTACATCTAGACTATAATTGCTTCTTCTCCAGTGGCACCAAAAGGAACATGAAGTTCAGTAGTCTCAATGAAGTGGGCCGTGAGCCTCATATGGATCAGATGTTCGTTGTGGCAAATACAGCTGTTCAGTTTAATTCAGTCTTATTAATGTAACGCCAAATCACAACAACAGTCAGCTCAAGGCACTTCATTGTAAAGAACCAGGTTCAAGGAGAGCTGTCTCGGGGAGTTTTTTATGGCCACAGAGTTGGTAACAATGGTAAATGGCTTAAATCCCACATTTTTGACAGTGGCATCATGTCTCGTCATGGTTCTGCTTTGCTTCTTTGTCGAAGTCCAAGGAGCTCGGAAAGAAACACATTTGGTCTTCTTTAAGTTTCTTGAAGATGTTTCATCTGACAAGCTTCTTCAGTTCTAAGCGTAACTGGTGGAGAGTCCCAGATTTTAAGCCCTATTGGGAGTGTCCCTAAGAGGGTCATGAACCCCCTATTGATCCTCTGCCTAATCACATGAGCCAAGGTGTAAAAACAGGTGTGGGTCACAATCAGCCAAGGTTTCAGGTGAACCCCACCATATCATGTGACTCATGTGAGTGGGGGTCAAGGCGTCTGGGAAGGGATCTGGATTATAGATGGCGTACATCTGTAATCAGGTCATTTGATGTCGGTAAATTAGCATTAACGTTACTGTAATGATGCAGCACACCATACCTTACATTTGCTATGCTTCTCACTGCAGTGATCATCACACCAACTATTATTTGCAGTATGTACATGCATGCTTTGTTACATAATAATATAGACACATTAAAAAACTGAATGCAAGGATTATTGCTGAGACAGTTGCAGCAGGTTGGCTGCTTGTAAACAAGAGTTATTTTGGGAAGCAGAGGAAATTAATTACCAATTTGGAGCTGCAGTGTGATTCCACAGACGCTGCAGGATCATTATAAAGGAGTTTGCATTATAATGCTAATTAGTTTATTTATCCATTTGGGCTTTACTAACATGAACAATGACTTCTCAGTGAGAAAGTCGCATGTCGCTAAAGTTTATTGTTATGTTGTACCATGTTGTTAGCGTTCTTTAGCGATCCATGTTGGTTATGTTCGTAACTACTGTTCAAACCGAAGCGTCTGAGGAGCAGAAAAGGGAGTTCTGACAGACGGTGAAACTGTCTGCTGCAGCAATGTAAAGTATAAATAACAAGTGCGTTTTTGATCAATAAAGCACAGAAACATATTCTAGTATATCCTGTTAAATAAGGTTATTTGACTGTAACGAGCCAGATGGTAAAAAGCTCTCCCTCATAAAAAACAAACAAAGACCAGGGACAATTTTAAAACTTTTTTTACTGAATAGTTGTTTATTTTTATCCTATAACTCATGTATAATTTTGATAATGTTGCATTTTCTTTTCTTTTCCACATCGCTGTGTTTTGTTGAATTTGCGTGTAAACTAATTTATTTAATAAAAGTCACAAATAACAGGAATAGGAATACATTTCCATCAAACAATGCAACATGGACTCATTTCACGATGATTATATTTCCTGCCATGTTTAGGACTATACTGGGACAGGAACAACCCTGGAAGTGTACTGGTTAGTGTACTGGAAGTGTACTGGTTAGCTAGTGACCATCCTGAACTCGTTTATCAGTAGATAGAGCTGGCGGGGGAAAAAGAAAAAACTTAATGTGTTTTAACTCTTAAAGCACATGTTTTACAAATCACACTAATGGTTTATCTGTTATGTTTGATTGTTACAGACGCAGGACAAATTTCTTGCTATTTTAGCTACCGCATTGACGTAAAGCCAAGCAGGTGTGTTTAATAACAAACACTTCTACATGTCAGGTATAGTTTTCTGGCCTTCCTCTCCTCAACACTCAGTCATTTTGGAGTAGTGGGCAGAGATTTTTTTGCACTGTAGATGGTTCTGCTGCAGCAGTCAGTGAAGTTTGACAGAATGATAAATTGCTCTGACTGACTGTCAGGTTCCTATTCCCACTCTGACTGTTTTGTGTTTGCATTTTTTCCCCTCTGTCCCCTTCCTGCCAACCAGCAAAGTGCAAGCTAATAATAAACTTTGTGAGTCCAGTGAAGTGTGGCCATAAACAGTTTATTGAGATGATAATTTGGCTCAAATCGGTTCATAGAAAGTTAGTGCATGTTCTTCATTAGAGAGAGCTGAAGCAGGCACTTGAAAAAACACTGATCATTATTGTTGACGTGCTATGAGAAGAGCAAATATGTGTGGACTTTAATGTTTTTGAAGACTTTTTCTGTAATAGCTTAATTAGCCATGAGAAAGTTGTGCTTAACAGTGAAGTCCTTAAGAGGTTGTGAGGACTGCTGCATGATAAGGGTGCTTATAACTAAAAACACATGCCCTCTATCCTTTGGTGAAAGCTACATGTTTCATGCTTCCCTTGTTCTTATCAAGCACTGTTGATGTGCCCTTGAGCAAGGATTTCTCCCCAACTAATTCAGGGCTGCAGTTCAGTAAAAACAGAAACATAGTGGCAAGATGCTTATTTTAGTGTGTATCAGTTTGATCAGCTTTCGGCTTTGCACCCTTTAAGTGTCATTAAAACACTGTTTTGAATCAACTTGTGTGTTTAAACCAAGTGAAAGATTTTTGGCAGGAAATGTCATTGCAGTATTTCCGAAAGCAACTCTGTCTTTGCTAATTTAGCTCTTCACTTACCCACTTCATTGCTAATCTCATGATAGATTGGGGCAGCATGGCTGCTTGTCAGGGTATTACCTATATATGGAATCTGGTGCTGTTTCCTCACCATTCTTTCATAGGTCACAGAAAGTGAGGTAAAAAAGCCTTTAATGTAGTCTGTTTCAATCTGGTTTGGTTGTGTGGATGGCTGGATGGCTGGGAAAATTGCTTTGATAAGCCTTTTCCATTGAGATTTGAATCCATGGGATAGAAGTGTGACCTTTGAAAAGGCTGACTAGAATACTAGAACGCATATTTGATTGTTTCTCATGATAGGACTCAGTTGGGAGCGTTTTTCTCTCTTCCCCTGCTACTACTGTACATGTACAAATGCTATATGTGCTCTGCCTTTTCATTTAGTGTAAGTGCATGATCTCTCCATGACACACTGTAAAGAAACAGGTAGCAGCATCCTCCGTCCTCCGATTTTCCCATAGGGCCAGATGAGAAATTGGGACTGTTGTGGAGGCACGCCAATAGCAGAATTTAATTTTGCTCAATATTAATTGTATCTCTGTGCTGCAACTGAGTAGATGTTACAATTGAAGGAATAGTAATAGTACCAATATTTTATCATTATTAATCAATATAGGCAAAAACAACTGTGAACAAAATGTGCATGTTTTTGCAAAATGTTAGATTTTTAACTCCATACAGAGCGGTCTTTGCTGTTTTTCTTGTAGTTTAAGAGTTTAAGAGAACAAGGAGTAGTCTGTTTTAAGCTTAAGTAAGTGTAAAATAATCAGGTTCATTGTCTGGGGTGTAAATGTGAGGAACGGCAAACTCAAGTTTTACAAATTCCTCATTTTTCTTCCCACAAAACTCTTGAGTTTCTACTCTCAGGTCCCCAGCACATTTTAGCCCTTTAGCCAAACCACCTGTCAGCTACGTTGTAGCCTATGTCACCATGTTCGGTCTCATGCTCCTTCAAAAGAGCAACAAACTGACTCCTGTCCCCTTGCCACTGTTTACTGTTTTAGTAACAACATCAACAATGTGTTACATTCTTATTATTGATTTTGACAGCAAGGTCTGGTGGGAAAATACCAATACCAATGTCCGTTCTGGGTTCATTTTCAATTGTATTTTGTAGTATTGTATTTCCTAATTTTCCATTGACCTCGTACAGGCCACTCAGAGACAGCCAATGGGCTTTCCTCTGCCCAGGTCCGCTCTGCAGACACAGCTTACTATGTTGTGAGTACTGCAGCCTGTTAAAAGTAGATCTAACGGGACTTTTTGGTAATAGCATGAGCTGTAGTGTTTTTCTAGCATGTAATAGTGTGATGAATTGTTCAAACTTGACTTTATATCACTGCTGTGAACCTCGAGTTGTGCCTGTCATGTCACGCTGAAATTTGGCAGCTCTTTAAGGAAGGCTTAGCAGGTGTTTGTCGGTCTGCTCACCTGGGATCTCTCATTCAGAACCGGGTTTCTTTTGTCATAGTTTGCATTGAACTGATCTGCAGTTCAAGGGCTGACATTTGGGCATGCTTTAAACACGATGGGAGGTGAAAGATAAAGAGCTAGGCACTGCATTTCAAATTTCACGTATCAGCAGCAGGAGCCGTGTCTAACACTTCCCCATTCAGCTGTTGAACTGAGTGTTGCTAACTAAAGAGGTGCTCAATGGGCTCGTGGTTTATTGTAGTGGCCCTAACACGATGACTACTAGATTGTTTGCCACGGTGCTATGCTACTGTTACACACTACTACTTTATTTAATGGTACATGTAGTTGAAAGCCACATATAAGCAGTGCCTTTTAATATACTTAGACCGACCATTGTCTTTACTGATTAGTGTATTATTTTCTTCTTAATAGATTAGCAAAAACATGTCGAGTTTACAGATGCAAAGAAAAAAAACAGCCAGTATATTATGGAGGACGATAAATAAAATTGAATTGAATTGAGGTTGGAACCAGAGAATGTTGGCTTTCTATCTTAGAGGAATCTAGATGATTAATCAGTTATATATTTATCCTTTTTTCAGTCAGTTAACTGACTAATTGAAGCTCAGAAGAATTTTTCACATTCTTGGCCCCTAGAAGGCTCCCAGAGTTGGTTTTTTTTTTTTGCTTTAAACTCTGAAAATGAGCCTTTTTGAAAATGAGCCTTGTACTGTATGTACACTGTAGTATACTCCACGCCCTAATTGACCCTTTCTTTTTCCAAACGCAGATGTCATTGGTGAGATCATTTGTAATCAGTGATTCTTTCAAATTGGATTACTATGTCACTGTGATTACCTTGTGTCTATTTCTGAACAGACATCTGCATTTGTTACTTTTGAATTTGCATTTTAGTCACATCTCATAAAAGCCTTCCATTCTTAATAAATATGTAAAATATGATCCTTTTTTCTATCCTTATATTAACACACTCATTTCATTGTTAAGTGTCCGTGTGTGCCAAGCTCGACAGATTGATTCGGTCCCACGCTCTGCAGTGACAGAGACAGCTAATTAAACAATAAGCAGTTTAGCTGTGGTGTGGACTCCACACAACAGGACACTACAGCTTGTTCCGGTTTAATTGTAAAGTAAAAAGTGTTTATTATTTTTAACCTAAACCCTCTGTGATAAAAGGATTCATCTGGTACAACACACACAGCTTACCAGGCCGTATTAAGTAAACAAATAAATCTCTTAATTGTGCTGTTCTGTGGTATATTTTATTAACTTCTGCAAATTGTTGGAGCCTAATCATCGTTTCCCATACGCAGACTTTACTTCCCGGGCAATCGTTTTTATACCTGGGTGGCCTCTCCAAATATAATCTGTGTAGGAAACACTAGCAGTTTAGCACTTTTCTTCCACTGTGCTCTTTCTTCTGCCGTGAAAGCTCTGCTAAGCAGACAACAGTTCAACAAGGGGGACTCGAGACTCAGTTATTCATCACAAAGAACTTAGCATAGGAGGAAAACTTACACACACAGTGTGCAAGTAATGCACATGAGCACGCACATGTATATCTGTGTGTGAACACCCTCGTCCTGGCCACAAGCAGAATACAAATCTGCTAATTCACTAAATAAATAAAAGATTTTTCTCTATAAAACTAATTATTTTGTTTTTCTCCCGAGACCACTCTGTTTGTCTCGTCGCTCATTTTCTGAATGATGTATGTTACTCTCAGCATTGTCTAGCTATTGTGTAATCACACACTCCAATAACCAATAACCAGTCCAGCACCTGAAATTGTGTTTCACTGCCTTCAGCGCATTTGGCTAAATATGTCAGCACAGAAAGTAGCGGTGAGGTAATTCTACGGGTCACGGAGGTGGCAGCACATCCAATCAGACATGACTTAAGGCTCCTTTGGCCCAGTTCCACTCTGGATTTTAACGGCCTCAGATTGGCAGCCAGGGAGCAGGGTAGGGGTTACGTATCAAGGTAGACTAACAGCCTGTTTTTCAGACAAGCCCTGCACACGGTGTGATTCTACCCCTACTTCTGGCCCACACCTTGAGTCGGGGCCAGAAGGCACCAGTGCACAATGTAGCGGCGTGGGTTGTTCTCCATTTTCACGAGTTTAAAGGATAAATTGATGTAGAAAATGCTGCTCTATGCTATAATGGATTCTTCAGCGATGCCTGCCCTATCTGTGTATTGCAGCCCTGAAGGAAGTGTACCCTCAGCTCCCCTACACAATGTGGGAAATTGCTTACCGCATCGGCACTTAGCCAGGATTGGCACTGAATACGGAATTAACCTTGCTGTGATTTCTTTAATTTGCTTGGAGTGACATCTCCCTCAGGTGAGAGAGGCCTCTGTCAGTTTCTCGAATATCTCTCACCATGCGCTCACATGCAACTTATGTTGCGTCCCTTGACAGTTTTACATTACTTACACCAACGCTAGAGCTTGGATATATTGTTTTATTTCTGTGTTGTCTATTAGTTGAGCAGTGGACATAAAATGATCTCCAAAATGTATATCAAGGATGGGATACCTGCCTAATGGCCTCTCTGACCTTTGAAAAGGCCCCGTCTTGGTTAAATCAATAGAAACACAATTTGCAGCCTGGTGCAAGTGGATCCTGCATGGAAATAATATATTGGAGTTCATTTACTAATACACTGCAGCATAATCTGATTTTTAAATCTGAAATTTGTCCATTTGTTTCTGAAGGATCTGCATTAATATTTTGTTCAACTGTAAGTCCACATCTGCTGATTCTGAAGTTAACATGTGAATGATGTTGGGGGGAAAGCAGCAAATCTTCCTGTAAATGCCCGCTGCAACTTTGTGCTCCAGTGGTCTTAATCTTAGACAACGTGTTGTTTATTTTCATGTGATTTTATTTTGTTTATCTGCTCTTTTGCTTCTCGTACTACAAACTATTCCAGTCATTTCATGCAAATGATCACTTTTATTACAGATTCACAAGATAATGTGGCTTTGGTGTGAAAATTCATTTGGCAGCAGGAACAGGGAGAGCCTCATTCTTAACGTTCTGTAATATTGTTAATGTTCTTTTGTAAATCGTAGTAGAAGTATACAAGTCTTCATACTGTACCTGCTGGCAACTCAGACTGAGTTTGGTGTGATGTGGTTGGATCATTGCTACGTAGGTTGGTCAAAGAACATTTAAGAAATCCATAAAAATCCATAAATAGAAAAGCTTCACTGAAATGGAAGTATTTCGTCCTGTGATCTAGCAATGCTTGCATATTACCTTTTGCAAATCAGTCATTCACCTTAAAGTATTCCTCAAAGTACTTCCATACATGAGTCTTTCTTATCGGCGAGTCGGGGCAGAGCTATAAGACGACAGCTTCACCAGTTGCCATCTTCCAAGTTGTCCTTCTTTTATTCTCGTTTCTTTTCTTCTTCTTTTTTTTCTACCTTTTATTGTTTATTTTATTTTAACCTGCTAAATACAGGACAGACTTGGCTGAGGAAAAGAAAGGGGAGAAAGAAAGAGGGAAAGAAAAACAGCGGGGAAGAGGAACGGTGATAAAGGGCAAAAAACAAAAACCAACAAAATAAGCAGACAAAACATACATAAATCAATCACCTGGATCACCTGTTGAGAAAGAAAAAAGAGAAAACAAGCAGAAAAAAATAGAGCAATATAATAAACAACATCACAATGATATATGGGAATATGACAGTAAATACTAAATATTAAACATTATTGTGCAGCACGTAAGATCGACAGAACACAGTGTGCTTTGAGGTAGGAGCCAAAAGGGTGTAGTTTGTGTGTGTGTGTACACCTGTGAGCATGGACGCGCTTGTTTTTAAAAGGTTCCTTCATGTAATGATCTGCTAGAGGGTGTGGGGGGGCCACAGCCCCGTCCTCCAGGGCATGAAGCAGGTGTGGAGGAGATCAAGACTCCAGACATCCAGAGGCCCCCAGAACACAAGAGACCAAGGAAGACCAACAGAGGGGCAGCCGCGCCACTGTCCCAGAAAGAGCTGAGGAGAGTCCCAGATGAGGGCTCACTCAGCAGCCGCGGAGCAGAAGCCAGGGGGAGTTGCAGTGACGCGCCCGTGAGCTCCGCCGGCAGCCAGCTGTGCCAGAGTGACCGAGCCCCAGGCCGAGAGGCCGAGGGCACCCCACCCCCGAAGTGGCCCGAGCGAGCCCCAGGCTCCAGGCCCTGACAAGCAGCCACCAGGAGCCGGTGTGTACCTGGACGCCCATCCCCGGACACAAAGAACCACCAACGCACCGATGTCTGAGGGCATCTGCCACTGGCAGGGGAAGTGGTGGGGGGAGATAGGCCTCCTTGGAGGGCCTGAGATGTCCCCAGAGAGGTGGCGTCTGATACCCAACCTGACATATAGACACAGACAAACAGGCACATACAGATACAAACATCCATTCCCACCCTCATGCTCTCATATTTTATTCTCATTTCTAATTTTGTCCTTCCTGGTCACACCAAATGAGTGAAATCCTAACATCGATGGTACCAAAAAGGTTTGCTGCAAATAATGATGCTCTACTTCAAATGACGAACACCTCTACTGCTCAACTTCTGCTGCGTGATAGTGTAGACCTAGAATTGAACTGAATTAAACTGATCACTGGATAACTATTACTGTGAGCGCTGGATGTGTTTCTCTTTGAAACTGATTCAGGAATTTAGCTTTCATAAACATTTAGCTTTTGATTTCTTGGTTAACACTGATCTTGTTTTTAAATAGTTTATTCTTGTTCAAGCGACCGCTCACATCCAGTAGTAGGAACATGTCTTTGTGCAGCTCAGAAAATCCAACAATAAAAAAACAAAGTACACCAAAAACACTGTTGGATGAATAGCAAAGACAGGGATGTGGGATATATAAGCACAACAAAAGGCTGATAGTGTTTGCTATGTTAGGCATGGGAAAACTCATGTAACAGTAGCAATGACCATCCTTTTCCATTTGGTTTGCCTGACCAGGTTTGCTAGCATTTGATAACTTCAGAGATGTCATTATGTTCACATTGAATCAGCACAAGGCTGCATATTTTCTACAGAATTATGAACACTCGCAAACTGGAATATTTAGCTCCGTCAGTTTAATTGGAAGCCTACATGCCACCTGTGTATATCACTAAAGGGTACTGTTGAGCGTGGGAGACATTATTACTCACACCTGTTTCTCATTATTGTGATCTGCTCATGTGAAATGGATAGCATTTGATTGCTTCTCTAGGCTGAAGCGCGTGAAGATTTTTTCCTTTCCAAAAGCCCACAAAGATGCTTGTCTGTGTTCAGCGGAGGTCACGCCCACAATTTTTTTTATTGCACGTCTATGCCCTCGCTGTTTGGCACCAGCAATGCTGGTGGTTTCAAATAATTATGTATTTTTATTTTATCAGTGTATCAATGCCATCTCACTGCAGGGTCTCAAGTGTTTCACAGTCAGCCTCATCTCTGTGGTCAGATGTTCCAAACCAGCAAGGTGCAAGTAAGACAGATGACATCTGGTGAAATCAGTGTGGTCTGGTAGCATTTGATCTGGAAACCCAAATTACGTAGGCTGTTCCAGAATAACCCAGCATTTAACTGTCATGGTACCACTCAAGCAGAGCAATTCCCAACCACACTGGTGCAGGTTACTGGTGCAATCATTGTTAATGGTAACCGCACGGCAAGCCAGAATGGCATTATGTGGGTGGATCACAATGCACTTCAATGTGCTGCCCATTTAAAACACAGTTAGTTTTGTGTGCATGCAATATTTTTTTGGTCTGTGTTAATAATAATAATAATAATAATGGATTGCATTTATATAGCGCTTTTTGGAACCCCTCAAAGCGCTTTACAATACCACTATTCATTCACTCTCACATTCACACACTGGTGGAGGCAGCTACAGTGGCAGCCACAGCTGCCCTGGGGCAGACTGACAGAGGCGAGGCTGCCATATCGCGCCGTCGGCCCCTCACCAGCAGGCGGTAGGTGAAGTGTCTTGCGCAAGGACACAACGACCGAGACTGTCCGAGCCGGGGCTCGAACCGGCAATCTTCCGATTACAAGACAAACACCCAACTCTTGAGCCACGATCGCCCGTGTTGAACCTTGTGTGAGTTCTGCTCAGTTGTGACTGTTTAAGTTTTTTGTTTTCCCGTTGGTTCCGAATCCTGATAGAAGGGTACCTGAATCAAAACAACCAGCAGGTTGATAAATGCCAGAGACCAGTTACTGCCATCATTTAGGATGGACACCAGCTTGCTGCCTACCAGCTTTAATGCTTTTAAGTATAATTACTCATTCTCTAAAACTGTGGACAGCCCACTAACAGGGGCTCCAGACCTTCTCTGCTCCCTGTACACTTTCCTGCTGTTTTTCCTTTTTCAGTCATGTCCCTGCCTGCTGAGATCAATTTTATTTGCTTTTATCTGTTTTGTGTATTTTTAATTGAATTGGTAGCATTTTTATTCTTTTCACCATTCATATGTGAGTGTTGCTTTGTGCATTAGTCTGCAACTCTTTTACATTTTACCTGCACAAAAGGTGCTATTCCAGAACTGATTAAATGAAGCTCCAGTAAATCAGTGCCGGCCTTTAAGTCTATGTAGTCTTAAAGATGATGGTGGTATTGGGCTTGTGGGGCTATAGAGCTTAGTGGGACTGAACCATCATCACATTAATTGACTACATCTGTGATGCACTAACGGTGACCAGTCACGCTGCCTTCCATTTACCATAATTAAGCCACAGCAGTTTCACCTGGATTCTATGATTAAATATAGACTGACATCATGTCTCATTCCTGTTGTGAATGATTCCAATTTGCTCTCATATCCCAAGTCTTCACTGCCTCTTTTATCTGCTCTGTGTACTCACAGTTCAGTGATATTGAACTCGCTGTGGGTTGTATTTATGCTGTGTCAATACTGAAATAAATGCGAGGTCGTCATTTTTCAAAGCGGTTAACTGGAGGCATCGGAAAGTCAGACGCTTTTTTTTTTAATATCATGTGACTAACCGAGCATAGATGACCCATTCTGCATCAATTTGCTTACCAGGAAAGCTACACTTGTTAGTAGCATTGGAAAATCTGACATCAGACAGATTACAACAGCCTCATTTAATACTAGACAAATCATCCTCAGCGTTTACAAGAATTCTCCAAACAATTCAAGCAAACCTGCCTTAATTTATCTCTCAAATGTAAATACTTTTGTCAGTGAACAAAGCAAACTATCTTTACATCATTGTTTACAGTCACGATTAGTCACGTTGTCAATACAACAGTTTCTTCAAGTATTTTCTGATGTTGACTGCAGGTAAGGTTTTGTAGACAGTAATTGAAAAAGTTGTTGAAGAGCAAAAAGCTGCACTTTTTTCTGTGTGGCTTATATCAGTTTCAACAAAGTTACACATTTCTGTATAAGAGACTGATTGCAAGAGACTGTAAAAGACTCACATTTCCACTTTTATATTGTTTTATACTGTAAATTGTTGACAGCGTACGTCACTGCAAAAAAGGAAAAAGGCTGTACTCTTACAACAGTCCATAGCAGAAAAAAGCATCACAGCGAAACCTGCAGTAGCTGGATGGGACAAAAGATTCTTTCAGTGCCGTTCTGCAAAGGAAAATAAACGTTGTGTGGATGGGAACCTGTGGGTCAAACGATAGCATCATCTGGAGGTGCAGAAAGACTGCGCTCTAACAAGCTATACAGCACTGCAGGTACAGTTCTGACTCAAGAAAGCACTTTCCTATGTTTTCAATTTTAATTTTGAAGTGTTGTAAATGCTTTTTTAAAATATTTACTTCAATGATCAAAAAGGTTTATTTAAAAAGAATATATATTTATAGAGAATGTGGTTGACCGATTATGAAAACATGGTATAACACTTTTACAAAGAGGATCTTAAAAGGCTGAGGTGTTATTCCACACCCTTAAAAACCAATCTGCGGCATTTTTATACTGCAGATTCATATGTAGATTTATGATTGTCTTTCGTCCTGTCTCCTTCCCTTTACACGCAGCTGGTCACGGCAGATGGTTTCATGTCCCTGACCCTGGTTCTGCTAGAGCAGGGGTAGGCAACTCCAGCCCTCACGTGCCCGGTGTCCTGCAGATTTTAGCTATGACCCTCGGTCAACACACCTGAATCAAATGATTAGTTCACATGTGTCCAACTCCAAGGCTCGAGGGCCGGTGTCCTGCAGATTTTAGCTATGACCCTCGGTCAACACACCTGAATCAAATGATTAGTTCACATGTGTCCAACTCCAAGGCTCGAGGGCCGGTGTCCTGCAGGCCACTGGAGAACTTCAAGACATGTTGAGGAGGTAATTTAGCCTTTGAATCAGCTGTGTTGGATCAAGGACACATCTAAAACCTGCATGACTCCGACCCTCGAGGCCTGCAGTTGCCCACCTCTGTGCTAGAGGTTCCTTCCTGTTAAAAGGGAGTTTTTCACTACCACTGTTGCCAAGTGCTTCCTGATATTGGCTGATCCGATCTGTTGGGGCTTTCTCTGTATTATTGTAGGATCTTTACCTTACAATATGAAGCACCTTGGGGGTCACTGTTGTGATTTATTGCTATATAAATAAAACATAATTGAATGCAAATGAATTGAAAAATATGTAAGCTTCATGCTTAACATTTTTTCTTTTTTCTTCTAATGTAATCGACCTCCTGTAGAGGCAGGGAAGTGAGTGATTGTGGAAAAAAGCTCTTTCCTGTGGAAACTACAGCATTTCGTAATATGTAGCAGCAGTACTTGGCCTTGTGGGTCACTGCTTTTGATTTCATTGCCTTATTAAAGACACTAGTGCATACCGTGGATTTCTAAGCCCTGTGTGTCTTTAATACCAAGTATAGTGAAATGCAATGAACGAAGCTGTGGAATAAGGGCAGTGTTGAGGTCAAG
Source organism: Rhamphochromis sp. 'chilingali' (assembly GCF_963969265.1). NCBI lineage: Eukaryota > Metazoa > Chordata > Actinopteri > Cichliformes > Cichlidae > Rhamphochromis > Rhamphochromis sp. 'chilingali'. The sequence goes on along the minus strand of NC_137932.1, from coordinate 41,511,000 downwards.
CATAGAGCCGGAGGGTGTGTGTGTGTCTCTGTAGTATGGAAGCTTGCATTTCTTTATAGTATATATGTTGTTAATTAAGTTTATTTATATTGGTCATTTCTAAAGCGCAGCTCTCAGAGTCTTCACAATAAAAAACAAGCATCAGATAACTCTAATCATCAAGCCAAAATGCAACCGCTAATGGGCCGCAATGATCCACGAGAGCTGTGTTTGCAACAAGTAGACATTCATTTTAATGACTACCTGGTTTTAGCGGTGTCATGTGGGTAATACTAACACACATGCAAGCAATTTTATATGAAAAAAGCAAACATTCTGCCTTCTTTATGATCAATTAGATACTATAAAGCAGTCTGAAAACTCAGATAGCAGATAGCAATGATAATTAGGGTATATGGGGAAATTATTATGATTCAGCTGCCCCAAATTAATTGGCAGATTGCATCATTTTTAACTCTATATTACAATGACAGTTGGAAGGGTTTTCAGATCTGACAAAACTTATCCACTGTGCAGTCTGTCTCTGCCTTCTGAAACTCTTTCAAATTTAAATTAAAATGACTGCGCTATTACAGCTTTTCTCGGTGGCTTTGATGCATTTCAAATGATCAAAACTGCTCGTTAAATCATCTAGTCACTTGTGCACATCATAAAAGCACGTTCTCATTCTTTTGAACAAATTGCCAAATGCAAATGCTGAGAACGATCAAAAAATATACTAAGAAAAATACACGATATGACCAGTAAAGCAATTGTCACGTTCTGGCTTTGCTTCCGTTCAGTAAGTCCACTTAATAGATGGAAACATTAACAATACTATGTAGTTAAAAATGACTTCAATTTGTGTATTAATCTCTTTGTTCAAATACAAGCTGTACATGTATCATCAGGCCAAGGTGCCACACAGATATGTAAGCTATCTTAGATGATTAGCTTACTACTGAAAGCCACCCACTGCTTATATTCAGCAGCTAATGCCTCTTCCCTTGTAATATTGTTGACATTGGGACTTTGTAGCATACCATGTCTCTCAATCTAATGGATTGCTATTTATCTTTTGCTATGAGAGATATGCCCGAGTGAAATTAGAAAACGGCAGTGTGTTATTTAAAATAAAAACCGGTTTGCAATCTTTGCACGAGTAATTTAATAGCACATGGAAATACTGTGCATTGCATCCTGGTACTGTAACCTTGTCTAGACAAAATCACATTTTTATTACATCAGACGTGCTCTCCACCATTTGATTACTATATTGACACACTCTGCTGCACACCCTCTCGCACATTAGTGGGATTAAGTCAAAAACGAAACAAAGGCGGTGCACCCACTGAAGATTCCTCTTCACTTGTGTCCCAGCCGCTTACCATCCAGCTCCACAAAATTAGAGCCCTTTGTGTGATGTCTCCATCCATGTGCTCTCTTGGCACACTAACTGGTGTGGTTTTTCAGACACATTCAGTGCTTATTTATGGATTGTTTTCTCAAACGCTGGCCCTTTTATTTATTTATTTATTTATTTTGCAGTTGTTTGTGTTGCCACAATATCTTTGCCAAGACTCTTGGACTTCATTGTTGCCACCACGACAGTGTGAGGAGAGACAAGAAAACTTATTATCGACAGTTCCTTCGGTTTCAAGTGTTTTGACACAGTGGTTTGCAGATAAAAAGAAAAAAATGCCCACCAGGGTTGGAGAATGTGGCATTACATATAAAATCCAGCTCACTTGCAGGCAGCACCGAATGGCAGCTGTTCTGGAACACAAGTTGTCTTTATTCCGACTCCTCTCTTATAAGATCTGGCTAAATCGGGGTTAAATCTCTGTGGTTTTCTGTATGGTACACTGTGCTCAGTTTAACTTGACTGTGTGCTCTGTTTGAATCCCATGCCTTCTGAGTCTGGCCACACATCTTCCATCCCAAACCACCATTACCAGGCTGAAAGGTTCTGTATAAATAGATTTCACACTGAGCACCACTGGGTTGGAAATTAATTGTTGTCTGGGGAAAAATCTACCACAGTTTCTCTTATATGTACACAGAGCAGCCTGCTGAGATATTTTAACCATTTGTTACACGCACACTCACAAGCTAAATGATCTAAACAGTCTTATAGGTGTGATTTTAATCGAAACAGAACGTGTCTTTGCTGTCAGTTGGAGCTTATTGGCCGTGATTATCAATAATTGGACAGATTTTTCCATTACGTTGTTTTAAGTGGCCGGTTTAACATGTTAAATAGAGCTTCAGATTATGCTATTTTCAGTGTCGATTAGCCGAGTCGTCATTTTCATATTTCATCTTCCAGTGAAATTGTGGTTATATATAAACGATGTATTCATACATAAAGAAGCACAAACATAAGCACACATACTGAGAAACAGGTTCCAGATGAGTGCTAAATAAATGGCGGCAATGATTAATTGGTTATTAAAATAGTTGTTCATTAATTTTGTTTCCATCAGTGACTCAACTATTCATTCTAACGACAGCATTAAATAAAACAATGAGTGGCTTACCCATAATGCTGGCTGAGATAAACTTCATTTACATTCATTCGCTTTGGCTAAAAGTGTGTCATAGCCTTGAACACTTTCCAGCATTTGCTGCTTTGCCTTTCTGTCTTTCAGCTTACATCCTTCAGATATAAAATGATTAAGAATTCCCACATTTATGCCACTAATGTATTTATTCCTGATGGCTGTATCCGAATTGTTCTGGAAACCATATTATTCTGTGTCGCTCTACTTTTCTCCGCGTTATTATTAATGCAGTTTCTAGCATCAGAAATTAGCCGAGTGAGTCTATCTCTGTTAGCCTATTTTAATTTGAGTGTTGAGTGGACATCTTTGTGTGGATTTGCATGTTTAAAGTGGGCCATGCCACTGTTGTTATGCCAGTAAAGCACTGACATGTGCATTGAGCCATCAAATCTGTCTGTCTTCAGGGACAGCTCTAACTGCATTGCGTGGGGTTGAGCAAACGATGAGCGGATGACTGGGAATACACCATTATTACCTACCGCTGTATCAATATAAATAGATCAATGCTCTGCTGGTCCGCTGCTATTTTAGGATGCAAGGAAGGTAATCAGGAGTTCAATGCAATATCTAATTGTATTGCATCTTCTACTCAGACTTAAACTTACAAATAATTTGCTACAAATGAGGCCTTTCCACCCACTAACCACAGGCAGCACAAAATGCCTTACGCATGCGCGTACGTGTTTGTATTCTGTGTAGACATGGTGGTAAGTAGTTTGCCTCTATTCTTCTATTTCCAGCCAAGAAGTATGACAGTGGCGAAAATCTTAACATCACTGGGATCACAAAGGACCAGGCTGGAGACTACGAATGCAGCGCTTTAAATGACATTGCCTCTCCCGACACCAAAAGAGTAAAAGTCACAGTCAACTGTAAGTACATCTCCTTCTTCTTCCTTGGGTTCCCGTGTTTTTTTTGTGCACCGGCCTTGCAGATCCACGATCCCTGACGATGCACTTCAAGAAAGTATACTATCCAGAAGTTTGAGAAAGTCGAGAGCTAAAGAAGTTTCTTAATATTTAATGCGAGAATTCCCTTTTTGTCGGTGCATGTAGATGATTAATTCACACTAAGGAAAGGTCTGACTGTTCTAAGCACTATTCCATTATGCAGGTAATGAGTCTTTCAAAAGTGTGAGGAGACAGTAATGAGGAGCCAGGGCATTAATGAATGATACTGGGCTTTAGCTGTCGTGGTCACATAGAAACCACCACTTGTAAGTAGAAGCAGAATTCGGGTGCTTGACTATTATTGCCATTCCCTTTTCTTTCAGAAGTGCTCCTTTGCTTCACTGTTATTCATTGAAGTTTCTGTATAGATGCCCTCTGCTAAATCTCACTTTTGGAAAAGCTTATCAAGCACTCATCGACAGCGATGTGGGGAGGGAGGGAGGGGGAAGTGAAAGAAAAAAGGCTCGTCTTGGCCCAGTTAGTGAGTCGCATCCAGAAAGCTAATCGTGCAAGTTTTCTAATTCGGGTTTTAAGAAATTGACACGTACTTTTTTATATTCATTTTCAAAACGATTTTTAATCTGTTTCTGCAGATCATCTGTATCCACCTCCATGTATTAAGACAGTGTTCATGCCCGCTTTGGTACAAAACCAAGAATTGTGGCCATTATTTCTGGGTAATGCCTGGCTCTAATGAGCTGGGTCTGAGTGAAGTTTCAGAGGCCAGTTATTTATAGCTCTACTGAGACGTGGGTTCAAGGATGAAAAGTGCTTTGACAACTGGCTGTGTCTTTATGGTACAGAACAAAGGAGATGTTCTCTGTGATTGATAAGGCATGTCATAGTCAGACGCTGAATTTTAAGCTGAGACGGCGGGGTTATGTGGGCTTAGCATTCGAACTGAGTGAATTGATTAGGAAGACTTTTCTTTGCTGTCAGACATAGTCTTCACAGTTTGAGCCCCTGAGCCATAGTTGGGGTGGGAGCGTGTTGTATTTGGTCAAGTGCTCAGGCCTGCTGGACAGTTATCTCAGGCTGCTTCCGCCATTGATTCGCTCGTTGCTATTGATCGATATCGCAGACGACAATGATCCAGATATCTGTCTGTGACTCCTTTGATCTTATTGTATAAATTGGTTTCTGAGAACTATTTATAAATTTCCCTTTGATCTGATATTTTACATAATCCTTCAGTACAGCAGATATTGAGTTGCTCCGCTTCACAAATAGAAAGTGTCTCTATTACAAAAGAGTTAAACGTATGGACCAAAAACTCTCGCACATTACATCAGCCTGCAGGGTAATGAATAATTAGTTTTTGTAACACAGCCAGCCTAACTGCAACACCTTTATGGAATATGCTATAAAAATGAAAAATGTAAAGGAGACAGTTTGTTGGACAGTGTTATCAAAAGCAGCAGGAGGATGTTGAGCGATTACTTTGAAATGAGATTTTTAGAGTCGATGTCAGTTGAAAGCCATTATCTCCAAAGTGTTTCTTTTCAGGAATGAAGTAACACAGCCTTCAGTGAGGTCGATGATAATTCATTTTTGAAATAATCCAATGGGTCTTAAAAGGGTTTTTTTTTTTTTTGTGCGCTAGCGAAGTGGGAAAAATATCACCTTTTATAAAGTGGCACGCAGTCCTTAAATTTAGGTGAAGTATCGTTAAAGATCCAGATGCTATAAAGTCATTGCCGAATGACCAATTAAGAAGAGGCTCCACAGTCGCCCCTTTCTCTTAATATAAAATACACAAAAAACTTTCATGTAATTTAGGAAAGGAGGCATACCCTGCACGAGCTGTCTTAAGAAAAATGAGCTTGTGGATTTGTTTTTCCACTTTACATGTGCAGTACCATGGCAGTGTGTTTGGGATCATTGTCAACAGTACAAGTGCATCTGCGAACAGAGAAACCTTTGTGCATTTCCAGTATTTTTTGACCAAACACCAACAAAATATTAGAGAAATGCTTTTAACTTTTCACACATTCGGACTCGTAATGCTGGCATCGTCACACCTCAGTGGCGGTGCATCTTACCCCCCAAAAAACCTAAAGTATTTATGATTTTTTTGCAAGTTTCACATTCTCAAACCCATCAGGTGGGCCAGTTCAGAGATTTTGCTGGGCCCGTTATGGCTCTCGGGCCATTGGTTTTGCACCACTGATTTAGAGAGACAGCTTGATGGGCATCCGCCGTACACATGAAATATCTGATAGAGCTCTTGTGTGACATGTATACACATTTTCATTCATAATTTGTGTGCAGTAAGACTAGAAGGTGTCTGATAAGTGTTTGAGCAGGCGCTGTACATCTTTGGGGCCACCCTTTCAGTTATAAATAATGGATTTCATAATTATTTACATGCTGTTTGAGCTACTGCAAACACTGTCAGATTTTTCTAGCCTCACAAGCATTTCACACACGAAAGGTCCTGTGTTTTATTACGGCTGTTTAGCATTCAAGGTGCTGAATAGGTAACAGAGAAGAAGCAAAAAATGCAGCTGACGTTAAAGAGGCAGGACTTTGTTTGTCGGCTTCCTCAAATGGGACTGAAAAGTTCTTCAATATTTTGTGCCCTGTAGCTTCAAATAGTCAGCGACTGTTTTCAGAGCATTTTGTCAGTATGCTTTTCATGCTTGTATTTTTCATCAAAGTTGCCTCTTCCCTTTTCTCTCTGCATGGTGACTGGTGACACATGTGCTCATCTCTAAAGATAAGGAAGCAGAATGAATGAATTAAAGTTGTCCATTGGAGCGACTGATTTGGCCACAGCAGGCAGAGCTTTAGCCAGCTGGTGGCCACTCTTCACTGCCTCCTCTCCTCACTGGCACACTTCTCCTCCTGTGAAGTAAAAAGAGAAGCATTTGGATTGTGTCCCAATCTACTGTATCATTCATGCTCTGCTGTCACACATCAGGCTGTATTCACCAGGCACCCAGGAGTGTGGGCTATTGATGAGGGGCTGAGCGTATTAAAATCTGTATTAAGATAAAGACATTAGCTGACATGGAAACTCAAACAAGAGAGAATAATTATGCAGCAAGAAGCAAGAAATTAACTTTATTAAAAATATTACACTGCATGGACACGTGCTCATACAGCTGTATGTCTCACAAAAGAAGCCTGCTAATTTTGTGAAGGCCCTCCTGGGAGACTGTGCAGGTGTCAGTTTAACTCTCTAACTTAAACAGTACACAGCACAGAAATTCAAATATTCTTTTTGCTTTTTTATTAAGTCACTCAACACTGAACTATGAATCATCCGAGCATAAAAAACACACCTGACTCTAAGAAGTGTTTCTAAGAAGCCGTTCTTAAGGGAAACAGGACGAAAAGCTGAGGTTTGCCAAATTACACAAGAACTAGAATGAAAATCAATGACAGCAGGTCTGATGGAGTCATGAATACTAATATTCGGTTCAAATAGTCAGAAGTGGGTGTCTGCAGCCATCTGCAAAACACAGTGGGGGCTCTGTTTGGTTTGGAGCTGCATTTCAGCCAGTGGTGTCGGGGATCATGTCAAAACTAAAAGAATTATGAATGCAGAAACGCACAGACAGATTTGGATTCGCCCTGCGATGCCATCTGGAAGCCATTTCATTGGCAGCAGCTTTAATTTCAGAATGACAATGATCCCAAACACACTGCCAAAGTCGCCAAAGCACACCTTTTACAATACTGGCAGTAGAAAAAAGAAAAACGCACAATGGAACATTACAAATCATGGATTGGCCTCCCCTGAACTCTGGATTTTCGATCATCTTGACAAAGAACAAAGCAAAAGGCAGCCAGCATCCAAATAAGAGCTTTGAATGTTCTTCAAAAAGCTGAACTATCTGTGAAGACTACTTAAAGAAATGACGAAAAAGCTTCTTAGCAAAACACAAAGAAATGAGAGGCGGAGTAACAGAAAGGGCGCAGCGTTATCGTTCGATATTGTTAACGGTGTAAGCGGCTATCGTGGCGTGCTTTGACCCCATTATGGTATCACCACTGATCCTCTTTTTTCTTGCTAACAGCAGTTAAATGAAATGAATTCATATTCATCAGTTAGTGAAGTCTGTAGTATTTTTTCCTTCATCATTCTAATAAGACAGCATAGGATTGAGTGACACTGACATTTCAAGGGTTAACAGTCTAATTAAATACATGTCCAGACAATTTTGTTCAAAACAATGGCGTTTTTCAAAGCTGTGGGTATAGCTGACCTCTGGGCTAATTGCAGATTAGGGCTAATAATTAAAATAAGCAAACCAAGGTAATGAAAATAAAATTAAGCTCGAACATATTTGCAGTTTTAATAACACCGGGCCACTAAGCCTGCCATTTGGTTCTCTATGATAGGAGGAGTTAGAGGCAGACGTTCGCAGGCATTGTCACTGCCCGAGTGTTAAGTCCAGTACATGTAACCCCAGCATGGATTTCTCTAAGGCTCAAATGTCCTACCTTCATGTGGCAGCATTAATTAAATTATGGCCTGAGAGGGCTTCTTGCCTTTATGCTCCTGGCGATAAATGAACGGCGACTGAATACTTTTATCATCTAAACCTGAACGATGGCAGTCATCCATAAGGTCGCACTAGAATCAGATTGGCTTAAAAAACCCTACTTGGCGAAAGAATATTTCAGCTGTGATTCTACCTGATGAAATTTGATCTCTGACCTACTTTTTTAAATTTACATATTCATCTTCACTGCAGGTGGGTGCCGTTACTGGCTGAAATTCTCACTGCACAGTGTGACTCAAAAGCATAAATATCACATCTAGGTGGTTGAGTCGGAGGGATGAATGAAAAGGAAACCACCGTGGAACACCTCCGCCTGAGATAAAACGCTGGTGTTTGATTAATTAATGAAGCCACCTTGTAGCAGATTGAAGGCATCCATCACTAACACTACAGATAAAACAATAACAGAAGCCTGTTTCTGTTTTAAGACGAACAATCAAAGGTGTTTGACCTCGCTTTCTAGTTTAGGGAGCTCTTTTCCTCCAGAGAGAGGTGTCGGCTCCTCTTATTGAACGAGTGAGAATACAGGGTTTGAACATCATCATGTTGCAAGATGAGATTTGACAGTTTGCACAAACTTTAGTCACACACGGAAGAAACGGAGACAGCTAACTGTCTTGTCGTGCTACGTTTTATTTGCCCGTCACTGTTTCAGTTGCTTCATCTGAAGCTGTTTGAAATATCTAGAGGGAATTTGATAGCGTGGCACAAATGTTTACATAAAGATTTTAACCCTAACTCAAAAAACTCTGGACAAAATTTTACAGAAAATGTCAACTTTGCAGATATCCAGATGTTTTGCAGAAGTACAATTTGGCTATTATCTGAAATAAGAAGCACGAGGAGGCGACATAGAGTCAGTTATTCATTTATTTTACGTTTATCTTCTTAAGATGAACTTAAGAAAATGAAATCAGCAGGGTTCTTTTAGGACTCTTTTACATGCTTTTACATTGGGCTACATTCCTGTTAATTTTAGCTTATTTAATTAAATAATACGTTTAAATCATGCATATATTCACCTGACCTACATCTCTTAGAAGCTAAATATAAAGGCACTCCATTCATTATACCTCCACCATGAATGTAAATAAAGCTATAGAGAAGTACTCGACTGCTGTGAGATCCTTCTGAATTTCTCCTGAAGCTTGGGAAAAATAACTCAGCGATGCGATAACACATCTTTTCAAATTCAAATTTGTCACACACACACAACCATACACAGTATGACATGGGGGTGAAATGCTTGTAGCTGTACAATGCCCGACCATTAAATGACAGAAGAAAAGTTTTACAATATTTACAATTTACAGTTTACTACAAAAATTTACAAATTAACTTAGGAATTTACAGTAAAGAACGTGCAAATAGCAGAAGAGATTATAAAGATAAGGATTATAAATTATAGGAATTATAGGATTATAGGAAATGTGTGGTGACGTGTGTGAGAGTCCAGTCTTATAGTGACGTGTTTGGGAGAGTCCAGTCCTACACCTGGTTCAGGGCCCGAATAGCCTGGGGGAAGAAGCTCCTCCTCATTCTCTCTGTTTTGGCCTTAAGGGAGCGGAAGCGCTTCCCAGACCTCAACAGTGAGAAGAGTCCATTGTTGGGATGGGAGAGGTCCATCATAGTCTTCCTAGCTTTGGACTTGCACCGCTTGGTGTAGATGGACAGCAGGTCAGGGAGCTCTGATTGAATGATGCGTTCTGCCGAGCGCACCACCCTTTGCAGGTCTCGTCTGTCCTGCTTGGTGCTGTTCCCAAACCAGGTGCAGATGTTTGCCGTCAGGACGCTCTCGATGGTGCAGGAGTAGAAGTTCTTGAGCACCTTCAGTGGCAGATGGAAGTCTCTAAGTCTTCTGAGGAAGAAGAGACGCTGACGGGCTTTGTTAACCAGGGTGTTGATGTGGCAGGACCATGACAGGTCCTGAGTGATGTGGACACCCAGGTATCGGAAACTGTCCACTCTCTCCACTAGCGTGCCACTGATGATGAGGGGTTTGTAATTCCTCGCCTGCTTTGTAGTGAAGTCCATGATCAGCTCCTTAGTCTTGCTGATGTTTAGGAGGAGGTTATTTTCGTGGCACCAGGTCTCCAGGTTCCTAATCTCCTCCAGGTAGGCCGTCTCGATGTTGTCGGAGATCAGGCCCACAACAACAGCTTTGTCCGCTAAGTTGACTATTTTCTAATTTACGTTAGCAACCATTGCATTGTTTTTCCTGCACTTTACGCATTCATTATACTGTTTCTTAAGGTGTATCTTGAGGCAGCTGAAAAGTTTATTGTGTTCCTTTGCAGCGCAGACAAAACGCTTTGAATATGATTTATAATCGGTTGAGATAACTTGTGCTAAATCTGAAGTATTTCCAACAACAATGATGATCTTCTTTGAGGGACAAGCTCTTCTCCATCTGCTGTGGCAGACATTAGAAGTTTGATCTCTGTCTGTCTTTTAGCATAGCTTCAGTCATTGAGTCATACGAGTCCAGGAAAGTTCAAGTTGCTCAGTGCTGGGAACAGCTGTGATTGGCACATGCTCAGGTGCCACTTGATATGCTTTTACTTTGTGTTCTGTAGCTGGAGCGTGTGTTTTTATTATTGCTCAATCGTGGTCATTAAACTGTGTCATCACGCCCTAAATTAACATTATTGGTATTTACCAAAATGATTGTAATGTTTTTGTAACGATTAACCACCAATATGTGCAAGCTCGTTATTCAAAATGATGGTTTTATAAACAGAATGTAATTATTGTCGTTCGCCATTATTTTCAAATTTACTGTTTTAAGGCACAGTAGAATTTTTGATTAAGATGTAAAACTAGTTATTTTCTTGCATTCCTGAACAGACAGATTAGTTTTAATGGTTGATGTCGTGCTTGATTTATTAATGAGCTCTCAGAGAAGTCCAGTGTGCCGCGAATAAAAATGTTGATTACATTTCAGTGAATTCAGTGAGTTTTATTTTTTAACAGGTTTTTTGACAGATTTCTAAAAAGTATTTGTGTTTTCTCTTTTTAACTAATTTGTTAAGCCCTGTATACAAAACTTTTCTCCAGGAGCCAGGAGGCTTGTCAAGTTAAAAGGCATCAATTACTAAAAGGTTGAGGTGAATGTATGTAAGAGTTTGCATGTATAATTTTTACCCTATGTGGATTAGAGAAAATGCAAAATAAATTCAAACTCGTGGACCCAGTTTGTTTGTTTTTAACCATTGAAGATGTGTGCTGTACACAGTTCAAAGAAACGATTGAAAGCCCAAAATTCCCATTATATTCATGCCCACGGTGAGCGTATACAAACTTCTAACCGCGTGTAATTTTGTATGACAGCATCCCTCGATTCAGGCTAAAGCTTTAACCAGTTCAGGTTTGTCTTCCTTTTTAATATCACTTTGGCTCCTTCGTGGCAAGCTTGCTTGTCAGAGTGAAAGCGTACCCTGTATGCTTCGGAGTTTTCCAGCCATTTTTACGCCTCCTTCCTCCTCCAGTACCCTGCAGCTGTGAATTCTGCTCACATATTCGCCATGGCTGTGATTGTAAAAAGAAGAGCACCTCGCTCTTTCCTGCTTACACTAATTGTCCAGCAAAACTGTGATAATTTTAATCACCATACACATCAGAGCTGCTGTGAGCAATTTAACCAGTGGTATTGATAGCTTTCTGAAAAAAATAAATAAATCAGAATGCAGGAGCACACTGCGAATACTTCTAATTCTTTACATCACCTGGTCTTTTGTTTGCTCCTAACCTTCCTTTCCCTCTAATACCCCAGCCGTCCAGGCCTGTTTGGAATTCAGGCCCCGGCCTGGTAGATACACCCACAACATGCTCCTCTGCTGACAGAGTGGTTGTGGGGAGTCACGACCATCTCTGATAAATAAGAGACTAAAGTTGTTTACTTGTGTTCAGTAGACACATCTTCATGACCACCCAACATTACAATGTCAAGTAATGACACTGGAGTAAACAGCTATTAGCGGCGTGTGGGCATGCTTTATTTATTTATTTGATAGTTATTGAATTTACAAAGAATCATTATACACCATAACAGCTGCATAGAGGTATGCAGGATTTATTACATTTTGCAAAATGCAATGATCTACATACTGTGTGTCCATATCAGGCTCAGCGCAGCGGTGGATGGTGAGGTTGAATCAAAGGTGGAATAAACGTTCATCGCACAGTTCAATGAAAACTGGCGTCGGGAGTATTTTCAAATCAGACACGCAGTCTCTGTTGAGCGTTTGTCGACAGTTTGCCCTATCTGTTGAAATACTGTGGCTTACGATTCAAAAGAGAAGGCTTCCTAGAATTGGATTCTGATCCAATCCTAAGTAGAGTTAAAGCCAGTACCCTCAAGCTGTTTGGATGTAAATCCATCTCTCTACATCTCTCCAAAGCTCTCGTCTTGATTGCTATTTGGATTCCTTGCTGCATGAGGGGCATGAATAAATGAGCGGAAACTTGATCTTCTGCAGAATAAATGTTCTGGCTAGTACACTTCCTTTTTTTTCCTTTACTTTTAAACATTGGCATCCCATTTTAGTGACAAAATAAGTAATAATGTTGAGCGCAAGGTGAATAACATCACAGGCTTACATGAAATCGTCTATAACATGGTTATTATGTTCACACAATCGGAGATGACTTACTGCGCTCGCTCGTAACAATAGATTAATGACATTTCCGCGTGTGTCGACTGTACCATTGTCTTCATCGGAACAGCTCGCCAGCTCGTGTGTATTTAGGAAGATAGGTGAGGATTTGTGTACCTTGAGCCATTTAGTGTTAAACACAGACAAAAGATTGAATCCCTGGTGTTGTCGACCCACACAGTCCTACACACTAAGCTGGTTATTTATATGCCTCGCATTGTATAAAAAGAAAGAACACAATGTTCCCTAGCTGTTCTGAATAGAAATCTTAATGAATTAATAAATCTTGGCAGTAGAACCATTCCTGACTGAGGGGGGAAAAAGCAGGACAAAGAAGCCCACAGATGGCAGTGGGGAACAGTGTCTCTGTGTGTAAGCTGACAAGTCATGCACTGATGAGTCCATTTCTTAATTGCAATGAAAACTCATTTTCAAATCTGGCTGAAGAGGTAGGGTTATTAATTGATCTTTTAATTAAAAAGCCTGCGTTCTCCGGGTTCTCTTAGCAAACAATAGTATGTAGCTAAATAAATCATATTCATCCTTGAAGCACACCAATTAATCATCAATTGTCACACGAGGATTGTTTAAGGGACGCTACTCAGCGAAGCCTTGTACATTAAGGTGTTTTGCTTTGTGAGCAAACCCTGTCCATTAATAAAGGTCACACTTGTTATGTATCTTTAAAGTGTGTGTATTTGTACAGTTTGCATAGACATTTGGAGACATCGGCTTTGTTTTGATAATGCAGATGTAATGGCTTTTGGTTCGTGATCGATCCGTAACTGCCCATTTGTCACCTGCCAGAGCCTTACACTCCTCATTTTTCTGCCATGCTTGTACTATTCCTGGACCCAACCGCTCACCCCCATCTGGTGGAGCCACCGTGACTTTAGGCATGATTTACAGCACCACCCCAGCATTCCCTAGACATTAAATTACCTGGATTATTGGGGCTTCATGGTTTTTAGTGCACTGCTTTGCATTACTCTCCAAAATCCGGATGGTGTATAGCACAATATATGATGATATAAGATATGCCAGCAAGGTAAAATTGGACTTATTGGATTGTACTGGGTTTTATGGTTGTGATCTGTCTTAACAGATCGCAGTGCCAAGGTCCAAATTGGGAGAACTTGATAATATTGATATGCATATAAAATTATAGCATTTTGCAATACCTGCAATGCTATAAGAGAGATTTTTCTATATTAGAAATCGCTGAAAGACAATTATTGGACCCAAATTGCTTTTTGAATTTGTCCATTTGCAGAAATACAACTGGCCTTCAAGAAAAGCTTTGTATTCTTAGTTACCGCTCTTGGAGTTTTGCAGCCTGTAGTGCTCGTATTGTATGCTGGCCAGTGGGATGATGCATTTACATGGTTCAAGTTTTCAAATTAAGTGCAGCAAATAGAAAAATGCTTAAAAACATTTGACTTTGCCTTTGCAAATAACCAACATCAGTTCCAACTCCACACTTTTTTGAATACGCGGCATGTTGCACGACTGGATCGCTGGTATTATTATTATACTGCGCTCTGTATTTAGAGCTGTGCTGTGGAACGGATGAGCACCTGAAGTGCCTAACATTTTTAACAGCACATTTTTCAATCCTTTCATTGTCTTAGTTTGATTTTTTTATCTGAGCATTTTAACCAACTACTGATGGAGAACAGTAAACCTAATTAACTATAAAAATAGGAAATCCTTTGAGTCTAATGAAGAAAGCACAGTGTTCATTTGACAAATAGCTGATCCAGCTGGTACAGAGCGTTCTCACTCCCGAGGCGTAACATGTCGACGTTTTGTCACGTCCCGCGGCGTTCCTGAGGAACGCGAAAGGAGACCTTCGGCGTTCTTATGGTACGCGGCGGGTTATGGCTGGAATCCAGTGCAATGACGCTCCCGCGGTAATAGACGTTCCAGCCCTGTATTCCAGCCCTAAACCTAACCTTATCCCTAGCCCTGACCATAACCTTATTCCTGACCTTAACCAGGACTGTAATGATGTTAAATAGCGTGTTTCTAAGCGATTTGAAGAAAAAGAGCGAACATGTGTAGGTTCAGTCCAGACGGTTCTCATATTTCCTCTTTTTCCGAGGTCGTCATTTAGGAACGTGGTGGGTAGCCGAAAACGTAATATGGTGACGATTTATCACCTAGCGTAAAATGTTACGCTTTGGGAGTGAGAACGGGTTGGCTGGTAATATATTAAAGGGAACTGTCACGGTCTGCAGAGGCAGGTCGTGCGGTGGTGTGTGTAATGGACCCAGGAGCGTACACAAGTGAGTAGACGGGAGTGAGTTTAACAGAAAGCGAGCCTTTAATATGACTGAAGACCAGGAATACAAACACAGCAGGGATAGCGTGGCTAAACTATAACTAAACTGGGAAAACTAATACTGTGACAAACTAAGAGAACTCTGAGACGAAGATGATCACAAAAGACTGATCGTGAAAACATGGGGGTGAGAACACAGACGACGCGACACAGACTGTACGAAACACAGAGACTAAATACACATGAGGGATGATCAGGGGAAGTGGATGCACACGGGGAACACAGGTGACACTGATAATCATAACAAGACACGGCAGGAGTGAACGTAACACTGATGGGAGATGGGCAAAGTAAAGCAGGAAGTACACAGAGGTTCAAACAGGAGGAGAGAGAGCACGGGGAGAACGCAGACATAACGGGCTGGGGAAAACATAGAATAAAACACAAAGAGAGACGAGGGCTCATAAATACACAGAGGGGCACACAGGGGGTAAGAGTCACGAAGGGAAAACACATAAGGAACAACGTAACAGATCAACCCAGGAAGCATGGCCTAAATAAAGAACAAAATACAAAAATACATGAAAACTAAGAATACTGGGCCCACATGGCCCAGGACCATGACAGGAACACAGCAAAATAATCCAGAGAGGAAATGCACATTTAGAAAAACAATTTTCCAGCAGTTTTGTGGTTTGTAGTTCAGGGTCTATCCCTGGGTCCGAATGGATGTTTAAAGATATGCACATAAGCTTGATTGGTCAGCGTACCATAAAAGCAGTGAGTGTGTGTTACATTTTTCACAGAAAGATTATTTGCTAAACACGTCTGCAATGCTCGATTCAGTCAAATCCAGATAGTCTGAACAGTGTAGGTAATCATTTTATTAGAATCGTGGTTGTTTCTCAGTTACTTTTCATAAAACCTCTCCATGCAGGGCGGCCATGAAAAAACCCTCCATGCAGGAAAAACCCTCCTGGTATAATAAGAAAGAGACATTTTTATTTATTTCAATGTGTGAGGTTTGAAGTATTGACTCACCTGACTGAGCCACCCTGTCCACTGTCCTAGTAACTGTACAACACGACAGCCGGGTCACCCGGTGCTTTCAGAGCCTTCAGATAATCGATGGCCCCGCACAATACCACCAATGGAGGATTACGAGGACTTGCTAAGCCTCTGCTGGTCAGCATACTACATTGATTTTGTCATACTTGTTATTGGCTTATATTTCTGTGCTGCAGAGTACTGTTGCAATTTTCTCTGCTTCTTCTCATCTTTTTCTTTAAGTACATCTGTTCTGTAAAGCGCAGTGTCAGACACCAGACACTCTGATATTACTTTATTATGTGCTTTAGAAACTTTTGTTTTCTTTTAGTTGCTGCAGGTTGTTACTGCTCCTCTGCAAAGATGTCTTCGGGTGCAGTAACCACCAATGCTGGTTATGTTTAAATATAGCTCTGAAGTAATCTGTGATGTTTGAACAGATCTTTGAAGTTTCTGAAGCAGAAAAATTTTGAGTTTAGACCACAGACACAAGGGTACACACACCCACAGTGCACATTCACACACAACATGCACAGGCATCCAGTCAAGGTCTACTAATACCCCCCCAGCATGGGGTTGAACATTTCATGCAGTGATAAATGAAGAGGAAGAGCCCTAGCATAACCCATTGCTTGATTCACTATCTTAAGTCCTTCAGATTATTCAGCAGAGCAACAAAAGAGGGAACTAATGGTATAATTGGCACACATGCAAGGACAGAAAATCAACATACGCTAGTCCTATGAATGTGCTCATTAGGATGCAGAGGAAAGGTTGGTGGAAGGGCATCCATCATCACAGAGCACACTGTGATCTTTGTGTGCCTCTCTTACATGATTTTATGACACTTGTACAAATGATCACATGCTTCGCTTTCACCTTGCCCAAATCTGTGGCATTCCACTTCATCTATCTGCGCTGACTGTCACAGGCTGCAGGGAAAGACTGTGCATGCATTGGTTCCATGCAGCTCTTCAAACCAAGGCCGTCTCACAGAAAGTACTGAATGATCAAAGGTGAAGGATTTGTAAATCTAAGCGGATAAAACACATGAATGCTATCCTGTTCCGTAGGAGTGAACCAGATTATGTCTTCGTTGAATTTCCGTTGTTTTGGGGGAGTCCGACGTGCTGGGGGTTATGTTTAGAAGCTTTTTCACTCCATACTCAGGTCTCTCCAAATGCAATTGAAAGTAAAGTCTTGCAGGCTCTTGGCCAAGTCCTTCCACTGGAAAGGGGCTTTAGCTCAGACTGACAGGTCATTCTTTAAAGCTCATTGTCAGGAATATAAATAGTCCCCATCTTACTTTCAAACTTGGCTGGGCAATTTACTGCTAGCTGCAGGACTGGTCTAAAGAGCGCGAGCGTTTTCCATGTATCATATGCTTTTAATCAGAAACAGTGTGAGTGACACAAAGTAATTTTGCCCTGTCTTGTATCTGAAATGGCTGTGCATCTGCTTGGTTGTTCAGAACAGTTTTATCATTTGTCAGGCTTTTGGAAAGTCAAGCCAAGTTTACACAATACACAATGTCAGATTGAGCTCTGTGTGATAGTGTGATTGGTTTTTCCTGTTTCTTTGCCTCAGTGTTCAGTGAAGAAGCAGGCGATCTATGAAGGTAAGCTGTCATAAAAATACCAGTGGGTTTAAGCCACTGTGTGCATTCAGCTGGGACCAGTTTAGCGTTGTCTAAAGGTGCCATTTTATTTACCCATCACAGTTTAAGCATTAATTGAATTAATATTATAACATTAAGCAGAGTATAATACAATCTTAATCATTCATCTGATGAGTTGGCTGTTTATTTTACCCTTTGATCTCCACTTGGTAAAATTGAGTCAAATGCATTGAACTAAACCTAATAGCTAATGCTGTTTGAATATTATAATGCTCATCTAAATGTTTTACATACCAAATAAGAAAGCACAGGACAGTTACAGTTGTATTATTGATTCAGTCCCAGTAATCCCACTTTGCGTGTGCAGTGGAGTTCAGGAGTCCCGGCACATTACGCCCACTCACTCGCTTTGAATCCACTCGACAATTACCTACACATGGACTTACTGTGCTTGGCCATTAATTGGATTTTAATGTCAGTCATTATTTTGACTTCCACCTAAGAAGAAAACAAAGTGATTGGCATAAAATGCTTACACTCCCCCCTTTGTTTTTCTTTTTTCCCACTGTTACAGCCGTGCACTTTTACAACCCCCTAAAAGCTCAAACTCACTGGTTAGTTTCAGCTCAAGCCTTCGACTGAAGGAGACTCTTTGGTCAAAAAGCTCAATATCAAGGAAGCAGAACTCGCAGGGCTTCCAAAGGTGAACCTGCCCAAGTATTTTTTTTAACAGTTGCCTGCAGCTGCTTAAAAAATTCACATACACCACTGACCAGAATAACCTGGAATTTTGCTATAAGCGGGCAGCCTTATGGACTGCTGTGCACTGGGGGACCCTGGCAGGTTAAAGACCATTTAATGTTCGATCCAGCTGTGTGGGACAGCTGGATCGCATTACCCCCTTAAAGCCTGAAATATGAAATAATTGCCAGAAAATTTTTGAAAATGAAGAATTTATTGAACCATCTGACAAATTGGTTTAAAAATGATTTACATTTTAATTTCCATATACGATTTTATATTTTGTATCATATTTGCTACATCTGACTTCTTTTTTTTTAATTGCTTAAAAATATGTTTTGCAATTTATTTAGTTTTTTTTAAAGAGGGGGGGCGGGGGGGATGTTACACTGATTATGTAGAAGTCTCACAAAAACCTGCATGTATCAAATATGATGCGTGCACCTCTACAGGCTGATGTCTTGAAACGTCCAGGACTGCAGTGCATCAGTGAAAACAGCTTCTGACACATGCAACAACGTTTTGAGAGTGTCAAGAAAATACAACTTGTGCTTTCAAGTTTAAAGACCATCCAACTGGAGAAATCTACCAAACCCAAACTGACTTACATACCTGTAAAAAAAGTTAAACTGATGGTATATTCATGGTGACATTATTGGGCCGTTATTTAATTTTTCATTCATTTTGGTATCACTGATTGTAGCTGTGGTCTGGGGCCTGTTCTTCGTACCGCGCTAAGTGAGTTAGCTGGATGAGATTGTTGACGATTTCGCGTGATCCTGGATCGTTCGGTTCCCCGAAGCCCATCCGGGACTTGCTGTCATAGCAACAGAGCCGTAAGCGTAAACCTGCTGGGGAGCAGGTTTACTTTATGTAAACAGGATTAGATCGCGGCCACGCAGGTATGCCCGCGTCATTCATACGAAAGCAACAGCGATATTCCACCACTGTTTCACCATAAATAAATAACATCAATGTAACTAAAGACAATGCAGCACTTGATCCTTTTATTGATTTCACACAGATACATACAGGTCATTCCCTAAAAAAGGGAAATGTACTATTAACATTCTATTACATGTATGTGATTATTACAGATGTAATTCATATTTCAGAGTAGTAATTGCAAATCACTTCGTGTAATCAAGATGAGAGACCACGGCTATAAAAGCGAAGGTGGATTTGGGAAGTCTGTCGCAGTCATATCCTGTCCGTTTACGCGAGCAACTCATTGCGGAAGGTGCAAGATTGATAAGGAGAGTCCTCAGAATTCAGGGTATATTGCGGGACAGACAGGATCCTTTAGCTCAGCGCGACAGTGTGCTCATAGAGAGATATCGATTTTCCCGTGAGGGTATTATTCACTTAACCAACTTGTTGACGAGGGGGTGCAGGACCACCACCTGTCTTTTTTTTTGCTCTGCCCTTTTCTTGGTTGCTGTTATAAACAAACAAACAGAGTATTCCAGGGTCTCTGTCCAAGAGACGAAAAGCAATATAAGTGATAAATATTACCATTCTGTAGAATATTCTTATATTTCACTTTTACTTGTTCCCATGTTCTAGTGGGTCCTGTTGTGGCTCTAATGTGAAAGGGGATATAATATAACATATTATAATATAATATAATGTAATATAATATTGGATAATATGGTGTGATATGATAAATCTACCCTACCGCCTACTGGTGTTGGCCAGAGGGGCCGATGGCGCAATATGGCAGCCTGGCTTCTGTCAGTCTGCCCCAGGGCAGCTGTGGCTACAACCGTAGCTGCCTCCACCAGTGTGTGAATGTGAGAGTGAATGAATAGTGGCATTGTAAAGCGCTTTGGGTGCCTTGAAAAGCGCTATATAAATCCACTCCATTATTATTGTTATTATTGAATTACTTACGAGTTTGATTTGTCAGCAACTTCCTGCCAGCCCTCTCTCCTTGCTTTTGCAGCCTTTGCAGTGTTCCCTTGCGTTTTAATTAAACTCTGAAACTCCTGAAATCCCTCACTCAAGAGTTCTTGCTCTGCTGCCGAAAAATACCGAGCGCGCTCCTTCGACATTTTCGCCGACCAATCAAAGGGTTGCCGATCAATGTTTCTACTATCGATGCGTAGCCCCTGTTGGGCCACCCAGTGATCTCACATTACTTCATCCAGCTATACTAATCGTCAACAACAGGTGTGTTCGGGGAACCGGAATAGCGAGCTCAGAGTTAGCGCGATGATTTGGTCTTGGATGTTTCATTTGATCTTGGATGTAGTAAGCGACGTACGAAGCACAGGGCCCTGGTCTGCACTTGTGTTGGTTTTCTTATTCACTGTGTGACCTCTTAAACACGATGGCCCATCTCCCGAGTTTAACCTGTAGTTACATTTTAGATGAAATTTGAAATGGCCTTTTTGTTTTTGGTCTACCACTTTAATTATGTTGTCAATCTATAAAACATAAACACATTACATTATTTCAAGGCTCTGTTGCTTGAAGTGGAGAAGGACTGGGTTGCTTTAAAAGCCATTGCTGCCTACATGACACTGGCAAAGAGATTAACACCACACTTCAGCACATGAAAGGAGTCTGATTTTGCATTCACTGAACCTGCCTCTGCCATTGAGTCTTTGAACTTCCATTAAGCCATTTATCACCATGCAGTGCAATTTATTTGAGTTTCCTAACACAGGGGATGGGTGCCCTCTCTCCTCTCCAAATATGCCTTTGTAGATTTTGAATGTTGAGCTTACACCGCGCAATGTCTGCACTGACCAGGGTGTCAGCAGTTGTCAAGTGCAGCCACCCTTTGCCATCAAAATAAGAGCATTCACCGCTGTTCTTATGCAAAGGGCTCATGGTAATGTTGTGGGTAATCTTGCTAAGATGTCTTCTTTTTATTTTTTTGTTTTCTTCAGTTGCCCCATCTATCCACGACATAAAGAGCCATGGAGTCGGTCTGGGACGCACAGCCCTGCTAAGATGTGAGGCTGCTGCAATGCCTTCTCCAACATTTGAGTGGTACAAGGGTGAAAAAAGGTGAGTTCGGATTGTTTACCCCTGCATACCCGCATAGACCTTTTTTCATACCAGATTTCTTCTGCATGTCATTGAACTACAGGAACATGTGTAATCAATAAAGGAGGAAAATCACTGCCTTGCATTTAGGTGAACTTACAAGCCTCTGGTATTGTGCACGCTGTTTCACCGTGACTCTCGATGGAGCTGAGGCATTGTTAACGAAATTAGTTTCGTGTGTCCTTTTCTTGCTATGACAAGTCGACACGCCATGAAAAATGGGCCGGTAGACACAAATATAAAGAAATCCGTATGATTACCTGGGAATACTTTTTTCCCGCGGAAGTCTAAAGTCCACATCTAAATATCAAATTTTTACTGCAATCGTTCACGCTGACATTTGACAATAACGCTTGTGTTATTAGGTCACACCTTCACTTGATAGAAAATGTATTACTTCTGCTTGTTTGCTTTTTTTCCAGAGACAGTGCATTTGTTTGTTCTGCCATCCATCCAGCCTCTGGGGAGAGCGCACAAAAATGTTCCAGCGAGAGTCATTTGTGCCTTGTCCTCACCTTGCATCCTAATAAAATGTTTGCTGGCAACTGGCTTAAATCATTCGCGACACATACATCAATCAGTCTAGATTCAAGTGTCAGTTCTTGAATTTAAAAACCAAATTACCCCTATTACCCGTCATTTACCCACTCCTGGTGAGCACAATTTCAATCATCAGCTCACACTGTGCTAATTGTAATTATAGGGTGGATTCAATTTATTCAAATTGCTAAGGAGGCAAGTTGGCGTGATTCTAGTCTTTACTTAATTCAAGGACTTGTTCTTTCTGTGACTTCTTACATGGCTAAATGTTGATTTCTTATTTACTCCTCATTATGAGCAGGACATTAGTATCGGGACTTAAGCATGGAGCACGTGTAGCTGCTGTACAGCATTAACGCTGCCTTTTTCACTGCCCAATTACTCGTCATGTAAAATGAGCCCCACTCCTGATTTTGGCTGAGTGTTGATGCAGCTATAGCATTGCTGCAGATGTCGTTTCATTTGGTCGATAATGGAAGGCGTGTGGCGGCTTCTGCAAGTAAATCTTTCTCGATGCATCGCCACTTTCGCTCTCAGATGACGGAGGAGAGCATTGACTAGTTTCACGGTGAAGTAAAGAGGTGAGACACATGCTGAGATTATCAGAGAATGTTCAGCTAACATTTGAGGAAATCGCCATGGGAGAGGGAACAACAGATTTGCGGATATTTGCTGGACATAAGGTCGCACATAATGCTTCAACCCAGAGTGACTCTCAAAGCGAGTCGAGCCAAGCTCGAGATCATGGGGGGCACAGCAAGGCCAGGATAGAAGTATGTCTCCTCTCTGGAGGATTTTATGGTTTATATGTTTAAATATGAATCTGTAGCAGTACAGGCAACCGCTGAGATGAAAACAAGCTGTACCATCTACAAAAATCCCACAATCAGGATTCATAGCATATGCCTGTGCTGAGTGAATTTTAATCTCTACAGGCTGTTTAAGATCATCACGCCCACAACAGTAAACAATTTAACATTTGTCAGTTTCTTAGCACAGATGCCAGGCACAACTGTAGTAGGATTTATTATAATCCGGCCGGACCTGCAACAAAAACGATGAACAACACGTCAAGTGGCACCCAGCTGGTTCACCTCTGGGTCATTTCTCTCTCCTCGCAGTCCTTCAAAGCGTCTCTCCAAGGCAGACCAAGGGATAAATAGATCTGTTGAAGAGAGTGATGAGCCACTACACAATCTGAAAATCCACTAAAGATGACAAACATTTGCGCTGCCCTTGACTCTAGCCGTTTCCACCCCCGTTACTTTGTGTTCGGGGAGAGAAATCAAAGCATCATTTGTTGTGATTGTGTTCTGTTTTTCAGGATTATCAAGGGTCAGGGCATCGACATCAAGAGCCTCAGCTCCAGATCAGTCCTCACAGTCACCAACATGACAGAGGATCGTTACGGGAACTACACGTGCGTCGCCTCCAACAAGCTAGGGACGGCTAATGCCAGCGTGCCTCTCAATCGTAAGTTGTCATTCTACCTGCTTGTGGCTAACTGGAGTGCTGAAGAGTCAGAGGGTTGGAAGAGTGTTGTGGATGTCAGTGGGGGGTTCTCTGCCCTCAAAAGTGTTTTCATTTTTTGCTACAATTTTCTTGTTATAGAAAAAAAAGGTTTAACCCCAGTGGAAGTGGTTGCCCACAGATCACCAGTAAAAAAAAAAAAAGATTATTTCCTAGACATCCGCTTTGTGAATCAGTTGTCTATTATTGTTAGACATCCTGTGTGTGTGTGTGTGTGTGTGTGTGTGTGTGTGTGT
This sequence comes from Rhamphochromis sp. 'chilingali', assembly GCF_963969265.1. Taxonomy (NCBI): domain Eukaryota; kingdom Metazoa; phylum Chordata; class Actinopteri; order Cichliformes; family Cichlidae; genus Rhamphochromis; species Rhamphochromis sp. 'chilingali'. Next base: position 41,487,285 of record NC_137932.1, on the reverse strand, counting down.
GTGTGTGTGTGTGTGTGTGTGTGGGTGGGTTGGTGCGTCTGCTTTTTAAGTCTACATCTGCATGTGTACTGGATAAAAACACCACCTGAAAAAGAAATTTAGGTTTGAGGCAATAGCGTCACAATTACAAAGGCAGCAACACAGGTCAATCCTGCTAAGTTGAATACCAAGTAGGAGTATGAGTCAGATTTTAAAGAGGGCTCCGAGCCAGCCCTTTCACAGCTTTTCAAAGCCCATAAGGAATCTTTCCGAGTTCCAAAAAGACCCAAATATCAGAGGCCAAACTCCTGCAGTATCACTGATAAACAGCATTTATTTCTCATAGTTAGAAGCATTCTTTTAAATAAATAAATCAGTATGTGTCCACAAAATAAATGAAGTCATCCCTGCAGAGATACTTCAGCTATGCTATTATAGCTCAAGTTTTCATTCTTTCATGCACAACTCTTCAACATTGCCACCCTGACTGAATCAATATTGCATATGAATAAATGAGGTGGCTCTGCTTTTTCATTCAGTGCTGTTGTCTGCCTGAACACAACCTTAGACCTTTCCGCTGGAGAGAGAGGCTCTGTGTTTCTAGGATGAGGCTTACACAAGGCTGTCTGTTTTCACCCCAGACCAGCACTTACCCAGGCCCCTGCTTGCTTAAGCATTCAAAACAACTAATGAAAGGGAACTGGAGATTGAAGGGGGAGAAAAACACAACGCTGCATCAAAAGCTGTTATACAGCCAAATCATACCTGTGATCTCATTCATCACTATGTTCAGCAAATACAGGAAACAAGTACATTATTTGAGAAAATGCACACTTGAAACCAGTGCTGCCAGGTAATTTGGGCTGTAACATACTGCATAAGACTGGACTCTCACACACATCACATCACCACACGCACTCGGGTTTTTCTTTATGCACACTTCCTATAATTTATAATCTTTATAATCTCTTTCTGCTATTTGCACATTTTTTACTGTAAGTTTCTAAGTTAATTTGTAAATTTTTGTAGTAACCTGTAAATTGTAAATACTGTAAAACCACTGTCATTTAATGGTCGGGTTTGCACAGCTACAAGCATTTCACCCCCATGTCATACTGTGTATGGTTGTGTGTGTGTGACAAATAAAATTTGAATTTGAATAACAGTTCTGCACATCCTCAGTTTGGCTTATGTGTCAATTTTATAGCTTTATTTGGAACAAACGATCTATGTGCTTCAGTCACATCACAGAGTTTTACAGATTTTTACCCTGAGTGAGATTTCTTTTTTTAAATCAGAGAAAATATCCTGACTAAAAAAACGAGAAATCTCTTAAAATAACAAGTAAAACACACATTCTAAGCAGTTCATTCAGTAAACTAAGCCTAACTTACTAGTTGATATACAATTTATGAAAGAAGAACAAACTCTACTAAAAACTCTACATTTCTCTCGCATATTAAGTGTAACGCACATCTATAGCTGTCATGGTCCTGGGTCTTTTGACCCAGCGTTTTAAGTTTGAGTTTATTTTGTTCATTAGGTTATCTAAGTTCATTTGGTTATTAGACTCCTTGTGTTTTCTTCCCCTGTATTTAAGCTTCCCCTCACCCTTCGTGTTTCATGCTGCGTGTCTTATGTTATCAAGTTTGTATTATTATGCCTAAGTGTTTCTAGTTATTATTTTCCCCTCGTGTTTCCAACCATGTTAAATCTCCCCTGCTCTTCATGCGTTTCATGTCTGTGTCTTACGTTGTCAAGTTCGGGTTGTCATGTCTATGTCTCATTATGTTTCCTGTTTTATTGTGAAGAGGTCTGGTGTTCTGTGTTCATCATGTTCAGTTTTACTCTCCCACTGTGACGTCATTATGTTCATGTGTGCCAGCTGTTTCCTCATGTGTCTCCACTTCCCCTAATCACCTCCTGTGTATTTAAGTCCTCTGTTTTCAGTGTGTGATTGTCAGGTCATCTGTTGTCCACGCCATGTTTCCTATGCCATGCTTCCAAGTTTCTTGTCTAGGTTTTTCTTATTGTTTGTTTAGATTTCCCAGTTTAGGTTTGTGTTAATTTTGCTTCAGTTTGCCTTGCCCTTTGTTTGTACCTTTTTTTCCAGCCATATTAAACGGCTCGCTTTTTGTTAACATTCAAGTTTTGTTCCCTGTTCCTTGGAGTCTGCATTTTGGGTCCTTTTTCAATTCATACAGTCTGCCCTCGCCAGACTGTGACAGAACGACCTGACCATGCTGGACCCAGTGGACATTTATTTCAGTGACTTTTTTGAATTCAAGATTCGTGTTACACAGCTTCGTGGACTTTGGATTATCTCCTGTGCAGGGAAGCAGGGGGAGGAGAAGGAGGCTATTCGGGCTCAGTTGACCCGGATAGCCACGGCTAACCCAGGTTTTATGGACTGCCTGCCTGCAGATTTAAAGAAGTTTGCTACAGCCACGAACTCCTCTGCCTCACCATCATCGTCTGAGCAGGTGCCCAGTGTGCAGGCTGAATCACACCAGCCCTGCGGTGATGCAGCTCTTCCTTCACCGGCTACAGGAGTAAGAGTCGGCTTATTCAGTCTCTCACCTGTCTCCATGTCCATGTCGCCACTGCAGCAGAGAAGTGCTGCGTTTCCCTCACCTCAACCGGTGGCTGCTTCCAGTGCTACATTCATCTCAGCTTTAGCGGCGCCGGCCTCCACAACCACCGCTTCCAGGAGGAGGCGGCGTCCAGGTCGTCACCATGGCTCACAGCAACATGAGGTGGGTGATTGTATTCTGAATCCACGCGTTTTTTCTAAGGACAATATTGGAACAAACACTGCCTTAAAGGTTCATGGGCATGTTTATGAAATGACTAAGACTGCAAAATCACCAGCCAAGTCTTCCACGGAATATCTTATCCCTCTGCACAATTACCTAGCATCCCTGTGTATTGATCATGCTACGAACTTTGCTTCCAAGAAGCCAAATTATAAGACTGTTTGCACTGGAAGTGCTAGCCATGAGGCTCAGCTAAGCCACTGTGGGACCGAGATCCGGGCCAGGTTGGAGCCAGGGGCTAAGTTGGAGTTTGTGCAGCCTTTTCCTGTGTCTGCTGGAGGGCCCGAGGAGCCCGTCCAGCCTCACGCCACGTCAGCTGGCGGGCCCGAGGAGCCCGTCCAGCCTCACGCCACGTCAGCTGGCGGGCCCGAGGAGCCCGTCCAGCCTCACGCCACGTCAGCTGGCGGGCCCGAGGAGCCCGTCTGGCCACCTTCTGCGTCAGCTGGAGGGCCCGAGGAGCCCGTCTGGCCACCTTCTGCGTCAGCTGGAGGGCCCGAGGAGCCCGTCTGGCCACCTTCTGCGTCAGCTGGAGGGCCCGAGGAGCCCGTCTGGCCACCTTCTGCTTCACCACCTGTGGCTGCAGCGCCACCTCCTGCGGCTCCCGTGCCGCCGCCTGCAGGACCACCACCTGCTGCGCTACTGCTTGCTGCTTCTACGCCTCAGCCTGAGGACGACGCCTCACCTGGTTCTGCCACACCTGGTTCTGCCACACCTCAGTCTGAGAACTCATACAAACTCATTTCACCCACTATAGACTGTGTGTTGCTGCAACTTGAAAAGCAACCTGCCTCGTCAGCTGGAGGGCCCGAGGAGCCCGTCCAGCCTCATGCCTCGTCAGCTGGAGGGTCCGAGGGGACCGTTCAGCCGCCATCTGCGGCCGCCTCGTCATCGGCTGGTCCAGCTTCAGCCTGTGCCTCGCCAGGCCCAGCCTCATCAGAGCCTTCAGCCTCACCAGGCCCAGCCTCATCAGAGCCTTCAGCCTCGCCAGGTCCAGCTTCAACCTGTGCTTCGCCTGGTCCGGCTTCATCCGAGTCTTCGTCCTCGCCTGGTCCGGCCTCTGCCTCTGCTACGCCTGGTCCGGCCTCTGCCTCTGCTACGCCTGGTCCGGCCTCTGCCTCTGCTACGCCTGGTCCGGCCTCTGCCTCTGCTTCAGCGTCGCCTGGGCCAGCCTCTGCTTCAGCGTCGCCTGGTCCTGTGCCCTCCAAGCCTCGGCTGGTACGCCTGACACTTGGGAGCCGCCGCTGCCTTCCGCGCGGCCGGCCCCCTGAACTGCTCCGTGGTCTCCTTCGTCGCCGCCGCTGCCTTCCGCGTGGTCGGCCCCCGGATCGCCGTTGCCACCCGCACAGCCGGCCCCCGGAACTATTTGACTGTGTTCTCCTGTGCCGTCTGCCGCCGGGCCGGCCCCCTGAGGAGTTGCAAACTGTTTCCTTTGCTCTTGTTGGATGTTTTGTTTTGTGGCCTTGTTTTTTTCCAGCCATATTAAACGGCTCGCTTTTTGTTAACATTCAAGTTTTGTTCCCTGTTCCTTGGAGTCTGCATTTTGGGTCCTTTTTCAATTCATACAGTCTGCCCTCGCCAGACTGTGACAATAGCACCTGTTAAACCTGAATGGTGTATTATAGTTCTGCTTTTGTGAGTATGCCAGGGTTCACCGGGTCCAAGCGATGTAAATTTTGAGCGCAAAGCTCCGTGCCGACGTGCACATGCCTACCAATTTTCTGTGACACCCATTGACACATTACACTACAACACACCAATGCATATACCCTTCAGGTGCACTTCAAGCAGACTTCAAAGAAGCATAACAAGAATGGCTACTCATCTGTGATGTCTGCAGCTCTCCATGACGGTTCCCGCAACCGAGTATAATCCCTGCCTTAGTGGTTCTACAAAGTGCCTTGAGATCAAAGTTTTCTCAAACAGCAATCTTCAAAATTGAACTTTCTGACCATAATCAGCTTTTTGAAATCTGATCTGTGCGTGCCACGAGCCGCAGCTCAGAGCTGAAAGATGTAGGAAAATATAAGAAGATGTACAACGTGCAGGCACTCAGTGTTAACCAGCATGTGAGTGAAAGGCTTCTAATAATGACGAGTCCAGTCGAAGCAGCTCTTGTTTGGGGACTGTGGGAGAGCATTTGTGTGGTAGACTATCATTGTATTGTTTTATGTCTCATCTTTGTGAAGCTCCGTGTTTGAATAGAGATCTTCTAGCACATAAAGATGCCGGGCTTAATCTTGTCCAGGAGGCAGAGTATAATATACAAGTCATACGTTTATATTATACCATCTGTGCATGTTTTGACAAAATATAACACAGTGTTGTTACTGCATTTAAAAATGGAAAATAATAAGCACACTGGATAAGGTTTGGAAGGAGTGTGATGTGTTGATACTACTGATAGTTATGATTTCTAACACTTTAAGGAAAAAAATGTGATAAGTTTGGCACATCAGCATTGGGAATAATGATAATAATTCTAGAATAATAAAAACGTAACACGTGTGTCTGAATGAGGTGGCTGTGCATGCAGAAAAAATACTGTAGGATTTTACTAAATGGTAAAAAGTAATAATAATGCTACGTTGCTGGCTGTCACTTGGTGAAATCAATTGCAAAGAGGGTGCAGCACGAAAAGCCTTCCTGTGCAGCTTACTGCTACTACTGCACACATAGCTAACATGAAGACACCGACTTGTCTGTGGACGTTCTTGAAATTTGAAAAAGTCCAACGCAAACACTTTTCAAAAAGTGCAACTTTTACTTTGAAGGCGAACCTTCTCCATTTCCATTTTTCACTGCACTTTTCACCTTCACTGCTTTGAGAGTGGTTGCCAAGTGCTTGCAGACATGTCGGCGTTTTCCATGCAAACTACTGACAACTGTAGCAATGTGCAATTGACCAAAGCAGGAGGTTTTTGGTGAAACACCAAATACATCCACCAACCACTTGCCAAAGTTGCAGAAAACATACATTTCCCTCATGACCCTTCGTAGTTACCAGGGGGCCACTGAGTGATCTGTAGGCCTGTGTGAAAGGGGGCTTTAGCAATCGACTTCACAGTGACTGCCAGCAACCTCCAACAACCACTCTCAAGCAGTCCGGAAGTACATATTTCCGGTGGTTGTTGAGATGATCTTTGACAGGTTTCCTAGCAAGATTAATACGTTTCCAATTCTTGGTTCTGTATGAGAAAACATAGATTCATAAAGGTTGGACGAGGTTGTTTGACGATGATAACCTTTCACAGTTTTGAAAGTTGCAGCAGTAGATCCGTTCTCTACACTCTAGGCTTTATCACAGTCATGATGTCTACTGACTGGAGCCGAGGGCGGCGAGGGTCAAGGTATAGATTAGGTGAAGTGAGCCATCAGTTCATTTATTACAGGCCTAAGTGAAGTTCTTCATTGATCATTAAAGTATAATTGGCCCATTTTGTCAGACTGCCCAATACACAGAATTTATCCAAAAAAAGATAAAGTTCTTAAAATGCCCTAAGGCTTATTTGCCAGTGTAGTGCTTAAAAGGCGAGGTCTGTCGATTGTTTAATGAACAAACAACCTGAGGCCTTTTTTTTTTTATTTCCAGGAAAGAAATCCACTATGAGCAAACTTTTAGGAAAAATTCCGACATGTTTGATGACTCCACTTTCCGAACGCACATATTTTTAAAGCTCCGTGAATTACTTTTCAACATCTTTCATTCCTGAAAGAGCAAGACACTTCTTTTATGAAATATCTGTCTACAATACATGCATTCAGGAACGTCTTCGTGAGTTCTCCCTACTTTTTGGTGGGTGTTTGAGTTTTTCTTACACTCTTCCATTATTTTGCCCAACTGAGCGACAAAAAAAAGAGATAAAAAAAAAAAGCAGTGACATCGTGACTGAGGAACATCGTTTTCTCGATGTTTTACAGTGAGAGCAGTGGGAAAAAATCTATTTAATGTATTCAGTGATGAAATATGAACAGGTAAATTAAATTATTCACTAGTTTGCACTGCACTCTCTGATGATAACATTGTCCCTAGCAGGCCAGAGACTCAGACTACAAAAAGATATTTCTGTAGAGTTGGCAATTGTCAAAGGAGCACTCCACTCTCCTGTTTGTGTATGCACAAAGAACATCAAAGGCTTGTCTCAGATTCTCAAATGGATGATCTTAATGTGACACTAGCGAGGCCTCAAAGGCAGAGCGGTAAAGAAACCCTCGGAATAGAAAGAGGAGGCAGCTTCCTGTGCTGCCACCCCCAACTTCTCCCCTTCTCTTTATCTCTTTGTCTGTCGTTCTATCGTGGCTTTGTCTGTCTGATTCTCTTATCTCGTTCTCTCACTCTTTTTCTCCCCCTTTCTGCGACTGTTGTCACTCATTCTTCCTTTCGATCACTCTCTTCCTCTCAGCGAGAAACACACACAGGCACACACAGAGTCTTGCCCCTCCCTTTGTCTCTCGTGATCTAGAAGAGAGGCCGTTTCCGATGTCGCTCTTAATGAGAAATGGCAAGCAGTCGCCGCAGCGCACCTCATCGCTACGTTGACGCAAATAACAAAACCCAGAGGTGAGATTTCACCACGGGTGACTTTGGGTTGCTATTTTTGAACCAGTCAATAGCTATTGATGAGCAAGGGGGGAAAGGGGTATGCATATTAGACTGAGCATCGTATATAGTGAGGTGAATTGTAAGTAGAAGAACAACGTGTGGAGGGATATTTATGGTCATGTCCAGCTGTCTCTGTGGTTGTTTGCACTGCACTGTGAACTGAGGGTTATCCCTATTCAAAAAAGAAAAACAAGAGAAAAGGAAGTACAATAAAGCAAAACACACAAGACCTCAGAGCTCAGTGTCATTGCTCTGTTGTCAGGAATTTAAAGCTGAAAGGTCCTTATCTGTCAGTGGTGTAAATCCTTTTTGTCTTAACCTTACAGAGTCACTTTAAATCAATCCAGGAAAAGGTTTGCCATTATCGCTGATGAGATGAACTGTGACTCAGCAAAGCCTACTCCCAGAGAAAGTAAACACATTTGCCTTCAATTCAGAGCAGCCAGTGGAAGACAGATAGTTGGGTTTCTGTTTCAAATCAAATAGGGATGAAAAGCAGAATTTGCATTCTGATCTCGTCTCTCTTTCGACATGGTAGGCTCTGACTAACGCCTGGGTTTTTTTATACGAGTTAGGTGCTGTGTTTCCTCACTGTCTGCTCTATTCTGCCAGTTATGTCAGAGCGTTTTGGTTTTCGTGCTTTTAAACCATTAGTCAGGGATTGTGATCTCTTTGAGCCAAGTACCACTTTAAGCTTGTGTTAAAAAGCTGTGGTAAAACACAAACTGGGTTCTGTGGAGCAGAAAGAAAGCATATAGCCTCTTTGTCACCACTCTGCAGCACTTCTGTGCGCGTGTGTGTAAATCTTTTCATACTTTGTGAATACCACAATGCCCAGTGTCATCGGTGAATGAACAAATATCAAAGTGAAACAGCACTGGTCACAATTGTCTGTACTTTTAAACAATTGTTAAGCTACAAAGGTGTGATGGATTGGACTGGGTAATAGTTATGAATGATGCATAGAAATACCCCAAAATAACTTTTTGTCCTTCTGTATGATTTCAGTTGAAATGTGTGATTACAGACGAAGCCGAGCTCGCACAGGTTCAGTTTGCACTGATTCATTATCAGTCTCACTCTCAGTAGCTTTGCTGTGTTTTCCATATCACTCTGTAGCAAACTGAGCCGCAGTGTGCATACAACAGAAACGTAATCGCAGTTAATGAGGGTTCAGCTTTCGGCAAAAATTCTATAGTGAAACCTGCGGAGTTTAAAACCAGATCGATGCACTGGTTCCACGCTCTTTTCATTACTGAAAGAAATGTAAGGCAACGTTGCGCTGCGAGGAGTCTCGTCAAGAAAAGCGTGAGTGGGTTTGGTTTGGGAAAAGGACAACACAAAAAATGATAGATATTCCCATTAACTTTTGCCAGAACTGGCTGACCTGTCACGATCCCTGCTTCTCATCTTGGACAAGTTAATTAAGGAGTAAATAGTTTATCACTGCGCGGTTGTCAGTCAGCATCTGAAGCCACAGCATTTCCTGAGGTCACCATGCCCACGCTGACAGGGCATGGTGACCTCAGGAGCTTTTATTCACTCCTAGCATGTTTTCCTTCAGTCTTTGTTTCCTCTATAATTAGAGCTGGGCGATATGAGATTTTTTCATATCACGATATGTTTTTTTCATTTCAGGCGATAACGATATCTATCACGATATAAGCCAAATAACTATATTTGTAAGATTTAAATGTGCCGTTGCTCACAAGTAAAATGTGAAATAATCAGCAGCTTGTTTTTATTTAAATATTTATTTCCCATAATAAGTTCAACAGGGTAGATGTACTTAAGGAACATGAGACTTTTTCAGATAAATAAAGGCAAATATTGCAAACTACACAAAAGGCAGCCGCTAAAGCGTTTAAGTTTCAAAATAGAACAAACGAAACAGACTAAATTGTCAATTCCACTTAGAAACAAAATATTAATTCTAAAAATAAATCTTAGTTTGTTTTACAGAAGAACAGACAAAACTGACTTTTGTCAATATCAAATAAACTGAGAACTAAAAGGAAATTCTCAATCTCTCCTTGTTGTATAGCTGAGCTTTTCAAACAGTTGTAACAGTTACTTTAGTCTGACAAAAGCCGAATGACGAATTAGCGCTTCCAGTCAGAGACTGAGGCTACGTCCACATGTACACGGGTATTTTTGAAAACGGAGATTTTCCGTTTTCGTTTTAAAAATAATCCCGTCCACACATAAAGGCAGAAATGAAGGAAAACGCTGCTATGAACATGCCAAAGCAGCAGGTGGCGCTAGATTCCTAACCGTGCCGAAATGTCGGCCAATCAGAAGTCTAGAAGCCTCGGTGGGAAAAAGTAAACAAAGCTGCGGCATAGAAGCAGAACCGAGTCGTATGTGTGGAGGGACAGTAACTGTGTGTATATGTAAGCATTTAAACACTGCAGAGAGTAGAATTAACAGTATTGTAGAAATTCATTTCACCGAAACAATAACGTGGCGCACAGTGTGACGCATGCACCAGTTTATTGTATTTCCAGACTTGCTTTCGGCACAATTTACAGTGCAGCTACTCTGTTTTTTGTCAGACTTGAAATAGCCGAAATACCTTCACACTACGGAACTTCTATGGCTCTTCCGTTCGACAATCTCTCCGGCATTGGAACCATCATCTGTTTTCTCTTCAGTCACGCTCGGTTGATTTTTCTAGTCGGCACACTCATTTCCTCCATTACACGCTGGCTCCATTACCCGCTGGCTGCTTCCCAAACAAACACACGTGCGGCTTGGCACTTGTGCTGTACGTAACAAGTCACGCGACGTGACGCTGCGGCTGTGATTGGTTCGGCTCTGCGCTAATTAGTTTGGATTGGCTGACCTTTTTTTTTTTTTTTTTTTTTTTTTGAGGACAAGAGCGGCGAGGTCTATCGCGATAGCTTAATTTCTCTATCGAGTAAAAGTTATATCGCGATACATATCGTTCTATCGCCCAGCTCTATCTATAATGTTAGTATGCTATGGCTGTTTGTCTGTTGGGTTAGTTTCATTGCTTTGCTGTTGCTCTTTAATTTATAATGAGCAGGAATTATTGGCATTTAAATGCATGCGTCGATTTTCGTGCCGGTGGCTGCTCAGTTTGCTGTTGCGTCACGGAGACAAATATATATTGAGTTCCAGTCTTTCTGTTCATTTGCATGGTGTTATTAAAAAATAGGATCATATCACAGTGCTTGCCTTGTTGCTGTTATCCAGTTATAATTGGAGTATACTCAATAAATTGGTGGAATTAGTCCTTTTCCACTTGTAGTTTTGGTGCTTTTCCGTGAGCTGTTACTGTATATGGGATCCAGAGTGTATTTATATTTTGGCTCAAGATGTCATTAGGATCCTACTGTATGTTAATTTGCAAGTAATCAATATTACCGAGTAATATGTCAGATAAAAAGTGCACGCCTGCTGCAGCCTCTCATGTATAGTTTAAAATGTTTCACTTGAATCAGTGTCCCGCTGCATGATTATCAGCGGGCAGCCAGCATGTTGTCTAAACTCCTTCTCAGGCGACAGCGTGCTCGTCGCAGTAATGTAGTTATTGGGGATTTGTGGTCGCAGCAGAATCCTCATTGCTGTTCGGGTCCATCGACAGCGCCCTCAAACAGCCGAACCTTTCTTCCTCCACATCTAACTGTATAACCTTCAGCTGTAAACGTTCACTTCCTTGACTCGGATCTCTCACTTGATGAAATGAATGAAACATGGAATTAGTTCTGGCAGAGAACTGTAATCAATCTGGAATGGCTGATTGACACCAGCTCTTATATGTCTTACAGTAATTGGCTCTTTCAGTGATTGGCTCATTTTGCAGTAGTTTATAGTAATTCAGGTGCACAGCACAGATATTACAACGTGAGCCTGATGATTGTTCCTCTGACAGCCACACCGCTAACAGCCGCAGCACCCTTTACCTTCCCGCACGCCCTCCTTGTGTCTTAATTATGATTGTTGTTTTGAAGAAGACATCATTCATGTATGTTTATGTTTATTTATGTGTTTATTAGGTGAGTTGAGCTTCATCAGCACACCCTCCCTCCCCCTCATTCATTGACAGCTCCTCAGACAGCAGAGGATTTTCAATCAAATCTAACTGTGTAACAGTTTTTTAAAAAATGTTCATGATCGTTTGTGGGCCAATAATTATTTTTAAAAGGGCCAAAAATCATTGCAGGTTGTTTCTGACGGCCTCTTACTACACATACACATGAGCACTGTGTGTACACTGCACACACACATGCAGAGACACACTCTTTATGATTTTAGCCGAGGTATAACAATCACCAAGCTGGCAATCCCTATTTCAACTTCCCATTTCATGTGCTAGATGGAAGTGAACTTCGGTGAAAAGACTGAGGCTGCTCACTCCAATTTTCTGAGGAGTCCTCCAGCTTAATTGGTCAAGCTCTTATCCCCCAGCCCACCTCGGCTTAGCCCTGAAGGAGATTTTCTCCGCCTATACCTCTGCCTTCATTTCCTCCCCCCCCCCCCCCCCCCCCCCCCCCCCCCCACCTGCTCCCCACTCCCACCTTTTGAGCAGTAATCGGAAGAGACTGATGGAGAAGAAAAAGAGTTACTCTTCCTCTCTCTGTGTCACTGCTCAGCCTCCCTCAGGCAGGAGAGACACTGCTGGCTAGTTGGTTAATGAATGTTGTGTTCATTTGTCACGCTTATCAATCACTGCATGTGTAGGTGTCATTTTGACACGTCTCCTCGTCTGCCATTGTTGTCGATGATGTCGTTCGCTCACGCACCCTGTGATTGTACCTGAGTCACGGAGCAGAAATGCAGGAAAATGTGAGCAAAAGGTGAAACCTGAAATGTGGGTGTGTGATTACAGCCTCGAACGCAGGGGAATAATATCGAGTCCAGGCGGGGATTGGATGGCTGCGGCGCATCGTGCTTCAGCCAGGTTTATTCATCCTGGTTTAAAATGACTCCTCTTTTATATTTGTCCGCATTGGTTAGAAAACAGAAGCGTGTCCTGGCAATATTGGACCGCTGATTGTTTTCCAGCATTAAAACCATTGAATAGAAGCAGCGCGACATAATTTGAGGGCATTTTTAGAGCACGCACATATGAAAAAGACACTGAATAACTTTAACGTGGCGAGGCTGCCATACGCTTTATTTTCCCCAAAAGCGCCCTTAGAGTGTTGCACCATTTACCTGTCTTTTGAATGCCTGCATTTCCATATTTAGGCAATCATAAAAGCCATTAACATTTTCCAGTTGCACTGCGATGATGTTTGGTGCTGAAGCCCAGCAGGCAGTGGAGCTTATTCCCGACAACACCCCACCCACCATTGCCGACTCCTATAGGAGGCACAAAGCACTTTATGGACATTCATCCCTGGATGAGCGATCCGAGTGTGTACCCACACACACTTGCCGCCATTAAAAATGAACAAGGGCGAATACTTAATTGGGCGGCTCACAAATGAGCACAGCCTTAAAAACGGACCATTCCATCATCATGGAGGAATAAGTGAGGAAGATGTTCATGCAGGCATGTGTCCCTGCATGAAAAATACCTTGATAATGCTCTCAAATGGAGCAGCGGAGATAAATTGGACACTTACAAAGGCTCGGGCTATATCCAAGTTTGTCTGGAATCTCCTCTTCCTATATTTTATGGCTCTAAGTACGGTTTTTACTGCGGCATTGCACAAACACGCCATATTTTATCCATGGAGGTTTAATAGGATTAGTGATAAGTTTTATTGACCCAGCTAGTAATTAATGAGTTTTGAGATTGTTGGCTCTGAAATGTGACTTTATAAACTCGGATATTGGCACAAACTCGCATACCAAAGACATTTTGTGTTTCTTTGTTAAGAATCTAACTCTGAACACATCTCATACAGGAGAAAACTCCAAGAAGTCTCTTTGGAATAGCTGCCTGCGTGCAACCCATAGAGCTAAAACGGATGTGTACAGTTTTAGTATTAACTTCTCCTTATGCTTGTAATGAGCTAAAAGTCTGAGCTGGGCTCTCTGTGAACACTGGTTCCTTCAAATCGAGTCAGATAAATCTCTCACATTATCCCTTCACAAAGAAGACTGGCGGGGGGCTGTGCATCTATATTAACAACCTTTGGTGCACGAACGTCACGGTAACGGAAAAACTGTGCAGTACAGAGGTAGAACTGTTGGTGTTAAAGTGCCGTCCATTCTATCTCCCTCGGGAATTTTCTGCCGTTTACATCTGCGCTGTTTACATTCCACCAGATGCTAATGCTAAGCTAGCGTTAGCACAATTGAGCAGCAGCATCAATAACAGCCTGGTAGCACACCCGGACAGTGTCTTTATTGCGGCTGGGGATTTTAACCACGCGGACCTGAAATCTGTACTTCACAATTTCCACCGTAATGTGAAGTGTGCTACCAGAGGAGATAGAACGTTGGACCAGGTGTACACCAACATGGCGAATGCGTACAGAGCCCAGGCTTATCCCCACCTGGGTCTGTCAGACCATCTCTCCCTTCTGCTACACCCAATATACACACAAAAGATCAAGAGCACTGGGATTACAACCAAAACCGTGAGAACATGGCCGCAGGACGCTATTCCGATGCTTCAGGACTGTTTCCACTGCACAGACTGGGATGTATTCAAGGTGCAGGACACTGACAATCGTGTCGCATTGGACAGTTACACCTCCACTGTCTTGGACTACATCTGTTTCTGTGTGGACAATGTAACAACTTGGAAACGATTCCGTGTGTTCCCTAATAATCCACCCTGGATGACACACGGAGTTCAACAACTTATTCGAACAAGGAACAACGCTTTCAAATCCGGGGACCAGGAGGCATACAGTGCTGCCAGGGCCAACCTGAGAAGAGGCATCAAGACTGCCAAGCAGCAGCACAGGAGGCGTATCGAGGCCAGGTTTGAGAACAACACAAACCCAAGGCAGGTCTGGGAGGGCATCAGGGCTATCACGGACTACAAAAGAAGAACACCATCACCCTCAGCCGACAGTTCTACTCTGGCTGAGGATCTAAATCTCTTTTATGCCCGTTTTGACAGGGAGAACACCGACCCTGTCCTGTCCCCTCTCCCCTCAACCGACCCTGCTCCGGTCCTGAGCACTCATGAGCTGAGGCGTGTGTTCCGGAGCATTAACACCAGGAAGGCGGCCGGGCCGGATGGAGTGCTGGGCCGGGTGCTAAAAGACTGTGCTGCGGACCTGGCGGACGTCTTCACCTCTATATATAACACCTCGTTGTCCTGTTCACTGGTACCATCCTGTTTCAAAGCAGCAACCATCGTTCCCATCCCAAAACAGTCAAATGTCACATGTCTGAACGATTTCAGACCTGTGGCACTCACCCCCATTCCCGCCAAATGCCTGGAGAGACTGGTCATTAAACACATCAGAGCTGCTTTTCCACCATCCCTGGACTCGCACCAGTTTGCATACAGGGAGAACCGGTCAACCGAGGATGCGATCGCCACAGTGCTGCACACATTACTGAAGCACTTGGAACACAGGAACACCTATGCACGGCTCCTCTTTGTAGACTACAGCTCGGCTTTTAATACCATCCGGCCATACAAACTCCGTCCCAAACTCCACCAACTGGGACTTAACTCCTCTCTGTGCAACTGGATTGTGGACTTCCTCACTAACCGTAGACAGAGTGTCAGAGTGGGTAAGAACACCTCTTCCACCCTTGTGGTCAACACCGGTGCCCCTCAGGGGTGTGTTCTGAGCCCTCTGCTATACACTCTCTTCACCCATGACTGTATTTCCTCCTGCGCGTCCAATCTCATTGTTAAGTTTGCAGATGACACTACAGTGCTCGGACTTATATCCAACAATGATGAGACAAACTATAGGACAGAGGTGCAACAACTAGAGTCATGGTGCCACGACAATAACTTGGTCTTAAACACCAAAAAGACCAAGGAGATCATTGTAGATTTCCGGAAGAGGGGCCATAACAACCATCTGCCTCTCTTCATTGGCAGTGAGGCGGTGGAGAGGGTGAGCAGTTTTAAATTCTTGGGGGTAACTGTGACCGAGGACCTGTCCTGGGGCAACCATATCACCTCAGTTGTACGGAAGGCCCAACAGCACCTCTACTACCTGAGGAGACTGCGGAGCGCACACATTCCCAGATCTCTGATGTTGAACTTCTACAACTGTGCCATCAGCAGCGTTCTGACGTATGGATTTCTAGTGTGGTTCCCCAGCTGCACCAAGGCCGATCAGCAAGCACTCCAGCGGGTGGTGAAAGAAGCTGGCAGAATTATTGGAACAAGTCTGCCAGAGATCAGCAATATCTTCCCCACTCGCTGTCTGAGGAGGGTGCACAGTATCCTGCGGGACCAACATCACCCTGCGCGCCACCTTTTCCATCTGCTGCCCTCAGGGAGAAGGTACAGGTCTATACAGGCCAGAACATCCAGACTGGCCAACAGCCTGTATCCACAGGCTGTGAGGCTCCTGAACTCTCTGCCCCCCTCTCACGGACAATAACCATATCCAACTTCTTAATAGCAATGAACTGGTCTGCATTGGTGCATCATATCTTTATTCTCTTCCCCCTCCTGCCCCCCCCCCCCCCCCCCCTCTTTCTTAAATAGATAACTATCATATCTGATATCATATCTCACAGTACAATAATATTGAATGGGTTGCATTGTTGTATTTTGTCATGTTTCTCAGGTCTTTGTCTGAATTTCTACGAACATTATTGCTAAGGATTGTCTTATTGCATTGGAGTCACACTGGGTTAAATATGTACACTTGGGTTTTAAGGGGTATTTATTATTTTCTTCTTTTTTTTGGGTTGTATGGAAGCCCCAAACGCAATTTCATTGTTCTTGACAATGACAATAAATAAATAAATACTAAATACTAAAATAAATAACAAAGAGAATAGCAATCCATGAAATAAAATAGCTGTGAAAACTAATGTGTTTTATCTCGCAAAAGGAGCAAGCTGCGCGAGAGGCCGACCGGCGTATACAGTATGTGAAATGATGCGTCGCTCTCCTGAATGAGAGAGAAACTCCAAGTCGGCGTGGAGCTACGAGGGAGAGATTGCATGTCAAAAGATATGTTCCACAGTAATGGAGGAGTGTCTTGAGAGCTCATGAAATGATTCAGTGGTGAATCCATGCTCAAGTATTAATCAGATAGCACCCGGCTGGCTGTTTGAAGAACTGAAAAGAAACTCTCTTCACATACTGGGTCCCCCAGGACTACTTAAAGTGGAAACATTTGTGGAAGAAAAGATGAATTCGACCATTTCCTCACCAATATACCGAGGGAAAAAGGCATATCATTTCACGTATGAATACTGATTCTTGAACAATTTCCACCTCAAATAGAATGATGAAACGACGTGAAAGCAAATGTTTTATTGTTGTTGGCATAACAGTGGCTCGGTAAAAGAGTAACACAGTGATTACACACTTGTTTGAGCGCTTCAGAAAAGCAACACAGACCACAGATTGAGAGCATGGTGGGGACTACAGCGTACCCTCTTTTGCCCCGCAGGTGAAGTGCCCATATTGAGTTCCCATGTAAATGGATTAAAATAGAGAGACTAAGTAGCCTCTGCACTATCGCTAACGTGGCGCGGCACTGGTGGAACGACAGAAAGTCATTGTATTCCTCGTGTGAATGTTTTTAAGGCGTAATCATGGCTGCTTTGATTTCTCTTGTGACATTTAAGCTCCTCTGCTCTCATGAAGCCTTTTAGGAGGAAGGTGGCTTGTATCTTACATAGCGCCTTTGCAGGAAGTCTAAATATTTTTATAGCCTATCATGTGCGAAAAACACATGATAGCAATGCCGACTCCTGTATCGCTTTGAGTTTAGCCCTTATGGTAAAGAACAGCTTTGATTTTTGCTACACATTTCAGATTCTGCTCTCAAGTGAGTCACTGCACAAAGTGGGTACAGATTTTTCTCAAATTGAGTGCTTGTTTACCAAACAGCTATGTTAGATCAAATGGGCAGCAGTGTTTGCATTACACTGATATCTTCATACCAATTTAGTCGACAAGGTGATTGTTGAGTGTTGATACGAGATCTGCGGGGGGGGGGTCGTTGCTGCATATGTGACACAAGTACAAAGATTTATGTGTCATATATACTTAAAGAGCACAAGCTAGCTGTTTAGATTGCCACACTGGATGTTACTTAATTCCATCAGCCTGAAAGCTATTCAAGATTGAGTTCCTCCCTCAGAGGAAGGTTCCCATTGTTGCTGCTTATTCTTTAGCGCCTTCTCCAAACACGATTTGGAGAGAAAAAATTAAGCCGAGTGTTGCTACTGAAAAACTACCCCCACTAAGTGCAGGTGGCCGAGTATTCCTGAAGAGAAATGAAGACTTTTCACCAGGTCACAAAATCCCTTCAGGGTTTGGGACTGGCTCCGGCTGCTGGGTTCGCCCTTGTTCTTTTTTTTGTCTTAGCAGCAATTCATGCAAATCAGAGGCAACTGGGGGGAAAGGTGCTTTTTATTAGCACGAGGAGGTTGCATCTCGCTATAGCCATCGCTCCTTAATGCACGGAGAGGATTTGTCGCCATTCCCTGTCCTTTTTTGTCCTTGCATGCATTATTATTATTATTATTTTATTTTATTTTTTAAATTTTTATTTTTTTATGTCTCCATTCTGTTAATAATACATGAATGTCCTCTTTCCCTCCCCTTCCCTCTCCCCCCCTCTCCTCCCCTGTAGCAATTATTGAACCCACCACCACTAGTGCTGTCTCAAGCCCAGGTCAGTATATGTCACCATGCTGTACACCAAATCAGCAACGTGAGCCGCTGCCTCATACTAACCTGAGCTGAAAACCGCTCCTCCATCTCGATTTATTTCAGTTGGCTGGCTGGAGTGCCTGCTGGGTGTACAGCTTCACTGTATGTCTTTTATACTCTATATTTGCATTTATTCTTTTTTTAATCTTTTGTTTTGGGGATTTTTATTTTTTGGTAATTGTTTTTTTTTTTTTTGGCTTCTTCAGTCTGGCTACATTATTCTTCTTGCAGCCTGTGCCATCACACTACCCCGCCCCCTTTTTTCTGCCATTACAACCCCGCCTCTCCCACCAGCACCCCCACTTGGATCAAATAGTGTCATCAAGTGGCTGCTCCATATTCCGTTGGGTCTGATGCTTTTCATAATGCTGATGGCTTCTTTCTCTCTTTCTCTCAACAACACTCTCCTGCTCCCCGCCACTCGCTAAATGTAGTATACATGAAAGGCAGTACACCGTCGGTGGTGAAGGGCCTGTGGTTGGTTTGTTGTTTGCAAGATGGAATCTCCGCTGCGCTTGTAGTTTTCTTCCCCCCATTCCAAAAGGAGAAAAAGGGAAAACTACCTCCCCCCCTTTCTGTCTCTCTCGTAATATTCCTCAATCATTTCCCCCTACTTTCTCTCTCTGTTCTTTCCTCTTTAAAACAGTCCTCTGGCGCCGTGCCACCCTCTTTAACCTGATCTCCTCCTAGTGCTGTTGTCAGTGCTACACTGTCGACGTCGCCCTTATTTCCCCCTCCTCACTGCATTCTGCTGCTTCCACATTCCAGCCCAGAATAATCCCCTCTGCCTGGCCGTCTCTTCTCCCTCTCTAATGGTTTTAAGCAAGTCGCAGAATGTAATCTCTCATGGTGGTTACATTATTTATATTTTTTTTTTTTGCTTAATTGTGCTCATGTGCACAGAAGCACACTGGCACTAAAAGCTTTCTCTGACACAGATGCGCATTGTAGACGCTGAAATGAAAACATTCTGAAATATTCTGATGTGCCCAAATGCACCTGCACTTACAGTACATACTGTACTGTAATCACACGCGAGGATTCGTATTGCACGATTTATCTCCTAGGCAGTTCTCGTGACTTTTCACCCGGCTCTGTGGAAAGATGACATTCTCTACCTGTCTGTCTGAGCCAGATATAATTATCCATGGAGATTCTGTCAGATAACAAGTTAAAATAAGCTCAGCAGCAACAAACTGTCCTGGCATGGCCCTGAACTCTCATTTGATGTAATGCTAGCAGAACAAATGACAATTTCATGGTCCAAAGGAACACCGGTGGTTTCAATCGTGGAGATAAACTCTCTCAGTGAGCCACTGTTTTTGCTTTGTTCCAAGTTGTATTTGAAGTTAATTTCTCAATGCTGCCTTCACTAACTGGCTTGGTAAAGGGAATTATTTTAGATCCCAAACATTGTATAATTAAGTTTCATAATTATTATTTTTTTACCAAGTTATTATCTGCTTTTATTTCCCATATGAATGGGTTTGGGGAGATGTGGTCCCAAAATAAGAATGAAATTTCTTGTCTGTAAGGTAAAAGAATCCGAAGATCTGAAATGGGGGGAAATAAATAAATAAATCTCAGGCCCCACAGCACTTGGCAGTGTATGTTTCAGTCCATTGATCAAGGGCAAATGACAAAAACAAAATCAAATTACAAAGAGAAAACATTGTTAATAGGAAACATCCGTCACTGTGCTTTTATTTCTAACCTTGCTGGGCCAGTACTACTCTAATAAAAGTCGTCTCCAATGGGCCAAAAAAGCTATTGTGTAGGTTAATTAAATCCTATTTTTATGGTAGATGTTAGATTGTTTGACTCAGCACTTGTATAATCTGATATCCCACAGACACAGCTGTACACAAGCTTAGTTTCCCACCCAACAGGAAAACTTATGAAATATTTCTAAGCAAGATTTGGGATGTGAAATGACACCATTAGTCGCAAAAAGCTGCAGTTCCTTTAGCGCTGCTAAATAACAGCATGGACCTCTACGTGAATGATGCTCCATCCCTGATAAACATTGGAGCTCACATCTGCAAAACTAAATATATCATGGCTGAAATTCATAGAAGCAGGATTCACTTGGCTTAGTTGCCTTGTGTTCAGGAAAGCTGGTCAGTAACCCATTCATGGTTTATCCAGTGAGGACTGTCATACTGCGATGGGTCACTACTTGGTCTTCAGTATGATGTACTACAAAAGATCAAACAATCAAATGTCATGCCTGATGTTTTTGAGACAATAATTGTATCTTAAAAGCCTCAACCTTTTACATAATTGATTATACACCACAGTATACACAGTCTAAAACAAGGCAGCACGGTGGTACAGTGGTCAGCACTGTTTCCTCATAGCAAGAAGGTCCTGAGTTCAATGCCACCATTCTGCTGCTTCTGTGTGGAGTTTGCATGTTCTCCCTGTGTTTGTGCAGGTAGGTTCTCTCTGACTGCTCCAGCTTCCTCCCAAAGACATAATAGGGGATAAGTTAATTGGAAACTCTACATTGTCCATAAGTATGAAGGCGAGCGTGAATGGTTGTCTGTGCCTATGTTAGCAACAGACTGCCGACATGTCCAGGGCGTACCCTGCGACCCTGAAGAAGGATAAGCGAATGGATGGATTTCTAAAACATCATGTTAATTAACTGAATGTTTTTAGAAGGACATTCAAATCTTTGGATGTTGACAGACAGATTTCCAAGATGCTATGTTTCTGCATTTATAATTCTATGTATTATGTGCATGGTAAGGCAAGTTTATTTATATAGCACAACAAGGTGATTCAAAGTGCTTTACAGAGACATTAAAAAACAAAAACAAATCAAAGCATGATTTAAAATTGATTAAAAAAAAGTAGATAAAATCAGTAGTTAAAATGTAAGTTTTGAAATTTAAGCTTAAAAGTGTGGATTTTGTGTTTTATTCAAATGCAGCTGAGAACAGGTGAGTCTTCAACCTGGATTTAAATAAACTGAGTGTTTCAGCTGATCTGAGGCTTTCTGGGAGTTTGTTCCAGATATAAGGAGCATAAAAGCTGAATGCAGCTTCTCCGTGTCTGGTTCTGACTCTGGGAACTGATAAAAGACCGGATCCAGATGACCTGAGGGATCTGGAAGGTTCATACTGGGTCAGGAGGTCACTGATGTATTTTGGTCCTAAACCATTCAGAGCTTTATAGACCAGCATCAGAACTTTAAAGTCTATCCTCTGACGGACAGGCAGCCAGTGTAAAGACCTCAGAGCTGGACTGATGTGGTCCACTTTTTGGTCTTAGTGAGGACTCGAGCAGCAGAGTTCTGAATGAGCTGTAGTTGTCTGACTGATTTTTTTAGGTAGACCTGTAAAGATGCTGTTACAGTAATCAAGCCTACTAAAGATGAATGCATGGACTGTAAGGTACAAGGACTGGACTGAAAATGAATGAAAAAGCAGCCAAAGTCCAAATAAAAACCTTCAGAAAGCCCAGGGAACTATTGTTTAAGACTACTGTGAAAAGGTCTGCATCCTCAAGACAGTACTGTATAATATGAAGATGCTACTGACTCACTACAAAAGCACATAACTGGGACTTTGTTTGGGTATATGATCAAACTGAACAGTTGGTGAGTGATAGGAGCAGATTGTAACACGATTCCTTTGGTAAATGTAACTAGTATTCTAACGTCTACACAGCTGTGTGAGCTGTAAGGCCTAGTATAACTGTACAGTTGTTGTTTACCACCACAAAAGCATCTTTGACCTTTGACTATTGAATTGCACCCATGGAGATCAATACAAATCATTTCATACTTTTATCTTATTTTTTCTTTACCTGTTTTATTATGTCATACAGATACATTCACATTTATCAGGTAACCACACGCACAAAGGGAAGCCATCTGTCTCTGCCTCTTGAGATGATGTTTTATGTACTGCACCGTGAAAGTTTATGCTGTGCAAAATGGTAATATACTATTTGGTGACAATCAAGGCCTTAAGCTTATTTTATCTTTAGCATATGGATCTGCATGCATTTACCCAAACAAAGCACTGCTCCAATTCTCTAAAGCAGCTGGCTTGGTGCCACCCTATCCTCCCAATGAAATGTAGATCTGAGATAAGAGTGTTTGCTCCCACAGGTTTTCACTACTGTTTATTCGGATCACTTGACTCTAAGAAAACAGTGTTCTTAACACTGTACTGAGCCGCATATCATGTCTTCATGAGGCAAGATGCACAACTGCTGCTGGTTCGAGGAGTACTGCATGCATTATACATAACCGAGGTACCTCACTCTAATTCCCAGGTGCCATGTTAACTTCCAAATAAACAAATTCAGGCGTGAGTGTAGCTAAGTGAACATGATTCACATACTGTTTGACTTTCTCTTTTATCCTCTTATTGGGGCCTAATTTTTCATGGTACATAATTTCCTTTTTTCTTGTTATCTGGTATAATTAAAACGAATTACAGAAAGAGGTAATGCCGATGCTTTCGCGTTTCTGGCATGTGAATCATTTATTTGACCGTCCTCCATTCCAGCATCAAGCTTTAGGAGATAGGGAGAGTGCTTTAATGAGTCTATGAAGGTTTATGTGTCTTGGAAGATAGTGGAGTAGGCTGTTAAAGTTTTCTGGGATTTATTCCCTGAAAATTTCTTGTATCTTTGCAGAACAAAGACTCAGATGAGGGTTCCTTTATAAAGATGTTTTCAAATTGGAAGTTTCAGCGGCTTAATGAAGACCATTTTCTGATTGATTTAGAGCAGGGCTAGGTCATATATCTTGCTTTATTCAAGGTCCAGAGCACAACATCAAAGAGATAATCTACCTCATTAAGTATTCTTCCAAAGTCCTCTAAAATACAAAAGTCACTCACTCAGCTCCCTGAGGTTCAGGGAGTTGTGTTAATCAAATTATTATAGTAAGCCTGTAAAGCTTCTCTAATGAAAGGATAGCTGGCTAATTTATGTCTGAAATTGGGGTAATGTCTTCTTTGGAAGATTACTTTAAACAAGGTTGAATGTGCTTTTGCTCTTTGAGTTTCCTATTTCATCTGATGCTGACGCAAGCAAGACTCTAAGGAAGATTTTGTTTATGTTACACTCTACAAATACACAACTTGGCATTTTTCTCTTAAGTTCTAAATTAATATTTTCTCTTGGCCATCACTTTGTAAATATTAGACTAACTCTAACTGAAGAAGCCCATAAGCACATCCAGCCTGTCTTTGAATCTATATATAGTACTTCTTTGGTGATTTTGTCAGCGTATGACTTTTACTAACTTAAGCGTAAAAAATGGTGCGCATTTGGTTTAGTACCTTATTTTTTATACAAATATTTGCCCTTAGGGGAGGCAAAAAGAATTACAAAGTAAAATTGTATGTGCAGATTTAGTTTCCCTTCTGAGATGGAGTATTAGTTGCTATCAGCTGTAGGCTTTATAACAAAGGCAGTAGGTTTTTTGTTTTTGTACATGCACAGGTTAACTGTGTATCACAGTTTTTCCCCCTGAATATACTACCGGGCTGCCCTGCTCCTTTGCCCTGCAGCAGTGCATACTAAATTCTCGCAATATATTCTGAAACATATGCTCCAGCATATGCTCGATGCCCACACGGACGACTAGAATGCTGATCATTGCATCATAACCTCAGTACTAGGCCATCCTAAAAGTACTGGGATACCTAGGAAACAAAAGTTATGTATTCAAATGAGTCATAAAAGAAAAATTTGAAACAAAGTTGCAGATTTCTTTCACCTCAGCACACAATAATAGGTTTCTGATGCCACAATATGCCTTTAATTTCCACTAGGATTATTTCTGACGGCATGCAGGAGAACACTGATACTTAGAGATTGATATTGGATTTCTTGAATGTCATTGGACAAGTTGAATAGATCTGCCTGTCCTTTGTTTAGTCCCAGACAAAGTCAATCACACTAATCATTCATTACACATCATCGGTTAGATAACACGGTCTTCATCTGCTCTACTGCGCCTCTCAAACTAAACCAGGTTTACTTTCCATATGTTGTATTTTTAGCAGTGAAGCAATGTGACACTGTAAGCCGGTTGAAAAGAATCAGGTAACTGATATAAAAAAGGCCTTTTTCCTCCTTCCCTTGGCATTAAATCCAGAGACTGCAGAGACTCTACCACCTCCCTGCTTCTGCAAACCTCAAAGCTCCATAAATCAACCACAGACAAAGTTCCTGAACTTGCACTCAGATAAAACCCATACTGAGATGCTGTGTGTTTTTTTCCTGTTGCTCAGAGGTAGGTATTGTAGACTTTATGGATAAAGTCCTCATCCTGAGGTGAACTACGCCGGATTGCTCAGTACGTGAAACTGCTGTTCTAACAAATAGCACACATGCACACAGTTCAATTACACGTCTGTAGTCAGACGTAGGAGCCAGAAGTGCTGAAGTTCAGTTGTGTCAAGTGACAATTAAAATATAGTCACCAGTTTGACTGCTGTCTACTTGGGTTTGTGAGTCATACCAAGCTAATGACTGCATTAATACATTGCACTTATGAAATATTCAGCAGGATGGAGTATCTCCCACTGTTAAACCTACATTGGAGTGTGCTATGAGTGTGACTGGTAGTGTAAATCCTAGAGCACTGGGCTTGTTGAGACCACATTTTAGTGTGTTAAACCTTTACAGTAAACAGCCCTGCCTCTACTTTACCCAGCATGCCTGGTGTCAGACACACTGAGCTACCCACAGATAATCCTTTTTGGCAGCGCATTTTCTGCTAGCCTTATCAGTTGTGTGGTGGCGAGATCAGGAACCGTGCTCTGCTCCTGCAACGCACTGCCACCCCCAACTCCTGTCCCGTACAGTTTGTTTTGAGGTGTTATGCTGACCTTCAATTTTACTGACCTCTGGAAGGGCCTGATAAGCAGATGGCATGTCATCTATCACGCTTGACCCCCCGATCCCGGAACAATGTAAATAGATCGGGAGTTTTGTCCTGCGAAACTGGAAGCCTGTGAGCTTCCTCGCTCAGAAACCTGTTGTTTCAGTAAACATTTTAAAAACACGTGAGATAGGCTCGACAAATAAAACCTCCATCTCCTCCTCTGATAAAACAGAAATTCTATAATGTCTAATGAAAAGAAAACAGGGACTCAAAAGCCACCAGTGAGTGCATGTAAACACTAAATTATACAGGATATATCCAGCGCTGAGGAAGGCTGAGTTTATAACTCTTCTCGGCTTTATTGCATTATCTTCTGAAATGTCAAAGTGTGCTAGGGTTGCCAGAGTTTATCCATTTGATCAACAGTTCCCTTGCCTTCTGACAACACATGCATTACCATAGTGTAGTGTAGTGTAGTGTAGAGCATATGTTTTCAGGAAATGAAAGCCATTACTTTGATATTATAATAGCACACGATGCGATTGCCTTGTGATCTTCTGTTTTCTCTCTGTAATTTCCTAAATGAGTATTAATCAGGGGAAGTGTTATTTTTTGTTGTTTGACTGATTGGTACTCCGTTGTTTGTGTGATATTAGTCATTACAGGCTAGGTTTTGTTTTGCTGTGGCTGCCTGGGCTTTTTATTACTGTGCCCTAAAACACATTCTGAGTGCTAATGCTGATTAGTTAAATGTAGGAGATACCGACAATGAAATTGATTTTGTGTTTTACTGTGCTGAGAAGTGTGCTCTAAAACAAAGTGATGGCTCTTTCTCCTTGTTTGCTTTTGGTTAACTGATTATGAAACACTTAAGACATGCTTCAAAAAAAGAAACCTTTTATAATCTGAGGAAAAACAATTATTAATATTGATCGCACACCGTTTGTTACAAATTAAACACAGGGCAATTCTTGGATGGACAGACGAGTCCACACTGGTGAAGGGACACCTCATACATCTATTGGGAACCTTCAATGCCAGTGGAGTAAATGTGGCGTGTATGTCATTTGCTTTAATTAATTCTAACCCCAACATTTTCCTAAAATTAAGCAATTAAGCAACCATGTTGACATAATAGCATTACACAGTTGTTGCAGATTTGTCCGCTGCACATCCGTAATTCGACTCTGTGAGTTTGGAGGCTGCTTGAGTGCAGTGAACTCATGTTTTAAACTTTGTTGCATGACATGTTATCCTGCTGGAAGCAGCTATCTAAAGATGTTACACTGTTGTCATAAAGAGATGCAACAATACTTGGGTAGGCTGTGATGTTTAAACACACTTCAGTTGTACTAAGGTGCTCAAAGTGTGCCAAGAAAATAAATACCCCCCATTGTTACAGCATTGGTAGCAGGCAGGGTGGATCCATGTTTTCATGTTGTTGTTTTTAAGCCTATTACTGAATGTTGCAGCAGTAACTGAGACTCACCAGACTGGGCTTTTTCCAATTTTCTGTTACTTTTGGTTAGCCTGCACGGATTATAGCATCCATTTCCTTTTTTTAGCTGAGAGAAGCGGCACTCGGTGTGGTCTTTTGCTACCGAAGCCCATCTACTTCAAGGTTTGACATGTTTTGTATTCAGAGATCATCTTCTGCATACCTTGGTTGTGTCGAGTGGTTATTTGTGCTACTTTCCTATTATCTCTGGCCATTCTCTTCTGGCCTATGATATCAACGAGGCATTTTCAGCCAGTGAACTGTTGCTCATTGGATATTTTTCCTCGTTATACCCTCTCTGTAAACCCCAGAGATGGTTGTGTGGGAAAATCCAAGCAGATCAGCATTTTTTGATACACCAGCTCGTATGGCACCAACAACCCTGCCAAAGTCACTGTTCTAATGCTCAGTTTGAACGTAAGCAGGCTGTCTTGACCATGTCCACATGACTAAATGCATTAAGTAGCCCAACCAGGGTCCCCTATGGTAAGCAAGGTCCACCGTGCGAATATGAGTGAGAGACATAGTCAAATGATTTATATATAATATATATGAGAAAATGCACTGCAAAGGCAATTATGCAATCATACAAATAATCGTACAGTCTAAGCTAGAGTTCTGCAATCACGCACGTGTACTAAATTTAAACTCTTTAAATTTGGAGACGTCTCAGAGGGAGCCTGTTTTAGCAGTAATGCAATATTTTTCTGACTCTAGGCTCTCAGACAGCATTGCCAAAACATTTTCAGCTCACACAAAGGGCTTTTTACCTCTCCTCTTCCCTATCTTAACTACATAAACAGATTATTATCCATATTTCATGGACCTTAACCTTCACCATTCCCCTCTGCCCCCTGCAAAGACTCATTTTCAGGCTTGCCTTTCACCTATTTGTCAGTCTCTGATTTAAATGGCCGTGCTGCCCTCCCCTTCTGTCAGCAGATTATTTTACTTATCCCACATTTCTCTCACCGAGTCTCTCTGTCCCTGCCTCTCTTTCACACAGCGTTGTTCCCTTGCTCCCACATGCACCGCTTTTCTCTCTGCCTCTGATTATCTCTCCCATTTTGCATCTCCTCAGGAGTGCCGGCCATTAAATGCAAACCTGGTCATGCTGTCAGTCCCACACACACGGAGAAGAAACACAGCGGCGCTCACTTAAACAACTGTCTCGAGAAGAGCGAGAAAACTATTTTACAGACTTCTCCCTGTATTCATCTTTCATGGATATTTCTCTGTATTTGCAATGATAATATTGGAGGTGGATATTAAAACTGAGACCTGTCAGAGCCTTTTCCCAGTTTTTAAGTTGTGCCAAAGAATCTTCTTTCTTTCATGTGTTTCTTCCCATCTCGTATTTGAGTTCTTGTTGGAGGCAGTGCTTTTATCCCTGTCGCTGTCACTTATATTTTTTTTTCTGGTATAACTTTTCAGAGTTTGCAGATCACCAAATCTCACACATCTCTACGCTGTACCCAGAAGATCAAAGCACATTATGCATTGTAGCGCTTTCAGGTCCGCGACATCCTTCCCAGTTTTTGATGTTGTATTTACAAAACCTCCATTCCTGCTCTTGAGTAAAAAGTTCTGCAAATAAGCAGAAAGGACCACAAAGGGAAGCTGCTGTTAAAGGGACGTTGAAAATGGGGTTTTTTGTCAATTTAAATCTCTTTCCAACTTTAATTGGCACTCTCACCGCTGCAGTGGGGGTGATTAATAAGACAATTCAGTTGGAAAGATGAGTTTTGGCGCTCCCAACAACAGACAGGACCGTGCCGTTGCTGTGTGAGAGCTGGAGCAGAAAATGGATAGTCATTTCCTTTTATGACCACAAAAGGCTGCTGTAGAGATTCAGTCTTGGTCTATAATTGAGACACCAGGGTATATTCTCTTTCTGGACAGACTCTAATGGTTAGTGCATTAAGGAGGATGATTGAAGAAAGCCACACACTTACGTACGGTAAATCAGAAAAGATGGCTTTCTGGCCAATTTGTAGATTGCAGTGGGTTCACACTGTGCAGTGCTTTAGGTCTTCCCTCTCTCTCATCTTTGGTGAGTGCACTCTTCAGCAGAGTTAAATGGGCATAATTTTGAGGTACAGGAGAGAACACTTTTAGTAGTAATGGAGAGAAAGCTTTGGACATGTTGTCATTGCCCTTGGAAATATAGCAAATGCGCTCTTCAGGCTCGCTCACTTCTCAGGAGGCTCTTCGCTGCATCACGCTCACTTTTGGGGTTCTTAAGGAACGAGTTGAGGAAGTAGCTTTGCTTAAGAGATCCGCAGACCTGCGGGCTCACACTGCATACTCCTGCTAATCCAATAAAGCCTCATGCAGATGTCATTCCTAAACTCTGGGTGTTTGAGCAGTTGTCTTTGTTCTGTAGTTTATTCTCACAGAATCTAAAACACAGGCATTTAAATTTAACCCTGATCACTTACCGCTGTTCCTGCTCAATTAAGCGTGCTGCTGTGCTCACCAGTGCATGCTGTGTTGTCTGCAATGTTGCATTTCACTGTGTTATAACAGCTCTGCTTTGGCATCTCTGGGATTTTAATGATGACCCTAAACAGGCACTTACCGAAGTGGCTTATTGAAGCAAATCAGAGCCAATGGAACACTGCATCCCCATCCGCAGGCACTGATACTGTCACATTAAAATTAGCCATTGCTTTTTAAGAGTCTGAGATGAAAACACGAGACACTATGAGAGATTACTCAAGAATATGTTTCCATGTCTGTATTATTTTGCAGATATATAAATGTTAAACCTTTGACCACGACGGTGAGGCGATAAGGTGGCTCTAATATGCTGGAGGCGCATTTTGCTGGTGCGATTTAGCTTTACTTGTCCCCAGAGAGGGAAGGGTCACTTTAAATCAATACAAAGTTAGTCTAATTAAATGGCTTAGGTATGAAAATGATTTAAAATCATGCATTTTCCACTCCACCACTTCAGTTCCAGAGACTTATTGAATCGGTACCAAGGGGCACTGAAGCTGTCTAGCAGCACAAGGTGGCTCAACACCTTGCTAAGACACTTGATGTCAGCTCTCCCTTTAATTTGTCACCCGTCCGTGTGTGACAGCTGTCTTCTGCAAGATTACAGGTCATGTGATCGTGCCAGGGTGGTTTTGTCTTCGTTGCCAACTGCCCCGATAAACCTCAGGAACTCTGCC
Source organism: Rhamphochromis sp. 'chilingali' (assembly GCF_963969265.1). NCBI lineage: Eukaryota > Metazoa > Chordata > Actinopteri > Cichliformes > Cichlidae > Rhamphochromis > Rhamphochromis sp. 'chilingali'. Next base: position 41,457,550 of record NC_137932.1, on the reverse strand, counting down.
CACCCATGACATGTCTTCTTCCCCTGTATTTAAATTCTAGAGAGACTGGTGCCTATATGTCACTCCATGATAAGTGCTAGGAATTACACAGTTCCTCGCTTGCCCAATTTAAACAACCCCTGCTGACATTGGCAGAGGAAGAAGCCTGAGGAGTAAAGATACTGTGCCCACTGCTTCTAAAAGAAAACCTATGCTCAACCCTTGCATCCAAAATTTTCAAAGAAATCATTATTTGAAGACTGGCTTCAGTTGTATAAATCAAACATAGAGGCATAATGATATGGAGATGCGTTTTAGCTGCTGTTCTGTTGTTGTTAGGTCTGATGCTGAATAATTTTCTCCCCTGTTTAATTCAGCAAGCAGATTAGTGATGCAGGGAAATGTTCCTGCTGTTCTTTAGTTGCATTTCTCCACAATAAATTAGCCATATTTTGTTAATTTGTGTATATTGATATTGTGCATTATGCATTTAACAAAGGCTAATCTATATTATTAACTACTTGCTGTTTCGAGGGAGGCTGTATGATGGTTCAAATGACATAAAGTTGTTAATTACCAGATATTTAGCAATGTGGACTTCTCCACAATAATCTCCACAATCTTCTTCAAATATCCACATATAAACCAAACATTCATATGTGGTCATTTTATCTTTTAAACAGTCTCTCAGTGGAGTTATCAGATAGTTACATTGTTGCTATTCTTACCTATGATGCCAGCCTTAATCTTAATCTTAATCAGTTTCAGTTTTATTTATAAAGCTCCAAGTCACAGTAACAGTTGCCTCACGGGACTTTGTACTGTAAGATAAAGACCCTACAACAATACAGAGAAACCCCCAAGAATCAGATGACCCCTTATGAGCAAGAACCTGGTGAAAGTGGGAAGGAAAAACTCCCTCTTGACAGGAAGAAACCTCCAGCAGAACCAGTCTAAGGGAGGGGTAGCCATCTGGCGCAACCGGTCGGGGATGAGAGGAGGGAAACACAACACCTTATAATGTTCACATATAAAGTGTTCATCAAAGTGGTTTTAACAGGAACTGCAGTTTTGGCATGAAATGGTGGGTAAACAGGTCTTTACCATCATCAGGCTTTGCGATGACAATAATGAAAGCGCTTTGCTGTAAAAAGAGTTTCCTCTATTTACCTGCTATTTCACAGCAAAATAGCTGATGTAAAATTGGTCATTTAATACTCCTGTTGTGTTGACTTGCAAATGCTATGGCTGGCTCCTAGCAAAGTGTTACACACCCAAATGTAACTGAGTTTATTCATATGCATACACATGATGCATACTTTTGATAAGGGAAGCTATGAAAGTGTCCAGTCAGTTTGATATCACCCTGGCCCCTCGAGCTTTTTTCTCATCCATGCACTGCGTTGCACCTTGGTACAGGAGGAAAAGGAGGAAATCCTTAAGAAACCTTCCTGTGGGTGTAACAGATTTGTTCGGGGCTCACCTGAGTTCAGCTCAGCTTTGTTCTCTGCTCACTTTGTAAATTGAACTCTAAGTCCTACTACAACACTTGCATGAAAATGCTTGTCAGCCATCAGAGATGTGACTGTACTGGCTACTGATTTGCATTTCATATAGCTTTGACTGAGACAGAACTCAACCCCTGTTAATCACAGCAGCCCGGAGACAAACAGATCTAAATGTACTTGGTTTCTACTTTGTATGCATGATCATACAGGAGGAAATGTAACAGGAGGCTTCACTAGTGCTGTTCTTCAGTAGGGCTTTGCACACCTTGCTTCCTTTTCCACAGTGAACGATTTCTAAATGAATCCCGGTGACTTTCTGCACTTGTTTCACCTTCAACGACACGGTGTTATCGATTATGTGGACCCATACTGGGTGTCCTTATGACAGAGCAAAGAGTTTAGTCCATAGTCCTCTCAAATCACACTCCAGACACCTTTCCCTCATCTTTTCTTTAATTTGTTTTTTGTCAAGTTTGATGTCTTCAGTGTTGCCCCTCTGCCCTCTCAGGATTAACTGCTGTGGAGTGGTTTGGGTTTTTTTTTTGGTTTTTTTTTTGCTCTTTCAGACAATTATCTCTGAGAGGCCTGGACAAAGAGTCCCTCTCTTCATGACAATTTCACCTACCTTTAAACCAACCCACACTGCCCATCACCCATTAAATAGCACTTACTCTTGTCTATTTGAAAACACACTAAATCACACACAGAGGCAACCCTAAAGCTCTTTTCCATTTCTGTCTTTTATGTTATTGAAACTGTCTGGACCCTCTCCTAAGTTCATCAAGCCCACGCGCGTCGTTTCAATTGCTGTCGTGAGCCTCTGGAAAATTCTCTCAGTCATCCCATCCACAAATGACAGTATCTATACTGAAGCGCCCATTAAAAGCGGAGCATTTGCATCGCCTCTCCGTCAGTTACCCCCTCCTCGATAGTCTTTAAATTCTTTTCATTGACAAACCACACCTTGAAGACCTTGGAGGTTTTTAAACGCGGTTAGAAAAGGTCATGACATTCAGAAATGGCATCCTCTTTGGGGAAATGGCTTGGATGTCTGACCGTTAAATAAGGTTAGTTCTATCGGCTCGATTTCTAAGCAGCTTGGCATCTTCTGCATCGCTAAAAAGTGGTCATTTCTCTGCCAGTACTGAAGGCTTTCTGCACAACTTGGAGTGGTTTCACTCTGTGTTATGGCTAATAAAGCAGAACAGCCCCCACACACATATGGAGACACATAGTATATAAGCACGTATATGCTGAGTATGCTCCCACTTGGTTGTGGTGGTGAGTGTAGGGATGGATCCATTAGCGCTGGATGGCTGGGGGGGTTGTTTCTGACAATTAATGATATACACGCTTTTGTTCACACACACACGCACACACACACAGACAAATCAAACCCCCTGCATACACAACTTTTTTTGCATCCCGCACAGCTCATTGCTATCTCAGTTCCCCACTCTCCTGCGCTCAGTTCTTCTTCCCATGAAACAGAGGAATTGAAATGCAAGAGCTTAAGGGTAAAGCCTCGAAGGACGCAAACAGAAACCATTAACCCTTTACTTTTCTTTTGGCCTTGAAACTGATGAGTTATTCAGGGTTTTTGACAAGGATCCACCCTCTTCCCATCGACTAATAATGAAGAAAGGTCGATGAACGTGCTGCTGAGAGATGCCTTTGGCAAAATAATCTCAGGACTCAATGCACCAAGGGTCGTAACGGCCTCTGAAGTGATAAACGGTCCTTTATTATCCAAGTACCCCGTATAACGTGCTTGAAACAATCAATGGGCTGAGCTACTCACGAGTCTGAGTCCTGTCACCGCTGACACTGTTAATTAGCACCAAAGAATCTCAGGCGCTTTTGTCTGAGCACATTTAAAAGGAGACGGGAGGATTAGACCATTTTGCTTAACATTTGTTATTCCTAATGCCATCTAGCATGTGGAGATCTCAGTGATGGTGGGTGGCTCCCCGTGGGCCGCCACAGATCCGTATCCCAACATGAAACAGCAGAAAATGACTGGAAGGAAGCCCGTATGCCTCTCACCAGCACAGGGAGGAATATTAGCACAGAATGAGACGAATATTGCCTTCTCCTAGAGTTGTCCATTTGCATATCACTAGTGACACTAGTGTGTCTTTTGATTGTTTGTTGGCATTTGGATGATTGATGTGTGTTTTGATATCTGGCAAACCCTTTCTTTGCTACACACCTTAATTTATTCTGCACCACAGTAGAGACGAGACAAAGTGATAGACGACGCGAGAATTTCATTCTGTTCTTTTCAAGTATATCCTAAGGATCAGTGCTGCAGGCATATATTAAACCGAGTCTGATATCTGACACCCTGTTTGTCAAAATATACAGATTTGATAAACTAACAGTAACTAGAAAAGAGTGTTATGCAACACAGTTATTTGTAGAGCCCTGGTTGCTGGCAGTAGGTCATATTCTGTGAGTAACGTCCTACAGGACTCCGTTAGAAGTGTTCTCTCTTTGTTATTGTGGAACCGCCACCCTGAAACACTAATATTTATTCATAGCACGACAGTCAATCATATCTTTGCACTTTATTCACAAGCTTCACAGAAAGAAATAGAAAATATAATTCAACATCTTAAAAAAGTAATATTCAAACTTTTTGTGCAAGAACTATAAAAAGTTGAAATTATAAAGTAAAAAAAAATAACGAAGTTTGGATTTTAAATTTGGATCTGAAGAATTAAAATAGCAGCTACATATGTCATTAATCTGTCAGATGTCATTAAGGAACAGATAGGTGTCAGATTTAACTTGCTATAAGAGATAACTATATTAAACAATGACATCTTTTATTCTGTGCAACAACATACACTCACCAGCTACTCGCAAAAGCTGGGTAGGACCTCGTTTGGCTTCGTTCCTTTGAGACTTTGCCCTGCCCACCCACCACGCCCTTTTTTTGTACATCCATAATGGAATGGATCCATTCCACCACATCCCAAACATGCTTAATTGTATTAAGATCTGGTGGCTGTAAAGGCCATTTGAGTACAGTGAGCTTACTGTCATCTAAGTCATGTTTCATCATCAGTTTGAGATGGATTGAGTTTTGTGGCGTGGTGTGCTATCCTGCTGGAAGCATGGGTACACTGTGGTTATAAAGGGATGGACTTGGTCAGTGACAATACTCAGGTAGGTTGTGACATTTAAACAACATCGGCTGTACTAAAGGGACAAAAGTGTGCAAGAAAATATCCCCACACCATTACATCCCCACCAGCAGCCTGAACCGTTGAGCCAGGATGGATCTGTGCTTTCATGTTGTTTACACCAGATTCTGACCCTACCATCCAAATGCTGCAGCAGAAATCGAGACCCATTATTCCAGGCAACATTTTTCCAATTTTCTGTTGTCTAATTTTAGTGTGCGAATTGTAGCCGCAGTTTCCTGTTTGTAGCTGAGAGGAGTAGCACTCAATGTGGTCTTTTGTCGTTATAGCACTTCTACTTCAAGATTGGACATGTTGAACATTCAAAGATGATCTTCTGCACATCTTGGTTGTATAAAGTGGTTATTTGAGTTATTTTTGCCTTTCTATCAGCTCGAAGCAGTCTGGCCATTCTCCTCTGACCTCTGACATCAACAAAGTGTTTTCACCCAGCAAACTGCAGCTCACTGGATATTTGCTCCCTTTTGGACCATTCTCTGTAAACCCTAGAGATGGCTGTGTGGAAGAAGCCCAGTAGGTCAGCAGTTTCTGAACTACACAGACAAGCTGGGGCTTGTACAAGCAACCGTGCCACATTCAAAGTCACTTAAATCCCTTTTCTTTCCCACTCTGATGCACGCTTTGAACTTCAGCAGGTCATTTTGACCATGTCTGCACACCTAAAAGCATATTTGTGTTATAAAGTTGGTGAACAGACGTGTTTTTCTTTTTTGGATAAATACCTCTCAGCCTAAATGTTACCCTTATAGTGACTGTGTGGACACATATGGACAGGTCAAACACAAGGCAGTTCTAAATAAAGAGTTTTTACTACAGATTGATTTCTGGTACACAGCAAACAGTCCAAAAAATCTGGCAGAGACATTTTTAACATTTACAAAAACACAAGAAACAATTGTTGATTACCACTAGGAAAACATGAGGGAAATGGCTGGAACGCTAGACATAAAAGTCAGCACAGGGGAAAAGTAACACAGAGACTACAAACACAAGAAGAATAAGATGATAATTAGGTAATCACACAGGTGGGAAAAGGGCCCAGGAAGTTAAGTATCTGCAATTAGACCAAAGAGAAAAGTTGTTTCATGACAAAACATTGACAAAAAAGCAGAAACATGAAAGCGGACCAGGAATGAAAAAAACCCAAATGTGTTCCTGATACATTTCAGCAAATTCAGTCTGTCGATTTAAAGTCTGATCAGCAATTTGTATTATTGCCTCCACTGTATTATACATTTTTTTTTATTGGGTGACACGGTCGCTTGTTACAATGAGCATGGCACTGTATACGTATCCATTAATGCTCACAAGTGCACAGAAGAATACGCTGCTCTTTGATTAAAACTAAAACTACAGTGCCTGATTTTTCAAATATTTGTGTCTTTGAGAATTGAGCTGGTCCTGCACATACAGTGTCCCACCTAATGGTGGTACTGACAGAATATTAAGACATTGTTTGTCTTGTCTTTGGATTTGTTGATCAGACTCACATGAATTATTAAGAGATATAACATGTATGTCAGGATATTTTACGCTAAAAATCACTGCAGTCTGAGGAGTTCTGGAAATTCTGGAATATGTGGGACTGGAAACTGACAGTTTTTTAAGGTGAGAAATGATTCACTGAGTAGTTGAATGGTGTTGGACAAGACTAACTAAGTCAGGAGTCGTCAGTAATCACGTAAGGACTGCTTGTTGGAATTGCTTTTTTAACAAGTGTGGATGATTGTTTTGTCATCACGTGTCTGTCAAAGATAGATATATTTTCAATGTGCTGTGTTTTTCTTGGGTTAGATTGCTCCTGTTCTTGGAAATAGTGCTTTAACGCTGCATGTAGCCTTGATGGAAAAGTGCACATTCAATCGTCTGCTCTTTTCCACACACATTATACAGGCACAAATTAACGGTGATGGAGGGACTTAGTAATTGGATGCTGGGTCTGATTAACCAATAAAAAAGCATTTTGAAAAGCATTTTGGTGGAACTTTGATCAGTTTTTTTCTAGACAGACGATATTAGCTTCTTTTATATGCTGCTGCTGGTTTACCCTTTATGCTGGGCTATAATTGCCTTTAATAGTATGAATGCAGTATAATTGTAGTGACATTTCCCATACTGACATCCCCTGTCATGAGACCAGTGAGTCAACTTGTTGATGAATACTGTATGTAAATGTGAATCCATCTGCTTTGCTTCTGCCGACAGAGAGATTTGTGTGCATTTTACCAAATGTATTGATATTTTCAGCTCCTGAAACCAAGCCGAGTTGAACCGGGGGTCAATCCACCAGTCCAATTTGTCGGTAAACGCAGACTCATTCCCCTCAGTGATTCCAGTCAATAATGTTTAACCTCATGTGGAAAACAAAGGCAGGGAGAGTAGTACTTACAGACTTGAGAGCCACATTCACCAAGTGTAGTCTCACATCAAAAGCAAGGAGCATGTGTCACAATCATCGGTTATGGTATTTATGCAGGCATGAAAGTTGCACATCGATAGCGTCAGCGTGGCAGAGCGGATAAGCCTACAGAGGAAAGCCTAAAGTGGATTTGAAGTAGAGGGGGAGGATATGAAGGAGCAGATAAGAGTTGAGGGCTTTTTTGGGGATCTGACACGTTGCAGTGTGAGGAGATATTGTCTGCCTTTTATTCATACAACCTAAACATCCAGGACTGCTGCACAGCTATTGTCAGTAAACACAAAGCAACAGCTCAGCCTGCACTCTGTTTAAATGCGCTGACAGAGAATTTGATGCAACTTTTAAACACAAGTCATTGTTTTTATTTGGCTGCCTTTTTCCCCACCGCCTCACACCACCTCAACTTTTCTTCTCGTAAATGTTTCTTCTCTGAACAATTCCAACTGCAGCTCGATCAGTGATATAGAAAAACAAGTACTGAACAGCATATTATCGGTGATTGCAGCTTGCAGGCACCAGCATTTGTTTATTAGCGCTAACAACATGGAGGACATTTTCCATCCTTCTTTCCCAATGACCCACTGATGACAGACTGCCTAAATCAAAGGGTGAATCTAGCAGCAGCATTAGAGTAGTGACACAGCATTAGATCCAGTAGCACAGCGCAAGACAAACGCGCCTGTGTCGGCTTTCCCTGGTAATTTTCAGTTAAAGTGTAAAGCTAACTGCTTAATGCTTTGACAGTAACTAACAAAGTAACTAAACCTTGTAACTCAACAGTTTAGCGCATGTTTTAATAAATGGTGATCAGAGGGGGACACACAGCTCTCACTGTCAGACATGCCTGGGCTTGAATTGTTGTTGTGTCCACTGCCTGGCATTGCTATATCATCTTGATTCGATACTTTTATATGACGTAAAAAACCTATACCAGTAGGACCATATGATATGGGACAGCCGCACTGAGATCATTAATTTAATGCTACTAAATATCTCTCAATTTCAGGACAAAAGATTTTGCCTTTTATCTCAGTGCACATATCTGACATCTGCACATTGCACTGGTACAGATTAAACCAGTAAATCCCCAAAACGAAGCAGTGCATGACTGAGGTTGATTGTTTTCAGGTGTCTCTGGGGATTATATGAAAGCTACATTAAAATGCATGAGCATGAAGTTATTACAGTATATTCTTCGAGTTACTAATCTAATACTAATTAGTACTTTAATAGTGCTTAAATAGTTCAAATAAATTCCACTACAACCATTTGACAACAAGCTACTCACCATGTGTTTTACTACATTAGCTTTAATTCTCATAATATTAATAACTTTAAAGCTCCTTTCATGTGTGTCAAGCACGGTTGTAGCATGTACAAAAAACACCGTCTATCTTTGCTTTAACATGTGACATTTTCATTATTACCCTCGGACGATCAGTGTAACACACAGAAGCAACTCTTCCAATTCCTCCCCGCACACCGCCTTCTCCGTGTCATAAGAAGACCATCCCAGAGACACACGTCAAATTCACTCTTAATTCTGCCTTAAATACAGTCCCCCAAATTAACTGTAGCTGACATTAGTGAATTAGTTTTGAGCCTTTCCAGTGCAGCCCATCTCCAGGACGACAGACGGAGGCTATTAAGAATTAATTAACAACCCTGCAATTAGTTTTCTGGTTTCAGTGTAAAAGGGATTCATTCTCATTCCAGACTGCAATCTCCTAAAGCTACATGTGTCACGGGGGTCACATAAGTAGCACGGCGGCTCTGTTTTGTTTTGTTTGTTTCATTGTCCACGAGGACTTTGTGGCAGGAGAACTTTATATCTGTTTCTGAGACCTTGAACTGTGAACCGCTGAACACATTCCTGTGTATGAAAGGAAAGGAAGGCACATGCAGAGAGACCCGGCTGCCTGGTGTTGTATCAGCACTGCCTGTACTGTCTCAAACTGCTGTATAAAATATGCCTCTGAATCAATGGTGCTCACTTCAGGACACTATAGCTTTTATCTGAACCTCCCGCAGGCAGTCAGCAGCAAGGTGGGGAGTAGACACCGGAGTGCATTCACTGCCTCGGGTTCTGTCTTGGCGTAATAAAGGAATATTTCATGTGTGACACTCACACAGCCTGTGGGCGTACATTATCTAAAGCAGACTTTGAGTTAGAAATAATTAACAAAAACATATTGCTTGTGCCTTCATTGAATTGCGTGTGCCGTCCACTTATCCTCATCCTCGCACAGCGCCTCAGCTAGGAATAATCCACTGCACATGCTAATCACTTGGCGATTGATTTGGCCCTTTTTGGTCCAACAATTTCTGTAAACCACCGAATTGATTTGAGAGAAATCAATTAACAGCTCAGGGTAGGTAAATATGAACAAAATTATGGATCGCTCTGTATATAGTATGACCATCTGAGCAAATTCTTGCTGCAGCTTGTGTGCCCGCGCCGAGATGCTCAGCGGGAGCGAATTCCGGTACGGTTCAAGTAGCCCCAGGTTAACTCTGATAACCAGGCAGTCTGCAGTGATAAAGCTATCTTAGATCCATCAAGAGGAAAATGCACTTAACCCTCTACATCCAGCCCTGCCATTTTATCAGCACCATAATGAAAATTGATAAAAGGGAGCTGTCTTATCATAATTCCACATACATAACAGCAGGGAATTGCTATTTTAGGAGGCTACAGGTGAAGGAGATGAGTGGAACAGAACAGGCAGGAAGAAAGAGTTGCCTCCCAGTTGCAGATCAGATGTTATCGATGGAGGAGCTAACGGTGATGCAAGTACAGGCCGTTTGTCGTAAGACATTCTTCATAACTGGCCAGATTGTCGCTGTCATCGCAGGGATGCTGGAGCTGAGCAGCGCCTGACTCAGCGAAATCCTTGGCCCTGCAGCCAGGACTTGCACAGAAATAAAATCCTGATAAGCATTAAAATGTGAGGGAGAAAAGGGGGCACGGGGAATTATTAGAGAGAGCGGGAGCGAGAGACCCACATGTGAATAGGAGATTATTACGGAGACAATGAGAAGACGAGAGGAGGAGAAAGGAGCTGCATGAACCCACTACATGCTGATGCCATTTGTTTGTGTCCCTGTGCATTTTATTAAGCCTCTAACATTAAACAGATTTAGCGGGAGCAGCCAAAGTCATGAAGTAATTATGCTTTAGAAAACGCTGTGATTAAAAGCGCTTGCTTAAACTATCAATCCACACTGTACTGCGTTTTCTTGTTTATTCCCAGAACATGCTGCTCTGAATTTACCCTCTAGATTCAGAGGAGGGATGGAAAAAAGGGAAAAATTCATAAAACATTTTAAAATGGAGATTTATCCATCAGGCTTGCATATAAAGTACACAATTTGCAAGCTCATTGATTTCCTGCATAAAGCATGTCCTTGAATTGATAGGTGTAATAAACATACGTTGAGGTCACTCAGAATCGTGGATTCTCTCAAATACCTGACTCAGTGCAGATAAAATGAATGTAAATGCGCTATAAGAAGGAGGATGAAAGAGGAGACTGTACGAGGGAGCGGTCGATCAGTGAAGACAAGCAACAGTATCTCTGCGGAGAGCACCGGAAATGTCTTCTCTGTTGGGATTCCTTCCTCCAGCTCACACTGCGCTGAGGGCTCTCTTAAGTGTCCAGATACCCCACAGAGGTGTTGATTAAGTCAAGCTGAAGGCCAAAGCCCGCCTGCAATCGAGAGCCCCCGGCTCACTCAGTGGGCTATCAGGTGACCCGTCTCCTGCTCATTCGTTTTCCAGTCAGATACTGATGCTGAGAGGAGCTATTAGAGCCAGCCCCAAAAAGCATTCTGCTGGGTGGTGATAACTGGCAGGTACCACGATGTGGAGAAGGAAGGGGGAGAGGGGTGAGGAAACGGCAGCACTGGGAGGCGGAGGAGGGTAAATGATCTCTGAAGGCCATCTTATTAATGGAGGCTTTTCATTACTAGCACTAATGCAAATGATTGGTGGGGCTAATGAGCTCGAAGGTCTGTGTGAATGAGGGCTCTGTGGAGCGGCAGTGTGTGATGATCATAGCGGGAGACAGAGGTGATGAGTTTTGAACATCGTATCTGTTCATGATGAACATTTTGCTTGTACAAGAACAGAAGGAATAGAGAAAGGAATGGATGAGTGAACTGATGGGTCGGTGAGTCAATTATGCACAGACTCGATATGGCAGCCCGCTACAGGCAGGAGGGTACAAGATGAATGGTGAAGTAGAGGAGCGTATTTCACCGTCAGCGGATTGAAGTGAGGTAAGGCATGGAAAATGTCTTGATCGCCTTCTGTACGCTCTCGGTGTGTGTAAGCTCTCAGGAGACGGCGAGGCGCGACGCGTTCTTTGAAGGTGCGGCATCCCCTCGTCACATGTCACAAGGGTTGCATTATTTTACATTTAAAGTCTTTACCAAACATGATGCCTAGGAAAAAAACCCTACTTTTTAGTGTTTGCAGTACTGTGTTAAAAACACCCTTGGTGGCTGCTGTGAACCTGGCGTGTAGAGGGATTTAGCCCGATTTACAGCATGGCGTGTACAGGATCAGTTCTGGCTCAGGAGTGTCTCATCTGGTGTCTCTCGGGGGAGCTGTGGGGGAAGGACCAGAGGCCACTGATTGATGGTCAAGGACACTGAACCCCTCCCACACCCTCTGCTCAGAGGAGCCCATCTCTGAAGCCACGTCCACAGGGGGAATGGGATGTTGCCTGGCTGGCTGCCGTCCGTGTGCCGCTAGTGACAGGCTGTTTGGAGGATACAACCAACTCTGTGAATCCAATAAAAGACAAATGAATAGATTGGAGACTTCATCCAATACAAAAACATGCACGTTTGTTCGATTTGTCTTCCTTCATGTGCTTTATTGAATGTATACAGTATAAAGCTCAAGGAAAGGAAGCCTAAAGTACCAGTGTGTGTTGGTTAAAGAGCTGAAAAGTAGTAGGGTCGGGTTAAACTTTTTGTTTCTGCATTTGTGCCTGTGTTGTAGGATGATGGGATTTCAGTTCATTCATTCAAAGGCTCCATAGATTGCACAGGTGACTGATTAAAGCGTTGATATGAACTATAAAGGGACCAACAGCAAAGATAGCCCACGTTCCCGAATAGATCTTCACCTGTGTCTGCAAAGCCGCCCAATTACCTCACACTATGGATGTTTTTCATTATGCTATGTGAGAAAGGACGCACCTGTGTTTCTCCGAGCTCCTCCAGAAGCCTCCGAGCTCCTCGAGGTACATTTAAACGATTGAAAGGTCCTCGTGATGGCAGAGGGGGAATGAATTCAGGGTCATAGGAGAAGATAGGACGCGGGGAAGAATAGGTTAGCATAATGAAAAGCACCCTATTACTTAATAAACAATGGCATTCCAGCAAATTACAGTGCAGCGCAGCACTCGAGATAATACTCGATACAAAGCCTGCATTGAGTGCCACAGTTGCAGATTTCAGTATGATTCATTATCTGTGTCAACAGAGACTGAAGTTCAAGGCCTTAGCATTTGTTGTGCATATGATATGTGGGTGACAAAACTGCTGTCGATGGAGATTTGGGAGAGATAAGGGGTAGGGAAGGACGAGAGAGTGAGAGAGAGTGCTTCATACTCCAGCTCACTATTTACAGCTAATGGCTCCAGTCCAGAATCAGGGGAGAGTAGCAGGGATTGTTATTTTCATATGACTCTTGCTACAGCTGGAGAGGCTTTAGTTTTTCATTTCAATTCTGTTGCAAAACAGTAATTGAAGCATATCGCTTTCATCTCCACTTATCTCCTCTGCTCCTCTTCCCTTTGGAGCGCTGCTTGTCTTCCCTGCGTTTGCGCATCCTTGACACTATTGGTTTCTCTATGATATATTGTCTGGTATTCTGGTACTTCATTGTAGCTTGCTGCTGATGTACATGGCAATTAAATTCAAACCCCAAAGAGGTAGAGCTCAGTCAGCCCCCCCGCCCTCCTGCATCCGCTGCTGCCGTTTCAGCCTCACTTTCACCCCCCTTTCAATCACTGTCCTTTTTTTCTCTCCCCACTTTCTCCTCCTTTAGTTCACCCTGCTTCTCCCCACATCGCTCTTTCTTCTGCACTGTCTGTCTCTTTCTCCTTCCATTCCCTTCATGGTAATAAGCAGAGTAATAGTATTGCAGGCGGGTCCTGGTTGGGGACTTAATTAAAATGGCAAGTTACAACCCACACAGTCAAAACAATGGAGGCTTTTCGCGGTGACATGGGGAGATATTAAACAAGCCCAAAATCAAGCACAGAGAGGAGGCAGGGACCGGTAACTCTGACTATACCTCAACCTCACTTAACACGTCCCTTCCTGAAGTACTGAGAGGTTTATTGTTATGCTCTCAGCCCAGTCAACATTAGTCATTGCAGAGATCCACTAATTACTTCGTGAGCTCTTTGAACTGCTGCACGAAAAGCACTTGTGCACAAGATATTAATGTGATTACTGCAGTATTTACTGAGCCGTAAACTACACTGACTCTGATGAGATGAGAGACTGAAGAAGGCAAATAGTGACATCTGCCTATTCCCCCTCCCACCGCCGCTACCACTATACGCACACACATAAACACACACACGCAACACAAACAACACCCAGAATGATTTCGCTAGCATGGCTAGCACAATGCTGCGCGCTGAGGCGCAGGCAGCAGTGGGCCGGCTGAGCAGGACAGGAGCTGTTGCTATGGTTACCATTTCTCAGCTCGCTCTCGCAGCCCAGGAAAACTGTGTCATTATCCTGTACTTTGGATAGGAGGTGAGGGAGAAAGAGAGAGAGGACGGATACAAAGACAGAGAAAGAGGTGGAAAGGGGAGACAAAGAAAGAAAGGCGAGAAGGAGAAAGAAGAGGGAGGGTCTGCGGCTCACGCCGGCCAACCACAGACATAAACCGTATATCATTGCACATCAGACACATTAAAACTACTTACAGCAAAGGTGGAAAAACACTGATTGTCTTGTTACAGTAGAAGGTCCTTCTAGTGAACCTCAGGTCTTTGCAATTATGGGGATGTTACTTCGACACGTACCACCGACCTAAACGTTTTCTGCAGACTTCAACGACACCGGCCTCCCCCGGCTCATCTCTATAAATAGATTCTGCATATCTATTAACCAATCACATCTAGGCAAGCTTTGACTGCGCTAAGTAAAGAGCACGTATGAAAAGAAAGGAGAGAAGGTATTTGCTGAAGTCATCAACTATCTTATTTTATCTGCATTCGTAAAGACAAAAGAAGACGATGGAATCCTGGCCTGGATATGCACCGCTTCCCCAGAAAAAGATCACAAGCTATTTAGTAATGGCTCGAGGAGAACAGCAAAAGGCTCCAGGCCAGCTCCCCACATCCCGGCCCGATCAGACATCTGTGGGTTGAATCTGATCTGCGAAGGCCCAAACCTGCACAGGACCCAAAGGATCTGGTGCCAATATCCCACTGCCGCCAGACACCACAGGACAACCCCCTGGGTCCCATGTCCATTCGCTGACAGGTCCAAGCTGTTTTGGCAGCCCGGGGTGTACCTTTACCATATTCACCGGGCGGTTTGAATGTTGTGGCGGATCGGTGTAATTGTGCACCTCTGTTCACTGTTTTTTTTCCCCTTTTTGTTCCCCTTTCCATCTGTCAGACAAGCTTATAGTTTTCACTCTAATAGGTAAACAACTTCAGCGCTGACAAATAATACCTGAAAATATCAGGTGATAACGGGGTGGCTTTTTCCCTTTCTCTCCATCACAACTCCTGTGAAAATTGTCAATAACAAGCTATTATGTCGGCAAGAAAAAAAAGATCAATCTCTGCATCATTGTATTTATTTTAACACACTAGCGTTCATGTAACACTCTGTAACACTCTCATGGCAACCATTGCAGGTTCTTATTGAATAAATGCATGGCCCTCACTACCCGGGGCTGAGATTCTTGCAGATCATGCATCTCTGACCTTTGAAACGCCACGAAAACGGCTCGATATGTTGGCGACGGAATCTGTGTTTCTGCGTGGTATGTCTGCGCGTTCGGTTTTGTCGTCATTCACTTTGGGCTGTGTGTTTGTGAGGTCCACATCAGAGGAGTTACATTGTGAACTAATTACATGGCTGTGTAAAGAGGCACCCTGCTGATATGGGCTGTGCACCACATGATTTCCCCTGGTGCAGCAGAGCCTGTTTGTGCTGCTTTGCCCACTTCTTTGTGCAAGCATGCATGTGACCTGTACATGCAGGTTTATATATATATGTGTGTGTGTGTGTGTGTGTGTGTGTGTGTGTGTGTGTGTGTGTGTGTGTGTGTGTGCAGATGGAGTGTTTGTTTTGTAACCTGTGAGGTGTGCTTTATTGAGCCAAAACCTAAGAGTGTGCCTGTGATGAGGAGGCAGAGTAGCCCTTTTCCAAATGAAAGGCTGCCCTCTTCCTCTTTGCCCGCCTGACGCAGCTCTCCGGAGAGACCTGTTCATATTACTGTGGCTGTCTGCTGTTCAGAGAAACACAAACAAGCCAAAACAAAGCCTCCTTCAATAGCAATGTTACAAAAGACCTTGTTCAGCCCTCAACTGTTCTCCACTGATGACTTTTTTGGGCCACTAATTTGAAAGAGGGAAAAGGGGGAATAAGTGTTTTGACACTCAACTAAAAATAGATGAGATGGAAGAAAGGTTTTTTTCTCTTTTTTCTGGACTCTGGTGCTGCTACTCCTGATTGAACTGTATGTCCGGTTAAAGTTGGATTTACTAAATGTTTTAGCTGTAGTGGTAGACAGAGTGCAGTATGTGCTGGTGCACCACTGTTTTCAAGTATTAAATGCTGTTAAAACCATAAGGTCCCAGTGGAGTTTCGTGCCAGTTTATTGGAGGAAATATTACATTTGGAAAGAGAAAACTGTAATCTGGCCGCACCTTTAGCGCATACACATTTAGAGCTGGCACACCTGAAATATCTGTCTGCTTTAATAAAAAAGCCAAATTTTATATATACATACACAAGATGCAGTCTGCAGTTGAATGCAGTCAAATCTGTTGCATTCTACATACACATAAATTCTCAACTACTTACATTCAGAGTCCAGCCACAGGTCCGAAGCACAAATTCAGACATTTCTCCACAAGTGTTGACATTGTTGCTGCAGGGGATTCAACTGCAAAGTGAGATAGGCAATGGGTACGCTCAAGTCATGTGACCTGTTGAAAAGAGACGGGTTGCGACCCACACAATCACCTTACAATGGAAAGGTGATTGCAACACCCTCACCTAGAATGTGAGGGTGTTGGCCGTTTAACATCTGGGAGACCAGCAGGTCAACATAACTACTTGCAATCAGTTGCCAAATGCGGAAAAATTGTTTTCTAGTTAATGTGACTGTATTAAAACATCACTAATGTCATTATTCCACCTGCACTTTTCCTGTGATGACAGGTCAGAATGTCTGCAGGGAGTCAGGGAGCTGTAGATGATGTCACAAAACCCTCTGGGTGTGTCCAGCCACCCGAGTGTTCAATAACACTAAGAGGAAAATAAAACAGCTGTCGATCAGGTCGTACACGCCCTCGTTCATTTCGGAGAAGTGATCTGATCAGACAGCATAACACACCAACACCTGTCTCGGTTGACTATTACTGCTTTAAGCCGCAATTATGGGCGACGCATTCGTCACCGCTCGCTGCATAACCATTTATGCCCGCTGCAGTCTGCTTCTAAATGACAGGTGTTGCAGCACAGGAAAAAAACTAGATTACAAAATAGAAGAATATAAAACAGAAAAAATGCGACCATGGTGGCGTTTTCAGCTCACTGTTGTCGAAGGTCTCATCTTCTATAAATGTTGCAGTGATCTCCCTCTGAGAACCTCCTCTGAGTTCAGCAGTAATGATGTCACTTCTGGATGTTACATTTAATACCTTATGAAGCCAGTGCGGTACAAAGAACTGGTAAAGTTCACACCAGTGGGTGAAAAACTTACTGGCTCATAGTGTTGTACTATAACAGTAGTAAATGTGTCAGGACAGTTTTGGATGGTCACACGATCAGTGATCTATAAATGTGTCAGGAAAAACTTAACATTCAACTCAGTTACATAATATGGCGTTAACATTTTACTCACTCTTGTCATTGATTGATTGATTTTGATGATTATTTTTCTTCATTTGCTGTTTTTAAATTTGCTCTACAAAGAAGTCGACTTTGTTTTATGTTTTTTGATCTGAGTTAACTTTCAGCCATTTGGGGCTTGATTTCTGGTTGTGTTGCTGATCAGTTAAATTACCAACAAGATAAGACACATCATCAAACTGGCCTTCAGCCCCACAAAGTGTGCTGTGATATCTTGAGATGCCCGACAGGATAGTCTCAGAGGTGTGCAACATGTAGTTGACCACATCACTTACTGACTTCCTTACAGAACACTAATCTCTGACCATCAACAGGCCCCCTCCCAGGGGCTCCCTCCCCAGGTCTGGAGGAAACTGAGAGCTGGTCTAAGGAAAGTCTTGGATGTCACCAACCATTTTACTGAGACTAATATCTTTTTGACTTGGACGATACCACCTCTTTCATCTGTGGGCTGTTTTTCCCATTAATGTTTTTTATTAATTAATTTAGAATTTTTTCTTAAGACCCTCCCAACAAATTCCTTCCACTTTAATTCCTTCATCTCATATAATTCATTATGTAACTATACTCAGATTTGTATCCACTCATTTATTTAATGTAGTATGTATGCATGTCTATTGGTATATGTTTGTATGAATGCATTGGTGTGCAAATGCGTATGTAAAACTACTTATGTATGCATATGTTTATTAGTGTTTCTAATGTCTTTATCTTTTACAGCTTGTCCTGTTTTCCTTTATCTATTGTAAAAAAGGAAAATTACTAAAAGTCTTGTGAGTTCATGTGTGGTAATAATCTCTTCTGATAGCTTTACTACATTTAGTTGTTCATGAGATTATAATGCAGCCTTTTTACTAGTATCAGAGCTTAACTCTGTCTCACAAGCCAACTGGAATCAGTGGCAGCGGTACAGTAATTGCCATTTTTGCTGTGTCATTTGGACGCGCCACGCCAAGTTGACCGCGGGGTTTGAAAATGGTCAGTGCAGCGAGTGAAAGTGCAATCACAACTAATCAGAGCTTCTCTTGTTTCCTGCCCACAGCGCCCAACACTGCACCCTATGGGAGCACAGGAAGTGCGCACATCTCGCTGGCCTGCCGGTACCTGGTCATGGCTCTCTCCTCCTTCATCAGCGTGTACTAGCAGAGGCCAGCCCAGACACAATGACTGTCGAGAGCATTTATGAATCCTTTTTGACATTGCTGATGGCTGGAATCCAATCTGGTACAGTTTGTTGAGCTGTGGTGGGAAAATAATCAGCGTTACTTTTTGTGTGGGGAAATGTTTTTTTTTTCCTTTTTTTTAATCTTATTTTCTTATTTGGTGAAATTTCTGTAATGTAAATACTATGATGTTTTTTATTATTATTATTATTATTTCCTCTTTATTATTTTTTTTCCTTTTCTGATTGATTGACCAGCTTGTGAATCAGTACTCATCCCCAACCCCCACACCAATCAACAGCCCCACCCTCCCCCACCCCTCGAACCTTTCAAATGAGTTCCTTTCATGCATCTTGTCCCTGCGAGGCGATGGCGCAAAATTGACATCTTCACCCATTTTTGTACACGACTAAAAAAGAAGCAATTCCGCAAAGTCTCTCAGTACAAAGAATTACCATACCAATGTTGTATTGAATGTATTACCGGCTGTTGAACAAAGGAAAGACATTTAGATTCCTAACAATACAATTTTTGATCATGGAGTGCGCTCTGAAAAAAAAAAAAACAGTTAAAAAAAACAACAAAAAACCAACAACAAAATAATAATTAAAAAAAAAAAAGGCAGGGCGTTTTCAGGACCTGTATTACTCACGATTACTCAATAGATGGATGAACAGTGTTCAAGGTGTGTTTGCCGTATCCTGAAATGGGTCCTTCAGTTACTATGCCTGCCTAATCGCTTCAATCAGGCAGCCGTCAAAAGTAGCAAAATATACTGTATTGTATCTTTATATTTTAATATAGCGTAGGCTTTTGTTTTAAAGTGGGACCAGCTTTTCTCATTCGACCAAGAGCATTAACACAAACCATGACTTTGTACGCTATGAAAGGAGGAACATCGCCGCCCCCATGTTTACATTTTTCTTGAAAATAGAAATAAAAAAGTATATTCTCTGTTTTTTTCCTTCTGTTTTGTCTTGCTTTTTTTTCTTCAGCGAGTCAGTGTATGTGAAGAATATGACAAATTGTTGCAGTTAGGAAAAAGGCGAGGCCCAAGTTGAGTTTCTTTTTAGTTTGCGCTCCACCTCCAGTAGGTATCAGGGCAGAGCACTTTGTCTCTGAATTCGCTGCGTACCTACTGATCATCTTTGGCTGAAAACCCACAGCTCCGTACTGTAGGATCGGTTTTTTCGCCCCCAACTTTGGGTATGAAACTTGGATAATGGAGTCTGGGAAAGCACCGTTCTGCTGCACTGCATTTTATTACTCTCCTTTCCAGTGCAGAGAATTACATGCAGAAATATGCCCCACTTTCTTTTTTTCCCCTTCAAATAAAGAGTCAAAGCCATATTTGGCTAAGTGCATAACCTACAAAAAACCTACAATAATTGCACCTTTTGCAACTTTAACTTTTTTTCATGTTATTCATGATGAAGAGAAGATGCTCATTACCAAACAAACATGGCCTAAGGTGCTACCAGCCCTCTCCAAGATGATCAAGGTTAACAAAGAGATGATCAGTGTGCATCGGAGGTCATTTAAATTCAGCCTAACAGCAGAAACTGTAACTTTTCAAGGCTTAAAATCAGTGTTTGCTTTTAGACAAGGCTGTCAGCGTGGCATATTCATCCTCACGTATCCTTAATTCATGGTTGAAACAGAGAAACTGTACTGTGATGCCTTAATAGTACCATAGACATTAAATTACCCTCTTTTTGAAAGGACGCTTGGAGAAAATCTCAATATGACACAACTTATTTGTCATTTTGACGTATTATTGATGACTGAATGTTCATGAACAATTAGCTGACTTATCTGTTAAATTAGGCATTATATCCAGTCAAATCCAACCGATGGCTCCTGCAGGTATTTTCAAATAAGTCAGTTGTACAAATGCAGTATTTCCGGTCCAAATAACGCGTTCGGATTTGGACCGAACAGTGGAGGGACTAACAGAATTCAAGTTCAGAGTATTTTAAGACAGCAAACTTGCAACTGCAAATCTATAGAAAAATAGCCATCGCAGTTAAAAGACTTAAAGCACAAACATTATTATTTGAACGTTTTGTGGTGATTTGTTTTGAGGTCTGCTGAGCTTTTCTGTTGTTTCCTTTTCCGTTTCTTTCTTTTATTGTTTGTACTAAAGTTGTTATCAGCTTGTTTTACAAATTATAAAAATACTGCACCATATGATCTTGTTTAAATGTTAAGGTATAATGAAAATGGGTCAGACGTATATTTATTCTCTTCCTTTATAAAAACAGTGTAAAAAAAATACATTTGAAACATGTAAAACTGAATATGTGACATTTATTTGAATGAGGCACAGTATGGCATAGTTTATAATGTTGTCTGGTTCATTTAGATGCCATAACTGTTGTTGATTTAAGTACATTAAAAGAACAATGTTTGCAATCAAATTACCTACTTTTTGAAAGAGAGAGGGTGTGAACCAATATAACAGTATTATAGAACAGAGTCAATGTGTGTATATTTGGAGAAAATATGATACCTTTTGATCTTTAGAGCCAGTGTGTAGTCATAGTTTCACACACTTGCGTGTTTGACGATGTGCAGAGAGTATGGTTGTGCTGCATGTCAAAGTTAACCTGTGTTTTTGAGGTGGGCATTTTACAGATATTCATACTTTTTATGACTGGAAGCAGTTTTTTCCAAACGTTTGGTTCATAAACCTGGTCTAAAAAGACATACCTCTTACAGATTGCCAGGCTATGTTTGTTTGTGATTTCTTTCGATCGACTTTGCTGATAAACTAAAAACAACTGCTGTTCAGAGTCATGATGATTATTGTGGCACATTGGTGACAGTCTGGAGTTATGTTGGTTGCTTGTTAAGCAGTTAAAACCATGCTAGTATTCCATATGAAATGTAATGGATGTTGATTATTTTCAATAATGGTATTAACAAGTCCCTTTTATCAAATCAATATTATTTGCAATAAAAGTCTTCATGTTACAAGATAAAGCAACATCTGACTTAATGAGCACTCAAGAGGAGTTTTTCATTGTTACTTCATGATGTTTTGAGAGTAAAGGTAGCTGAGACAGCATCCTCACAGCGTACGCGGTCCCGTCACTACAACCTCACTGCACGTCATTTCCCCCATGTAGCAGATTTTTTCTTAAAGCGTTCGGC
This sequence comes from Rhamphochromis sp. 'chilingali', assembly GCF_963969265.1. Lineage (NCBI taxonomy): Eukaryota > Metazoa > Chordata > Actinopteri > Cichliformes > Cichlidae > Rhamphochromis > Rhamphochromis sp. 'chilingali'. The sequence goes on along the minus strand of NC_137932.1, from coordinate 41,435,982 downwards.
AAAACTACAAAATTAGCTTAAATGCTAAGTTGTAAAGAATTCGCCAAAAGCTCGTGTGGGTTGCACCAGTTTGTAAATTTGCTATGTTTGCATTTAAAGTCTTTCGTAGTAACAGACAAAGAATTGTCAATAAAAACCGGCATAGCCTTTGTTTTCCAATAGCATAGAAGTCTGTGGCAAAATGACCCAACTTCTCACTTGTTTTATGACCACAGTAAACTCGTCAGGTTATGGTCTCCGTCACTAGTTCTTCTTTGATGTATCGTGACTTTTATTTTATAAAGTACGGTCCCATTTATAGTAAACTAGATGGTTAAGCAATTTGTGTTCGGTAACTACGGTTTTGCAGTGTTATTGGGTTTGCAGTCAGAGTCACTCTTCGCCAATCAGGTTTCTAAACACCAACATGGCCACAGCTAAAATGACCAAGCAGTAGGTGTGCATCTTTTATTTACAGTTTCCACCCTGATGTCACCCATCAGTCTGTGAAGTCCCAAAACGAGTGTTTTCGCCCTCTTGGCTGCAAAAAAAGAAAACGTGATGAGGAAGGGCAGGTCTGGCTGTGAAACCTTATACTTATTAGCTAATAACTTGTGATTGACAGCTTGTTAGCCAGTTTCAGACCACACCTCCATTTTGACACATAGTATGAGATAAAAGATTTACATCGCAAATGTAATTTTTTATTTTTTATTTTCCGCAACGAGTGACTGAGTCCACAAACTCAGCAAAAAAGTGTTTACAGAGGTCAAAACAGAAAGCCGTTTTCCTGTAGATGTCTATTGGACCAGATGTGTTTTTGCTACCACAGCCATCGCCATCTGGTGGCCTTCACATAGAATGCAGGTTTAAGGCACTTCTGCACTGGTTTCATTTTTCCAACACAAATGCTATGTCCATGGTTTATACCAGCGGTCCCCAACCCCCTGGCCATGGACCGGTACCGGTCCGTGAGTCGTTTGGTACCGGGCCGCGAGAGTTGAGGCTCAGGTGTGAAATGTCTGGTTTTCAGGGTTTTTATCGGTTTTCAGCGTTATTTTGTTATCGTTTTTATCGTTAACTCGGTTTTCCTGGGTCTTTTCACGTGTGTTATGTTTTTTTCGGTACCGGTACTAGTTTTATTTTGTTGTATTTATCCGCGACACCTTAAAGGCCGGTCCGTGAAAATATTGTCGGGCATAAACCGGTCCGTGGTGCAAAAAAGGTTGGGGACCGCTGATTTATACCATCCATGGTTTCACTGCATCCTAAATATTGTTTTCTCTTTAATATCTTATTTTAGTTTTTTTATGTACGCATTTTCGGATTGGGATGGGTCTGGATCAGGTGGCGGGTCACCTATCACTCAGAAGGTCAGTGGTTGGATCCCTAACTCCTCCAGTCCATGTGCCAAAGTATCCTTGGGCAAGATACAGAACTTCAAGTTGCCCCCAATGCATCTGTCAGAGTGTGAGTGTGGTTGTGAATGTTAAAAAGCACATGGGCACATAGAAAAGCACTGTATGAATGTGTATGTGTGGCTGGAGTAGGAAGCTCTTTCAGTGCAACCAAGTAGAAAGGTGTTATTTAAGTACCTGTTAATTTACAATATGTTCACATTGTATGTAGTTCTTCAACTTAAGAACTAGCTTTCATGATATTGTCCATTCTAGCTAAAAATTGGACTTCAAGCAGTTGGTGCGCCCAAATATGTGCTCTCAAATGAGTGAAGACTGATAAAACACAGTATGAGTGCACATAATCCAGCTCAATAGCAGTTTCTCATGTGATGCTATGATACAACCACTAGTCCCACGGAAATAATCATTGTTCTGGTTGGCAAGTAATTCTTGGGAGTTATTTGCTGTTGCTAGGTGAAATTGGTGGAAAGATTGTGCTGCACCAGATAAAAATCTCCTTAACTACCAACTACAGCTGACTAGCTGATCAGCAGTAAAACTTGAAAAAGTACAACATAAACTTAACAGAAAAAGCTAAGCTTCACTGCTACAGCCAGCAGTGACAGGTCTGTGTGACGTTGGCTTTAGCAGTCAGTTTCCCAGCAACTGCCATCAACCTCCAGCAACAACTCTCCAACCAACTGGGAAATACTAATTTCTTTTCCCCTCACAACCAGTGGTCCTCATTCGCTTGAGGCTACAATGTTACCATGATTATCACACACCCAAAATAGCAAGGAAGCTAATGCCAGGTGGTTAACAATCATGTGTCAGTTAAAGCTAATTTCTCTGTAGCTCGATAGCTAGCAAGTGACACTAAAACAGTCAATCTTCCTTAAAATGCTTTAAAAATCACACATATTTAAATCACTTAAATCTGTCTTGATAAGTCAAAACAGAGTTGATGTTTGTTCTGTCACTCTGTGAAATTGTAGCTAACATCAGCTAACGTTACATTAGCCATTGCTAATGTTTAGATTTGTATACACCTCACCCCTAGCTTCCATTATCTGTCTGTTAATGCAAGTTAGTTTAATATTATTCTGTTTGTACATCTTATTATTTAGTGTATTTCTTCCCTTCTAAAAGTTTTTTTTTTAAGTTGCAGCTCAAATTAACAATCATTGTATCAATCATTGCAAATGTGCAGCATCATGCATATTTGATCCCCTCCCTTCCTGCCTCAATCACTGTACAAAGCCTCCTGAGCACAGATGGCCAGACTCCACAGCACGCAGGATTAACCACCTTTTGCGCTGCATTATCATCACTGACTGGCATGCACCGCTCAGTATACGTGATCTGGAGACATCAGCGGACATAAGTCACTGCTCATTCCATTCGATATGCACCTGTGCTACTTTATACCTTTTTGGAAATAGCACGGGGCTTTCTACAGGGTGGGCCATTTATATGGATACACCGTAATAAAATGGGAATGGTTGGTGATATTAAAGTCCTGTTTGTGGCACATTAGTATATGTGAGGGGGCAAACTCCTCAAGATGGGTGGTGACCATGGTGGCCATTTAGAAGTCGGCCATCTTGGATACAACTTTTGTTTTTTCAATATGGAGAGGGCCATGTGACACATCAAACTTATTGGTAATGTCACAAGAAAAACAATGGTGTGCTTGGTTTTAACGCAACTTTATTCTTTCATGAGTTATTTATAAGTTTCTCTTTGTTCACAGCCATTGACATGTTGAAGAGGTTAACACGTGAGGAGCGGATCGAAATTGTGTTGATATTTGGTGAACGCAGTAACTGGGTCATTGCAGCAGGTTTCAATGCAAGACACCCTACGAGACCACCCATCTCCCATGCTACAGTTAGCAAACTGCTTGCTAAGTTTCGTGAAACTGGTTCAGTGTTGGATTTGCCAAAATGTGGACGCAAGAAAACTGTCACTAATGAAGAAACATCAGTGGCTGTCCTAGCTTCATTCAGCAAGAGCCCACAGTGTAGAACTCCCCGCATGTCACTGGAGAGTGGCATTAGTCGAACATCCCTTGGATGGATCCCTCCAAGACTGTTGGACCAACAAAAGTGATGGTTTGGTGTGGTATATGGGGTACAACGATAGTGGGTCCATTCTTCATCAATGGAAACCTCAAGGCCACTGGATATTTGAAATCGCTACATGATGATTTGTTTCCCTCTTTATGCACTGAAGCTGGCACGTTCCCTGAGTTTTTCCAGCAAGATGGTGCACCACCACATTATGGGTGCCAGGTCCGAGCATTCCTAGATGAACAGTTTCCTGGAAAGTGGATTGGTCGTCGTGGGCCAGTTAAATGGCCCCCAAGGTCTCCCGATCTGACCCCCTTAGACTTTTATCTTTGGGGTCATCTGAAGACAACTGTCTATGGTGTGAAGATACGAGATGTGCAGCACCTGAAACTACGGCTACTGGATGCCTGTGCTGGCATTTCTCCTGCGGTGTTGCTATCAGTGTGTGAAGAGTGGGAGAAGAGGGTTGCATTGACAATCCAACACAATGGGCAGCACATTGAACACATTTTATAAGTGGTCAGAAACTTGTAAATAACTCATGAAAGAATAAAGTTACGTTGAAACCAAGCACACCATTGTTGTTCTTGTGACATTACCAATAAGTTTGATGTGTCACATGGCCCTCTTCCTATTGAAAAAACGAAAGTTGTATCCAAGATGGCCGACTTCTAAATGGCCACCATGGTCACCACCCATCTTGAGGAGTTTGCCCCCTCACATATACTAATGTGCCACAAACAGGACTTTAATATCACCAACCATTCCCATGTTATTACGGTGTATCCATATAAATGGCCCACCCTGTAGTATTGTATGACCCGAATACACTCGACTAAAACATCCACGGTGTGACCTACCTCTTAAAAGTTCAGATGAAAAAGTCGTGCTGATGTACAAGCTGAAAAGAGGCCATGCCACCCACCTGCAGAGATCACTGCCTCACCTCATGCTCCCAGCTGACAGCGGAGGCAAAAAAATCTCTCCACTTTTTAAATTTAAGATAAGAGGATTTTAAATATTCATGCTAGCGCGTATTATCATGGCCCTGCAATCCCTATCCTGAATTTTTAAATTTCCTCATTTGAGAGCATCCTCTTCCTCTCACCGCGATGTATCAGAAATGCACTGCTCCCTGTGAATGCACTTATTATGAGCTCGAGTTTGTTGCATTGTGAGACAACAGCTGTTGAAAGTGAGTCTCTGAGGGGGGACGAGTACTGTACTGAATGTGCCTTCAAAGTATGCTATTAATCAGCTGAATGCTATAACCCAGCCCGTATTTAGAGCATTACTGCCATGACAAATGTCATATTTCTTTACACTGGCTGTTTTATAACACCAGCCAATCATTCCACTTTAACAAAGACGCAACAATGACCACTCACACTTATAACTGAGATCCTCTGTATTTGTACCCCCTGACAGTACTCACCCACATAATGTACAACACAAAAACAATGAGTCCAACATGGTTTGAAATGTCACGATAATCACAATGATTCTGATTAGCGAATAGTTCGGTGTTGTCGTGTGTTTATCTTCCAGGGTCTGGATATCATGGGGTCAAACTGCACACAGATTATTTTTACAGCTAGTTAATGACACGTTTTTAAATCTTCCCTCCTTTTTTGACATACTGTGCCTGACTCTATTGTAACTTTCCTGATGCTTTAAAAACAGCGAGGAGGATTTTGTGGATCATGTGCGACTGTGGATGTGAGACTTGGGAAACATCGTGACTCAGACTGCTGTGACACTCTGAGACAGCGCGTTACTGCCGAGTGCATACACTGTACATGTCACCGGCAAGAGCAGGGAGGAGAGGCAATAGATTGTAAGTGGCATGTATGGTCTTAAATGACAAATGTGGGGGGAAAATACCTGACAATGAGTTAGTTTGCGTTGATACAGCTCCTCAACCTATCAGTGCATGTTATGACATTAGGATGAGCATTTGCAGTCCTGCAAATTCATCCATATATATATATATGGATAGATGGATGCTGTGGAGTGTGGAAGTGATTAGGATGGTGTCAAAGTGGTTTTTTAGGCTCTTCGCAAAGACATCTGTGGACAGCGCAAACAGAGAGGAGAGACTGGAGGACTTGTGAGAGACAGGGGTTCCTCCTGACCTCGCGGTTAATGAAACCCTTCCTGTGCCTTTGTCAGTCTTAACTGGGAGATTGTGTCATACTACACGCTGGGGCTGCTGCTTGGCTCCTGCAGTCTCCATCCCGTTTCCCTGAGCAGCATACTGAGTTGTCAGTATCAAAAAAACCTCTGTTTCCTGAATGCATTCAGTTTGGTAGATATGTTTGTTGCACAGCAGGCAAATGCTATCCCTCCTGTCAAAACCAGGCAGAAAGAAGGGGGGGGGAAGAAAAGCTTGAATATATTTCTCTATAACCAGCCCCTGAGTAAGTTTGAGTGTATTCTAAAGAGAAAAGGGAACAATAGTCATCTTTTTGTCAAAATAAGCCTGTTTCGTTTCTCTCAAACACTTCAATATCTGCTCAAACTGAGTAATTTCTGACTAATGGGACTCCTTTAAAATCCCTCTGAAAATGTGGCAGGTGCCAGTGTAGTGGAGGGACATGCTATTTTAAATAGAGGGTGCATCAAGTATTTGTCAACCTGTCCCTCATTATTTCCAGTGAACTGGAAAATAAGTTGCCAGCCAATGATGCAGAGCCTGAGATAATGCCTGGGTTTTAAAGCAAGCTATCTGAACCAGGTCTCTCCACGACGCCTATGACTGAATCACACACCACAAAGTGTTTTCTCATGAAGCTCCTGGGCAATTGTCATTTTTCAAGAAGAGTTGAAAGGATTGCTATAGAGAAAATGTCATTATTTGACTGACAGTAAAAGTAATCCCATTTTATTTGTTTCCACGCTTCAAAAGGCAGATTACGCGTAGTTTTATACACTGAGTGACACAGCAAATCAGTCCCTTGTAGCGCCGGTGCATCATGTGTCTCCAGTGTTGTATTGGTTTAAATGGTACGGGGTGCAGCATTTACTCTGTTTGTCTCTGTAAATTAAAAATGTTTACTTATGCCATTGTTTTCATTTGATTTCATTGCAAAACAAATTGGAGGATATTGCAAGTTTTCTGTATGTATTTTAATTTTTTTTATTATTATTATTTAAATCTTCATGCTGAAAAATCATTTGATGAGAAATCTCGAATGAAAATGTTTACGTAAATGTGTATGAAGGTCCTTTAGCCACAAGGGGTATAGTTGTACATTTATAGGGTCTAGATCACTGGAATGATATATATATGGCTTTAAGTGGCATTGATATATCTATATATAATATATATAAATATATATTGATATTTGTCCAGAAATAAGAAACTCATGTACTCAGTTACTTTAAAGCTTACATTGTGTATAGCACGTATGCAAGTCCCTTTTCATCATGTTTGATGTAATTTTGTAGCAGTGGTTTGATACTAATAAATGGCAGTTGATGATGGAGTTGCAGACTGTGATTGTGTCGATTGTGTTGACCTGATCAGACCTCCGTGGCAGCAAAAGCTCTCAGCCGACCGCATTCACAGAGAGCGCGTCTCGCCTTCTCGACCACTCAAAGCGGCGCTTTTATGGGTTTAAGAGAGAATGATTTGAATTGACGTAATTTATTCATAACAACATGCCTACGAGACTGAAAATATCCGAGTCGTCCATTTAATTAGAAGATAGTTTGTGGTTTTCTCTGTGCAGCTCGTGACTATACGTATGTAAAAGCAAAACAGACCTTTTGATTCGTTAATTTTACACAAATTATTGGATGTCGCTGCATTTTTAAAATGTTTTTAAGGCAGCGTTATATTATTTACAAAAATTCCTGATATTTAAATATAATTGGACAGTGTGTGGGCTTTAGATAAATACTAATGAGTGCATTAGTTTGATTCAGGTTTGATCAAAGGTGCGGACGCTCAGCTGTATCTCTCCCTTCACTGTAGATGGATGCGAGTGGGCCTTTGAGGGCTTTACTGCAAGTAACTGACCCTTTGTTGAGTCCCACCCCCTGCTGCTACACCTGTTAAGCTTTCACACCTGGAATATCTCAAAATGAGATTTATTCCAAAAATATTTCCAACCGGAATAATAGCAAAGCTCAGGAATAATACTAAACCAGCTTAGTTTTACCTTCAGTTACTTACCTTCAGTATCCCGTGGAGCAAAGCACAGAATATGGAAAATTGGGTGTTATAGGTTTTGGAATATTTTGTACTTTTTCATTCCAGCTTTACTGAATCCTCTTTTTCCTCTTTTGTGATGTTATGGAAATAACCACCGTACCTCCAGCTGCAAACAAGATTTTGCTTTATTTGCGTTAGAGCAAAAGGAAGTCAGAAAGTATTTGGATTCACTATCCAGATGTGCAGTTTTCTTTCACATCAGGTTTCTAATTCTTCTACATTCAAGTAGGCTCGTGCTGCAGTGAGCTAAATCATGAAGTGAAGCTTCATTATGATGAAGAAAGTCGTTAATTTAGTATGTTAGCATGCTAACGTTAGCTCGAAGCAGCACTGTGACCATAGGCTGTAGGTATGTCCCAGTTCATAGACAGCATCCTTTGAAAGCCGCATTTGAAGGCCGATTACATAACAGCTACGCAACGAAGGCTGTCCCAATTCGAAGGCTGCTCCAAATGCGGCCAACAAATGCGTCCTTCATTTCCCCGAATTTGAAGGATGGGTCCAATAATGGCGGCAGTTACTTAGTTTTAATATTACTCTTATTATTCTTTCTGGGTCACAAAATAAACTTTTAAGATATTTTCAGGCAAAAATGTAGCTGTGTAAACTTCATATATCTGCTCGGGTTTTCAAGACACCACATATTTGCAAAAGTGCTCCGACATTTTCGGAGACCTCTGTTACCCAACAGCTTGATAGCTGGCCGGGGTTCAAGACTCACTAGAGCCGGCGAGAACAGACATTCTAATGTTGACCTGTTAGTGCTGCAGGTTTGAGCTGCACATCAGGACCGATACATGGTGCTGAGATTCTGTGATTTGTATAGTTAAAAACTGGCTTGTGCACAGTACACAGCAGCCCTGCTCGCTTCTTTCTTTTCCTTCTTTGTAAAAAAGCTTCGAATATCTGGTCACACTGGCAGTGGGGAGTCTGATACGATGATAGATGGTTAAATCCAATGGATGAATTGTTGACTGGAACCAAAATTTGTCCCTGAGAATTCCTGTGGGGCAGGACTTGAGTAGAAGCTCCTCTCCACTCTAATTGCCCCTCGCCCCCACCCGTGAACTGGTTTCCTTTACAGCAGCCCACTGTTAAGTGTTTCCGAGCTCTGATGAACACACTTTAAGTGTTCCAATAATTAAAGCCCACATATCAGATTGTCAAGATAACATCCAACACAACAATAAGACACGTAAATTAAAGTGACCCAAAGGCACTGCTTAATTGCGGTGCCTTTGCAGCTGGTGTAGCCTACAACATTTTTTACAGTGGTCCTCTCACCTGAGGAGGCAGCTGAGGTAAGTGCAAACCTGAAGAGAATATGTAAATTTAAAGAGATGGAGTTTATCATCCAGAACTGCTCGGCTCAGAGATGGAACAATAAGTGACAGGAAGTTGAAGACAGGACGAAGAATTAGAAAAGTATTTGTGAAATGAAAGTCAGTATAATGAGACCTGAGTCTCAGGCAGCTCACTGCTTCTAGTACAGCAATTAGGACAGTTGTGACAGGCTAGATGGCCATTTGGCTGACGTTAATACCTCCAATTTTGTCAGATGATGAAGAAAAAAAAGAAACGTGTGTTGTTTTGAATTGATTTCAAAAAGGTACTCTTAACAGCCCCCCGTCTCCTGGATGCATACAGGATCCTGTAAGTAATTTGAGATAGTAAACATGTTTTGACATAAAGCCGCCTGGATTAACTGCTATATCTTTATCACACGTGCCAGGTGGCAAAATATTAATAACCTCAGTCGAGGCTGCGCTCCTGCCTGACTCCGGTCCGTCTGCACGATCCTTCTCTGTCTTCTTAATAAACACGACTTAATAATAGTGTTTAAAACTAATGGCATCCAGCTTCATCAGAGTCATTACTGTGGCACAGAGAAGCTGCACAGAAGGGGCGTCAAACATAAGGCTCGGGGGCCAGAATTGGCCTGGCAAAGACTCCAATCCGGCCCATTGAACTGCTTTGGAAAATGTGATGGCGGGCATAAATTTAGATCTTTTAACCATATTTTCATACGTTTTTCAGCTTTTTTTAATGACAAAGACCACCATAGGGACATTCATACTAAACCAATGTGATTAAGTGCTAGCTAATCTTCAAATTTATTTCTCACAATTTGAGCCCAAAGAGTTGTGCTGACAGATTTCTTTCATTTACTACAGCAGCATTTTTTTTATCGTGTACAAAAACTGAGACATACAGCTGAAATTACAGTTTATTCTTATACTTCTTATATATGTAGTTAAATGTGAAAATGTATGGTTAAACTTCTTTACAGTGACAGAAAGTGGAGTTTCGTAGACCCACGGTGTAAAATGAGTTTGGCATCCCTGCTGTAGAGAAACTGTACCCATTTGGATTCCCCCAGATTAGAAAAGTACTACAACCGCCACCCACCTTCGATCATACAAAGGCAGTAGGGACTTCAGCATGTACGCTTTATCAAAGAAAAGAGAGAGCAAGCTTTTGAATAAAAATGAACTGCTTTTGTAGCAGATGGAGTCCAGTCATCGCAGCATTTATCCAAAGAAGAACATCTGTCCCACTAAAACTCAAAGGTGATTACCTTGGAGGGTTTCATTTGGTTTTCTGTGTATGTTGTCATGTATGTAGAGTAAGTATTCATGTCCTCTTGTGCGTCATGTAGGATTTTTATGTGAATCCCTTAATAGAGGAAAAACAACTATCATAAAAGGTTTTTTTTCATACAGAGTTCAGGCACTGCTCACTTGCGTTTTCTGGGAGTTTAATACAAAAATCACTGTAATTATCGCAGGAAAATTGGTTCAGAAGTACACATACGAGGCAGGCGGTGAAAAACGTCAGACGTGCCTTTGCCCACGAAGATAATTCAGGCAGCAATAATGGCTCCCATCAAAACGGGTTTGATGTTATATAAACATAATTTCTACAAGGCTGGATTGGTTTAAATAGTTACATCTGCTCTTTGCCACAGACGCCAGCGTGTGCATTCTCAGGAGCATGTTCTTCTGCACTTCAATTCGTCTTGATAAAATGACACGAGTGCATTATTTTTATGTTCATTACGTTCATTATGGTCCCACCACAGCCATCCTATCACACCAAAGTACAGAAATATTGTGCCGTTCTAACCCTACAATAAACACGCAATCAGCACACACATTTATAGTTTGTGAAATTCAGACACGGCGTCGGGGTGCCTTACATAACCATAAAGAAAGCCTGGCGGGCGCTGTCATCAAAAGTGTGCCTGGAGCCGCCTTCCTGAGATGAAAAACAAATGAAACACTTTGAGGCTGAGCTGATTCCCCTCCTATTCTGCAACTCCATCTGTCACTCCCAGCGACTTATTCTGAGCAAGAGCGCTTTCCTGCACGACCTCCATCACAGGGAGCAAGATGAACGAGCTGGGTCTGGTTTCTGTCCTCTGTCTTCTCTTTGCCAAGGCAGCAGGAGCACCGAAGCATTGAGAACACCTGCAAACTGAGAGTAATGAGGCTGCAGGCCACATAGCCGCCCATTCTTCCTGCACTAATCAATCCTGCTGGCCATTAAAAGGTCCAAGGAGAACTGCAACCAGTTACAGGAAGTTACATTCATACCTACTTAAATCTCTGCTTGCTTCCAGGAAGTGGTCGTCTGTAGCTTCATTCAGAGCCCACTCAAACAGGAATACAGACTGGTTGGCAAAACTCTGGCAGTCTCTGGTCACCAAGGATAAAGGTGTATTCCCGACTGTGTTTGCTGGAGGTTGCTGGCAGTTGCCGATTGAAAAGAGGTATATGGTGCAGCCCCAAAACCACCTTGTGATTGTTTTGGTCAGTATCAGATTGCTGTGGCATCCATAGTTTGTATGAAAAGCTCTGAATACTTTCAAATTACTTTCCAACTGGTAACAAAGCCTGAAAAAGTGTCAAATGTTTTTAGTCTTTACAACTTTTCATGCAAACTATGAGTGACTGCTAGTGAGCAAAACAATCACAACAAGGTTTTTGGTGCAGCATCCTCTTTGCCACTGATTTTACCTAGTGATAGCCAGCAGTCCATCCCCAACTGGTTGGAGCGTACACATTTTTCTCTCAGGACTGGAAGTTACAAGCATTCACTGACCTCACTATGAAGTACAAAGTAACTGAAGGATAAAGAGGTTACAGTGTTATGGGAGTTTGTGAAATAGTCACCTAATGTGTTGTGCTCTCAAAAAACAGAGTCTGAGGATTTGGCGAATTAGTCGTGAAGTTTTACCTGTTTTATGTGTGCATGGACATAAATCACAGTCCCCCTTCTCCTGTGGAAGCAGGTCCCAGTTTGGATTCAGGAGGCGGACGCCATCTCTACTTTTAAGATCAGGCTTAAAACTCTCCTTTAGGTTGAGCACATAGTTATTGTTGTATCAAGTGACCCTGAAGTAATCCTGCCTTAGTTACACTGCAATAGGTCTGAACTGCTGGGGCCTTTTATGATACATAATGCATGATGTTCACTCTTTATGTGTTTATATTGGCAGATGGCCCCGCCCCTCCCTGAGCCTGGTTTTGCTGGAAGTTCCTTCCTGTTAACAGGGAGTTTTTCCTTCCCACTTTCACCAAACTCTTTGCTCACAGGGGGTCATCCGTCCACTGTTGGACTTTTTTTCTGTTTTCTCTGTATTATTTTAGGGTCTTTACCTTACAATGTAAAGGACTTTTTTTGGTGCTGTATAAATGAAAATTAACCTGAATTGAGTTGAACTAAATCTCTCAATCAGTTCCACGATATTTTTAATTTCAACATTTCAACACTTTTTCTTGCATTACTTTGAACTTAAGCAGCGACCTGTGTGAGGACAGTCTCTAAGCATTACAGGGTGCAGGCAGGAAACATACTTCCCACTGAAAACCCTTGGATTCAAAGTTGTGCTTTCATGGAGTTAAAAACAGTCAGTTTGTGTCTAATGTAGAAACAGATCACAATCATGGCTGTTTCACAAATTACCTGGAGACCAGGAGGGCTTTTGGATGTCCTGTTGATTTTCCTGTTGAGGTTCTGTACTTTGTATAAGGGATCGAGCCAAAAAATAAAAGCCACAACCTTTCATGATTAGTGGATTGAGTTCTCACCCGGGGTTGAATTGACAAGTACAGCATTTATATAAACATGTGGTGGATTAATAATGTAAGCATGCTTAAGCTAGAACTTTTATTAATTAGAATGCAAGTAAAGCTAAAACATTTGATGTAGTCTTCATGTTGTATTATAGGTTTTGTGTTTCTTTTTACTAATCTCCGAGTTATCACTTGCTTTCCTGAACACCCTGCAGCACTTTCCATGTTATCACATAAACGGTGTACATGAAAATATGTTTTGATTTTGATTTCACTGTCCGTCTTGCATCCATTCCACCCCCTTCAATCTGGCGGATTCTCCTTCTTTGCATTTTCCATCTCTTTCTGCCAGCCTGTCAGACAGGAGCCAGAAACACACTGGAAAAGGACGCTGTCACACGGTGTATACCCCCCCCCTCCAAAAGAAGAAGAAAAAATTATACCAGCATGTCATTACCCAAGCTCCACTCTCTCAGTGCAATCACATCTAAAGAGCATTTTTCAGGAGCTTCCTGCCCAGCACAACTAGTAAGCATGGCTAATGGAAATTTAATCAGCAACAAGAGAGGACAGCAGGCATAATGCAACAGATGATAAATAGAAGAAAGATGCAAATGGTATTTATTTTAGACAGGCCGTGCTGACAAGCCTGATAATGCCTCCTCATGCAGCTTCTCCCTGAAGCTTCCTTTTGATGGCTCTGAAGTGGTATGCACCATATTTCACAGCCTATCTTTTATGGAATAAATTGTGTTATTCATAGAAATGTTTTCTCGTTTTTTTTTCCCCTCAAAATGTGTCTTATCAGTGGTCCCTGAGCACCATGGCAGTGGGTCTAAATTAATAAAAAGCTATGTAATTTGCTGCAGTTACAAACCAACAGTATTTTATAACTGGAGATGTTCTAGACTCCTTAAAAATTCCCAACATCTGCAAATATTTTCAGTCAGACTCGCTCCAGTCACGGGTGACTTTAGGGTTGACAAAGTGTGATCCAGAAAGATGCGAGTGCTTTTTTAGCCTCCTGCAAAAGTAATAAAGAGTATTTCTTCAAATGTCCACAGAGTGACAGTTTTTGCTCTCCGTCCATGTTGGGAGGACGTATTTAACATGCTTTGACTTTGCAGCCTCGACACAGATTCAGTGGTTTTTCTCGACATGGTCTCACTCTGAAAATCAGCAACAGCAGAAAGGTGTCTCATGACTATCAGTGAATGTGTTAAATATCCAGAACTGGCTTTAGCTCCTTGGCTGGTGACATTTCAAGTTTAATTATACAGATTTAGAGGTAATGTTCAGTATTAATGTCACTTTTTATTTTAGTCTCAAATGTTCGTCACAAATGCATCACCGAAAATGAATATTTGATGAAAGATCTGAAAGTACCAAGAGTGTTATTGAGAGTCGAGCTTAAAAATTCCTGACCTTGGAAAGAGCAGTTGACAAAATAATCTTAACAGGAGATATATATAAGATGAAATTTGCCCAGTTATCATGAAACCCATGAATGGCTCCATTCTTATTCATGAAGACTTGCCAATAAACTCCACCATTTCTTTTCCTCTCCTTACAAAAAAGCATCAAAGCTAAATGAAGTATTTTACCCTTTTCCTATTGAGAGGCATTACTGCACCTTTTGCTTTTTCCCAAGACTTTTGTAATGGTGCGAAACCATCGGAAGTGCAAAACATTAACAATGACAACAGTATAGGGGATCTACACATTGAAAATAGCTTTATCGTGCTTCTCCGGGTCATTAACTTCACAGGAACCATGTATACAAAAATACAGTGTTTGGAGAATGAACAATACATACTCTGGCTAAGATAAATATATTGACAGTAGTGCTGGATCACATACTGCAGGAAGAGCAGTCCAAGGCTAAAAATTCCCCTCAGAGCATGGATAAATGGAGCCCCCCACCCCCATTCCAGATATCCAGAGGGATATGGATCAAGATCTGGAGTGATTTGTGATATTTACTACAAAATATCAAAATAATTTCTCCCAGATTTTTCATTTCAATTTGATACGCATTTGTAAAGATATAATGCAAGATGCCTAGTTTTTCCTAACTTGCAATCACAATGAATCCTTCCAAGGATTCCTGTATCCAAATTCAGATTGACTCCAAAAGTTAAATCACTTCTGAGTTAGGCCAAACACTGCGTCTGGTAAAAGCTTCATGCAAATCTGGCCATAACCATTTGAGTAATCCTACAAATAAACAGACAAACAAATCAAACCCATAACATAACCTTCTCGGTGCGGGGGAAGGAAAGCAAATGCTACTATATAATGTCACAAGTACAAATGCACTGATTGTGCTTTGCCAGCTTTAGCGACGTGAGTGTTTCCCTACAGCAGTACTCATGTGACACGGCTGAAAGCGACCGAGCAGCTACTAATTGCATCTTGTGTTCTTGTATTGTGCTGTCCATCATGTGAGAGGTTTGTGTGAAAATGGCAAAAAATCAAACAGTTTAAAGATTTTAACCCAAAACACCAAAGAAAAAAGGTCTAAGTTTTTTATTGTCGTAGACACACCGAGTAGCAAAATTCATCATCGCAGCCTCTCTCGGTGCTGCTGCGTTAATTTGTAATAAATAATTTGTAATAATATAATAGCATGTAAAAAGGAACAGGTCAAGTGTGGCTATGTTCAGCACAGTTTGTGAAAGCTAAGAGCTGCGAATCTGTCTGGCCTCATGTGGTGATGTGTGTCCTTGTATGCAAAATCAATATTTTCCACTTTTATAGGGTAAAAAAAAGCCCTTAACATTTGGAGGTTGGAATAACAGAGGCCAAAGTTCAAGTCATACATGGTGTTCATAGTTTACGTGTATCATCGTTTACGTGAAACTTTATTAAATCCTTTATTATGTTTATCCATTGAAAATAACTTTGAAATGGTTTAGGCTTTAAATACTACTGGGAAAAGATCATGGTTCCCGCTGCTGAACCAGCACCACTGATACTCTCTGAGTATAGCATACGTGTGCTAAGAGTATGTGCAGATCAGCTGACCACAGTCTTCACCAGCATCTTCAATGCCTCTCTGGCCCAGCAGGTAGTCCCCATCTGCTTTAAAACATCAGTGATTGTTCCGATCCCGAAGAACACCCGCCCAGCCAGTCTAAATGATTATCGCCCAGTAGCCCTAACATCTGTAGTGATGAAGTGTTTTGAGAGGCTCATGAAACCCTTCATCAGTTCCTTCCTCCCTCCTGACTTCGACTCACTGCAGTTTGCATATCGGACAAATAGATCCACCGGAGACGCTGTAGCACAGGTCCTGCATACCACACTGAGCCATCTAGATGAGGGATGTGGAAATTATATGAGAATGCTGTTCATAGATTACAGCTCAGCTTTCAACACCATAGTGCCCCACACCCTCTCGGGTAAGCTCCAAGATCTGGGATTTAGTACATCTTTGTGCAGGTGGATTTATAGCTTCCTGACCGCGAGGCCACAGTCAGTGAGAATAGGGGATGTGTACTCCCATACACTCTCACTGAACATAGGGGCCCCCCAGGGATGTGTACTGAGCCCCCTTCTCTACTCCCTTTACACCGCGGACTGCACGGCCAGACACCCCACTAATTCCATTGTGAAGTTTGCTGACGACACAGTGGTAGTGGGACTCATCTCCAGGAATGACGAGAGGGCCTACCGGAGTGAGGTGGATGGACTAGCAAAGTGGTGTGAGGCAAATCACCTCTCCTTGAACATCAGCAAAACAAAGGAGATGGTGATCGACTTTAGAAGACAGAGAGGCGAGAAAACTCACACCCCAATTCAGATCAATGGAACCCCCGTGGAGAGAGTCTCCAACTTCAAATACCTCGGTGTTCACATCAACGAGGACCTCACTTGGAGCACACATACGGAATTCCTTATTAGTAAAGGCAGACAGCGCCTCTATCACCTGAGGCGTCTAAAGAGGTTTAAGATCTCCAAGAATATACAGAGGAGATTCTACACTGGTGTCATTGAGAGCATCCTGTGCAACAACATCATGGTGTGGTACGGGAACTGCACAGTACAGCAACAGAAAGCCCTGCAGAGGGTTGTGCGCACAGCTGAACGCACTATGGGAACACCTCTACCAGCACTGCAGGACATCTACGCTGAAAGGTGCAGTTCCCGGGCCATCAGGATCACTAGGGACTCCAGCCATCCAGCCCATAAATTGTTCAGGCTGCTGAGGTCAGGGAAACGCCTGAAAACAAGAACAGAAAGGTTCAGGAGGAGTTTCTACCCACAAACTGTGAGACTCCTCAACCAAAAACGCAAACCGGATAATATGCTGGACAATCTCACACATAGTACATAATTCGCACTTTACTTTTTTCTTTCCTGAATCTTATCTTATCTTATCTTATTTTATCATATACATTTGTACTTATGTAAATATGTATATTTTTATAGTTTTTTTTTTTTTTTTTTTTTTCTTAGTTTAGGTAAAAGTTTTTTCTAGTATGTTTCTCACAGTCGGGGGGAGTATTTTTTAGCCAGGAAAAACATTTCACTGTATGTTGTACTAGCTATAACTACATGTGACAAATAAATAAAGAATTGAATTTAATTGGTTTCGGTTAAAAGACATTTGTTGCCACTTCTTTTAAAGGTTTTTTTTTTTGTTGCCATGGTGATGCATATTGAAATTCATTAGTTACAAAGTCACAAAAAATGTCAGCACAATGCGGTCCGTGCCCAAGAATGAGTCGTTCCAAAGAACTCACAGAATTCAAGCGAGGCTCTGTGATAGCGTGCTGCCTTTGCTACAAGTCAGTTTGTGAAAATGATTCCCTCCGCGTCAGAGATCAACTTTAAGTGTTGTTTCTGTAAAGTGAATGCATTCAGGAACTGCAGAAAGCTGCAGACCACGTATGTTACAGAGCGAGGTTGCCAAATGCTGAGGCGCATAGGATGTAAAGGTCATCAACACTCTAACAGCTGAGATCCAAACCACCTCTGGCATTAACATCAGTGCAAAAACTGCATGCTGGGAGCTTCGTGGCCTGTGTTTCCATGGCTGAGCAGCTCCTGTATGTGCTGCGTGGTGCTTCCTTAAAAGCAACAATAGAAAAATAAAATAGATTGTTCAAAGTTCATTTGCAAAAAAATTAATGTCGCAAGTTTGGTTTAAGTCTAACAGATTAATGTCTTCAAAGTCACAGACCAATCAGTTAACATTGTTTTGTACATAATATACTTCAGGTACTGTATGGTAAGGAAGTGGAACATGTCATGAGCAGCAAAGGTAAGCTGGCTGAGTGACTTTACAGTGAAGTGTGTGCAGCACTGGGGGTCTTTAGCGAGGGCTAATGTGAGCAACAGTTAGATGGAGATGATGTGGAGGGTGTAAGGGCAGGAGTGTTATACTGAAAATCGTAGCCTGCAGATAAAAACCGTCCTGTAGTCTTTTACCGTTTGTCCTCACACTTTGACACCACTTGCTTAACCGCATGAACACAAAGAAACTGCTCATAGTTTGGAGGAGGGCCACGGATAATTCCTTGCAACTATTACAGGTTTGGCAGTGTGCGTCCACACCACACTGCGGGGTTTGCTAAGCGTTAGGTTTTTTTTCAATTAAGATTTTGGCTTCTGAATACGAGAAGAAAATAATCCAAATAAAATAAACATTGTGCTGCTTTCAGTCTTGCAGTCAGTCTTGGGTGTAATGTGTTAAAAGCTCAGTACTTCTAGTAATAAGTTATTTGGTTACTTGTAAGTGTTAACACGTTACCACATTTCCCTGTTGCAGTCCTCTTTTTCAGTCTCCAGCTCACTCCTTGGCCCACAGCTGCCTGTGACAACAGACAGGACAGCCATTACACACTGGGAGGTATTTGCATTATTTTGTGCTGAGGTGATAAAAAGTATCTGTCAGCTGCTAACGAGCTCCACTCCACTTTTTTGAGGAGGACCTGCAGGCTAAGTGCCGCTCCACAACACTGATGGTGAGGCCAGTTGATGAGAATGATACCAGTGATGCAGCTCAGAAACCACAACCGCCAGCTATTCATTTAAGTCAAGTTATTGTTCAAATTACAGTCTTGGTTATGTGGTGGAAGAGAAGCTGTGAGTATCATCTTGCTATGGAATGAGGTTGTGAGTCCATTCACAGGGACTATTTGATATAATAAAACCACGTCCAAGCGAACTGGAAACGGACTGCAATCTTGTAAGTTACATTGAACACTTGCAACTTTTTGTATCTAAAACTTTATGTTCAGCCATGTATTTTTAATTTAGCATAAGTATCAATGTCCGTCACTTTAAAAACCAGCTTTTTGAAATCAGATCATCCTTTTTGATAAACTCTTTATATCATGAGGATGTAAAATAACGTTCTCACGTTAAATCGCTGAGAGTGTTCTCGCTGAAATCAGCTCCTGCTGAATCTGGAGGGAAAAACTGCCACTAAGCTAATTAACATCACGGCTGAGGAGGTCAAAACAGTGGGCAGTTAGTTAGTGGCTGGTACTGGGGTGTTCACTTGAATGAGAGACTGAAGTGGAGTACCGACAGAGATGCTGTGCCCCGAGAAGGGGCTGAGCAGGCTGTACTTTGTGAGGATGCTCAGATCCTTCAACATGTGCAGCAAGATGCTGGAGTCGTTGCCAGGCTGTGGTAGCGAGTGCCATTTACTTTGTTGTTGTCTGCTGGAGGCCAGCATCAGTGCCAGAGATGCCAGCAGGGTCAGCAAACTAATGCACTAATCTGGAACCATCTTTAGCCAGAATCTGGAAGTACTGAGGAACAAGAGGTCAGTGAACAAACCACTTTCCGTCATGGACCACAGCACATCTGCTCCACAGTGCAGAGGCAGCAGAGCTCATTCTTCTTCAGACTACTTCACGTTTAAGAGACGGACGAGTTGGTCCTCTGTCAACGTCCACAATAGCTTTCTTTTTAGGAACAGGTAAACTCACCTGTCGGGAGGTAATATTCTACAAACACACAGTTTGTCTGTGACAAACCTCACATCTATTAAGTTTATATGCAGTTCAATGAGAAAAATCTAATCACTCATCTGCCTGCTTTCACTTTCCCATGCTGTCAGAGTCAAAGCTGAGTCACTGATCTAGTCCAATCATCTTCTTGCCCACCTAAGCCAATCAGCCTCCACTCTGTGTGCTGTAATGTCAGTGCTTTTCTATCATTCTGCCTTTTAGACTCTCACTCATGTAACCCATCATCCCCGTGTCGGCCTCTTCATCTTCACCACCACCAGCATCTAGACTCTGAGACATCCTGTCCTACTTCTTAACAACACTGGGTTTCTGCAGAGTCTAATCATCAAACAGCTTAGCTGAATACTGTAACTTAATGAATCACGTTGAATTCTTGTCAATGGACTGGTGGACCAGTAGAACCAGAGCACCGTATATTATTTTATTGTGTTTTCTTTAATCTTTATATATGCCATTTAGATTAAAACCTAGGTTATTTGGTTAATTTATGTATTTAGGTTTATTTAAAAACTACCACGGCTTTACTTGAATCCAGTTGGAGGGAGGAAACTTGACCCGCCTCTCAGAAACACAGCGCCACACTCGCGACAGGAGAGAGCTGAAAATTACGTTTGCAAAAAGAAGCAGAGTGAATGTGATGGCCAAAGCCATGGCCGCACTCTAAGTCAGTAACTCTTATGTACTTTAATGTATTCATTTATCTAAACACAAAAACACACTTTAGTTTGCAACAAGTTTGATTGGTTTAGATAAATTTATTCTATTTGTAAACATACAGATTTAGCTTACCAATGTATTTATACCAATTCAGAATTAAACTAAATGTCTAAATTCAGAGTTTAGGGTTTTCTGATTTTCTTCTTTGGTGTTTAGTTTACTAACAAACTGGGCTGTACTGCTTCCTTTTTCGTGGTTCGTGATTGTGCTGTGTTTAGTTACCCCTGTTGTGTCATACTGGTCTGATCAGCCATCATATATACTCTTGTGTGTCATTTCCTGTTTGGGTCCGTTATGTTTGTTTGGGCAGGCAGTTAGTTGGTTTGTCCACATTTCTTTGCCTGAGTTAAGTTTTGGTTCTTTGAGCTCAACTTCATCGTTTTTGTAAATCTAACTTTTTAGGTTAAAGGAAAACCCTCAACTCCTGCTTTTCAACTCGGTCCATCACAGTGAGAAAAGCGACTTTTGTATCTTTAAAAGTGGTTACAAGTAAAAATAAAAGTGGCCGAGGCGTTGTTTTCTACCCCGGGGTAAGGTACCCACAGAACAATAATGATGATAATGTTTCATTTCAACATACAGTCAAAGGAACATTTTAAGTTGTTCCAGTATCATCAAATCTAGTGAGAGTACAAACTCTGTCAAAGCTATTTCGTTTTAATCACACATATTTTAGTGCCGACCTCTCGAACCCAAACGCTGGTCCACTGTTTTGTATCCAGACCAGCTAGCGGGTCTCAGGATGTTACAGACAGGTTCTTGTATAGTGCTTTTCTATTCCACTTGAGCACTTTATTCAATATGTCTCACTGACACATGTATATTCATAGGAGCACATCCAAGTGCTTTCTATTAGCATTCACACACATTTACACTCCAAGCGATGCATCAGGAGAAGCTCGGGCTTCAGTATCTTGCCCAAGGATTACTTTGGCATGAAAAGATGCAGCCAAGGATCAAGTCACCAACCTCACAGTTAGTAGATGCCCTGCTCTACTAACTGTGCCACAGTCTCTCACCAAAAAAAAAAAAAGATTCTAATCGGCTGATCCTTCAAAGCTGATCACAATCGAAAACAGGCTTCACAGGTGAAGAGATCCTCGCGTCTCTGCAAAAGTTCAATAAATGCACGAATTTCTAAAGTTTACAAGTAATCATGTTAAACACATGAGATATCAGTACTGGCCAAAGTATAGAGAAATATGGTTTTTGCTGTCATTGAGCATGACTATCACAAAGTCAGGCTGTTTTGAGAGTTCGGTCAGTTAGTGAAGAGGCATCATTTTTAAGGGACTGCTCACTGGTTTCTTACTTTTTCAGCCAGTGTTTCAGTTTGTCATTGATCTAAACCTTCATGTATTCTAAAGGAGTCACCTGCTATACCTGTGTACAAAAACCAGTGCAGTCAATGATGTTCCCACTCTGCCCAGGTCCACAACCATCTCCTTGAATTTGCTGATATTTAGGACAGGTTTTCACCTCCAGCCTGACCACCTGCGTCTTGTACAGTCTCATGACCACTCATTATCAGGACTGTGGCAGTCGTATTATCAGCAGACTCAGTGATGGGGTTTCTCCAACAGGAGGTGATATAGTCATGGATAAAAAAAAAAAGCCTGTAGAGCAAAGGGCTCAGCACACAATCGTGAGAAGTTTATGATGAGTAACTCTGAGGAGAGAGGTCGAGCGCTGGTCCACTTGTTAAGAAGTGGTGATGCGGTCACAGAGGGAGGGGGTCAGGCTCAATTTTATTGAGCATTCTTCTGTACTGGATGTATTTTTACTGTATATTTTACACATGAAAGGCCTTCATTGTCCACCCTGATGCCTTTACACTGGTCAGTAGTTATTCTGTCCTCCAGCTCAGGTGCATCCGTGCCATAGAGTAACACAGCCTGTCATTAGCACTAATACAGCTGTCAAGGGATTGGCAGAACTGTTGGCTGTCCTCGAGTGCAGCTCAGTTGCTTCGCTTGTCCCTCTCTTAAGTTTCTTGTTTTTCTTCAAATGCTTGACTCTGGCTGATACCTTGCTGTCAGGACAACTGTACCGCTGCACACAGCAGCATCCCTGCAGAGGCATCGCTAATCAGATCTTGTTTTGGTCTTCAGCAGCTAACAGTTGGACTTCACTGAATAGCTTCAGAAATGTCAATACTGTAACACATCTCCCACGAACTGGCAGCTCATGAGAGGAAGTCATTAGATGAGTCCTGGCATTTCTCACACACACACACACACACACACACACACACACACACACACACACACACACACACACACACACACACACACACACACACACACACACACACACACACACTTCTGTGCATCATATAATGTCATGCTGAATTGTAAGAGCGCTGCAAGAGCCCCATTTGGTCTCCAAATTGTTATATGTTCATATATAATATCCTTAAGTCTGGAGTGTACCCTCGTAGCGCTCCCCACAGAGAGTCTGTTAAGGAAATGGAAGCATTCATTTGGCAACAGCTCCCAGCAATATGCTGCAACAGATTTTTTTGACATTGATGTATAATCTCTCATAAACACCTAAGATTTAAAAATAATAAAACACCACCCTCACTCTGTCTCCGAGATATATACAGTCTTCCGCGAGCATCCACATTTCGAAATTAAGATGAGCTAAGTGCAATCTACCGAGCATATTGGAGTGAGAAAAAATACGACCGAGAGGGAGCTCGCTGCACGATGTCCTGCTGAGATAACACAAGTTTCCCTGCCACGATTTTTTCCCCGCTCTCTCCGAAACAGCAACATGGCAAAAACAAAACAACCACGGGAACTGTATTTTAGAAAGACAAATAGAAGTAAACATAGGAGACAGATTCTAACAAGGATCAAACTGAGCTGGTCCACGTCCCCACAGCCCTTTGTGTCGATGTCTTACTTTAAATGAAAGCAAAAACAAGTTCAGACTTCAGATATCAAAGAACACTGACCAAGCCAGGCTCACAGGGAAGTGATGCTGATGATTGTGTTTGTTGTGTGTGTGTGATTAAGAGGGTTAGGAAGAACAACTAGTGTCTCCGCGCATTTTAGCTTCCTGTTGATTAGAAAGCCAACCATTTTAATGGCTTTTCTTCTGCTTTTGTTAACTAGGCACCTCTCTATACAAGAAAATGGCACCCAAATAAATGGCGTGCTATTAAAGGGGGAATAATAGCTCAAAGTGGCAAAACAAAGAAAGGGGGGAAAAAACACATGGGTGGCTTATAAATGTTTGAGATATGCAGATGTGCAGTCTTCTCAGTGTGCTGCTCACATTAAGTGTGTTTCCCAAAAACGAGTCAAAACTGGTATTGTGTCATCTGGCAGCTGGTTCATTTTTTCACAGCGATTATGCTGCACAAGTACCACGGGCCTTTTTTCTAGGTAGTTCATTACAATTTCATTCACATTTTGTCAACCCCTAAGTGCAGAAACCAGCTGTATCATGATACTCCACCATGCTTCTATCTTTTAATTGTGCTGTTCTGCTTTATTCTGTACATAAATCACTAATTGCACGTCTGCCAAGGCCAAGGATCTGTCTTTCAGCGTGTGGAGTGTCGAAGCCTATGTGGGCATGACTTTTTATTCCAATCACCTGTCACTGTTTACGAACGCAAAATGACAAACCCAGAGTGGTAGTTGCCTCTTCTCTTCCTCAAGTTTCTTGCAGGTCTAAGTGCAAACACTGCTCTAAACAAAAAAATTAGACTCTGCAAGTAACATTGACTTGACCTAACAGCAGCTGACGTCCACATTGCTCAACAACAATGTCGTAATTAATTGTGGATCTTTGTTTTATTTTAAGGTGTTTCATTTATGTCAAAAAGAGGAAAATATCAATTACTGGACAGACTGGCCTTGAGAACTTTGCTTCATTTTGGTAAAGACGCTTTATCTGAACAAACCTGCTTTTTATCAGAGAAACAGCACAAATACATCTCCCAACATAAGAGTTGTCCTCGTGACATTGCAAATATTGAGAAAAAACATTTAATAAAAGAAGGATATGAAGGACGACTCACACTAGGTGATCTATATCATGGCTGAGTGCTTGTGACCCCCAAAGTCTAGTTGGGTTGGCTAGCGTCACTGATGTGTGCCATGCCTGTGTGGAGTTAAACATACTGTGGCGTCCTTGAAGAGTTAGTGCTGGGGATGGTTCAGCTGGGCCATGATAAGGATGTGCGCTATCTGCTCCAGAGCACATAAGTCAACCCTTTCCTCACTTCCAGTTGCCTCTGTGAAAATCGCCGTGTTAGGCCTCACTCACACCAGAAAACACCAGCTTGCCAACTGTTTGCTCAGTGGTAGTGAAACTGTAGAAATCAGAACACAGAAAGAGAAGCTTTCAGAGTAAAAGTTGGACCTCATGAAGCATGTTGGTTGAAACAGTAAGGCACAAGTCTGCAAACATCTGCAAACTACGGGTGACTGTGGCAATCTGCTAATGACCGAAGGAATCACAACGTTCAGTGCTGTGAAAAAGTATTTGTCCCCTTTCTAAGTTCTTATTTCTGGCACACTTACATGTTTCAGGTCATCAAACAAATTAAAATATTAGACAAAGAGAACCTGACAAAACACAAAATGCTGTTTTTAAATGATGATTTTATTTATGAATGGAAAAAACAACCTTTCCAAATCTACCTGCCTCGTGTGATAAAATAATTGCACTTGAATTTAATAACTGCTTGCGCCACCCTTGGCAGCAAGACCTGCAATCAAGCATTTGTGATAACATGCAATGAGTCTTTCACGTCACCATG
Organism: Rhamphochromis sp. 'chilingali'; assembly: GCF_963969265.1. NCBI lineage: Eukaryota > Metazoa > Chordata > Actinopteri > Cichliformes > Cichlidae > Rhamphochromis > Rhamphochromis sp. 'chilingali'. The sequence continues at coordinate 41,410,748 of NC_137932.1, read as the reverse complement.
GAGGAACTATTGTCACTCTTATTTTTAACTCGGCCACATTGGAGGACTTTTGAGCATGAACGTCCTGTGTAGGTCATGCCAAAGCATCTCCAGTGTATTTAAATCAGGACTTTGACTAGGCCACTCCAACACCATGCTCAGTCTCTTTCTTATTGTTGAATCATGAACTCTGACCTTAGCTTTGGCGGATGAGGCCTGCAATTCTGAATCGTCGATGTGCTCTTGGAGTAATTTTGATAGGTCGGTGCCTCCTGGGAAGGTTCGCCACTGTGTAATGGCTCTAATATTACTCTCACTAGAGTCCAAAGCGTTAGAAATGGCTTTGGTTCCATTTCTTGACTGACAGATGTCACAGCTTTTCTTGAGTTTCTTTAGATCAAATACTTTTCCACAGCATTGCAAACGCCTTTGTGATCTACTCCACATAATGACTGCCAGCAACCTCCAGCAACCACTCTCCATCCAGTAGAGGAATACACATTTCTCCCTAGAAACCAATGGTTGTCAGGGGGTCATCGATTGGTCTTGAGGCCTGTGTGACTGAGATCTTAACAAATCGATAGCATGTGTGAGAACAGTGCATCACTGTGTCATTACAAAATGTCAACCAAACAGCGTGAAGACAAAGAAAAACAAGCTAATCAAAAAGAGTGCTCTCACATTCATGTCTATCAGTTATAATTGACGTGTATTTGTGCTCCACCACCACTTCAGCCTAATAATGTGGACCTCTGTGAGCCTTTCACTTTCTTTGAGCACAGTGAAATGCCCATCACTGAATACTGTGATAAATACAAGCGATGATGGTGCTGATAACATCTGAAATGAGTGAACTTGAAGTTTGAGGACAGTTTGCAGCTGTTTTTGTGTAGCCCTAAAGATCCCATTCCATCACGAAGCCATGTGTTTTTTGTGTGTTTTTTCAAACACAAAGACCAAACATGGCCTCAGCTGTGTTTCTCTTTGTTAAAGCTGAATTCTTTCTTCAGAATGCTAACTGGCATTTCGTGGGCAGCATATGATCCTGTGCAGCCGCGTGAAGCTGAAAGGTTTCCTGTTACCTTTACAGACACAAAAACAATCCCACGTGGGAATAGTGTGTCCTCCTCCTTCTGTCGTTTCCATCTCAGAACTCGACCAGCTCTCCCTCAGGAGAAACTTCAACAGAAAAACAAGGCGATTAGAGAAGCAACCTGCAATACAAAGTGACTCATCATGCTGTTTACCTCCAGACATGAGCTTTTATACCAGCTGAGACTCTCTGCTGTCTCCTACACATGAACTCTCTTATTTTGACACGTAACTTGACATTTCCAGGTAATTACAGGTGTTTCTCATTACTGGGTGTCGGAATTGAGACTTTTTTCTCGTCTTGCCTCTGGCATATGTTCAAAGATAAAGAATCATCTAATTACTTTGTGACTTTCATGTAAGACCTGCATGAATATGCTTCTCTTTTAACTTTCTACCTGGACATATTGATAGCTTTAGTGCCTGTGCGCAGAGTTAATAATGCTCATGTCTCACAAAACTAAGAGCACTTTTCAACAAGCACATCTTGCCCGATGCAGATTACGCACGGTGAATTACGGCTTAAGCTATCCTTTCTTTGATCTCTGTTCAGGGAACATACTGCCACTGTTTCATGTTTTGATCTTTCTTCTTAAGATGCACCGATAACGCTGAAATATAAGATGCTAGCACAGCATCCGCCGATGTAAAACTCCCCCCAGAGCCCTCCGCCTCCTCCAAAGTTCATATCTCCGGCATCACCGCATCAAGTGTCTTTGCTGAAATGTCACAGATATGACAGGTGATAATTTACAATGGCTGCTGCAGGGCGGAGGACAGGGTGCTGGCGCAATCTCCATCCATTACGTCTCTGTGTGTGTGCATCCTTTTATGGCACAGATAAGCAAGAGGATGTTGGTTTTAGTGCCGTCCTGGTACATGGCGTGCATCTAATCTCAGCTTGACAGGCTGTTATGAACTCTCTCCAAACACGTCATTGACAAGTGTCTTAAGCTGCCTGATTCTCCTTGAACTGGGGATGAATGACTGTTTCCACTCCAAAGCTTAACAATATAAATGATTTATACCACCCAAAAGTCCTTTGAGTGATTCACGACCTGCTGCACATATAGTCGTAGCTGGCATTAAATGCATAAACAGCCGAGCTAATGCGGTGCAGCTCAGTGTGGGACCATGCATGCTCGCACCTGCGTGAGCTGTAGGCGAGGAGCTTCCGCTGCCATTTAAGGGCGCAGCGTTATTTTTCATCAGCCAGCGGTGGTAACCCAACTCCTCACGCTGGCTGTGGCATCGGTGAGCCTGCTGTCAGCTTTTATAACACGTACACCGCTTGAAGTATGTGTTGTGCAAATGTGCAATTGCATACAGAAATTGTTCAGATATTTTCCAGTCATTAGGGCAGCGCTATAAGACACAATCAAAAGCTGACAGTGCAACAAATATTATGTCAGATTTATTCTACTCGTGTTGTTTATTTGCCGTGAAATGGGTTGGAGAAGCTGGAGGTGGAGGTGAATTGAAGGCTCACATTTAGAAAATGCTCCTCACTAACCTCCAAAAACCACTGCTTAACATTCCGGTTTACATTTTTCTATTTTTTTCTTAATAAAATACCATTTTAAGGTCAACTCAATTAGCCTGCATCCGCTCCCCAAATTGAAAGCTAATTTGCATTTTGCTTTTCAATGCACTGAAATCATCCAGCTGTGGAGAATTTGTAATATGGTTGTAGGTGCCAAAGCTTAGATATTGCTTAATTACAATATAATTGATGGCTAATGTTTCGTAGCAGGCAGACGAGTTGTTTTTAATGGTGCTGCAGCGCAAATGGGAGAAGTAAAACTTGACTACGGTTGAGCTGCTAAAGTTATTATTTCATTAGACCTTGGGATACACGTTTGTCGTTCTGATTTTGGCACATAGCTATCGGCCTGGAAAATCACACAGAGATTGTGTTTACATGGTAATCGGTATTCAAGGTGCACGGGTCATGATCAAGAGAATTAATCTAATTACCACTATCATTATTTTATTATCTGATAAATTGGCTGTCTTCACAAAGGCTCCCTGAGGATGCACAGGTGGAAAGTGGCAAAGTCTCTGTGTGAAAGCGGTTCTGCTGGAATGATCAAATTAAAATTGCTTGCCAATCATGCTCATACAAGGGCAAAAAGGTAAAAAATAGTATGAAATTAGGGGAACAGTGCAAATTTTTTTGAAAAGTGTAGCGACCCTGCAGTACTTTTAAAACAATGTGAATAGAACTGTGATTAAAGGGGGGAGGGGGGGGGGTGAAATTTGAATGACTGTTGACTGCGATCAGTCACAACACTGCTGGCGAGTGTTTCGCTGAAATGCCATCGCAAGAAAACAGCAAATATCAAACCCAGCAACAGGAAATGAACTTGGTCCCATTTACAGTGCAGCGTTTGAAACTGTGAAATGATCTTCAGGAGGTACAGCTGGTTGTAGCCTGCTGGAGCAAACTCTAGTAGATCAGAGAGAGCCTCTTGTTTGTGTATTTCTGTGTGTGTAAGTGTGTGTCTAAATACAAGGCTGGCTTCAGATACCTCAGTAATGTTGACACATTAATAATATTCCCATCTATGCGATTCAGAAACAAAGGAGGAAATAAAAGGAAATTAAATCAGGTATTGTGATCTGAGTCCCATCATATCAAATGATAAATGACTGCTATAAACACTCAATTTTTTAAGCTCATGATTAAATAAATGGAAGGTCATTACTTCTGTGCTCCGCCGTGAGTTTTTAAAAAAATAGAAACAACAATGTGACAGTTCTCAGAGGTATGAAAGGTTTTTATCTTTGTTAAGTTTCTCAGTTTCTATTTTTTCAGATGCAGCAGTGACATTAAGCTGCACAGGCAACGAATGCAATTACAGTACACAGGAATTTTAAATCAGCTGTAAATGTAATAACTGCAGTTAATTATTTACACACCCGAGGAAATTAAAATGCTATATTTATACACGCACATCATTTATCCCAGTTCAAACACAAATAAGCCAAATTTTTAAAGACAAGACAAATGAATGCAAATAAAACTGAAGTTTTAGTGTGTATCACTGTGTAGTATATGTCATTACAAGCTTGTTGCATTGACATATGCAAACACATTTCCAACAGAGAGAGTGGAGTAAAATTAACACCAAAATGTGCATTTTTGCTCCATTTTTTCTGCAAGTTCGAAGGAAAATAATCCAGAACCTCAAAAGTGTCTCACCTTAACATACACACCAACCACTTTGTTAGATCCCTCTTGCTAGTACCGGACTTCTTTGTGGCATGGAATCAGTCCTGGGAACTTTTTGGCCCATTACGACACGATAGCTTACTGCACATCTGTCAGGTGCACATCCAAGATAGGAATCTCCTCTTCCATCACATCACAACGTGTGCCAGGAAGCTATCCCACCCACTATTACACCCTACCATCCAAATGTCACAGCAGAAACCGAGATTCATCAGACCAGGCAACATCTTTCTCCAATCCTCTGTTAATTTTGCAGAGCCGGCATGGACTGTAGCCTCAGTCTGTTTGTTTCTGACAGGAGTGGCGCCCGTTGTGGTCCTCTGCTGATGCAGCAAAATTTGATGTATTGTGTATCAACATTGTTCTGCTTACTGCGGCTGTAATGAGCACTTATTTGAGTTACTGTTGCCTTCCTACCAGCTTGAAGCAGTCTGGTGATTCTCTTCTGATCTTTGACATCAACAATGAATTCCCCCCCCCCCCCCCCCCCCCCCCCCCAAAAAAAACCCGCTGCTCACGGAATATTTCTTTTCCAGACTATTCCCTGTAGATCTCTGTAGAGATGGATGCGTGGGGGAAAATCAGCCAATCAGCATTTTCTGAAATATTCGGACTGTCTGGCACCACCAACCACGCCACATTCAAAGTCACTTAAATCTTTTTTCTTCTGATGCAAAATTTGAACCTCAGCAGGTTGTTTTGACCGTGTCTACATAGTTACATTAAAGAGAAGTTGATTAGGTGTTCTCAACAAAGCAAACTGTGAGGATGTGAATCTCCTTGTTAGGTTTTTGGTTCAGTAAAATCCTAAATTCTTCCATTTCCTTCCTTCTACTCCATGATGTTTGCCTCTTCTTTTTTATTATTCGATGTGACAAAATCTTCAGAAAACATCTGTTATTTCCTCATCATCAGACTTTAATGTAGCAACTTTGTGGCTGCTGTGAAAGTAGTTTACAGCAGCAATTACTTTGTCTTTCTTCCACTCCTCGTCGAGTCCACAATGTCTATTGTCAGTGTTTGTGGTAAATCCTTGCTTGTCAACTCCCAACAGAACTAAATGCCCTGTAACAAAGGAAACAAAAAGAAAGCTGGAACAGAACAGTTTATTTCCTAGTGTGTCACAAAAATGTTACCAGTCTTCATTCGCTTCATGTGAAAAATCACTGAAAAGGATGCAGTGAAGAGAGTTTCTCTATTTAAATTCATACACTGATAAATGTATTGATAAAAAATTGATGTGTACTACTAAACATGTATATTAGAAATGGCACTGTTAAAGCGAGTAACTTCATGTAAAACACTCCCAAGCATTTAGCGAGTTCCCCCATGATCCCACCTCTACCCATTTTTTTTCTGGTCTTATCCCTGTTCATGGTTCAGATGTAAAGTTGCGTTTGCAGTACTTCAGCTAGCGCTACATAACTGGAGTGAGCGTAGGCAGGAGCTGAGGAGCTGAACAACGATCCAAAGCCTCGAATTAATGAACATTTGCATCTGATCGCTAACGTTAATGCATGTTATTGTCACATTAGTCTATTTTCTGTCCTGTAGTCTGGTATTGCTTCTGGTGACAGCACAAAGGTGTTTGCTCAGTAATAAGAAAACAATTCCGTCCCATCGCCCGCTTACTCCCGCAGCACATCCTAACATACAAACTGTTACTGTGCTTTCTGGCACACAGTAGCTGTGTCCCAATTCCTAGGCCGCATACTTCGGAGGACCTGGCCTTCGCGGTGTACGTGGGCCCGGTCTTTCGAAGACCGAGAAGGCCAGAAGTGAACGGCTGGGACGGTCCAGCCTTCAGATTTGTGTCACCAGTCGTCTGCTCCTTGCTCGCTAATATATAACAGGACATGGGCGTAAATTCTTGACCATCTCACACTCAGTTTTCTGTGTGACGTTTATTCAGCTGTGTGAAAACTATAACTTTAATCTCAACCAAACTGATTTACTCAGGAACAAATAAAACACTGAAAAAAGCCAAACAATAGCATATATCATGTTTAACCTGAGTAGCGAAAGATCGCAGGGGGTTTGAAAACGATGTGCCGGGAGTTCCGTGTTCTCACCGGCTCTAGTGAGCCTTGACCTCTCGGTCAGCTTCGAGTTGGTGGGTAACAGACGTCTCCAAAAACGTCAGAGCAAATTTTGCAAATATGTGATGTCTTGATAGACTGAGCAGATATTTGAAGTTTACACAGCTACATTCTCGCCTGAAAATATCTTAAAAGTTCATTTTGTGACCCAGAAAGAGTAATAAGAGTAATATTAAAACTATGTAGCTGCTGCCATTGTTGGAAACTGGAACTGGCTGGGCCGCACTATGAATTCTGGGATATGGTGGGCTACGAAGGAAACACCCGACCCATCCTTCAAATCCGGGGAAATGAAGGACGCATTTGTCGGCCGCATTAGGAGCAGCCTTTGAATTGGGACAGCCTTCGTCGCGTTGCTGTGACGTAATCGGACTTCAAATGCGGCCTTTGAAGGATGCTGTCTAAGAATTGGGACACAGCTGGTTTGTCTGCTAGCTAAAGGTACGGTGGCTGTATTTTTCAAGGAAGTAAAATCCCATTGGCTATTTCAACCAGTGCAGATACATTCTGCAGTTTTACTCTTGATTTATATGCTTTTCACTATAATAAAGTTAAAAAATAGAGATTGTTTGTGTCAAAATAATGATCAATGTCAGTTTAGAATCATTGAGCTTTTTTACTCTTAGCAAAGCATTTTTTTGCGCTGCAAGCTGCACATAGATACTTTTAATACACATGCACAGCCAGATAGATGTGTAAGGGGTACACTGGTGTCAGTATCTTGCCCAAGGACACTGTGGCTCAATATCTCGAGCCACCATAAAAACAATTACATTTTTAGGGACCATTGGTTTGAAATGCGTAACAAGTAAGGAGTGTGAGGGTCTGTACTACTATAGCCTACGCTGTTTGGAGATAAGTAAAACAAAAAGCTGTCGGTAACTTCAAGCTTCTACAGTCAACTTCTACGTGGTTGAACGTGTATGATTTGACGCTGAGATCATTCAGAAAGTCTGGTTTACTTTATCTAAAAAATATATATTTTCTTACCTTTGCCGACTGCCATCTTAAAAATGGCCACAATCTTGAGTTTTCAAATGGCTAATGGGCTTCATCAAAAAAAAAAAAATCATAAAAGAGTATATGTGCCAATTTTGGTACTTTTATCCACCTGTGAACAATCCCCCTGTAATCATAAGTTATCTGCTGCACTGAGAGAAAGATGTAAGAAGGAGAACATGAGAGGAAGATGAAAGCTTCTTTTTGAAGGTAAAGACTGCTCAGCAAATGTCATTTGATAAAACTAGAAATTTAAAGCTTACCCATCGTGTCCTAATTAATTTTAGAGTTTTTAGTCAGGTATCAGATCTGTGCATGATGTGTTTCTGAAGTTATCTGGATGTTTCACATCATAAATGTTTTTGAAGGCAAATTAAATAAGTCTGTGTTATTCAGAGTTTATACTGGGCTGTAAATATGGGCTGCAGCGCTGTGGTTCACTTTAGAGGGAAGAATTTTGTTGGACTGATGCAGACCAGACTGTGGCATCTTTGATAACTGCGAGCTTAGCAGCACAGATATTGTAAGAGACACACATGGCACTCAGTTCTGAGCTGAAATTTATGAGAGGATTTTAGATGGAAAGATACTAATGGAAGTATAACTGTCAGCAGAGAAGCTTTTAAGAAGAATAGAATAGCCCATTACTGTCATTGTACACGTGCCACAACAATGTGGGCGCGTCAACTGAGTATGAAATAAAAACAGTAAGACACAGAAATAAATAACAAATAAGAAAATATACACAAAGGCACACATGAACTTCATTCGTGAGAAAAGGCGGCAAACTTTTAGGCATTTGATCAGATTTGACTGAAGTTTCCATGTCAAATAACTGTAAATATAAGTGCTCAGGTGTTTAAATGTGTAGGACTTGCTTCTAGAAGGACTCATTAGTTTGAATTTATGCTGATTGTGTTCTTCACTTGCCAAATTGCACTGCAACACCTGAGCTCAAGGTTCCCCCACCTGCCAAATCTTATTTTACCCCTGACTGTTGACAACAGATTATCAGACACATTACAGACGCGAGCGAAAAATCTTTGATGGGTGCAGTGTTTTGGCAAATTTGCACCTATTCAATTCAATTTGATTTATATTGTGCCAAATCACAACAACAGTTGTCTCAAGGCGCTTTATATTGTAAGGTAAAGACCCTAAAACAGAGAAACCCCAACAATCATATGATCCCTGATGAGAAATTGCTTCGGTGACAGTGGGAAAGAAAATCTCCTTTTTAACAGGAAGAAACCTCCAGCAGGCCCAGGCTCAGGGAGGGGCAGGGCCATCTGCCACGACTGTTTTGGGGGGTGAAGGGAGGAAACATGAGAAAGGCATGCTGTGGACAAGAGCCTGAGATGAATGATAATAACTAGTTATTAAATGCACAGTGGTGTATAAACACATAGTGAGTGAAGAAGAAAACCGTGCATCATGGGAAGCCCTCAGCAGCCTATTGCAGTGTAACTAAGGGAGGATTCAGGCCTAACTGAAAACCCCTGGCACTGATCTATAATTCTAATTGAATACAGCAGGTTTGCAGATAGGCAGCTGGATAAATGTTTGTCAAATATGCCTGTGAGAGTGACCACAAAACCCCTCTTTGATTGGTTTGCCTCTCTTAATGATGTGTGCCTCCACATTCCCTGCACATGTTGAGGAGCATTGTGTGTCACCACATTAACTCTAGATTGTTTACAAGTCCGATGTTTAAAACATTTACAGGAAACGTCTTACAGAGAATAATAAGCCTCTTATAAAGAGAGAAAAATGCGTACGGAGCTACAGGCACAAGGTTTTGGTGTTTATGGAGTCATAATGAACCCTCTGATAGCTGCACAATTAAATGGACAGTGAATTTGCTGTTGCTCTCCACATTTAATGCTTCGTGTAATTTTTTTGTTTGCCGCATCTCCGCTCGTCAAGTCCGCCGCTCGTTAATGATTTCTAGGCGACTGTGTAAAATAAATGACGACCTCCTGCCCTGACGTCGGCTCCACCACAGCTCCTTGACATAATAAGCAGTTAGTCGCACCTCAACACTCTCTTTCATTTACTCTCCTTTGCTTCATTTTGACCCCAGGATGGGCTGACCTGTAGCACCTGGCAGAAAGCTGCTGACTGACAGCATAATTCATAGTTGTCTTGTGATAATTGGTTTGGCTCTGGCCAGCATAAAGCACAGAGGACAATGAATAATGTCGGTGTGATTAGAAACAAAAACCATGCACGTACCAGCGCTGACTGTCTGGCATTTTGCCCCATCAGCCCTGTTCAACTGTCTTCGCAATTTTCCGAGATGTTTTCATAAGAAGCGTCAAGGCATACTGCTGTCAGCAAGCCAAACGCGTCGCACTCGCAGGATTTCGCACTCCACAGACAGAAGTATATTATTGTATTTATTTGTTTGTTTCACAGCTTTATGCCCAGGCATTTGTTTGGCACATCAACCGGGGAATCATACATGAATCCTCCTTACTCACGCTACAAAACACAGAGCAAGCAAAGCGCTTGATCTTAATTTAGGCCGACTCTTGTAGTAGCGTCATCATTCTCGCTCCTCTCCTGTGCCGGTACCAAAATATTCACAACACGGCTTCATCTTCACTTACGGAATGCGAACTATATTTAAACTCGTTAATATGAAACACTGTAAAGTGAATTACTTATTCCAGGAGGTACCTGGTGTCCTGGGTGTATATTAGTCATGCTTCTCATTTCTTTTCAATAAGAGCAGAAGGAGCAGCTGCAAATGATCTGTTGGCCCGTGGTTCTTCGGCTTCTTTGTTCAACGTGCAGCATCAGCCGGTAAATAATCAGAATGAGTTATAATGATTTGCTCCGTGGATGCTAATATACATGGAAAACAAAAACTATGCAGCCTAATGAATGAGACATATGCTACAATAGCTATTTGACAGAAATTGAAATGTATCAGTGCACAGTGCTCATCTTTTTATTCCATGCATAAATTTATGACACTACTGTACACTTTATTTTTTTAGAGTGTGTCACGCATTGAAATTATAGATTGTGCATATGGTGCATTCATAATTTATCAATTCTAGACAGGGACACTGCATCTGCCCTATTAGTTATAAAGTACAGAGTTGCTATGTATGCATGGGGAAGTGGCTTAAATTATAAAAGCACCCTATGCATACTTTTAAATAATTTATCCCAAGCTGTGGTTTAGTTATTACCACAGAAAACCTAAAGTTGGAGATATTTCTCTAACACTTATCTGATTACCTAAATAATTTCTAAAATATTTCTTGTCCTTAATTTAATATCAGTTGGTACAGAACGCTTTGCAGATGGGTTTTTTTCTTCTCACTGTTCCAGCCAGTTTAACATTTCTAACAGGACTGGCTTTGCTAACTAACACTTATGCAAGGGGAAGTGAGGGGAGGGGTCCCTGCCAGAGCTGACACCTGAACTACACACTTTAGTTTTGGAACTAAAGGGAGAACTGTCTGCTCAGATGAGCTGAAGGTGTGAAACTAGCAGCAGAAAAAAACTAAATCCAGGTTATTTTGCTGAGAAGGAATTACCGTATTTTTCAGGCCATAAGTAGCACCAGATTATAAGGCGCATTAAGCAAAACAAAATCAGATAAGTCAAACTTTACTCAAATCGTTCTTCTTGCTTCCTCCTTTTCTGTACCATTGATTCATTAATGCTGAATTATCTGGCAGCTGCTCTATCCCCATGTTGTTGCAGTATATTAATGACTGACCTCGTATTGTGGAAGGATTGTCTCAGTTGTTCTCCTGACTGAAGTTTGGTCCGTTTACAGCATCCTGCCATGCGATTGCATTTGTCCCTAACCATCAGGAACCCTCAGGTTAACTTCTATCCAGTGGAAAAAAGTTAGCGTTCATCCTCCAGCTTCACTGTTTATGTTATGCTAACATAGCTGTGTTGCTAGTGATCACTTAGCACATCATTATATACCAGCTAGCCCAACTTCAGTAACCCTACAAACGTCACTGCTGTTGAGTTTATGGGCAGAAATCTGTGTCATCAGGAACTGAGTTTGAATAAGTTAAATTTGAATTTGAATTGCTTGGATTGAATCTGAATTGTAACTTGAATAAATGCTTTTAAAAACTGAATATGAATTAGCCTAATTTGAAATTCAATTTATTGGTTTGAAAATGATCATCACTAAATTGAAATTGAATTTTATATTTTGAAAATGAATTCATTTGCTTTGAAACCGTATTTTACTCTTTAAAAATTTAGCTCTCGAATAATTTCAGATTCACTTCTCACCATTCAGTTTCAGTTCCAAAATTCAGTTTTTTGGGACTTACATCCGATTCCGGTTCAGGAGTAATCAAGCGCAGATTAATAGAACTACATTTTACTAGCGGACCGAAAGTGTTAGTGACGGGAATCTACAGCGTCTTGAGCTGAATTAAGACTTCAGAAGTCATTCGTCATGTCGAATGATCATATTTGTCAAAGCTGAATCCAGGGCAAACTACGCGTTTTTAGCTAAGAGCTACAATAAGCATAAAAGTTACTGTACGGCTATCATTTGTTAACATGACGCTTGTTCTTATACATGTAATACATTTATTATCAACCTGAGAGTTTACCCGCTGGTCATTCGACATGACGAATGACTTCTGAAGTCTTAATTCAGCTCAAGATGCTGTAGATTCCCGTCAGTATACTTTCGGAAAAAAAAACTGAATTTTGGAACTGAAACTGAATGAATGAGTGAATCTGAAATTATTCGAGAGCTAAATTTTTAAAGGGTAAAATACAGTTTCAAAACAAACGAATTCATTTTCAAAATATAAAATTCAATTTCAATTTAGTGATGATCATTTTCAAACCAATAAATTGAATTTCAAATTAGGCTAATTCATATTCAGTTTTTAAAAGCATTTATTCAAGTTACAATTCAGATTCAATCCGAGCAATTCAAATTCAAATTTAACTTATTCAAATTCAGTTCCTGATGACACAGATTTCTGCCCATATTAGTTTCCTGTCTTCATTTATGTTGGAAGTGATAGCAGAGCTGTACGTTTGAATTCTTTCAGAAATCTCTCAGTCAGAACATGCTATATCATGCTTAGGTGGAAACTAGCGAGCTAACTTCCTGCTAACTTCTAACTCTGTTAAATATAATAAATTCTGTTTTCATGGATGCCTGGATGTTAAACTTAATTGTTACACCTGGTAAAGCAGCCACGCTGATCATTTTATTAAAGATGAAACAATTTAGACAGTTTTTAACTCTCAGTGATGTCACAGTGTTCGTTTGACTTTGGAACCTGAAGTAGGCGGAGTTTGGGACCCAGTTGACTCCGCGAGGCTCCTGACTACGGTAGCCGTAATGCTCCGACAATCCATCAAGCGGTGCGGCTTCATAGCTCACCAAAGTTGTACTAAAACATTTTTTGACCGCTTTTGCGCCGTGTACCACATAAGATTGGTTCGAGGTCAGTAAACACAACCAGAATTCATACATAAGGCGCACTGTCAATTTTTGTGAAAATTTAAGGACTTTAAGTTCGCCTTATAATGTGGAAAATACGGTATTTTAATTATTTGATTAGGAAAAGAGTGAAGGTATGCTAAAAAGTTTGGTAAAGTGTGTGGAAAGGAGTATTTGATTAAGATTTTCAGGTAACACAGTCATACTTTTGAGGTTTAGCTACCTTTTTTGTTCATGGCATGAGCTGTTGTGTTTAGTTTCTCCCTCCTTTCCCTTTCCCGATGTCTTCAATGTTCTCTGCTTTAATTATTTCCTGATTTATTTTGTGTGTTTCAGTCATTTTTTTCGTCCACTGAAATTGTCTGCTACACCTTCTTTACTTCCATCCTGGTCTTGTTTACAACAACCTGGTGCTGAATGCCCAGAAGACAGTGGAGATTATTGTGGACTTCAGGAGGCACACAGCCCCACTCCCCCCCATCATCCTGACTGACACCCCCATCACCTCTGTGGACTCATTCCGCTTCCTGGGTACCACCATCACCCAGGACCTGAAGTGGGAGCCCACCATCACCTCCGTCATTAAGAAAGCCCAGCAGAGGATGTACTTCCTGAGGCAGCTGAAGAAATTCAACCTGCCAACACGGACGATGATGCAGTTCTACACTGCAATCATCGAGTCCATCCTCACCTCCTCCATCACCGTGTGGTACGCTGGAGCCACTATCAGGGACAAACAGAGACTGCAGCGTGTTGTGCGCTCTGCTGAGAAGGTGATTGGCTGCAGACTCCCATCTCTGCAGGACCTGTACACCTCCAGGACACTGGGGCGTGCAGCTCGGATCTCAGCTGACCCTTCTCACCCTGGACACAGTCTGTTTGACCTGCTCCCCTCAGGCAGGAGGCTCCGGTCCATTCGCACCAGAACCTCTCGCCATAAGAACAGTTTCTTCCCCTCTGCTGTTGGACACATGAACAATAACCATATGACTGTTCCCACCACTAACACATGACCCTATGCTGTGTTCACTGCATCATTCCATGTTTGGCACTGATCACCACCTGCACTCATGTATATATCTATCTACTTAGCACTTTTAATTCTTATTCTTATTTTAATTTTCATATCTATTTAAGCGTTTATGACAGTATGTTTGCACTAAGCACCGCAGCAATTTCCCAATGTTGTAAACCTGATCAACATTTGGCAGTAAAACCCTTTCTGATTCTGATTCTGTTATTATAGTCCTGTGTTCCTACCTGCTTTTGCAGCATGTTTGTACACCTGTTTGTCAGGTGAGTTCACAGTTCTGGTTCACGGTCGATTCGGTGTTTGTAGTTTTAACTATTTTATTTCATCGATTAGGAAAATCTTTTTGCGCATCAGTAAAACTAATGCAAATAATCATTTGAAGAATTATACTAGATCATTCAGCACATAAAGCCACATTTGCGATAAAACTAGAAGAATAAAGTCTGTTACCACAAAGGTGTAGTGGTCTGGTTGTTGGTTTTCAAATTTAGAGAACATTACTATCAAATGTAGCCAAAGCAGATGGCATAGCATTTTGGAGCCTTAATTGATGGTTATTGCCCAGAAACTACTGCCAGTGTTTGTAGATAATCGTTATGCTTCCTAATGTTTGGTGTAATTTTCTTACTACAGGTATTTTTGAAATTGCCTTCTGTTACATGGAAACTGCCACCGCTGTTACCAGATAATCACAGTGTTGTGGATATTTGGTTGGACCTAGTATTACTAAAAAAATGAAATATAAAATGATAGCGGCAGCTGTGTGTTTTTTAGGTAAAAAAGCAAAACATTAAACCTATATTTACACTGTTTACCTAGAATCAAAAGAAAATGTTGGGCACACATGTGGGACAATAACTGTGAGGTTTTAATCATTGTATAATTAACCATTCTAAGTATTTTAAGTATTCAGCTGGAGACTAAAATGTGAAACCTCTTTATTGCATCTTTAATATTAATTTCATTATATTATGCTCACACATTAGGTATACAGTGGTCTCTCGTTTATCGCTGGAGTTAGATTCTAAAAATAACCCGCAATAGGTGAAATCTGCGAAGTAGCCAGCTTTATATTTTACAATTATTATAGATGTTTTAAGGCTGTAAAACCGTCACTACATACTTTATACACTTTTCTCAGACAGCCATGAACACCTTCACATTTCCCCCTCTTGTTTAAACACTCCCAAAGTTCAAACCTTCATTGAAAAATAAGTCCAGTATTATAGAATGAAACCTAAGATCAAACCCTGTTTTCAGGTTCAGAACAAGGGAATAGAGCAGCTTCGAGAGGATTCAACATTAATGAATCAATGGTACAGAAGTAGAGGAAGCAAGAAGAATGAGTTGAAAAAGTTTGACTTATCTGACTGTTTTGTTTCGCTTGATGCACCTTATGGTCCGAAAAATACGGTAACTTCTACCTTCCTTTGGCATGTCCAGAAGTCCAACTTTTTGTGCGATCGTTAGCGTCTTCCTTTTGGGTGCTACCGCAGGAGCCTTTGACAGTGCAAAATGTTTCATCAACATTGTTGTGTTTGTTGGGGAGAGAACTTACAAACAGACAGTACAGCACTTCAGAGTCACACTGCTAGCAATCGAAGATTTATGTAAATTTGACAAGCTGCACACGCAGTTCTGTACTGTACAGGAGAAATGAAAGCACGAGATTGGATGCAGAACACAATGCGCTGTGGAAAAAAAAAAACATGCAAAAACGCACCAAAAGAAAATCCGCGAAACAGCGAGACCGCAAGACCGCGAAACGTGAACCGCGTAGCGAGGGACCACGGTACTACATTATTATCAAATCAAATCACTTTTATTGTCACATCACATGTGCAGGTACATTGGTACAGCACATGTGAGTGAAATTCTTGTGTGCGAGCTTCACAAGCAACAGAGTTGTGCAAAATACAATAATGTAAACAAGCAAAATACAAGAATGGCTACATCTGAAACTAATAAATATATGTACAATATATAATAGTATATGCATTCCTGGATGTGTATACTAAATATTTTTCTACGTGTGTGTGTGTGTGTGTACACATATTTTACAAATTAAATAGAGTAAACAATAAATAAAATATATAAAAATATACAGAGTGAGACATGTGCAAAACAGTGGCATTAATGTACAGTATGGAGTGCATAATGTTAAAGTTTCAGTAGTGAAGCTGAGGTGTCTATGACGTGTTCAGCAGTCTGATGGCCTGGTGGAAGAAGCTGTCTCTCAGTCTGCTGGTACGGGACCGGATGCTGCAGAACCTCCTTCCTGATGGAAGTAGTCTGAACAGTTTATGCTGGGGTGACTGGAGTCCTTGATGATCCTCCCCGCTTTCCTCAGGCAGCGCTTCCTGTAGATGTCTTGGAGGGAGGGAAGCTCACCTCCAATTATCCGTTCAGAGCACCGCACTACTCGCTGGAGAGCTTTGCAGTTGTAGGCGGTGCTGTTGCCATACCAGGTGGTGATGCATCCAGTGAGGATGCTCTCAATGGCACAGTGATAGAACACTAATATTAGTACATGGTCTTTTGCACCCATTATAACCTTGTTACATGAATTCTATTATAATGTTGCTCAGATACACCTTAATAAAAGTACTACAGTACAATGAGCTATTATGGTGTTATTACTTTGGTAATTATGTGTATTTACCTCATTATTACATGTTTATTATAACTCATTTGCTCACTGTTACCAAGTTGTTGTTGATTATTTTATTCACTTTTTACAATAAACCTTTTCCAGAGAAAAGAACCATATAAAGTGATTTTTTTAAAACCCAGGATTCCATTCGATAAAGTATATTTCCCATAATAGCGGTACATGGCATCTACTATAGGCACATAAAATATGTGAAGATAGTGCAGCATACAGTATAGCAGTTTCCCCTCTGTTATCTCCTCCTCACTGTGACAAGGCTGCATTTTTTCCCCAGCACCAACTCTGAATGTGTATATTGCGTGCCTTTTGTTTCTCCCTAAATGATCCAGATTGTTAGGAAAAACTGTACTTTGCTTGCACAAAATGATGTCACTTCCATTCTCCCCTAACCACCACTACTGCGTGGTTTTATAATATAAGAGGAAGAAGAAAGAGAAGCCGAGCCTTCACACTATAATAAAAGTCCCATATGGGTACGGAGAGGGCAGATACCTCTGCTGGCAAGATTGGTGTAATCAAAGCATTCATAAAATCACAATAGAGCAACAATAGAACCAGCCACGTGTAGCAGTAGATGTGAGAGAAGTTCAGCTCCTTAATTTTCTAGGACAAAGCAGCCATTTATGCCTTGTTCCACAGAGGGTGAATTTGACTTAAGCAATGAGACGTTACCTGAATTGAATTTTGGATATTGTAGTTCAAATTAAGTTGTGCTGAGCTTAAGTAATATAAAAAGACTGATTTGCTGATGTCCTTTTCTGAGCATATACTACACCAAAGTATAAAACATTAATATAAGAACTTGGCGTTGCAAAATATTCCCTGTTTTCTGATTTATAGTAGGCAGTGGGCAGGAACGACTGGACTGTAGGTGTATTTTTCAGAAGGCACTTTGAGTGCATCTCAGTGTGGCATGTTGTGGCCAGTAGATGATGTGGGACTGGAATGACAGGAAAAGATCTATGCATACAGCAAGTAGAGGCTTTGTCACATCTTTTACTCACAGCCCTCCTGTCAGGATGTACACTGGCTGCACAGCGGTGCAGGAAGAGATTGTAAACAGCATGTATAGTATTTATTCATATATTGTTAACCATGTGACAATTGCCTATGTGAGCCTTACAATATTCCCATGGAAGCAAACAAGGTATAAAAGTCCTTTCTGCCTTTTTCTGTTTTTTGTTTTTATCCTTTCCTGCTGCACAGACTTTCCCCCCGAGTGTGGAGGAAGCACCATCGCTGTCACAAACACATACTCCAGTGCCGATTGACGAGATCTGCCTACACCTTCTCACCCGATAGCCAATCAGGACCAGCAAAAGTGGAGATGATGATGTGTGGTGTGGGTATATATCTCTCACTGAAACACAAATTTGATGTAATTTAAAAGAAAAAACTTTTTAGTGAGGGGTAAAGTCGTACTCTTTTGGGACACAGTTCTTTTTTCCAGTTTACTTTACACTAAATTTATTTGCCAGTTTGTTAACTTCTTGTGTTTAGAGGCAAACTAAGCAATTAAATATCAAGGCAGAGGTGAAGGCCGCTTATCCGAATTTATACTAGCTCACTCAACAACTAGGTCACTCCTTTTGAGCCTCAATAAGCTCTAGTTTGTTCATCATGGCTGTTTATGTTCAGTCTCAGTTTGTTTTCAGCCAGCTGTGCTTACAGCACACCCTTACATGCCTCACTGGACACAGTCATCAAAGGAAGCAGATTTCAAGTTAAGTCAGACGAGACAAGCGAGCAAATGAAAAGACTGAATCTCTGCAGGGAGGGAGGTGAGTGTGAGTTTATAGCTCCTATAAAGAATACTTTCCACACATCTTTAGTACTTTTCTACTGTGTGTGTGTCTGTCAGTATCTGGCTGGTGATATCTCTTTATAGTACAGCCAAGAGCAGACAGTCAAATCACATTAGAAATGGATCCCAAATAATGATGTTGCTAGCTGTGGAGCAAATGTTTTGACAAGCAGATCCCTGATTTGTTTGTGTCTCAGGCAGGTGAACAAAGATGCACAGACTTCGGTGATTTCATACTGTCCCACAAATGAGTGAGCTGTTATGACGGGCGTGTTGATTTCGCACTATACTGTCTCACCAACAACTGATTACCAAAGATGGGCTGCATCAGAATTGAACCTGATATCACGACATCGCGCTTTGCCTCTCCAAAACGTGAGATGTACGCACACGCAGAAGTTGCAGTAATCTGCAGTACCAGCAGAGGGAGATACTTTATTTCCAGCCAACATCAAAATAATCAAAGTGTTTGAACAGGCGTTACTAACACATGTTCATGTTCATGTATATGCATAGGTATATACCGCCTAGCTTAATCGATGCGGACAAATAAGGACCCGGGACTGTAAGTTTTTTACTCACTACCAACTTTGTGGCTTTAAATATTTTATCTCCCCCCGCTGGTAATGCAACTTCTGCACATGTGACAAGTTTATGATCATCTCACATAGTCCAACTATTTTCAAATTGCTTGAAATGAGTCATTCAAACCCAAAGAATGCAATAAAAAAAAACAATGAAACTTTAAATTCACGTTTTCTTTTAAGCTTATTTTCCTGACTGTTTTTTTTTAAGAGTTGTAGCTCTTTAATGCTTTTACAACCTTTAAGGGAGATATAAACGTAGTAGATAACACTTGCGTAGAGCGTTTTTGAACGCAGACTTTATTCTACTGGTGAATAAACAGTGTTGACTTTTGTGAGCACTGAAAGCTTGAGTGACTGGCAATCATACAGACGCATTTTCCAGAGAAGCTAATGGATTCAATGAACTATTATCTAGCTCAGCTAATTAAAACCAGAGACGCTTTATTTATGCTCATTTGCTGTGTAAACTGACATTTTGGAGAAAGATGTACAAGTTTGTCAGTCATTTATTTTTATCCTGGTTAAATACTGCAGATTCTGTCAAATTCCAGCTGCCATTAATTTCAGCCTAAGTTTGGTGCTGAGATTGCACTGTTGGATAAAGGCAGCACCGTGGACACAATTCACACTTCATCTCAAATACTGGCCTCAGCCCACCTATGATGTGCTTTACTTTGGACAAATGTTACATCAAAAGTCACAATATCTTAAATGTCATCAATCTATTCATGTAAACAAAGCCATGTTGGTTATTTGGCACTAGTTCCTAGTCTGACTTGCTGTGTATCATTTTTTCTGGAGTGCACTTCCTCAGGTGGCATTGTTAGTCACCATATATTAAACAATCAGCCAAAACCCTGCACAGTGCAATAACCCCAGCCTGCAAATTTATCATGCAAAAACTATATATGACTGACATCTGCTACACTGTCAAAACACAAACTATTGTATTTTTTAGACAGTCTGCAGCTACTGTAGAGACCCACAATGCAGAGCATCAACAAACAACAGGGAGAAGAAGAAAAGCAGTTCTACAAAGCAGACGCTGATTTAAAGATCGTCTCGGTGGCTTTGGCACATTTTTCACCAAAGCTACTGAAGTTCTCAGCTCTTTTTGAAGTTCTTGGCTCTGAAGGTGCATTTCCCAAAACAGCTCATACACGCAGCAAAACATTAAAGACGACCTGCAAAAGGCTGTAACTTGTCTAAATCCTGTAATTGTGTGAAATGGAATGAATATAAACCTAGTAAATCAATAAATGAATAAGCCATTGCCATAAATATTAAAAAGTTGCGCTGACATTGTCTAAACCAGGATGGTCGTGATGTTTGGATTAATCAGAATGATATGGTAGCCTAGAGAGGAAAAATCCTCCCCACATGCTTTTCCTGTTACTGAACTCCTACTGTACTAGATTACTATATCTCAATGGGTAATGGACTTTTATTATGTATCAGAGTGCGTACTCTTCAGATGCTGATTTCAAGAGCAAAAGAGGGTTTTTATTTTACTAAAGCAAAACGAGCTCTTACATTCGCACACACTGTGCGGAGAAGCGTTTTTCCTCCAGTGGTCTCACAGCACAGTAAATTGCAGCTACAGTAACAGAAAATTCACACAGCACAGAATAAAGCATGTAGAATATCAAAATATGCTGCGGGAAAATAAAACAAAGGCATAGTGTGTGTGCAATAGCACATTTCAGTAACAAAACAGTGCTGGGAATCCCTGGGCATCCTGTCGCTTCATTTGGCCAAAGAGTCTCATCAGCCTCACACCTAACGCTCTCTCGTGCAACATACCAAAGAGAGAGCCAGCGCGTACGCTGCATCCGTCCCTCAGCTCTGCTCAGTCTTCCTGCATTCGGTCAGCTTTCCTTTGCCATGTATTCCTCTTCCAGTTTTCAAGCATGTAAAATGTTTCCTCCATGTTCAGAAACTGTTATAACTATTTTGCAGTCAAGCTCTTTAAATACACCTCTATAAAAAAAACTGCAGTCATACTTGCAGCTTATCATTGTCTTGGTAGACTCTGTTACACAGTGAAATTATTCTAGCATATACTGGAGAGATAAATGCTCATTTTGACAGGAAGATAATCTATTTGACCACAAAGACCAAAACGTACACCGTTGTGCTTAATTGTTAACAGCAATTATGAGGTAGAAAATCATTTAAAAACTGATATTATAATATTCAAATATATGTTTATAGAAGTTATAGAAGTATTTTTGGGGTCCGAAAAGTCAAGCTAATACAGGAGTGTCTTGAAACTGCATTCTTTAAATTTCCGATGGCTGTGACTCCCCTGGTTAGAAATGTTGACATTTTGCATTTCTGGTTCTCTGGTTCAAACATTTCATTTACTTGCCTGAAATAAGGACTGTGGTTAATGCAAACTTTAGACATTTTGATCTTTTGTTCTGAAAATGTGAAGATATATATATATATATATATATATGTATATATTAAAAATGTTTCTATGAATCCTGTGAACCTAATTTGAATAAGTGGTTATGAAACCGGATGGATAGATGTTTTTTTAATATGTTTTATGAGGAGGTATAAAAAGTACTTGTATTTACCAGACTTCCAGCATAAGCTGAATGGAAACAAGCAACTTAACATCTTCAGATTTTGTATTGGGCTGTATTAATTAGTATAGGTCAGGGGTGGCCAATTAATTTTCCCAAGAGGCCTCGCGAGAAATTGGGACTGTTTTGGCCCCAATAAGCTTATAAAGGGAAAAAAACGAATATTTACCAGGATCAGGTCCCAATCCACAACAGTCCCAGTTTCTCATGAAATAATTGCCCATGCCTGGTGTAATGTCCAAATGGGCTGGATAAAACTCATTAATGTACAGTATACCCATCTGACAAGAAAAGTACACAACCTAGATGTATGTGCTGTCTTTCAGCCACAGGTGTAATTGTCGGAAGAAGAAAAAAACAAGTGCGTTTAATTGTTTTCTCTCCTGAAAGCAATAAAAATAAATAAGCGAAAGATGTCCACTACTGAATGGATATTTGCTCTTGGCTTTTTACTTGAAATATAATGGTGCTCAAAGATATGAGAGATTGCATTGCAAAAAACAACACCGACACAGTGTGACTGGGTAGTGGCGCTTTATCCGGGCATTGCTTGGGATCTCTTCCGTGACTGGGACATAAATCACTCGTATGAATATTTAATGAATCCCAAGGGGACAAAAAGTAGAGATGTAAACTATAAGACGTCTCCTATCTCATATTTGTTTCTCTGTGAGCCGGCAGCACATCAGCATATGTTATATCTGCAAATATTTTGTCACTCAACTCTTGCGGTTTTCTGATGTTCCTTTTCCTGCTTGCCTCCTCGTGCTTCCAACAACTTGGAGACACCAAAAGAGCAACAACAGCAGACCTGATATAATCATTTTCTTTTACCAAAGAGAGCTGCAGCAAAGCTGTGAAAACACAACATAATTACTTATTATGGGAATATAAATACAATATAATGACAATATAATGACTTTTCATGTGTCTGATTTTGTCTGCTTTGCTGAAGCGTGTGATTGTTAGAGAAGGAAATAGGCAGGAAAATAACAAAATATGGTGGTGATTGTGGTGGTAAACGCACAATAAGAAACTGACATTTTAAGCTGAAGACACACAAACACAGGAAATTATTGCACACTAAATCTCTTTTAGCATTTGACCATAATGGTCATTATATTTGAGCCACGCCGAGTCTAAAATATATTTTAAAGATAAAGGATAAAGGCATCGCCGGATCAAAGGGTAACCTTCATACCTTCACGTGCTGTCAGGTGAAATGTCCTGACGAGTATCGAATCCTTACAATAAGAAACGTATGAATCCTGAATGAAAGCAATGTGGTTAAAAGAAGAAAAAAACTGCATTGTGTGGCGTGACAGGATAAAACATCATCCTCTCCCACTGGCCTGGTAATCCTCAGGCGGATAATTAAAAAGTGTGTGCCACAGTCGGGAAGGAAAAAGAAAGATTAAAATAAATAAATAAGTGAGGAGAAGGGAAGAGGCTCTGCGCAGATCCCGGGGGTATCCATTAAAGAATGTTTTCTTGAATTGAGGTTAGGTGCATTGATCTCTGTCGAAGCTGGCGCAGCTGAGAGTTAACACTCCCTGCCTGCGACTCTGACTCATTTCATACATTATTCCAATTAAATCACTGCAGCCTGTCTGGCTGCCTGCCTTTCGGTTTTCTAGGAAAGCAAGAATTGGAACCTGCCACACTCGATCCACTGTCATCTAATATGTCATGTTACATGACATTAACACAAAGGAGAGGGACGATAACGTCAACGCTGGAAGACTTAGAAGAAGAAAAGAGAAGATGATGTTTTTGTCGGCAGCAGCAGAAGAAACGACTGAATGTCCAAGGTGATATATTATACGCATTAGGTGCACGCTAATAGGTGCAACGGTCCTATACAGTAGGCCTTTGTGTCACTTCATGATATATTGAGTGGTGAAGGTGTGAGAACAGCCATTGTTTTTATTGCTTTTGCACAGCAATGGGAAGCCCATTACCTTGAGTTTCTTTGGGGACATTGGTCAGTATTTACTAGTTTTTCATTGGGACGTTCACTTACACCTTGAAACAACAACAAAGCATAAAGTTGACAAAAAAAACTTTGAGTGTTTCCAAAACCTTGCACCAATGTCACTGCTGGACAGCGCACACCAAAACAACTCGCTGGCTTGTGATAAAACAGTTTAAATCAGTACCTGTTGTGACTGGACTGAACCACACAATCACAACAGTTGTAGCCTTGGTGATGCTATTTTTCTCTCCAAGGTCACGAATGCCAATATTTAATCCAACAAACAGAAACTGCTTCAAATTGCAACTTTTTCATTAGGTTTATGAAAAACGTCTGGATCAGGCGACCCTGAATCATCTCTTAATCATGCTGCAATGGGCCCAGGTTGCTGGGTGACATTCAATGATCCAGTGAGTCATTAAATTTTTGCATTTTGTCCTTTATATGTCGCTCTTCTCAGTCTAAACTTTCCTTTTGTCCCTATGAATGTTCCCCTCTGATCCTGGCTCTGTTAGAGGTCTCTTCCTGTCATAAAAGAGTTCTTCCTCCCCACAGTCGCAAAGTATTGCTCTGAAAGGACCATGGAACCATTTCTTTTCTTTTTGTAATATTGCATGGTATTGCATGGCCTGACAATAGAATAGAATAGAATAGAATAGAATAGAATAGAATAGAATAGAATAGAATAGAATAGCCTTTTGTTCTCATTTGACTTGTGCAACGAAAAAGTGAAATTATACAGTGCTTTGAGATTTGCACATTAGTTTGTGTTTCTCTCACCATTTCTTGTATTGATGTACAGCATATTTTTGATGTGCAACGCAATCCTTGCAACAGTAGTGCTTTTGATGCAGTGGCAAAGTCCACATAGTTCAATATGTTTGTCTTGTAGTTTTTGGTAATGTCACAGGTTGTCATTTGTTTTTAATTTACTGAATTTATTTCTTAACCTAAATAATGAACCTCATGTCCCCGGCCATAACCAGCTATGAGGTGACAGAAGTCTGGACCACAGTGTCACCTCTGTCACTGTCAGCGACCTCTGTTATTTATTGATTTATTTCAAAAACTGATTGGGTTGTATTAAGGAAGTTAGATTGTTGGCGAATGGTTTAGGCACGAGGAGTGCCCTTTACAGTGTTTAGTTCTCAGAAGTGCATCACTGGGCTACACCTTAGATGTGGCACTAATTTCTAAACCCTGGTTTGTATCAGCTCAGGGCAACATGTGCTGCTAACGTGTCAGCGCTGCTTGTGCCAGCACTAAACATAAAGTGTAGTTAAGTCTGATGTCCTTCTTTAAGTATTATTCATAAACTGAAGAATTGGAGAAGCTAAAATTTTGTGGCTCACTAAAGTTTATACCATTTATCTTCTATCCCATGAAGATCTGTACATTTTGTGGGAATCCATCAAATACATGCTTCAAAGTGATGGGACAACAAACTAACTGCCAACCCCGTAACAACACTTCTGTCTAAAAATATATTAATCAAACCGCAATATATCCGTCTTAGAAATCTCCCCTGAACCAAAGCTGCCTGTCAAGGGGCGTCTGTGGGCTGTTATGACCCACCAGCTGAGAAACTCTCTATTAGCACTATAATTGTACAGAACAATGCTGATTATATGTCAGATGACAGGCACAGTGCTTTATGCATGTAAGCAGCTCGGATCAGCAATCCAATGCTGAGCTGCCTCGCACAAATTTTAGTGTCAAACTAGCAGAGAAATGGAGGCATTACAGCTGCCGCTCAATAACACAAAAACAAATTGTTTCAGTTGTTTCCCACAGGAGCACTATGCATGGAGTTAACTGAAAGTGGGATTAAATTGCTTTTTTCAGCTTGTTTCTCTCACCTTACCACACCTAGCTGCACTGTGCAAACAACGACCAAAACACACCGTAACAGTACACCGCAATCAGACACAGCTATGTGATTACAGGCAGAAAATATGTTTTTCATGTTTGCTGTCAGACTGTGGGATGATACGAGGAGCAGTGTGTGCAGGGAGTCTGATGCATGCTGGGGTCACTAAACCAGGCTCTTTTAAGCCCTGCAGACAGACTTTACATAAACGTTATTCATCAAGCAGCTTTTACAGATATGACTTCAGTGGTCCGGCGAGGATTGGCTGGACATAACGCCCACATCAAACGTCTCTGCTCGGTGAGAGGGATTAAAGGAAGTGCTTTTCTATGAAGCGCCGTGTGTTTCAAAGCAACTAGCCCTGGTAAGTGATGGTTTGATTTCAAAAACAAATATTTCGAAAAGGAATATCAGACCCACCTTCAATGAGAGAGGGCACTAAAATCAAGATTTATCCCACCATGGGTCTAAGATATCCTGGCATGTCCGCCTCTTACCCCCCTGAGCCGAAATTAACGCAACATCACACGAGAAAGTCAGAGAGGCAGACACAAAGACAAGACTGAATCAGCTGGAAAGAGCAACAGAGTGGAACATTTGACTAACAAGCAGTTTCTGAATGCACTTTGTTGTTGTCTCAGTCGAAATGCAGTGCATTCTGGTCCCATACGTGTATTGATCTGACTGATGGAGACGTCAAGAAAAGAGGGGACAGACCAAGGGGACAACTCAATAAGATGGCTACAGTTAAAATAAGAGGACAGAGGAGCGCGTACATGGACGAGAGCTGCTCCTGCATTTTTGTTAGTGCAGGAGTAAAAAATAGACAGAGGGCATATGCTAAAGCCTGACTGTAATGAGCACACACACGCACGCACACAAGGTTAACTGCAGCCTCCACTGAAGGAGAACGCAGCTCAGCTCATCATTGTCTCCTAACAGGAGCAGGTTGCATTGTCTACCAGGACTCGCTATTCTCTGAAAGACAGAGAGGAAATAAATAAACAATGGACTTGGCAGCAGGAGGGGAGTAAACATTCATTAATGTAAGGGTGGAACATGTTTAGTTGCTGCATGTAATTTGCGTCTTTCTATTTATGGCCAACTAAGCTCAGCCCCAATTAATGTGTGAACAATATTCTTTGGGTTCTTTGAATCATAAATATGCAAAATGATGCCGTCTTTTGATTCTGCTTGTTTTTACAATGCATCTCCTAAATTGGCTTTCACAGCATACATAGAGAGCGCCACCTCGCAGGTCTGTGACATGTATTTGATAACATAATTTTTCTTTCATGGATGCTTATCCTCCATTGACTCAGCTGTAATCACATTACGAGCAATGTAGTGAGTCATTTGACCTTCTCTGAATCCACGATAGGCACCAAGCTGTAATCTAATGTTATGTAATCTAATGTTTGATATAATTACATCTATTGCTCGGCAACACAAAGCCTAAAATGATCATATCTCTTAATAGAGGCTTATTGCAATAATGAATACATGTGAAAAACAACATAGACAAGCAAAACATTGCACTACGATATATATGTATTGTAAACAGCTTATGAAGAAGTTCTTTGTATCCCCTGACGAGGATTTTGAATTTTTATAAAGATAAAAAAAGAGGCAAAACTAATCCAAGATTTTCCTTGCGTCCCTACTTTCAGTCTGCATCTGCAAACTTCCTGCTTGTGAAAACTAATGGAAAATGCATACGGGATTTCAGCGGACGCTCCAATCCATTTTAATCCTGAAGGCAATTACAGCGTGGGGTTTTAGGGTCAGTAGTGCTGTTGATTGATGGGAAGAAAAAGTCACTTTAACAAAGTGCTGTGAACTTCAACCACCTGGCTGCAGCACAAAGGGTGTTGCTTGATGCACCGAGACAAAGCTTTAATGCTTTATTAATGCATTCATTGAAAGAATACAAAATGGAGAATTAATGATTGTGCCTCCGATAGGCCCTGTGTGTCAATATCACTGATGCCTTTTGAATTATAAGCTAATTCTTTAATTTCTATGGATCATTTGCTCTTCGTGGCCAAGATGACTCTCGCCACCGCCAGCACCGATGACACGCACTTTAAAGTGGATGGTGTCATTGATCGGTGACATATTTGCAATGCCTGAAAAGCCAGGTTTGTTTGTGGGGAGAATCAGCCGCTTCGCTGTTTTCTCCTAGCTCCCTTTAAAGAGCCGTGATCTGTATCCTAGCAACAGGACTCGCTCACCCCCATCAAGCTGTAGAGTCGGTGGCAGAGAGCTAGGGCGAGAGTATAGGACCCCTACTGTCTCCTATCACTGTCAGCAAATAGTGGACAGATGCAACTTTGGACCATGTAGACAACTTCATGTAATGTCAAGGGCCTAATTTAGGTATCCTACTGACACTCTGTTACTTTTAACTCCTACACATACAAAGATACAAAGTATATTTACCCAACTATTGTATTCAGCACTGCTTTGTATTTCCTGCTTTTTCTACTTTACTGAATTTTAGAGTTCATACCTTCTGCTGCGCTGCCTTTAATCTGACAGCTAAAGCTAACGGCTACATTGCCAGTTGCCACATTATTTTGTGTGTGTGAAACAAATTATTAAGTTCAATATTCCTAGTCACTGTTGCAGATTAAATGAGCTAAAACACACATACTCTGAACAGCTGCAACATGTAAAGATTGCTCACATATGTACAGCGTGACTGTTTTACTCAATAACATATTTGTGAAGCTGCGAGGGAAAAGCCAGCCACAGATATGGACTGAAAATCCTGCCTGTGCACAAAGACCGCCACACAATAAGGCAGTCAACAACACCGAACTCTTCAATATTTCCATTGTTTGTTATCTTAACTTCACAGTCTGCAAACATCTCTCAACAATACATCTGAAAAATGTAGTTTCTGATGCGTAAACTTCAAATAAACAGTGCACAGATTTTTCCCCAAATCCTCTTGGCTATGAGGGGAAAACCCCCACTCAGCACAGCCACACATGCCCGGGGGTGGAAAGTATCCAATCAACCAAGAAAATTTGCCCAATTTTAATGATGCTATTGACTTTTCCATCTTTAGCTTCTGGCAATGTGGATTGTGACTGATTGATGGTTTCCTGTAAACCTTGTGTAGTTTATTTAAATAGGAAGTTTAATCATTTATGAACCTGCTTCAATTGACTATTAATCTATTTGCATTGTTTCTAAACCACAACAAGAAGCACTTCAAGAGCACCAACGTCCTCCATGGTAGGTAGAAAACAGTGTTATATTTTTCTATGTTGTAATTTTGTTTTCATTGTTTTTTTTAAATGTATTTTAAGAAACTTGTAATGCTGTAGGTAAGAAAAACAAGAGAAACACATGTGTAATATATATATATATATATATATATATATATATATATATATATATATATATAAAAACACCCAGCACGCCCCTGCGGGCGGTTTATCCTTCAAGCTCGGGTCCTCTACCAGAGGCCTGGGAGCTTGAGGGTCCTGCGCAGTATCTTAGCTGTTCCCAGGACTGCGCTCTTCTGGACAGAGATCTCCGATGTTATTCCCGGGATCTGCTGGAGCCACTCGCCTAGCTTGGGAGTCACCGCACCTAGTGCTCCGATTACCACGGGGACCACCGTTACCTTCACCCTCCACATCCTCTCGAGCTCTTCTCTGAGCCCTTGGTATTTCTCCAGCTTCTCGTGTTCCTTCTTCCTGATATTGCTGTCATTCGGAACCGCTACATCGATCACTACGGCCGTCTTCTTCTGTTTGTCTACCACCACTATGTCCGGTTGGTTAGCCGCCACCGTCTGTATCTGGAAGTCCCACAGGATCTTAGCTCGGTCATTCTCCACCACCCTTGGGGGCATCTCCCATTTTGACCTCAGGACTTCCAGGTTATACTCGGCACAGATGTTATGGCGTTCCATGTATGCCTTGCCCGCTAGCATCTTGCACCCTGCTGTTATGTGCTGGATTGTCTCTGGGGCATCTTTACACAGCCTGCACCTGGGGTCTTGCCTGGTGTGATAGACCCCAGCCTCTATGGATCTTGTGCTCAGAGCTTGTTCTTGTGCTGCCATGATTAGTGCCTCTGTGCTGTCTTTCAGTCCAGCTTTGTCCAGCCACTGGTAGGATTTCTGGATATCAGCCACCTCCTCTATCTGCCGGTGGTACATACCGTGCAGGGGCCTGTCCTTCCATGATGGTTCCTCGTCTCCCTCCTCTTTCTTGGGTTTCTGCTGCCTGAGGTATTCACTGAGCACTCGGTCAGTTGGGGCCATCTTCCCAATGTATTCTTGGATGTTCATTGTCTCATCCTGGACTGTGGTGCTGACACTCACCAGTCCCCGGCCCCCTTCCTTCCGCTTAGCGTACAGCCTCAGGGTGCTGGACTTGGGGTGAAACCCTCCATGCATGGTCAGGAGCTTTCTTGTCTTTATGTCAGTGGCTTCTATCTCCTCCTTTGGCCAGCCTATTACCCCAGCAGGGTACCTGATCACGGGCAGGGCGTACGTGTTGATGGCCCGGATCTTGTTCTTACCATTTAGCTGACTCCTCAGGACTTGCCTGACCCTCTGCAGGTACTTGGTGGTTGCAGCCTTTCACTGATCACTGCTGCCGTATCGAAGAATCCATAGGTCCCGCATCCTATTCATGTAGCCCCTTCCGCCGGGGTTACTTGTGTAGTAGCATTCCAACAACGCCCTGTTTTCGTCTCTTGCCCACCGATGCAAGAACTCCAATTGGACTTCATATGATAAATAAAGCTTGCTGTGTTTTTACTGTACTCTCTAGCTAGCTACCCTCAGGAAAATCCCAAGTCACATTGATTTAGTGCTCAACTTTGCTTCCTATAGCTTCTGTCTCTATCTCCAAATAAATGGCAAGTTTCTGAGTGAAGTTTTTCAGCCATGAGTAACACCGGGTTTTCGAAACCTTTAACCTTTAAATTGTTGCACATTTCTATTTCCCAGTAGCAAGCACAAAAGTGCATTAATTTTAAAGCATAAAAATGTGGCATGAAAGTTTTAAAAAGTTGTTGTTTTTGTTGTCCTGTGGTCATCTGTGCCTTTCTCCTGACACTCTGAACCCTCATGAACTTTCCAGCTTTTCATAGTCAAGTGAAGGAAACCTGGAAAGATTTAGTGAGGGTTGATCAATGCCTGAGGAACAATGCAAAGCACTCTTTGACCCTTTCCATGCTGTTTGTAATGGCCTCAACACATAAGCGCTTTCAACAATCCATTCCTGTGCGCGTCACCTCTATATTATGAGATAAAGAAGAGCAGCAGGACTTGCTGTAGCACAAAGCCACTGTGATCTCCTGGGATAAATTACAGCACATGGCTTCTATTCAAAAAATAAAGAAATAAAATAACCACTGTGGCTTTAAAGGTTGCCTCATCTCTTTTAAATCTGCAAATTGTCAAATTTGTGGCAGAATGGGCACAAAAGAAGCAACAAAAAATAGAAAGCAGGCAGGTTCTGATTTTTTTTTTAGATAATGTTGTGGAAGTATTGAAGGGTGCAATCTTTCATGATGACCCAGTAATGAATGGTTCTTCCAGGAAGTAGCTTTCATCAGGCCATGATGTCCTCTCCCGGTGAGAGTCATCAGCCGAGGTACTGATTTGCTCTTGTTTCTTGACTCCTTCAGAGTGCAATGACTGGGCTGCAGCAAACAGTGAGAAAGCAACTACCCTGGGAAAGAAACAGCTGATAGTAATTGCAGTTTTTGTCAAGACAATCAAATGTATTGTATTGAAAATAATTTTGATTTATGTTTATTTCCCTTCGTCAGATAATTACAAGACACGTAGTGCTTGAAACAGGCGTGTGCCTGAGCAAAATCAAGATATGAGCATTCAACATCACAGCACTCCAGGATACCATACGCCACTCAGTACCATTAACTATGACCAGTTACGACCAAAAACATAGTTGTGGTGCTCTTGAATCAAAAGGGCTGAAATCTTTAAATGTGCAACAAATCAAACTTGAGACACTTAAACACATGCATTAAAAAATACTCCCATTGGTTGATTTGTTTATAAGTTTCTTTTTATTTTGAAAAACTTTTGATCTAAAAAATGTTTAAATAAAATGTTCTTGAAATCACGGGTAAATGTCCATCTGCACAGCTTGCTATATTTGCTCTGCTTCCTCCCAATTAAAAGGCTTTTCTGTCATCTGAATTTCAGATGCTTACAAACCACAAGTGCTATCACAACTTATTATTGCGTCTCATCTATCAAAGCCTATGGATTAATCGTCACTTCATCACAGTTCCACCTGCCAGCCTTTCTAATACTTCACTAAAAGCCTGGCATTATCAAGCTTTTGCACAATCATAGAAGCTTGTTTGCAAAAGCTGCACTCTCAATTAAAGGCACAATTTTATTGAACTCCACAGTGTGGACAGTGCCATTTTAAAGGAGATTTACAATAGTTAAGCCCCCGTTTAACAGCAATCATGGCATCAGCTAATTACAGATGTATACACACATATATTACTATTGCTGCAAATCTACTATAAAACAGCATTGTCCAGACTCTGGAGTTCAAGAAAACTGTTAGTAACACACTAGCAAATATATTTATGATGGCATTTGGCAAAGAATTAGATTTAATGCAGGTTTTCTATTCAAGTTAAATATATTGAATATTAAATATATTTCTGTGTTTTATTTTTATGTTGTCAGAAATAAAGTAATATGCAAAACTCTAGAGAATTTCTTTGAAAGATGAGATCTAGGTGCAGCGATTCACTGAAGCATGGAAATACACTTGGAAACATGGTATACAAGACGAAACAGAGTTCGCACAAAGCTGCACGTCAATACTTTGTATGCCCACCTTTATTTTTTAACACAGCCTGAAGTCTCTTAGGCACATTTCTTCAGTTATCCAGGCTTCTTGACGGACATTCAGAGCTTCTTTGGATATTGGCTGTGTTTTGCTTAGTTCTGTCAAGATGATCTCAAAGTGCTTCAATAACATTGAGGTCCGGGCTCTGGGGAGGCCAATCCACTGTTCTACTCTGTCATGGTTTGGGGCTCCATTTCAGCCAGCGGTGCTGATGTATATGTAGCAAGAAAAATTAAAGCACCATGCAACGGCATTTGGAAAGCATCTGATTGGCAACAGCATGACAAAAATCTAAAGCATGCTGCCAATGCAGTAAAAACATTCCTAGATAGAAAAACACAGAGCCTCCACCGTGGTTTACAGGTGTAGGCACTCACTATTTCATCGCTCTCCTGACCTCCTCTGTACATGCTGATGATGATGTGAAGCAAAAATTCCAGATGTGGATTCATCACATGCTGCTCATTTTCAGTCCACCTCCTTGTGTAATTCGGCATAGCTCAGCCTTTTCACTCTGGCATTGCTTCCTTAAAGATGGCTTCTTGGCAACTACTCTTGCACTAAGACCATTTCTGACAAGGCTTCAACAGACAGCACATGGATCAGCTAGATGTATCTCTCAGGTTCTACATCAGAACTTCTCTGGATGCTTTCTTGATTCCTAAGGATGTGACTTTCAGATACTGCTCATGTGCTAGGCTAGCTTGCTTTTGTCCCTTCTTCCTTTGTCCCCAGCTTGTCCAGGTTTCAAAGACTTTTAGGAGAGTTTCCAGCCGATATCTCTTTGGAAATCATCACATCGGTGCAAGAATATATTTTACGCCCATTAAAAAAATAAAACAATTAAAACAAATTACGTATTTTGTTTTATTGGGGGGCAGGGGCATGTTTGCTGGTAATAAAGTGCCTTAAAATACAATTTACATTTTTTTTTGCTAGTTATCTGTTATCTGCAGATAAAGAAACACTTTGACTTTGAAAGCCCTTTAGAAAGCCTGGAGAACTATTGCTCAAGAGCACTTTAAAAGATTACAGTCTGGTTCCCTTTCAAGCAAAATATAAAGAAATGGGGGACAACTTAAGACCTGCACAGTACTGTAACTTGAAAAAAGTGAGTAAATCCAGAGACTACAAAGAAGTAGGCTATTCTCCATAAATCATGTGAGGAGCTTATATGGTTAAATTTATGGCCTTCTGCCTTCATTAGATGGGTCATAGAACAGATGCAGTACAACACGCAGCAAGGGTCCCCAGCGGGAACTGAATTGGGGACATTTATCATGAATGCATCATAACCAAGTCCACCAAGTCCACAGTTACTCTTTAGCCAAAAAAAGTCTCTCTATTGAAGGACATTTTCATTTCATGACTAAAATCTTCAATGAAGTTAACAGCCACCTATCAAGTCTTCAGAGATTTGTACTTAAAATGTATATTTATGATGGTGTTTAATTTTAAGTACAGCGGAAAAAAGAAAAGAAAAATAATCTCAGAATTTCACTTGCTCTATGGAAAATAAATTATGGCATGTCTTATGTTAATGTTGCAATCTTCATATGATGTTATATAAAGCTTTTAAATTTGAAAGGGTGTCATTTTGGGCTTTTTCATATAAATGTCAGCTATTAGGCTGTTGTGTTCACTCTGCTGCGGCCTCAAACCTTTTTCAAATTATGCTGTTTTCATATTACCATCCATGCACGACATAAGCTGCCGATAAACTCTCCCCAGACTTATAGCTGCGTGTTGTTTATAGCTGCCACTTGCTTTGCATTCACAAAACAGTTGGCATTCAGTCTTTCTCCTTTGCTCCCCCAAAGCGCACCACAACTCACAACCGTTATTATTTTTCTAACAGGCGATAGCTGTTATCAGTTTAGTGAAAGAGGACATAATCAACATAAACAGAGTAAGCAATTAGGAATAAAAACTTTCACTTCATTTGCATGCAGCGAGATTGCAGTGTAACTTCTGCAGGGAAACTGGGTGTACTGTGACCACACAGTCACAAACAAAGGTGGTATGATTTAGTGCGCAAATCAGTCCAAATACAACAACAAAAATACTATAAAACATATGGATATTTTATTCTAGCCAATATTCATGTGCTTGTTGATACTCATGACATAATCTGTCATGTGAAAAAGAGCGTGTGGCAGGCAGGGAGGCAACCCGAAACGCAGGACATACAGAAATAAACAACAAATCATCTATTTGCAATGCAGAACAGGGAGACACAGACAGTGGGGGTGTCCAAATTCATGGGCTGCATCCTCCTGAGGACGCATTTGTAGACCGATTACATCACAGCGACGCGACGAAAGCTGTCCAAATTCGTAGACAAATGCGTCCTGCTTTTCCCTGAATTTGAAGGATGGGTCGAGTGTGTCCTTCGTGGCCCATCATATCCCAGAATTCATAGCGCGGCCCAGCCAATTCCAGTTTCCAACAATAGCGGACGCTACTAAGTTTTAATATTACTCTTATTAATCTTTCTGGGTCACAAAATAAACTTTTAACGTAGCTGTGTAAACATCCAATATCTGCTCAGTTTATCAAGACACCACATATTTGCAAAAGTGCTCCGACGTTTTCGGAGACATCTGTTAACCACCACCTCGATAGCTAGCCGGGAGGTCAAGGGTCACTAGAGCCGCCGAGAACGGCACAACTCCCGGCACATCATTTTCAGATCACCGCGGACTTTCGCTACTCAGGTTAAACGTGATGTATAAGTCACTTAGACAACCTAAAATGTTATTGTTGGGCTTTTTTCAGTGTTTTATTTGTTCATGAGTAAATCGGTTTGGCTGAGATTAAAGTTATTAGATTAGATAAAATAAAACTTTACTAATCCCCCGGGTGGGTTTCTCTTTGGTTTTCACACAGCTGAATAAACATCAAACAGGAAACTGATTAAACAGAAGTGTGAGACGGTCGAGAATTTACTCCAGTGTCCTGTTATATTTTAGATAGCAAGGAACAGACGGCCGAGTTTATTAAACTCCACCGAGACAGAGATGACGCAGATCAGAAGGCTAGACCGTCCAATTTCACAGCCGTTTACTTCCGGCCTACCCGACCTTCTGAGGACCCGGCCCACGTAGACCGCGAAGAACGGGCCCTCAGGAGGATGCAGCCTATGAATTTGGACACCCCCAGTAGATTTACATGTGGACACAACTGGGAAACACAGGTGGGCAACATATAACTGATGAGACAGTGGAAGCAAAACTAAACATCACACCACCGGACAGGAGACTATCCAAATAAAACAAGAAGTAAAACACACACTATTGAAACAGACATGGAGACATGACAGACAGAAAGATGAATATGGGAACAGGAATGGAAGCAAAACACAGACATCACCGGGGGACATCGGAGGTAACCAAACACAGGGACACTTTTGACAGAGCAAATTCACAGGCACTATAAAAAACACATATTCAGGAGCTGGAACATAAATAATTTTCAAAGAAAGGACCAAACTCAAAAATTATACTGAAGTCTAATACCGAAGTACACAAGGACACGAAAGAAATCCCTTAAATGAAGAAACTAAAGGAAATTACATTTATCATATAAATCAAAAGCTGTAATTTTGACTAATGCAGAAGTAAGCCCACTGTTTTATAAGGAAATGTGGGTGAGATTAGAATAAATTAAAGCAAAATTTTAAAGTGCAATCATAAAAATATTTTACACACCAAAAGATGTGGTCATCCAAGAACCCTTTTGGACGTAACACTTTTAATCACCAGCCAAAATACTTACATGCTACAAACCAACAATAATGTAATTATCAGCTTTACTGCTAACTGAAGGCTTTAAACTGCACGCCATAGACAGGATCTGTGGCCGATGCTCCTGAATTCATTTAAGCATGCATAAAACAGGTAAACAACAAACACATTGTATTCATAGTAAGTTTCATTTAGACATGTTTTTAACTCACATTTATTTAATGCATGAAAATAATCATTTTTTTCTGTCGGTACAACCTGATTAATTACTTGTAATTATGTATTGGATGAATACTTTTTGAAGACTTGAGTTCAGCCTGGTTCACCTCACACCACAGTGTTTTCTTTCAAAGTATTCACTTGTTGATTTTCTAAGTTCAACATTCATTTTACTTGGTATCTTTGTCACAGAGCGCATTGAAGATCTCTTTTTTTCTCAGATGGTCGGTCGGCCTTCTTAACTGTCTGTAAGTGACACACTTTTCCTGTCCTATTCTCTGTATTTGTCCCTTTCTCCACATCTCCATCTATTTCCAAACACTCTGCTTTTATCCATCAACTCCTCAAGCTTATCAGGACCAGTTCTTCTAACCCAGTGAGTAATTTTATAAATTTTCATAACTTGTCAAGTTTGCAGTTTCCACGACAGACAAATTTCTTCCATTTCATCATAGTAATGAATTTCTCTTTTCTTGGGCCACATTGGACCAGTCTAACGCCATCTGTTAGGTGTTACCAATCAAAACAATTTATCGCCCTATATTTATAATGGCGACCCACATTTGATTATAATAATGTCACCAATAATTAAAAAAAAACTAGGCTGACATAGTGCACAGTATTTGTATGAGGTTCCAAAATAGTCGTACGGGTTCACATCACACTGCCAACACTGTTCTGAACTATGGAGGCATGGCTGCAGAACCTCTGGGGTGTCGTGTGGTGTCTGGCACTCGGATGTTGGCTCCTTGTTCTCGTTTATCTCTCTGATGCTACGATCAGGAGTTAGAGGAGTTTGGCGGCCAGGTGATTGGCTCGAGTTCTTTGCCGTGTTTCTTGAGCAGTTCCTAATCCATTTTTGCAGTGTGGGCACACCGAGACCTTTGCCAGCGAGGAGTAGAACGTTGCATTATAGCGAAGATCTGCTTTATACGCATTCTTGTCAATACTGATTTTAATATTATGGCTGATGTGTACAACAGAATATATGGTGTGGCTCAATGATGCACTCTTATGCTCCATTTTCCTCCTTTGGTCAATTAAATACCTCTCTGTACAGCCCTTGATCCAGACTAAGTGTCCCTTGAGTGCCCCTTTGGATGGTTCAGATGTCCTTGTAATCTCTCCAGTTTTGTCTCTATCTACTGTCATGTGACCCTATGGCAAAAATGAGCCCCAAACCCCAACCCTATGGATAAAATGTCCTTTCTCACTATGTCTCAGTGTGTCTATGCACAGCACTGCTCCCATTAGATCAAATTAAATCAGGTCAGTCTGGCTCCTCCTAATGAGGCATCTGGGCTGCCAAAAAATCCACAACCAGCCACTACTGACAGTCAGCAGTATCAGATACCACTGCTGAGCTAAGAGTTATGTCTTCCAGAATCAAGTGGCTGTAAATACTCTCTTGTTGTTTAACAGGCACTGAACAGACAACTTTATTTAACTTGCATGTGCTACCTGACGAGGGTAGCAGGCACTGTGACCTTTGATGCCCAGATTTCCATGAGTCCTCCAAGCTAAATTGTAAAGCGCACAGTTTTCCCTCTAGAACAAGGCGCCTCAAACCTCTGGCCCTGGAGCCACATCTGCCTTTTATCCTAATGTGGCTCCCTGTGGCTTTGTTAAAAAATGACTGTCAACATGATTGTTCATTTTTTATTAAGCATTGCATTAAGTGAGTCCTCCTTAGACTACGATGACCTGGATGGCTGAGAACCTTCACAGTTCCTATTCGCGTCTCATTGTTGTGTTTTGGGGGTTTGGTAGTAATTAAATAAAAATAGGTCAATATTTCAGGGAAATGTATTTTATAGCCGCTTTGAATGATCATCTCTATGGAGTTCTATTGTTTCATAACTACGAAAAAATGCAATTTTTGCACTACTTAGGGTGGGCTACATGTGGTAAAAGATTTTCACTGCTTAAATGTATTAGTAGTACTATTGTTAGGCTAACCTTTACTCGATGGGCTTAATTATGAGTAATAATATGTTTTGTGGCTCCATACAGATTTATTTTAACCAGACATTATCTCTTTTGATTGTGACATGATGAGCAGGAAATAATTTTTCAGTGCCTTCCATAACTACATAAATATTTGATCAAACAAAACCGTTAGTGAAACATCTGAACTTTCCTGGAAGGACTGTCTCCAGTGAAGAACAAGGCTGGCTCTCTGAGTGGGTTTCTTTGTCTGAAGACTAGATGGTTTCTAGCCTTATATACATTTAATAAAGAGACAGCTTTTAGGTTTATAGATGAAACAAGTGTCAAATAGTCTGAACAACTGAAGCTTCCATGGCCACAAATTCAAAAGTGTGGAAGGAAATCAAACAGAGAGCTTTTCGGCTGACCGTGAAACCGTTTTGGCAAACATTTAGATGACTCAGGCATCGTAGAGCTGATAGGGAGCCCAGGACCTTGACTACATATACCTTTTAAACATAATATCAGACCAAATTCTTCTGTTCAGGAGCTTTGCTTCAAAAAACTGTAACCTTTCATGTGTCTCAGCATGAAGCTCCACGTTAGGTGAACTGGTAGCAGCACTCTTTCTTCACTATTACATTTTCTATGCATATCTAGCAGACACACCAGAGGGTTGCAAGGTAGAGTGAAAGGATCCATGTAATCATATATAAAAAGGGGACAGATAAAGTCTAACTTGCAGAAATATATGACTACATATTTGAAAAAGGAGCTGTAACTTTAGTTATTAGCATTTGTTAACATGAACTTATGAAGGTTGGTTTGAATGCTATTCTGCTGTATGTGTCATTGTGTTTAAACTTCTAGCAAATGCAGCTGGACCTTCCTTGATGAGAAGGCTTTGATGGCGCAACTCAAAAGCCTCCACACAACAAAGGGCTTGTAATTGTTTGCATTTTCTGTCCAAATCCACCCATACACTAAGCTTTCTTACAGCCGCTTTGAATGATCATTTCTATGGAATTCAGGCCTATCTCGTTTGTAGTTCCAACAGCACCGTGCCATGTTGACTACAGACTAAGACCGCAAAAGGGTCCTTTGTAAAAATGTGTTTCACTCACATCTTTCAGCTTACAGTCCATGGACACGCAATGCAAAAAAAAATAAGCACAACAGACATACTGAAAATGTATCAAATGGTTTTCTTTAAAAAATGAATGACATTTTTGCCTTACCTGGCTGTACTGCATCTTTCCATTTGTATGTGTGAGGTGTAAACGCAGAAGATATAAATGACTGAAAGAAATGTTTTTGAGTTACTGAAGTTTTAGGTTTTTGGCCTGAGGGGGAGCATCTTGTAGAAATAGTAGAGAAATTGTGATATACTCAAAGGAAGGTTTCTGCCAGCCTACTAACTGCCTCCAGGAGACGGCTGCCAGGGAGGAATTGGCAGCGGTCTGTGATTTTGGTTTTTAGACAGAGAGGTGAGTGAATCAAAAGACCAACTTGCTTCAAAAAGGACTAGATGACATTTGATCAGTGCTTACTTACAGTTTTAAATTTGCATTTGTATATTACAAAAGGCAAGAAATAATTTTTCAGCGTTTGCTTAAGGTGCACAATGCAGAAAATCTATTAAAACTATCTGAGTTGGTAATGAAACAACCGATGCAGTGATGCAACCATATGTTTTGAATTCCAGCCAGCCTGTTAAAATGTCAGTATAGTCTATGCAGTGCTTGTTGGGTGGTAAGACATCGTCTGAAACACCCACTCACAGCTCCTTCTTACAGCATTAGAACTGAGGGAGCTGTGTCTGACCATTTCTGTAACTTTCTGTAATTGTCAATCTGACATTTAGACCAACGGTTTCCCAGCTGTGGAGGTGAGACAATAAGAAAGGTTTAAACTTCTCTCTCTGACTCTCTTTTTAATTCTTTACATACCTACTTTTGTCATGTTTCATATCTAGTGTACAAACAACTACCAGGCTAAAACCTGAAAATTATACCAACTAAACAATAAATACTATTGTTGTCGCCACTTAGTCAGCTATACATTATATTATATCACCATAATGAAGTGCCATGCAAAAGGCAAGCAAAGACAAAGACCACCTCCGTAATCTCCATTCGCTGTGTAAGAAGACAAACTGAAGAAGGTTAAAATATACCTTATTTTTTTGCTACGTGTCTTCTTTTGTGCATGCTGACAGCCTGCTGCATCTCCCTGTACATCTTCACCTATCTGCAGTTCTTTCTGGCTGAAGAGTTGTGAACTATTATTATTTTATCATTAACCTCTAAATAATTAACATTAGCTAACAATGACAAGTGCTGGAGGAATTTATTTTAGAACCATTCCTTTAGTTAAAGTAACAACACCAGACTATCTGAGTTGCACCTCAACTTGCCTGTTTTATTAAACGGGGCACGGTGGGAGTTGACATCCCTTCATCATCACCAAGGCTTTTATAAAGGATATTAAGTCTCCTTCACACTGCACTCTAATGCCTCTACATCATACAACATTTTGGCCACGGTAATTAGTAAAATTAAAAGTATCCAGTAGGATAAAAATAATCGCATCGAATGCTCATTTACTTGCTAATGCTAGCTCTGTTTATATACAACATGCAGTCTTTATCCGATCTCAGATCAGCGAAAGCAGAGCCAGTTTGTTTTGTTTCAGTTTCCCATCAGTCTCTTGTCAAAGACTGGAGGTTTAAGCACAACCAGAAAAAAGCTGCTGGCCTCACACCTTGTCCAGCTCCAACCTATGTCAAGAGCATGTGGACGGGCTTATTAAATTGAAAGGCAGCTCACGGTCAAGCAGAGAAAAACCTGTTTCCAGAGACGATAGCCAACTTTGGCCACAAAATGGCAGTAATTTAAAGGATGGACGCAAACAGGTGAGAAGCTTCATATCGTTGTTTGCACGATCTGATATCGTCATGTTGGTGTTGTTCCCAGATCAACATAGTAAATGTTGTTCCAGGATCAACATTGCAAGTGACCAATCAGAATGTTGTGACGTCATACTTTTACGACTTCGGGAAAAACCGCTGTAAAACAAAAAACTGTACTTAAGCTGCGAGAAACCGCCTCTGTCTGCCGACCCTGACCCTAACCCTAACCCTTTAATAAACGCTAAGCAGAATTGATATTGTCCTTGCAACATTGGAACTTCATAAATGCACGAATGGCTTGGCGTGCCAAAGAATAACGTCAGAACAATGTGATTGGTCACTTGCAATGTTGTTCCTGGAACAACATTTACTATGTTGTTCCAGGAACACTGCTGTCGGATTGTACCTCATTAGTAATTGCAGTGCATTAAGTTTCCATTACTGTCCTCAGTGGTGTAAAGTGTAGCCTAAATATGTGGCGTTAGTACAAACGCAGATCAAGGAAGTCATGTAAGACTTCAGGATATAACGTTGTTTCTTCTGCCGTAAATAAATCTGGAATGCCAAACGAAAGCATTCTTTACAGCACCAAATGTATCACAAAGTATGTGAAATGTATGAATGCATTAGCCTTGGGCAGGCGCAACATGAGAAGCACTTACTGCCAGCAGTTGTTGGGAAGAACCTGTTTGAAGCACGACACTCTTTTGCTGTTTAAAATGTTTTTAAGTCAGCACAGTGAACATGCCCAGTGCTCAGAGCTGTCAGAAGTGCATTCCATTTCTCTCCCTAGTAAACACTGAGAGAAAGAATCCAGCTCTGTAACAAGAGGTCCCCACAGGCTTGCAGCCTTACAGCTGAGTGAGTTAGCCAGCAGTTGAGCTGACTCAATCTGTTTGACTTTCACTGTATGGCACATGGAGCCCTGGGCAGGCAACAAGGTCCCTGGGTTGGCCCACGTTCATCTGAAAAATTCAGTGCTGGACTGCTGGCCAGCTCTTAAATATTTGGTTTTAATTACTGCCACAACCTTTACTCTGGCAGGTTACTGTTGAAACATAATCCCCAAGGGGCTGCACTGCAAGGGCATCACACCATTATTCAGCCATAGAAGGGATGGCAGCCATTCTCTTAGCCAGGCGGGTTTTTTATCTGAGATATGGGACATAGCCACAACAGACTATATAGGCTGCCTCTGACAAAGAGCAATAGAAAATTGTGAGATGAGAGACACTCCATAACCCTTAATTATACAGCAGCTGAGACTGAGGAGCACAGCTTATCTCTCTGGTGGGGTTGGTGGATTTTTGAACTTCTCTCATTTGATTACTTGCCCTGTTCACCTGTCTGCCTCGACAGCCCACAGCAGCACTAATGAAGGTGCACACTGTTCCTCTCACAAAGATGATTTTATAATTTTTCTTCCTATTGTCCATAAGATAGGTAAGGCAAGAAAAATCTCTCTGTAGTTGAGTCGCCTAAGGGTAACATCTGCCTGTGCATGAGTATTCTCCTCTGCGGGGCTCTGACAGTGACTTTATAGGACATTTTCGCCTGCTCATTCTTGCATTAATTAACCATTAGCATTGCAAAGGTAAAAATAAAGAAAAAAAACAGGATGCCTTTTCCATTTGGGATTTATTTAGAGTACCCAGCTCAAGAGATTCTTTGTTATTTTTCCCGAGGCTGCCACTTCCCATGATACAAAAGAAATGTTTTATAGTGAGGCCAAGGAAAGTTGCTGTCAGCACACATTTTCAAAAACTGCCAATGGGTTGTAACAAACTTTTTGGCACAGGTAGATACAGTATGTTAGGTAGGAAAATATTTCTCATCATCCCTCCTACACTCATTTGTACTTGCATGAACAATGTTGGCGCTTGATCAAGTATAAAATCTACGAACTCCATTAAATGTACCAATATGTTTGTGTATTACTTTCACAGCATCAGCCATTAACAACCTCTCTCTTTTGCTGTGAAGAAATCATTATCCCCCTTGGTGTGAGACTAAGAAAGCATGAAAGGGGGGAGAGTGCGAAGTGTGTTTTACATACTAGCTTTTAATCCTGACACTCCAATAATTGGACTTTGTCACATGTAGCCTTTGATGTATTTCTGTCTGAGTAACCACAAAGCTGTGTCTACCCCATGGACCGTGCAGAGACAAAAAGCTTTCAGATGGAAACACAGCTTCTGTTTTTGTTACCTCTCTCCAAAACCGGTGTGTACCACTCCCATAACAATGATCCTCACAAATCATTCTCCTAGGTAAGCCTTGAGTAAGGGAGTGTGTTTGCTAAAGGGGTAAATATCGTCTATACCTGTGATCCTATCGCTCTATGATTAAAAATGTCAGTGAGGCCCTAGAGGTGACAGATTGCAGGG
Organism: Rhamphochromis sp. 'chilingali'; assembly: GCF_963969265.1. Lineage (NCBI taxonomy): Eukaryota > Metazoa > Chordata > Actinopteri > Cichliformes > Cichlidae > Rhamphochromis > Rhamphochromis sp. 'chilingali'. Next base: position 41,367,288 of record NC_137932.1, on the reverse strand, counting down.
TTGCTGACATCCCTCGGTATTTTTGGTACAGGGACAGGTGCAGTGTGCCTGGGAGTCCTGGAGGGAGGAGCGTACAGGAGAGAGGGAGGGAAGGAGGGAAAAAAGGAGACCAGAGAAGGAAGGAAGCAGGAGCAAAGGCTCCTGTTCATTGATGGCCTGTGGCTTCCCGACATCATCCACTACCTAGGCCAGTCTCCAGAGCTCATCTACGTCAGGCAGAGAGTCTGGTACCCAAAGGCACCACAAACAGTTCGTGAGAGGCAGAAGACAAAACCAATAATTCAGATGGAGCCAGTACAGGCCAGACATTTAATACTGTAGGGAATCTGGTGGACTCGACATCTGCACCCTTTTGAGCCACATGGAACCGATGACGCACACTGAACAAACTCCGCATGACTGCCAGGACAACATAACACTGCGAGGGACAGCAACACTGTCGGAGTTCATCAGGGCCCCCTCTAAACCCGATCCATCTGTTCCCACCGGTCACTTGACTCTGACTTGTCATTCAAGGGGCAGCAGCACCAGTCAGCCCGTCTGTTTATACTTATCATGCCACTTGGAAAGGTTGGGACTTCCAAAGAGAACACTTTGAAGAGACAATTTTCATTTTAGATAGATACAGATCTGTTTTGGCATTCACAGGTGTATATTAGGATATGAAAGTCCATCTGCCTGTTTCACCCATCAGTCTAATTGAAGAACACTGGTCTTTTTAAGGGTGACCAATTGAAAACATTGTGAACACTTGCAGGATTATTAAAAGCCCTCAAATCTGTGTGAACTGCAACATATTAAAAGTGATTTTCGCACTGCTCAGAGTGGTACTGCAGCATTTTTCATGTAAATCATAGCCTGTGTGAGGTGCAGGATCCCTTAAGCAATGGCAGCCTCACACTTAACATCCCATTATTCCACTCTGCTTAATCAAAATTGTGCATTGTGTGTATTCCTCACTTACTTCTCCATTTTAATACCCTATTATTGCCCCACTATAATTCTCTACTCTCTGCTATTCTCTCTGTATTGTTATGCACACATGTTGTATTGTACAGTTATTAAGTCTGATTTCTAGTTTGGGATTTTGGAGACAGCAATTGCTATCATGAATCCTGCATGACTTTTGATAAGTATGATACCTTTGTCTTTGACTAAAAAAAATGCAAAGAGATTTTTTTGAGTGTTTTCAGACATACAGTGCATGCAATTAAAGTGTTAAACACTCCCTGAGCCCTGCCTAGCAACAGAGGTACTGACTCTGCCGTGGTCCAGTGTCTGAAGGAGGCTGCCAGAAGATGAATTTGTGTTTAGGCATTGTGATTAAGATACCCACTACCCACTGTGTGTGCCTTTTTGGCAGACAACTCTCTGAGGTCTCAAACATGGGCATAATGACATGCCATTGTGACTGGCACAGTGCCACTGCCCCATGCCTTTGGTCATGAAAGACAGAAAAATCATCAGGGACCACACTGGCAAAAACCAGTCCTCCGAGAGCTCCCTCTCACATATGGACAAAAATGGCATCACAGATGACAGGAGCTGCAGTCTGTGCAGTCTGAGGCCATGTGCTTGTTAATGTCTTGGGGGAAATCCATTTCAGAGATGTGTGGGGGGGATAAGCATAGACAGGCTAATCCTAGATTATTTCCATGGGGATTGCTTGCTATACACTGTAAATACAATAAGTTGACTCTGACTGCCTCTGAAAAATTATCTAAAATGTAAGCTGGTGAGTTAGAACAAGCCCTTCATTGTGAGTGCAGAAATATTTAGACAATTAATATAGCGCAAGGTCACATGAAAATAATAAACTGTGTCATGGTGAGGAAGCACTACTTAATTTTAAATTAATTTTATTTAATATATCTTGTTTTATATGACTTCAAAATAAATAAAGTCAGAATATGTGAATATAAAAAAGCCTTTTTAATCTTGACAGGAGTCTCAGTCGTGGTGACCTGTTTGCCGGTTAAACTAAAACATTATTCTTAGCTACAAAAGGCCTGGATACCACATTACATTGCCACAACAACTGAAATCTATGCATAGCATGAGCTGGCATTTCAATCTACTGGGCACTGGGCAAGATGGTCTAGATGACATGTGCCCACCTTTCATCCCTGCGTTGCTGCCAATGGTTTGTCTGTTTGTGTGTGAACATGAGATGATAAACACATTGTTGTGTGTTTTGTAGTTAAGGTTAAATCCATCCATCCCTCCGTCTTCTGCTTATTCAAGGTCAGGTGATGGTGGCAGCAGGTTAAACAAAATATTCCAGATGTTCTTCTCCTCTGCAACACTTTCCAGTTTCTCCTGGGGGTTCAGAGGCGTTCCCAATCCAGATGAGACATATAATCTCTCTTTGGCATGCATGAAAAATCTCCAAGGGGACATGCCCAAAAGGCATCCTAACCAGATGCCCAAACCACCTCAAAAGGCTCCTTTCAACACAAAAACGCAGCAGCTCTACTCCAAGATCTCTCTGGGTGTCTAAGCTTCTCATCCTATCTCTAAGGCTGAGCCCAGACACCCTATGTGGGAAACTCATTTCACACGCTTGTATTCGTGGACTTACTTTTCAGTCATTACCCAGTTCTCATAGCCATAGCTGAGGGCTGGAATGTAAATGGTCTGGTAAACTATTCCTTTCAGCTCAGCTCTCCCTTCACCACAACAGTTCAATACAATGCCCACATGACTGCTGATGCCAACACACCAATCTGCTAGTCCAACTTATGCTCCGCCTTCACATCACTCATTAGAGCCCCTCATACTTTGAGTCATTTGCAGAAGCCTCTTTCGCTCAGCCCAGAGGGACTTTTCCACCATTTTACCATCAGAGAGGTTAAAATGTTCTTTATAAGTTTAGACCATTTAAATTTGATGTTAAACATTAACGACCCCAGAAGTCGTTAAGCTCCGCAGCAGAACTGTACATACAAAAAGTTCATTACAAGAAACAGTACAGAAAACTTACTGTAAGCAAGTAAAGTTAAAAGGCCAGTAATTCAGTACAATGCACAGCTTAATATACAGGACATTGTTTACATAATATACTGCAATAAAGTGGCCAACTTGAAATGTTTTAAAATGCCCACACCACCTTCATAACCAGATACTCTCAACATATTTCAGACAAGCAAAGAAAATAAAACAATCTATAGTCATTGAGTATTCAGCCCATACAAACAGGGGGAGCAGAGCTTGTCCCTGAAATCTAAAAACTGAAATTAATTTAAACATATCAGAGTGAAAGCAATCCCTTCTTTCATCTCAGACTAGCGTATGTGCCTGTTTGCATCCTTCCTGTAAACTGCTGCCATCATGTGGCCACAGAGTACTTTTGTCTCGGAAAGCTAGCTTCTCTTGTCACTGTGGACATGGCTGACGTTGTCTTGCTGGGCAAGGTTGGTGATGGATAAACCTTTGTTTATTGGTGAGAGAGTAGTGGAGACCAGTGTGCCAGCTAACTGCGCATTTGCTATCCCCGTGCTGTTACACACATGCACAAATGTCTGTTAGCAGGATCACTAAAGCCTGAATTACACTAATCTGCAGTGACTCTACATACAGCCTCTGATCTAACCGGTGTACGAGGCTAACACTGTTGCAAGCAATTATACCTGTGCTTGAACAGCTATGCGTAGATACATTTGCAGGTGCAGGTCACGACATATGAAACTGCCTAGGGATTCAAAAGAGTTTGCAGTTACAACATACCTTTTTCCAGTTTGGAACACTGTACTGAATTATTTGCAGGGGGGGACACTTTGTAACCTACCCAGATCACCTAAATTATGTCTGCTAGGAGACAAAGGAGAAGTGCCGCAATTAAATAAACACCAGTTTAGAGTGTTAAGTACTGCATTGGTAACATGTGCCCGTGTCATTTTGGAACACTGGAAGGACTCCCATACTCCAACGCTTAAAATGTGGAAAGAAAGAATGATTGGGAATGTTGCGTGCGAAAAGATGTTGGGAAAGTTACATCATGTGACGGAAGCTGCGGTGGAACAGTGGGACAATTTTTGCACCTACATGTCTACCTGACTTGGACATTTGCGCTTAATACAACAGATGTTAAAACCTCACTGTTTTTGTTTTGTTTTGTTTTTGTTTTGTTTTGTTGTTTTTTTTGTTTGTTTGCTTCTTGCTTTTGGTTGCTGCATCTTTGTATTTGCTGTTATAAAATGCAAAATCTAATAAATACTTGAATTATAAAAAAACAAACATACCTTTTATCCTGCCATCCTGGGAGACACATAAAGGTACACGTGTGCACCATTTTTGCACATATAAGAAATCATACTGACTGACAGGATATGCTTAGTTTTATCCAGATGTAATATCCTTATTATAAATAATGTTTCTAATAAGGATTTATTTTTCTGTATAATATATTTAAAAAATAACGGCAACAAGAAGGAGTGTTGAGTGCAGAAAGGTGAAGACATCCAGGCAGAGTGTACAAAGATGCAGGAGAGACTGTCAGGCAGAGAAAAGCAGGCAGCAGAAAATGATGAAATGGTATGGCAACGTATCCCGTTGCTGTGTTAAACAGCTGAATTACTCATTACGAAGATTTAGGGTCATTGACGTTGCCTGCTTTTCTGTAAAAAGCCACCGAATGCCACTCCTACAGTGAGTCAGGAAAGGGGTTGATAAATTACAATATATGGATACAAGTGTGGAGGACAGTATTTCAAGACCAATATCAAGCATGTTTCTTAATGCACTGAAGTGTGGACAACTCCAAAGAGAAACAGACTGACTTAAACAGCTTACCGGTAATCAAATATCTGCAACTGCAGGCCGCTTTATGGAGCACAACCACTCAGTCCTGTGTTTTTCTAAGTGCACTGTGTCATAGGGCTGTTCGATATAACGATATATATCGGATGACGATATAAAAACGTCTATCGTTTCATTTTATGCTATCGTTTGTTTCGTGGTGTCGCAAAATAAACTGTTTACAGCAATATTTTTTCATTATTTTGATGATCACTGTAGTGGCTATATTCATTTCCTCTTTCTCTTATATTTTATATAACCACACTGCTGACGGACAAGCGCCTGTTTTATGCGTTGTGGTTAGCAGCACCGACGGTAACACCTTCGCGTGTCCGCTTGTTTATGTTTCACATAAACCTTTCACAATAAAGCTCAAGATCCTGTTGAGACTTTTCAAAATAAACTGAATCACGTGAAAGAGCAGATTATTTACAGATGAGAAGTAAAAAAGAGCCGCCAGGTGCTAAAAAATAAACCTTAGACTCAAACGTTAGAACAGGCTTTTCCCCGCAGCACGCCGTGTAATAAATACTCACAAAGAAAATGGCGGCCGTTAAAACTTATGTCTAAAAATGTATCGTTTCATGCATCGGTTAAAACACTCGACTCCAGCTACATGACGCGCAGCTGGAAACACTTCACACAAGTCGAGCTGCCCGAGATTCACAGACTTTACAGAAAATGTTACATTTTTGTGATTTATATCGTTATCGGGACGATAGAATTCTTATATCGGGATATGAGATTTTGTTCATATCGCACAGCCCTACTGTGTCATCTGATTATACCGATAAGTTTGGTTTGTTTGTAGCTGTTGATGAAAAGCAACCACTGACCAAATGGGACTGTAAAAGCTTTTATTACACTTGCAGTTGTTTCTTTTCTGTTTCGCTCTGTATGGAGGTAGATGCATGCAGTGAAAAAGACTGACATTGTTTATTATAATGGATGCAATTTTAGCAACTGGACATTCACCATTTTCTTGCATTTTGTTTTTCAGTTTTGCTGAGCTTTATGTAGACAAAGGATTTCAGACTTTCTTCCTCACTGTGTGATGAATAGAGGTTGTTTATGTAACACTAGTTGGATCAGTACTCATATGAGCCATTACCCAAAGCCCTAAAGCCAAGATATCTGTATCTGGACTGAAGAAGTTGGATTGATGCAGACCCTAATAGCAAGAGCAGGTGGCACAGATGAAGGGACTCATAGATTCAGATAATATCACAAATACCCTAAAACCAGATGCACACAAAGCACAAAAAAGACGATGAATCAACTGACTAGTGGAAATCATTTCAAATAAATCATTGATCGCTTTCATGCTGATTAGCTCAAAACAAAGAGAGCATTTCGCATAGTATTTCTATTGTGCAGAACTGTCAAATCCTGACAAGGCTACTCCACAACTAAGGCATCACCACAGAGGGCTCACAGGCTTTTGTTGCTGTCAGCAAGCCCTGAGCAAAGCAGACACTCGCCTTTCAAACTCATTAGCCAACCCTGATGTGATGAACTCATCAAAGGCATTGTAATGAGACTCTAATGTTCATCGTTTCCTGCTCTTCCCCCGTATAACCAACATGATTTGGAGTTACTCCATAATGGAATCAGAATTAATTGTTAGCATGTATTTCAAAACAAAAGTGTGTCAGGATTGCCACAGAGGATTGGCCCAACAGCTGTGAATATTTGGATGTGGCTTCCTGGGCACCAGCCAAGCTGACAGCTATGTCAGTTGCTAATGCACACATGCGCACACACAGACACAAGCTCTTAAAATTGTGCACACAAAAGGAAGAGGCAGAGAGAAGCACACACACACACACTGCATTCGCATTCAATTATTCTGCAAAATCAGGCAAATAAATGGGACAATACAATACAATTTAACACAATATTTGGGATTTAAGCAATATTATATGTGGAGAACTTACTGAGCAGCAGAAAATTCTGAAAACTGCCAGCATTGTCCACTGCTGATATGATTGTGGTGGGGATGTCAATTATCAGCTGCAGGAGTCGCAGACTGCTAAACCTGCCAAAACTCACACAGCCAAAGAATTACAAACTTTATTCAATAAACTGTCCCAAATTAAGTCATGTCAATTCAATTTTATTTGTCTAGCTCAATATCACAATTAGCTTCAATAGGATTTACATTTATCTTCTAGGCTGCAGCTTTCAACACCCTCTATCATTAGCCCCTGACTTACAAGGGAAAACTGCCCAAACTCAACCTAAATAAAGTAGAAGCCCAGTTCCCAATAGAGCTCACATAAAATTGCTATGTGAAACAGCCAGTTAGCCTCCCCAACTATTTTTTATACCTTTTCTAATTAGGAAGTGAAATTCCAGGAGCTTCGTAATCTCTTTTCAGTGTCCTCGACAGCTCTAACCTAGCATATTTATTGTGATAGGAGACACCAAAGGTCTCAAAACCCTCACCGGCAGGACATTCAGATTCCTGTTACTGTCAAGCGCTAACTCTTAAGCCACTGTACAGCCAAACAGGAAGTGAAAAGCTGCACCTTTAAAAAAAAAAATGCCCAGCTTTACAGCATAATTTACTCTTTTTCTAGTTTCGCTAGCCAATGTCAAATTTCATGTAGGTTATAAAGGTTGGGTTTTTTTTAATAATTTAATTTTTTTTATACTTTATCAAGTTCTATGCATTATCAGAAACTCTGACACCCAAAGGTGTTGGTTTTGGAGAAGATGTTGGAGAAGAAGAAGGAATCTCTCGGAGTTATAAGCTAATGTTAGCGCTGACTAGCTGGCTTGGTTAGCATGATATGATTTTTGGAACTAGCAAAAGACAGGCTTAAAGCAAAATGTACACACCACAGCCCACTGAACAGCCCACTTATTAAAGTGGGTTTTATCACAACTGATGCTATGCAAGATGAAATGTCAACTACCTTTTACTGAAAGTAACCACATCATCTTAAAAGCATTAGGAACCCATTCGCTGACCCAGTTCACAATGCATCAAAATTGCATTAAGAAAGAAAGGTTTAGGTTAACTAATGAAAATGATGATCCACAGAGGAGTTGAGGAGGCTCAGAAACATAACACATACCAACACTGTAGAGCAAGTACCGATTCTTGTGAATTTTCAAGGGTCTGTAACATAAGCTCACCGGTCCTGCAGCCAGTTATGCTAAAAATGAAGAGGCAACAGCCACAATGTTACACTCCATACTTCAAAACAGCTCTCCACAAACCAGTGATTAATACCCAGAATGCTGCATCCATATTTTATGCAGTGTGTTGACAGTAAAAGTTTTTAAATTTCCAGTTTCATTCTGCTTATTTTTTTAACCCTGAAAGTTGTTGTTGTTGTTGTTGTTTTTTTAAGTTTAACTGTGATAATTACATCACTTTATTGTTGACTAAAGTTGTAAATATTTCAAGAAAAATAAATACATTTATTCCTTCTCAGTTTATTCCTTCAGGAACTGAAAAGCATGATCTGGTTGGCTTGAAGAAGTGTCCAGTTTGTTTAAGGAGCCCCCAGATGTGGAGTTTAGGAACCACTGACACAAGGAATCTTGAACTAGTGGACAGGGACGCACCACTTAGACTATTTGTGCCTAATCCCAGTGAACTTTCAGAGAATCTTTACTATCAGTACATTACATGTACATGTACATTACTATCAGACTCCAAGGAATGTCTAAATAAAAGCAGGAGTTATATTCTTTCAACAAAACACCACAAGGTCTTCATTCTGGCTGTAACCAGCTCAGATGGCATTGTGCTAATTGTGTATTTCTTCTTGCACATAGACTAATAAAGGAAAGGAAACAAGTAAATGAATGTGTATAACACAAGCACCAGCAGCTTGAGCTTAAAAATATCACTGTCATGAATCGGCCTTCCAAAAGCTTTTAAAAATCAACACCCATCCAGATATACCATGATTTGTGCTCCACCGCCCTGACAGCTGTGCATACACAAACACTTCAGCAAACACTCAGCTGTGTTTCCATCACTTCAGGGGACATTACAGTGGTTTACACTTTTTTTGATAATCACCATAACCTTTACCCGAACCTTAAACAAACTTTTCACCTTAAAATCGAATTTATTTGTTTTTTATTATTATTATTATAAGAGGGTCTTTTTTTTATTTCCCTCAACAGAAATGTCCCCACAACATAAGTAATGCCAGTACACACACACACACATATACACTGACGCATTCAGCATGCAATCATAGGAGCCTGCTCTGTGATGGAGAGAGGAGAAGCCTTGAACCCAGGTGGAAAGTGGATAGGAGGCATATGGAGCAACATACAGAGGTCAGAAAGCAAGAGTGTAACACACCCCTATTTTAGCTGGGCGGCTGCAGCAGCAGATATCAGCTGAATCCTGATATTTAATTTCAGGATTGGCATTAAAGCTTGGTGAAATTACAGTGTTTCTAATGGATTAGTGGTAAGCAAATTGGTATTATAATACAGCTATGAGGACATCCACTGCACTCAGAATCTTTTGCTTGGTCAGGACTTCTTGGCTTCACATTTTTAACTCGAACGGGTCAGTGACATTTCTAAATCGCAGACTGATCGGTGTATGCTGCCTGAGGGATGCATGTGAATCACAAACAGTAAAGGCACGGACCTCTGGAATACGAACTGTGAAAAAGAGTTTTCTTTTATTGTACATCACTGCTGAAACAGCGTGCACTTATGTATAGCGAGCAAGCAAAATGTTTTATCTGATTCATAAACAGTTCAAGGACCCGGCGGTTTCGAACCCTCTCACAAAGCTGTTTGTGTCTGAGCATGAACAAGAAATAAAGAAGAAAATTGCTGATAAACTGATACTTCACCTGCCCACAGAATTTCCAATAAACCCATGAGTGCATGTACATAAAGAGTGGGTTAAATGGGTCTGCTGGGAGGAAACGCGGCATTTGAGCATCCAAACTGATAAACTATCGCAGTCATGTGCACTAAAGCTCGTTTTATATTAGTATGATAGGATATTTATGGAAATATATGCTCATTGCTTGTATAATGGCATGTAAAATACACCATACTGACATCTGTTTGACTGCAATACTGAGAGACAGCGCGTGCGTATATTACACAACACTTTCAGAGCGAGAAAGCAGTCTGGGCTTTCTTTTAGGTGCCTTCATTTATAATTACACCCCCTCATGGGCATGCTTGCTGCATGTATGAGTATGAATGTGGCTGGATATTTATGGGAGCGAGAGAATAATGCACCGATAGTTTGTGCTCAGTGGTTAGACATCCATATTTATAATTTACCACACCCATGGACTTCAGCGAAACCTGTATCTGTATCAACGTGACAGGAAGTCATTTGGGAATCAGTAGAGGATATCTATTGTGTCAGGCTGTTACAGTCTGAAAAGAATGGGGCTTGGCTCAATGAATAGGTTTTCATATTCATAATTGGCAATGCCCTGTGTCTCTCAGTAGTTTTCTTTGCATGCTTATCACAATGACACAGAATGATAATCGTTTGTTATCTCAATCCCCAAAACTCTCATTTCAACAGAGGTTATTAGAGAGTGAAATAGCTAGCCATATAGCCCCCTCGCTATATTCCACGCACAGATCCGCTCTCAGACACTGTATGAAATAAGAGGCCTCTCAACTATTTAATAACCCAATTTAGCAATGATGATGAAAACATTTTCCTACTTACCTTTTCATCTAAAACGTGTTATGTTAAATTCAAGTAGTTTGAAATTCTAAAAAAAAAGGTGGGGACATCAATATTAATAAACAAGACCACAGGCTGGTACATCAACAGTGTCCTCTTGTGGCGGTGTTTGTTTAGAAGCTGTCCTGTCTGTCTCTCGACCCCAACTGTCCCAGATTTATGTTGCTTTGCCAGGATGCCTTGACATCTGCCAGAGACAATTGCGCCCAGCTGTCTCAAAAGGTGGCAGCAATGTGGCATGATTTACAAGGAATGTTGGGGTTGGAGCTGCAGTGGTGGAGGAAACTCAGGTTTCCAGCAGCTGGACGCTACACCATTAGATCATATTCATTCTTATGTCCATCAAGAAAACAAGCATGCCACCATCATTTTTGCACAACCGGTACCGGTTTTATAATAAAGTACTGCATTTCTTAGACGGTGCTTTGTATTCGTCCCGCTGGCATCAACAACCGAGCTTGTGCTTTTTCATCTCACATTTTATTTCGCGGTGATAGCCAGTTCTTAAGCAGTCAGATCATCATGTTTTCCTGAACTTTGAGCATTTTCACCCAGTCACAATGCTTCACATTTCATTTGACTCTGTCTGCTCCCTGCAACTACCTTGAATATAGATACAGCTCTTGAAATATCAAGCGCCGTATCTATCGCTCTCCTTCTCACTACCTCCTCGACTCACATCTCTGCCTGAATTCTTCAGTCTTACTCTCTCCTTCTTACTCTAACCATTTCTCTAGATCTTCTTTAGTGATTTCAGAGAACTTTCTCTCTCCTGTGTGCGAGTGTGTGTGTGTGGGGGCTGGTAGCTGGTACTCAGCGCATCCTAAATGACCTTGTATCCTCATTATTCTTTGCAGCCAGGCACTTCAAAGGAAGCTGTGGGACGGCAGTGCAGAAATGACGAAGTGGTGTCTGATCTCACACAGATTCCTGCTCACACTGGACCGTACATATACGTGCTGCTTGTTCGCGGCGATACAGTGAACATTATTACCTTGGTACTACAAGAAAGCCTTAAAAGTCACCCTCAAAAGAGGATGCTGTTTTTAGCTATGTAAACAAGTCATAACTTCTTAGAACTCGTTTGATTTTTTTATGACTCGGTAGTAATTCAGCGGACTTGCCTGTGTTTCTTTCCCACCATAACTCCAGCGGGCTCTTAAAGTGAAGGACAAGTGTGATTCTACTTGAATTGCTTAGTGGCCTGTTGGATTCATAAATGGGAAATGAGGAATGAGGGCTGGTTCTGGTAAAAGGGTTAATGGCTTCGAGAGTGCTTCTGCTCCTCATTTGTGTAAAAGATGTGAGCATTTAGCAGGAGTCATTTGTGGTTTTTTAATACCACCTCTGTGGCATTTCCCCTGGCATCCAGCAGACAATTTTGTGAGGTGAGGTTTTCTTCTTTTTTCTTTTTTTTTTACTCAGCAGTGACACTACAGATAAAACTTGTAGCTGCACCCTTTCCCCACCCCCTTTTCTTTCACACATATTTCCTTTCCTCACTCTATCTGCCTCCCCGTTACCTCCTCTCTCATTCTGACAGGCATGACATGGAAGTGGTAAGCCCTACTTCTGTGCACTAGCGGTTTGTGGGCTGTGCTGCTAAGTGCCTGGCACATCACAGCACCTCTGCCTCAGGAGATAAAGCCATTTGAATTGTATTCCTCAGCCCACAGAGAGTTGGGCTGGATATTATCATCAAATGGGCAGCAGCACGAAGAGTCTGACACACCGGTTAAGTTTGACATCGGATGTAAATTGGGGAGTCAACATTTCTGTAGCGTGCACGCGTGATGACTGTCTTGTTTGTGCCTTGAGAGAGGGCATGTGAGTGGGAAGTGGGGGAACAGTTGCTGGGGAGCTGTTGAGTTCGTCCATGTTGCCGTGCAGTGCAAGGATGGTGTGCTCACAAAGATGTGCAAAACGGGTCAGACAGCTTCCCCAAGTTTCCTGCAGTTCTTATCGGGTTTTTATCGATTCAGTCATGAAATACCAACACGTTCATCTTGTAATTATGACTCCTTTCTGCCTTTATTGTCCCTGCATAATCAGCTCCATCAAGTCTGGAATAATTGATTCCCCATTTATGCTAATGGTATGGATCTGGAGCGTAGAGGAGCAAATACTCAACCATGTTGTCTTTCGGGCCTGACATTTAAAATGAAATGAGGAAAGTGTTAGATTCCAGTCAGATATCAGGATGTTTTTGGCTCTGGCTTCAGTGACAGTCTTGAGTGGAGCCACTAGGTTGTACTTGCTCTAACCAGACTAGAAACTGGATGGGAATAAGACCTTCAGATGTATTTCATCACTGCCTGTTTAGGGACCTTTACTATTGTGTATCAACTGATGGAAGTAAATTAGATCGCACTCATGCATGCAGAGCCTTACCAATTAATCCCCCCACCAACCAGGCTGCGTACGGCTCTAAACAGAGACACACATAGACAAAACAGATCCAGACAGGCTTGCCGGCTCACCCACAGAGACACATATGGGCAGAATTGAAGAGCACATTTGCATACACACCTACAGTCCAAACAACCACATGCAAGAACATGCACATGTAGAGTCACACAGAATCATGCTGTGCACTTCTCTCTTTCATAACTAAATAACTGACTATAACTTACTCAAGTCAGATTTATCATTTTAAACTTTTTTAAATACTCCACTATTCTAGTCATGGTCACAACAGGTCAATCAAAGGGCCCAAAATCTTTTAAGAAGCTCCTCTTGGAGAGCAATTTATTTTGTAAATATTTGTAAATAGCCTGTCCTCAGTCAGTTCCTCTGAGAAAACCTCTTGTCAAAATGCCAAATTACATTCCACAGCCTTTTTTCATCCAACAGCAATGTCACAAAAATATCCGTCAAAAGCTTCATAAAAACACATCAGATCATTGCCCACAACTACCTCTGAATCCCTCAGTTCTTTAATGTCAATCACCTGTCAAGTGACGGCTGATAGGTTGCCAGCGGTCCAGCAGGCTGCCTGTGGCGGGATGAAAGGTAGCACTCGCACATGGGAATTAAAGTTTCCCGGTTAGTATTCATGACACGAGTAAATCACTTATATGCCAGATGCCCTCACCAATGTGATAAATGTGTTATACACTCCTGTATCAAATGATAAAGAATTTGTGTGTGTGTGTGTGTGTGTGTGTGTGTGTGTGTGTGTGTGTGTGTGTGTGTGTGTGTGTGTGTGTGTGTTTTAGAGCATAAACACCAGAGTCCATTTTTGTGGTGCACTCAGTTTCATGAAATCTGCTTTAACTGCCAGCTACCAAATCTCAACGTGCCAAATGGGCACTTACAAACGGCCAGTTAACAAAACCTGTAAACCAAGGAGCTTCTGCCTCATTGTTGTGTCCACAGTGCTAACCCCTGGAGGAAACCCCTCAAAGGCAACATGGTACAGATAGAGCCGTCATGGCCTCCATCTCATTCTTCCCTGCCACTCACGCAGCATACACATCAATCACAATCCGTCGGCCTCAGATCCGAGCAGCTCCTTGGATGCAATTTGTCACAGGTCCTTAGGCGCTGACATGCTTCTAAAACGCTCAACTAATCTGCCTGTGATAACGGTCTTAAATTTCCTTGGTGGGTGTTAATCAAAACGATCTGCTCTGTGTCTGAGAAATGACCACTGGTCACTGGGCAGAATTAAGCTAATGTGGACACGCGGCACAGGGGCTGGAACTATTTTTGACACTGATAAAAATGTTCCTTTAAAAAAAAAAAAAAAAAAAAAAAAAGAATTTAAGCCGGATTTATGTAAAAGGAAATTTTAATGAGAGCTTTTTGTCCTGTATCAAAGCAGCTATAAAAAAGGTACCAAATTTAAATCAGAGTTTTGATTCAGCTGTAACATTTTAGCTTAAATATTCTCTCTCATTCTTGAACTCACCTTTAGCAAGAGCTTTTCAGTCTGGTAACAGATTACTCATGAATAAGAGCCTACATTATTCAGTGGCTGGTGCTTTTATACACCAGCCAAATGCCTCTGCCTGCAAAGATACTCCAGCAAGGAGGATACATGTCCCCCGTTCAAGAGCAATTGCCATTTTTAGTGAGTCCTCCATGGTAGCAAGCTGCCGAGAGGTGGGTGTGATGGGCCCAATTTAATGCTCCATTATGCAAATTGATCATCTCAATTGACCATCACTTTGGTAATAAGACGGGCTGAACAGTGCTGAGGATGGTGGGGGAGGTGTGTCTTTTAAAATCTTTGGAAAAAAACATTGCACCAAAGCACCCAGGTGCTAAAAATAAGCTGGGTGAGTGAAAACGTGAAGAAATGCATCGCAACTTTCAGCGATGAGGCATGACGGAGATGAGTGACAGGAAGCTAATGGCTGCCTTGGTGACCTCTCTAATGACCAGTCACATTTAAAAGTCACCTGTCTCGTCTTCCTTCCGAGAGATATTGAAATGCAAGAGTGAAATGCAACATTTGCATGATGAGTTTCAACTTTCTGACACTTTCACACTTTGTTTTTTGTTGCTTTTAGTTATTCACACGTGCTGGTTCCTCTACCTGTCACGGTCTGGAGGGCAGACCGTGGGGATGTGGGGAAAGGAGGACCCAAAACGCAGACTCTGCGATGCAAACAGTGCTCTTTATTTACAGTGGAAAGCTGTAAACACAATAACTCCCCGTTGCTCCCTCGAACCCCATGTGCGTGCTTCCCTCCGACGTCTGTGCTCGTGCTCCCTGCTGTTGTGTTACTGCACACCCTGTGCGTGCTGCCCTTCTGGTCCCTCGTTTCACCTGCAGGACAATACAGAAGCAGTCGTTAACACTGAACCCGCGCGCACACACACGATCCGCACTTCCTAATGCTACACACTGACTTGGGCTCTTAGCTTAATGATCCCGCGCCGGTGGGAGCTCCAACTCTCCCCTAAGTAGCTCCCCCGACGAACCCTGATCACCAACAGGTGTGGCATGAACTTCAGGTGTGGCCAGTCCTTCCGCAGGGCCACACCCCTCAGGCCTGCAGGTGGCTGAGCTCCATCCTCCAGCCACACCCGCAGACATACACACCCATACCCTGCCTATACATATGAGTGGGACACAGACTAACACAGCACAGTGCAGAAAAACACACACATCACCAAAATAATAATAACAACAATATCAACGGGAGGTGAGTCAAAACTGCTCACGGACCCCGAGTCCTCCAGAGCTGGGTCCGTGACAGTACCCCCCCCCCTCTAAGGGTCGGCTCCCGACGACCCGAAAACAAAAACACAAACCAAAAACCACAGCACAACCAACCCAGGGCGGGCGGCGGGGGTCCAGGACGGAGGGCCAGAACCAAAAACCACAAAAGAAACAACCCCCCCAAGGTCACAGTCCCAAAATCCGACCGCGCATCCGGCAGCGGAGCAAAAAGAAAAAAACGCCACAAAACAGTCTCAGGCGGCCCATCAACACAACAGTTCAGGAGTTCACAAGAGTTCAGGGGGCCTACCTCGAGTCCAATGGCGGCGACGTTGCAGCTCCGGCGGACGGCCACGGGTCCGGCAGCAGCAGAAAAACAGTTCTGGGGGCCTGCCACTGCTCCAGTGGCGGCGGCACTGCTGCCCCTCCGGTGGCGAGCCCCGGGCCCAGTAGCGGCGGCGCTGCTCCCCAGGCGGCCTGCCCGGGCTCCAGTGGCGGTAGCGGCGCTGCTGCTCCTCCGGCAACCTGCCCCGTGTCCAGTGGCGGCGGCGTCGCAGCTCCCGCCTCAGCACAACCACGATTCCCGATATGGCGTCCGGGCTGCTGGACGTGGCGGCCGGGCTGCTGGACGTGGCGGCCCCTCCGGCACGCCGACCTCCAGCTCTGGCTCCGCGGATCCCTCCGGACCTCCGAGCTCCTCCGGTGGCAGCGCGGGCTCACCAGGCTCGCTGAGCTCCCCTGCCGGCAACGCCGGTCCCTCCGGCTCGTTGAGGTTCGCCAGTAGCGGTGCGGGGTCCTCAGTGGGTGGCTCGCTGAGCTGCTCCGGCTCGCTGTGCTCCTCCAGCATTAGCTCGCTGGGCTCCTCCCGCTCGCTGAGCTCCCGCTCGGGCATGCTGAGCTCCTCCGGCTCGCTGAACTCCACAGCTGGCGACGCGGGCTCCTCCCGCTCGCTGAGCTCCCGCTCGGGCATGCTGAGCTCCTCCGGCTCGCTGGGCTCCTCCCGCTCGCTGAGCTCCACAGCTGGCGACGCGGGCTCCCCTCGCTCGCTGAGCTCCTTCGGCATGCTGAGCTCCTCCGGCTCACAGGGCTCCGCAGCTGGCGGTGCGGGCTCCTCCGGCTCGCCTAGCTCCTCCGCCTCGCTGAGCTGCTCCTCCCGCTCTCCGGGCTCCTGCTCTGGCTCGCAGGGCTCCACGGCTGGCCGTGCGGGCATCTCCGGCTGCGCTTCAGCCACAGATGGATGATCCGGAGGCGAAGATGGTGACGCGGTGTCCGCAGGTGGGGAAGGTGAAGGTAGAGTAGGTGATGCGGACAGCAAAGCCGAGAGTACTGTGGTTGCTGCAGTCGGACGGAACTCTGGTAAAGAAGTGGCTGCAGAGGGCGGAGGCGACGATGGTGTGGCAGCTACTCCTGGTAGACTGGACAGCGATGCAGGGACAGATGGGTGAAATGATGGCAGAGGTGGTCCAGCCGGCATATCGACCTCCAACTGAGGATGAAGGTGAGAGGCTGACTGGACTGAAGACTGAGCTACCAGCTGGGCAGCAGGCTGAGGTGAGGGTGAGATGGCTATTATGAAGGGTGGAGAGGATGAAAATGTTACAGCTGGCTCAACAAATTCCAGGGGTCCAGAGGCAACTGAGACCTCCAGTTTGGCCTCTGGGGAAGCCCTGGGGAGAACCTCCGTCTCCATACGGTCAGACTGAGCCAAAAAGTCATTTGGGTCTGTATGCTCGGAACTCCCCAGCTCCCAGCTTACAGTCTCAGAGGGAACATTTCTGAGTCTTTGGAGGTACAGCAAACAGTTTCTATTTTCGTGTTTACAGGAAGGGAATTCATAACACCGGCAGAGTCCATTTTACTCACTGTGGCGTCCAGAGCCGCTGGTCCTGAGTCTTCGACCAGCACAGGAGTGAGTGTGGATGTGGTTGAACGCTGCTTGCGAGGACGCCTTCTCCTCCGTGAAGGCGGGGCCGCGTGCATGGAAATCCGCTGTTCATCTGTGTTTTGATTGTCAATGACAGGGTTTATTATTGAAACAATATAGTCTGGTTTACTCACTGCGGTAATGAGTGCTGTCGGTCCGTTGCCAGCTGACCGGGCTGAAACCGCAGGAGTAGGTTGAGGCGTAATGGAATGGCGGTGGAGAGTGCGGCATGCCTTCTGTAATGGCGGATCAAACGATTGTGCCGCGAGCATCGACGGGAAAGCCCTCCGCCGACGCGTGAAAAACCAAGCGGCAAGAGTCTCTAGGAGAGCAGCCGAACTGTCCGTGCTCGGACCACCCAAGCCAAATAGTTCAAAACTCGAGCTCTCCCTTAAACTAGCGACCAGGTGCCTAAGTTTGTTAATGTCCAGAATGTTCGTGGTGAAGGTAGTGGATGAGAGATAATTGTAAAAGAACACTACCTGTATATGTCTCTTGGGTGGGTCTACAGCCTGGATTACGCTCCGGCAGTAATCCCATAGCTGCGTGAGCGATCTCTCCTCCGTGGCAACTCCTGAGTTTGCTGGGTCCATGGTGGTTGGCGGGATCATTCTGTCACGGTCTGGAGGGCAGACCGTGGGGATGTGGGGAAAGGAGGACCCAAAACGCAGACTCTGCGATGCAAACAGTGCTCTTTATTTACAGTGGAAAGCTGTAAACACAATAACTCCCCGTTGCTCCCTCGAACCCCATGTGCGTGCTTCCCTCCGACGTCTGTGCTCGTGCTCGTGCTCCCCGCTGTTGTGTTACTGCACACCCTGTGCGTGCTGCCCTTCTGGTCCCTCGTTTCACCTGCAGGACAATACAGAAGCAGTCGTTAACACTGAACCCGCGCGCGCACACACACACACACACACACACACACACACACACACACACACACACACACACACACACACACACGATCCGCACTTCCTAATGCTACACACTGACTTGGGCTCTTAGCTTAATGATCCCGCGCCGGTGGGAGCTCCAACTCTCCCCTAAGTAGCTCCCCCGACGAACCCTGATCACCAACAGGTGTGGCATGAACTTCAGGTGTGGCCAGTCCTTCCGCAGGGCCACACCCCTCAGGCCTGCAGGTGGCTGAGCTCCATCCTCCAGCCACACCCGCAGACATACACACCCATACCCTGCCTATACATATGAGTGGGACACAGACTAACACAGCACAGTGCAGAAAAACACACACATCACCAAAATAATAATAACAACAATATCAACGGGAGGTGAGTCAAAACTGCTCACGGACCCCGAGTCCTCCAGAGCTGGGTCCGTGACACTACCTTTCCACACTCGGCTCTCACGTCCGCAATTCTATGATTCCAAGCAGATTAGAGGAGAAAAGCAGAGATATTTGCTTTCATTTCAATCTTACTCGGAGTTGATATTCCACAAATTCTTTTTTTTTTTTTTTTTTTTTTTTTTTTTTTGCAGCTTGCACAAATGGAGTTCGATATTCTTTATTTAATGGGAGAGATTTCCAGCGCGTTTATCCTCTGTGAAGAATCGCACGACACACTTGAATTTCCCTGAGAATGGACAGGGCACGGGAAAGTCAGAGTACGGGCGAATTAATTTTGTCAGTGCCTAATTGCATTTATTGGCCATGCCTGGCACCTCCTAATCCTGGATTATGATGATGCATTAACAGCTGTGACTGGCTGTTTACAAGGCATTTATTAGCCGGTGTCAACATAATGAGACAAATTCCACCTATCACATTAATCACCCCGCTGCCAGGACTATGTCGCTTGCCACGAGCAGAGCCCAGATGACGCAAAGGCCAAGGCTGCGCCGAAGCTGATTCCCATTTTCTTGCATTAGCCATTGTTACCTCCTTAGTAACTGTCAGCCCAGCAGTGAGGTGATGATGTGCTAGTTGAACTGAATAAAGAGGAATGGATTGAAGGAGGGGGCGAGTTATAGATAAGTGGAGAAGGACCGCGGGATCAAAGACACGGTTCAGCGCGTCAAAGCGCAAAAACAATTTTCCCCACATAATGCTTCTAATTGCCGTCAGGTCACTTAATTATAGAATGAGTATTGTTTACTGTGAACTCATCTCTCCTTCCTTTGATTCTGTCCATCTGTCTTTTTTGACTCACTCTAGCCTTCTCATTTACGGGGGTAAAAGCACAATGCGGTTAGCGAATTACTATCAAACATATCAGCTGTACAGAACTGTGAACGAGTTATACTTCATAACTGATCAAAACTAACCCAGGGGGAAGCACTTTTGTTATTCTGTTATAATTATAAAAACGACTATAAGCAGCACTAGCAGAGAAAAACCTTTTAATTGTACTTAATACGGCTTCGCTCAGAGTTGTGCATGGGGCTGCAGCAGGAGGGACATTGATTTCTTTCCTCACCCAGCTGTCCCCAAAAAGTGATGCACAGCAATGAAACAGGAGCCTGCGTGACACACCTGACAAAAGCAGCTGAGAAATGACACCGGTGAACGTCCCGCTGGCCTCGCCTTAATGGAAGCAGGTTTTCAGATATTGCGCTCTGTTCCGTCACGCGGGAATCATCAAGCGAGATCGCCCCTCGCCCTGTAAACACTTTATGTGTGGATTTCTCCGATTCCATTTAAAGAGCAGTCGCTGGTCTCAAACTTTGCACCAACATCACTCCTCCAATTGTCTGGCCTGTCGAGATCTGCCAGACTTGACACATTGATATTGTCAGCCAGGAATGAAGATCACCTGTAAAGTATTATGGTTGCCTCCACCCAAGACCGCTCTTCTTTTACAAGAACACAGCATTGGAGTAGTTGTTTTCTTATCGATCTCTTTGTGCATTTTCTTTACAATGAGTATACAATGAATAACAACACAGCTGAAAAAATATAAGCTGAAAAAAATATCAATATGAATACCTTAAAACTTTCTCCATGAGTAGATGAATGCTAGGCATAAAGTGCTTTTAATGCACTTGCACAGTCAAAACTGATGATCCAATGGAAGTTGTCCCATCTTGCGTTTTATTACTGCTAAACACTAGATGTATTACTTTCAGATTTTACACATCATATCATGCTTTACAGGTTTGCTTTTACAGGAAGTGGAGGGACTGGATTGTAAAATACATGCTCTCTGCCTCCAAAAATGAAAGTGCTTTAGTGATAAGGAGTGGATGAGAGGACAGGAGATACGGCACAATGCAGTGGCACATCTCCCAGCGCGAGCTGTTTCGCTGTGCAGCAGTCTGCGTTATACAATTCTCATGTGGTTCTCTGGCATCTTACAGTTCACCTAACACCTAGTCTGAACATAGGGCCACAGGTCTTTTGTTGCTCTGCACTATCCTCCAGCACAGGTGAAGAAACAAAGAGACACACAATTGTGACAATGATACCATGTCAACAGACTTTCTTTGGCATGTGGTAAATGCGCGTCCCCCTCTGATTAATGCTGAATCATGATACTGAGATAAGAATGGTAGATGGAGTGTGCCAATGTCCACCAGCTTCCAACTCTTCAACCTCACCCTTCTGCTTTTTTCTGTGGAGCAGCTCGCTGCCATCTGTCAGGACTGGAAAGCCCTGGTGGCTTGCAGCAGGTTTTTCCAAACCTCCATACATGGCTGCCTCACCCTGTCAGACTCTGCTGTGCATGAACCCTCAGCCGTAACCAGTCACTGGGCTAGAAAACAGTGGAAGTCAAGCCCAAGCCTCATTGACACCCTTGAAAAATCTCTCTTAGTAGCGTTATTGACCCAGGACATAATCAGATGGCAGGCTGTACATTGGCCAGAAAAGGACATAGTAAAGTTAAGAAAGCATTACCGCCAGTGAAACCAATTTAATGTAATTGAAAGCTGTTTACCTAAGTGCTATTTAATTGCCCGACTCCTCTTTGAATCTTTCATGCAACTCTGTGCTGCAGATAAACATAGCACAGTATTAGCAACGTTTCCTTATTAGTTATTCATGGCTTCATTTTCTTCATATCTCCCCTTATTCTTTGTGAGCAACACTCAGCCGAAACCTGTGAGTGATGATGGCTCCTGCACAGTATTGAGAAGAAGAAAAGAAGCTTTCTACATGAAAAATGATTTTGATGAAGTAAACAGACCTCAAACAGCACAGAGACCAAGCCTTGCGTGTACAGGATGTCTTTTTCCATGCAATATCAAACTTCTAGCCCCTGTGTATTATATCACAAGTTATACTGATGAAGCGCCAAGAATCATTTCCTTTAACAGCATGAGGCTAAATAAAAAACATGTCCCTCACCTCTGGTCCTTATCTTTGCTGGCCCCAAGTCCTAATAAAGCTTGTGTGGGGCTCATAAATCAAGTGCATGTCTGCCTAACAGATACATCCATCCATTTTCTTCCGCTGGTCTCCAACCCAGGCAGGTCCTGGGTCCAGATACATGATGATTAAAACAATGTGTAATTAAAAAAGAATCTTGCTCGGTTCATCTCCAGTGCAGTCAATTAAATAAACCCATCTTGGCCAAGACATTAGGGGCATGTCTGAGTCATTTCAGCCCTGTCAACAAAAAAGAAAAGGCGAGAAAGAAAAGAAACTGCAAGACTTCAGCTGAAATACTAAAATGGCTTCTGGCATGGCTTCAGGGTCACGCAACAGCTGTGACAGCGACCTCCGAGGGAGTTTCATTTTGACCGCGAGGGTGGTCAAAGGCTATTCTAGCACAGCTGAAGCTTAACTATAAATCTCCTCAACATGAAAAACCACTGCAGCTTGGCCTTTCTTTACCCAAATCAATGGCATTTATCTGCTAGCAGCATATGACCAGCTTATTTCTGCATGTTAACCACCCTGATATTTACCTGATTGGATATATAATTATCACTCGTGTTAAGTCAGTGTCACTAGACTGGCTTTAACACTGACTGATAGCTCTGATTCTAAAAATAATATACAGCAGAAATGTAAGGAGCTGTAGGAGTCGAGATAATTACAGCTTAACACTGATAACATATATTACAGTTTGATCCTCCTCCAGACACCTGCTGTCTATGAATTTATTCTTATACCTGTATAATTTCATCAGGGACCAGCTGAGAGTCACAGAAGGCAGCCCACCATGTTATCTATTGTGTTTTAAGCTAATATGCGAGGGATCAATTCATGATTCTGGCAGGCACTACCAATGCAATAGTTCCAAACCAGCCTTTTGAATTGGGTATAACAGGGTGGTTTTGCCACATTTCCATTGTCACTTTTGTGCATCACCCTGCCACAGCAATTTACATAGAAAGTGTCACATATAAGTGAAATTAAGGTAAGGCTGAACTACTTAAAAAACAAAAAAGTGCAAACAGCAAGTCCAGTGTGTTTGATTATACCTACACAGTACTAAAATAATTGTGACAGGGACACTAAACAGAAAGAATAACAGTTACATACTGCTGTTTAAATCATAATTATATCTGCTACTGTAGAAAAGACTATGTAGGTTTTACATTTAAAAAAAAAAAAAGTGGCTTTTTCTTACACAGCCCTGATATAAATAAACATGCAAAGTCATTGAGAATATTTGAACAGGATGTAGGTGAAGGTTAAACGTTGGTGTTAACCGCCATCTAGTGGTCAGCTTTTGCATTGCAAAAAGACAGAAATTGTAAGATAATGATTTTAAAACTGCTAAATTTGGAATTTTTAAAGAAGCATGTATTGATTCAGCAATGCCCATCACTCAGAACAGCTTTTTAATCAATCGTGAGCTTAAGTAATAATGCACAAACAATCATCTTAGGCATCAGTTTAAACGTAGCTGTAGGCTTCGGTGCAAAACGCACCGCAAAATATGACGTGATGTCAAGTGTGCCTGTTGCACAGCAGCATACTTGTCTTCCTGTTCATTTGTATGTTTTGTGTAATATTTATCTGACATTTAACACTTTACACTTCAATCGTCATTTGCTGACTAAAAAAAGGGTGAAAGTCCCTGTGAGCTTAATCACCATTACATTTACAGAGAAGTGCTATACTACTGTGTTTATGTACTTTCAAGCACCTTATAAATACCTTATATAGCACCTTTCAAGACAGAATCACAATTGTTTTTTAAAAACAGATACTGAGTCCGCAGGTCTTAATGTTTGGGGGAGAGAGTT
Source organism: Rhamphochromis sp. 'chilingali' (assembly GCF_963969265.1). Lineage (NCBI taxonomy): Eukaryota > Metazoa > Chordata > Actinopteri > Cichliformes > Cichlidae > Rhamphochromis > Rhamphochromis sp. 'chilingali'. Next base: position 41,343,531 of record NC_137932.1, on the reverse strand, counting down.
CCACAGTCTCGGGGCCACAGTGGCAAAAGCTCTGTCACCCTTAGTTCTCCTCTTAGTATTTTTTATAGCAAGTAAGCCCTGATCAGATGACCTCAGGGACCTGCTGGGGACATCGGGCTGTAGCAAATCAAAGATGTAGGCTGGTACCAGTCCGTGCACAGCTCTGTAAGTCAAGACCAAGATCTTAAAATGGACTCTACTGCATTAACTTGCATAACAATAGGTTAATGTAGTATTTTTTTTCATGGAAAAGTAAAATTTCAGTCGGGTAACTCTTTTGTAAAAAGAAAAGTGGAACAAATGAAACTGTTCCCTTTTTCTGTCACAGAAAACAAAGCATGCCTGTAGTGAGATCCTCGTTTGAAGGTTTTATTTACAGAACAATGATAATAATAACTTTATTTTTTAAAAGCAGCTTTCAAAATAAAGTTACCCAGTACTTCACAGGATGAGACAGAAAACAAAATAAAACATTTACGAAGAGATAACAGGTGAAACAATAGATCAATACTGCCGGCACACAAAGATAAAAGGAATATGTTTAAAAAATCAATACACATAAAATTTGGGTAAAATTAAAAGTAACTATGAGAAAAATTCAATTAAAAATGATCGCTAGGAGAAGAAGAGAAAACTGCCACGAAGACATAACTGAAAGAGGAGGCACAGAAAAGGCCTGCTTATAAAAATATATTTTAAGAGAGATTTAAAAGATGATGATAATGAGCTCCCCACTCCGATGGCCTCAGGGAGATTGTTCAAAAGAGTGAGTGTTCTCACAGAAAAAGCCCAATCATCCTCAGTTGTCAGTCACGGCTTTGAGATGGCCAGCAGAGCCTTGACTGAGGACCTAGGGTTGTGACCAGGGGCAGACGGTGACGCCCAAAGGCAAATAAAATGTTGAGATCAATTCTAATAATAATAGGCAACCTATGAAGGGAAGCATGAGTTCTGCTGCTGAATTTTGGACCAGCTGCAGTTTGTGTAAACTTTGGCTATACAATATAACAATAGTCTAATAGGCTAACCCAGAGGAGATAAAAGTATGTAGTTAGAATCACCTCTATATCTCTTTTATTTAAAAGTGATCTGAGCTAACGGAGACTCCTAAGCTGCATAAATAAAACACGACTGGACACCTGAACTGACTGCTGGCTGCTTATTTAAGTTCATGTGTGGCACTAGGAGGTCAGGTCATGTTAGGTAAGGTGGTTGTATTGAGTGTAAAAGGAGCATCCGATCCGATAATGGCCAACAGGCTCTATGTGTTTGTGAACTGCTGCTCAGAGTATCAAAACATAAATGACACTCGACTTTATAATGCAAAGTGTTTTTTCATTATATAAATTTCCACTTTCAGAGCACACTCTCCAACAAGGAAACACTCTCTGAACTAAGAACTGGAAAACATTCCTGACTGGAAACAACTACCTCTGCATTGCAATTGCACACACCTGCTGCTATATATTTTTAGTATTTCTTTTAGCACTATTTATATTATTATATTACTATTACTGCTGCTATAGTCTTATGCTGCATTAAAACAAAATACCCCTACCAACCACAACCTGGGACTACCTCAAGTAGACTAGTATACTATTTTCCAGGGAACACTGTTGGAGCACTTTATTTTATTTATTTTTTGTCTATCCTGTTACCTATTTAATATTACCTTATTGTTAGGGCTGTTTTTGTTGTGCATCTGCACTTTATTGTTGTCAATGTCTACGCATGGGACAGTGTGAAACGTAATTTCAATTCCTTTGTATGGCAAGTACATTTGAAGAAATTGACAAATAAAGTTTTCTATTCTATTCTTGGAGGAAGTGGCTTTAAATAAGTACCGGCAGGCGCCTGAAGGTGGCAGTGTAGGGAGGGTGGAGATAGCTTGTGCTGCATGGACACAGTGGTGAACGCAGCGTAGTCTGCCAGCGAGGGTAGGTAGAGCTTAAAGGCGCTAAAATGTCAGGAAAGAGTTTTCGAGTCAGCGACGGGGACTGGATATGTCCGGATAAAAAGTACGTACTCCAACACAGTGAATAAATCACAGTTTTTGGGGCTCTGTGTAGCAATAGACTGGTGCTTAGTGTGCAGCTGTTAACAGCAAGGTTAGCAAGTGTAGGCCTTTTAGCATGTGACTCATGCTAACGTTCAGCAGCTCAATAAAATGGAGCACTTTCACTCACAGTTTCGGCCTAGAACAGAACAGAATGAACACGGTTTCAAGCTTACATGCTGGAGAATATCAATGCAAGGGGGATATTGCGTGCTAGTCTCTCCTGGGCGCAGAAATGCTATTTAGCACGCTAGCCGTGGTTAGCTAACGTGGGTTGGGTTGAGTGTTTGCACTCGCTGCTGTTATGGGTGGTGTTTATGATGTTGTAGAGGCCAAGTGGTCATGAGTGAAGAGTTTTTATCCGGAGTCAGCAGTATCGTGTTTCCAGTGAACTCCGTTAAATGCGTACGGACACAGTTGCTGCATTTGTCGCGGCCCAGGCTTGTGTCTGAGGAAGGAGCACAGGCTAATGGAAAGATGAATAAACTGCACCAGCCTGCAGCATACTCACACATGTCAAAGCGAGTGAGGAACGAGCTCAAGCCTTACCTGCATGTAACATTTTGCTTTTGCAGATGTGGAAATGTGAACTTTGCCAGAAGGACAAGTTGCAACAGATGTGGTAGAGGTGAGTCCCCCTTCTGTCTCTTATTGCTGTTATGTAAAGCTTAAGAATGCAAATAATCTTTATCCTTTGCATAATCATTTAAAATAGGTTGGTTTAATTTACTTTATTTTTTAATGCAGAAAAAACTACAGAAGCGAAGATGATGAAGGCGGGAGGGACGGAGATTGGAAAAACGCTCGCTGAAAAGAGTCGAGGCCTCTTCAGTGCGAATGACTGGCAATGCAAAACGTATGATATCATCACAAAAAACGTCTTGGCACCATATCAGATAGGTGTCTTTGGTATTCGTGTTTTTCACTTGTACATTATAAAGTGCAAGAAATAAAGATTTCATAATTCGTGAGTGAGGCAGGGTCCAAATTACCAATCACTATTATTGCTGAAAATGTGCAAAAAGTTCTGATAAATACCAGGAAAATATTTTTTCTCATTTATATTCGTAACTTGTACCTCCAGCATCGGATAAAAGTTTGGTACTTTTTTTAAAAAATGTTAGAAAAGACTCCGTCTTCTTTGGCACTTTTGCATATATACAAAAATCCCATGTACACTTTCCATAAATCTAAATTATTTAAGAAGAACTTACAATGAGTCCCATGTGGGATATAATAAAAGAGGAGTTTTTGTACAGGAGTCTGTGGTGTAACACATTTGCAAGAAATTTGACACTTGCAATTCGAATATGCAAAGTACCACTCAACATTTTATGGTTTGCATTGTTGCAGACAAATGAGAGCAACCACAGTTTGTAACACTGCAAGCTCCAGTTTACTTGATTGACAAGCTACGGGCAATATGACACAGAAATATGAGATTTTCCACATGTCACACACGAGTTAGAAGTTAACTTGCCTACCTTTGCTGTAAACTAGATGCTGTTTGTGGACACCTTCATCTGGGATATTGTTGTAACAAATAGTGTTGCTGATTTTGGGATATAATAGTACTCTAACCAGCATTTCCCTCCACCTTGTGTGTGTAAAGATGTGGAAATGTGAATTGGGCGAGACGGTCGGAGTGCAACATGTGCAACACCCCCAAATATGCCAAGCTTGAAGAAAGAACAGGTAACTCAATATATTCTGTAAATATTTTTTTTGTTTGTTACTTTGATCATCAGTTATTGATGGTTTTTTTTTTTTCTTATGTAATGCTTTCAGGTTACGGTGGAGGGTTCAATGAAAGAGAAAATGTGGAATATATCGAACGGGAGGAATCTGACGGTGAATATGATGAGGTAAGTGTCATCTGGTACCCGAAGATTGCTGCTCTGATGTTTGACAAGTGAAAGATTTTGGCTTCAGAGGAAGTCGACATTGGCAGTGTTCAGATTTATAGAGATGTGCTGTTTCTTATTCCACCAGTTTGGTAGGAAAAAGAAAAAATACCGTGGCAAGACCAACAGCACGTCTTCCTCAAAAGAAAGTGAAAAGAAGGAAGTCCCAAAAGAAGAAGAGGAGGAGGAAGATGATGAAGAGGAGGAGGAAGATGGTGACCTGTCCAAATACAAATTGGATGTAAGATTGATGATTGTAAATTAAAAAAAATGCTGGATATTATAAAATGATTTTATTAAAAACAAAAAAGCACAACAACAAAAAAGCACTTCCTTTGCAGGATGATGAGGAGGAAGATGATGATGAAGATGGTGACCTGTCAAAGTACGACCTGATTGCCAGTGACGACGATGATGATAAGCCAGCTAAGAAAAAGGGCAGCCGCTCCGGTTCATCCCGCTCCTCCTCGCGCTCCTCCAGCTCCAGTTCACGGTCTAGGTCCAGGTAAAGGGTACAGGTCAAGGGTAACTCCGGGCAAAATGTCAGTATCGGCTCAATCTTCTTCTGCTTTACTGATCAACATCAATTAAATGTCCTGTTGTGCTCATTTGTTGTCCTCCCTCTTCTAAACCCTTACCTTGTATTCATTCATATGGGATCCGTGTGTCTAGGATATTGTTGTTTTTCCTGTTTTCATTACTTTAATTCCAGCCACCCTGTAGGTATATTGAATACTCGCCGATGCTTTGAGGCAGTTTTAGGTATTTCCTAAGAGTAGCTTGCTGTTAATTGTGCCTGTTTCCACATAACCACCGTGCATAGCTCTGTCCTTCTGTAGAAAATATTGGAAAGGTTTTGTGTTTTTTGTCTTTCAGATCCCGCTCTAGAAGCTCATCCAGTTCCAGATCTGGATCTCGCTCGAGGTCCCGCTCCAGGTGAATGAGGTGACATGCACTCTCTCCCGTTAGGGAGTGTATGTGTGGGGCAGAAAGGTCCACAGCAGTCCTTTTACTTAGCTCTTACTTGGCAGAGATTTTTTTTTTTCCCAAATTATCTGCTGAGAGAGGAAAAAATTGAAAGTCAGGGTGGAAGTTTAATGTAGTAAATCGTTTTCACTCACTTTATGTGGGCTTACATTTCAATTAGGCCTGAGAGTGCAATTAGTATTGAGTTTAAAGCTTACTTTAGCTTGTACGTGTAAATAGAGATCTCGGGTCTTTATCAAGCATCTCTCGAGAGTTACTCCTGCTTTACCCACTCAGTTATTGGGACTATATTAAAAAGAAGCACATTTTTCTTTATTTACATTTAAAGTAATTCCAAGTACACTCAACCAATGAGACATAGCATCTTGAGTGAAATGTTCTCAGTACCAGTGATCCGTAGCAAAGTGCTCCTAACCCCCTCCTTATCAGAGAAGCTTGATAGAGATACCCACATTGGTGAGACCCTGTTGTACCTTACTGACCTCACTGCTTGGTTTATTCCTCATAAAGATCCAGCTCCAGGTCTGGAAAGGGCTCCTCTCCCCGGAAGAGGTCCCGCTCCCCCTCCTCCTCACCTGAGAGGAGACAGAAGCGCAGTCGCTCCAGGTCATCATCTGGAGGGAGAAAACGGAGGCGTTCTAGATCGCGTTCGTCCGAAAGGTTTGGGTTTCTGTGGAATACCACAATGGCACTGATTGTTGTTAGCCATGTGTCGCCTGGCTTATGGGAATTCAGTTTTACAGAAATACGTTCACACTTTTGCCATGTTTATAACGCTTTTTATTTATTCTGACCTTGTACTTGGTTATGCATAAACTGAGTGTTAATGGTAAAGCGTGCTAACCTGTTTGTTCTTCCCATGGTGTTTTGTTTGATTTCAGGCGGCGTGGCAACTCTTCGGGATCGTCCCATTCTGGCTCCAGTTCAAAAAAGAAATAACTTTATTACTGTCTTTAATACAAGAAAAGGAATCCTAGTGGAAGTGCATGTTGTGTTGCCAAAAAACAAAGACAGAAAAACCCAACCCTCCTTTCAGTATACTTTCATTAAAAGTCTTAAACCCCTCCCAGCGAAAGAGAGGCAGCAGCTCCCTTTTTAAAACCATATTCATCCCGATATGTGACGAGTGTTTGTATAGGTTTCCAATAAACATAAATGTTTGGTCCTATATGAAAATTAAATATAGTGTCAAGAGGCTGTATTCCATTTTAAACCCACTTAATATCTTCATGGCAGTACACTTAGTTTCTGAAGAAATCGGAGCAAAATCTGTCCTTTTTTAATTTTGGGGCCCTAAGAGACACCAATGGTTTTTCTAACAACTAAATGGTTTGTTTTTTTAAGTAAGGGTGAATTCTTCAGCACCAATTTAGACTACTTGTGATTTAGGTATGAATTTTGGCCTGTTTGTTTGATTTTGATGATAAATGTCCTGTATTTTGTGTTTTCAAGGTAAGTATTTTACTTTTTGATAATGCTTGTTTTAAGTACGTTCTTGGTTTCTCAGTTTAGGTTTAATTTTTTTTTTCTTTTACGTAATTGTGGCATATTTGGACTCCATGCTACTGATTATTTCTTTAAATTTGAAACAAATTAATTCACTTTTTTTTTTTTTTCCTTTTTGCTCCAGATTAGTGCAGAAAAAGTAACATTTCTGGTAACATGGCAGAACAGTCTTTACTGATTAAAATACCTGAAATGTACTTGTGTAAATAAAATCCTGTCAACATTGCTTCCTGTTAATACTGTGTTTAATATGAAGGTTTTGTTGAGAGGTTGGGGTTGTCAAGTCAAGCTGTCTTAATTCTAAACTTGAGTATTTGAGAAAATGTGTAGAAGTTCGTCAAGAGGGGAAATATACATGTTTTTGAAGTTGGGGTTGTATTTGGTCTGGTTCTGTTTAGTGTCGCCACTTTGCAAAGCTCATCTTAACAGTAAGTGATCTTAACTTTTGTGATCTTCGGCTATGGGCTGAAAGTTTTCATGTTTTCAAATATTAACACCAAATTTCATCCTAATCTACACTACTGTAAATCTAAAAAACAATCTACAATAACTTTTTCTGTACCGTTAATAAGGTCTTTTCACTGAACTGTTCTCAGTGTGGTCAACAGATGGCAGTTTTGACTAAGCTGGTAATCTGTGCGGAAGCAATGACAGTGCTGCTTCATTAAAACTCATTATAGCTCGAAGTTATACCCTTTGGATTAACAATTGCCTTGGAAGTGAAGCTGTTTGCCACTGTCATGGTCTGTGTTGATAAATTCCAGATTTATCCAAGGGTGCAGGAGCGGGAAAATAAACCCACTGGTCTAGTTAACATTTATTGGCTTGACAGATTATATTAAATGCAAAAAACAACCGGAAAGAGGAATTTGGGCCACATAGTCAACTTTCCTCGCACAATTATTAAAGTACATTTAATTTCAAATTTTGCGAGATTCATACTAAAGAACCAAACACGAACTATAACACGATAGTTCAAAGTAAATGGCTGAAGAAATGCAATATAAATAATAGGGTGCTGACTACACAGAAAGCTCAGGTTTTAAAATCTTATGTTCAAAAAGGAAGTGAGAGGGATATGGAGGGTGAGGGTAAAAGTGGTCCCAGTGGTAACTGGAGCACTCTGCAGTGACTCCCAAGCTAGGCAAGTGGCTCCAGCAGATCACAGGAACAACATCTGAGATCTCGGTCCAGAAGAGCGCAGTCCTGGGAACAGCAAAGATACTGCGCAGGATCCTCAAGCTCCCAGGCCTCTGGTAGAGGAGCTTGAAGGATAGACAGCCCACAGAGGTGAGAGAGGAAGCTGGGAGCTCAAGAGTTAAAAAATCCAAATAAAACTGTAAAATTTGAATTGTGACTATGCTGAAATTATATGCAATAGGCTGTTTATGTCACAATAAAATGGCTTTTTAAAATAAATTAACAAGTAAGATAAAATTGCTTAGTCTATTTTGAAATACAGTTTAGCAAAGTGTGAAGTCTCTTAGTATATAGGCACATGATGGTGACAGTGCAGAGTTGATATCAATTGTTTTGATGGGGGAATAGATTATTCTACTGATAGAATATCTACTATCAAATGTGTTGCCATTGTAACAGAGAACTCTTTACAATGTAACAGTTACATTGTAAAGAGTTCTTTGTGGAAGATTTTCACCTCTGGGGTGAAAAAATCCATATGTAAGTTAATAACAATATTTTGACTTACTAATTCCTCGTCACAAGAGTTTTGTATGCAACTGTCTTCATGTACATTATAATCAAACCAGTCCTTTCAGGTTACTTAAAATATCTTTATAGAACGATGTTATCTTTATTGCATTATTGATGCCCTTTTGGCCAGATCACTTGGAGAAAAAAAGACATGTTTAATGCCACAAACACTTTTTTATCCAGATAAATAAAGGGCATATAAAAGTCAACTTGCCAAAAACTGATTGCAGCTTCTTGTGACGTTATTTCTGCCTGAAAATGATTTGATATCATTCATGGGAGATAGGTTTGACAGATTGCAGTCCAACAACTCATTTACAACAGTTCAAATACCGGCAATCATTTGTTGGAAAATGCAGGAAACCACTTTTTGGCAGAGGATCACAACACTGGTATTTAAAATGCTGTAAATAACTTTCTGGCATACAATATGGCAAACATGGCTATCGGACATAGAAGCTCCAATCAGTTTTTGGCAAAGTGACTTGTATTTATCGAGGTAAAAGTTTTCATTGTCATTAAATATATTTTTCAAGAGAGTCTGGCCAACCTGGAAACAGAAAAAGGCAACAAACATAACTTGTGTCTGAAAAGATATTTTAATTGGCTAAAAAGGACCGGATGGATTATAATGTGGGTACATTGTTATAACGTCATAAAGATACTTGCAAGATAGTTAATTTCTTTATCTTTGTTATAACCCCCTGTAAATCATTTCGCCTGAAGCCTGTTTACCAATACAAGCATGTTAGACACAAAAGAAAACCGCACAGAAACATCGATCGCTTTTTGGCAGAACACCGGAGGGTCGATGTCTGGTCCCTACTTACCGGTGCCCTTATTCCAGACACATAAGGACAGTGGTTATTACAGCACAGTGAGAATATGGGCTTCCTCCGGACCCGAAGTAGTCCCGCCTCCAGCGTTTAAAGGACACCTCGCGCTTTACGCATCGCATTCAGTTGGAGCACTTTGGAGTGCAAGATGATGCCAGACCGATACGCACAGGGTAACAGCTGTATATAAGTGTACACTTTTAGAAACAATAACTGGATTCAGCTTTGATTCTCTAGAGGGCTTGCACACCACCAGTGAAGAAGATATGCTGGACGCCAACGTCTCCAAGACACTGCGCCAAATCAATTGCACAAACAATTCCAGTTGTGGATATGCATCAGTTGGATTTCCTATAACTATGATGATCACCGGAATGGTGGGAAACTCGCTAGCTCTTATCCTGGTGTGCATCTCCTACAGAAAGAAGGAAAATAAAAGGAAAAGGTCCTTCTTGCTTTGCATTGGATCTCTGGCGCTGACAGACCTGTTTGGGCAGCTTTTGACAAGTCCAATTGTGATTTCAGTTTACCAATCTGGTAGGAATTTGAGTGACATCGACCAATCTGGCAAGTTATGCGCCTTTTTTGGCGTGTGCATGACAACTTTTGGCCTGTGCGCTCTCTTCATGGCGAGTGCCATGGCGATCGAAAGGGCCTTGGCTATAACTAACCCGCACTGGTACTCGAATCACATGAAGACAAGTGTGACAAAGCAGATTTTAGCTGTTATATGGGGTCTTGTTTTGCTGTTTGCTCTGCTGCCCGTAGCAGGGGTCGGGGAATACACGCAGCAGTGGCCGGGCACCTGGTGCTTCATCAGCATGGTGGATGCCAAAGTCCCAGGAAATGGATTCTTCTCCACCACTTTTGCCATACTCGGGATCTCGGCTCTACTTATAACACTTTTCTGCAATGTGGTGACGATCCGGGGCGTAGTTACCCGGTGTAAAACAAAACCAGGCACTTCTCAGTCTTCAAAGCAGTGGGAACGGCTCACCACGGAGACCGTCATCCAGTTGTTAGGGATTATGTGCGTCCTGCTTATATGCTGGTCTCCTCTGCTGGTATGTTTTTCACGTGCGTCTGCAGGATATATATTTTCTTACAGTGTACTTGCGTAGGCATATTTTATAACAATGTGCTGTCATAGTTTCATATAGTTATGTCCCTTAAAGTAATGTTAAAAATAAACACTGATTGGTTTTAATGTGTTTGTGTCAGTACTTGTCACAAACAGCTTTGAATCTTTATCCATCTTCTCCTCACATAAATGATGTCATGCACGTTTTCTCTGAAAGGCTGCTGCCTTTTGCCATTAAGAGGTAATCCACTTAGGGGTCCTGTTTAGAGATCTGCATAGTGCGCAATGAGATCATGCATTGTCAGTCACATATTTAACAGTCCCAGTGAGATATTAATAGAAGGCACAGCTCTGTGATAGCAGAGACCAATCGTGAAAATTAGTTTTTGCTCATTCCCCGACAGGACTGTTGTTAAGCGAGTGTGTTTCCGTTATATGATTTAGTGAACGTAACATAGGCTTCTGTACACAAAATCAGAAACTATTTTCTAACCAGTGATTGTTTTTTCAGTAAATTAAAGCTTTTGTCACTTAATGGCATGCTTTCTCCTCATTCTCTTAGTGTGAAAAAAAATAAAGTTCTGCCCAAACATCTTCCCCTCAGGTGCTGATGCTGAGGATGCTCTCCACCCAGGTCTTGTCCGATCAGTGTAATTCAAAGGAAGCATCAAACCACACCTCCAATCAGGATTTCCATCTAGATTGTAACTTCTTTCTGACGGCGATACGCTTGGCCTCCCTCAACCAGATCCTGGACCCGTGGGTCTATCTGCTCCTCAGGGAGATCCTCCTGCGCAAGTTCTGCATCATGGCTAATGCTGTCTCCAACTGCTCTTCAGAGGATCAGAAAGAGACGCAGACAGCTCTTAACAAACAGAACCAAGAAACAAAACCTTCATAATGCCCTCCTCTAAAATGAATCCAGCCTTGCACAGTAATTCCTATCTTGTGACTCTGAAGCCAGGAGAGCTTTCTATCAGGATAATGAAACAGGCAAAAGAGTGGGAATGGATTTCTGCCCATGAAAGGATATTGTGCAGCGGGAGCAAGTGTAGCCTCTGTTGCACTGATAATGAAATGAAAAATATCTTCTGAGCATTCGTTTTGCATAAAACACATTCCATTCAAAGCCACCTAACCAGCATGCGGACGCATGACCGTGTCATCTCATGCAACATCTGCTGTGCAGTTACCAGGAACTCTATTGTCACCCGTTTTCTTTTTTTTTTAAAACAAACTCAATATTTCAGTATTGGGGCATTCAAACTGACTCACACGGAAGTGCTGAATCTCATGCTCACTGCTCTCTGTAACTTGAAGCCATAAGCTAACTAAAAGACAAATGTTTCTTGTGAATGTCTGTGAGTGAAGGTACTGTAACTTGCTTAAATTAGGTTGTGCATATCTTTAGCATCTCTTACATGAAATGTAACCACTTGATTTAAAACTCAAAGGAGCAACTAAAGGAAAATTCCAAACTGGAGGCAGTTGTAAATAACATTATTTATTAGTCTCTATGATATTTGCTGTTTCTGTGCTGAATGCCAATAATGCTACCTGCCTGGCATCTGTTGTATAGACTATACTTTGTAAAGTTTATTGTATAGTTAAGCTGTACATGGTGTTCCTAGGGGAACAGCTGGGACTACGAAAATGTGAAGTTTTAAAGTTTTCTTCTCCTGTATATGAAATGCACACGGAGACAGTTTGTAATTGTCGGCAACCATCCTTTTAAAATATGTTGAAGGCAAGTCATATGAAACGAATGCCCACATCTGGAGGCATTTCACTGGATTAAAGGGTTTTAATGATCTGCGAGAACACAAGGTGTAACGACGAATGTGCCTAATTTCACCAGCCAAACCTGTTTGGACAAAAAAGAAAAGATTAGTATAGATTTTAACCAGTTACATCAATGAAAGTATAGACTGGTGATCATAATCAAGAACAGTGGTGCAATGAACACAGTCAATGTCAAAATGTCCAAAGCACCACAAAGTCTAACAAGCTCATAAACAGTTTATTTGAAGCTGCTTGTACAACAGGCTGCCATCAGTCGATAATGATGTGAGTCGTCACATTAATGCACCTTTGCTGCTACTTGTGAAATTTTGCGTTAGGCACATGATTTCGACATGTTTTTAGTCTTGTGATATATGCCTTTCATTCACTGGTGGTTTTCTGGGATATTGTGGACAGCCCCATTTGTATTCCACTATTGTTTCTTAGTACCCGCTATATTTTGTCATTACAGCCTCAATCCTGCCCCTAAATAGGTATGAATTATTAATTCCTTTTAATGTGTATAGTGCAGTTTTCCCCTAAGGTCTCAGATAAAGTCAGTGTCATTTCTAACGAGGTGGTTTGCTTCTAGTGCCACCAGAATAAATGTTGATGCTGCTGTTAGAAAACCACGGGCATGGCGCTGCAATTATCTTACGCCACCATATTTATGTTATTTTCTGTACTTGTTTTTGTACATATTGTTAATGTTTGACAGCCTCGGGGGCTGACTCATTTGCTGTCATGGTAACCTTCAGGTTACGGGGCAAATTCTTGTCACAACTCTGCCTTCTCAGCATATCAGCCAACAAGATTAGGCTGATGTCCTCTCATCTCTGCCATGTCTGGTTTTGCCTTTGCCTTTCAGCTGTGAGAATGCACACGGGCTCTGTGGTAATGATCCGATCGGAAATTGTTGTCTGCAAAAAGCCATGTGAAAAATGAGCTTTTTCTCTTTGCTCGTATCTGTTCATCTGAGACAGAGTTTATCTTGTGTTGGTTGTGAAGGCTGAGTGCCTTACACTCAAAGGATTAACCTCGTTTGTTGTGTGAAAAAGGTGTTACAGGAAACAAAACCTCTTTCAGGAGAGTGTTACACGGAGAGTTGGTGGCTACATTTGGCGGAATTTCACATATAACACCTAAGTGTTATTACACAGACACAAGCAGGTTTTATTTTAACGAAGACTTCACAAACTGAGGAAATATTAGTCGCAACAAGTGCCCTCATTATGCCTTAGTTGATATTCATTTGAAACACTCATCGCTGTGGTTTCATTCATGCACTCATACAGTGAATGCAGCTATTTACAAGTTGCTCTGGAATAAACTGACTCATTTAGCTACTACTTAAATCTACATCTTGTAATTGTGCCAGGCTTCTATCCAGGACGCTTCAGGCTCTACATGCAAAATAATCACACAAAGGAAAATAGCGTAGAGCTGACAGGCTGCACATGCTGTCAAGAATTTATCAGGGTATTAAATTCGCAACCCCACAACATAAAACAAAATGGAATAATAATTATTTAAACACAATTTTCTCCCGACCTAATGGGCCCAGTAAAAGTCTAAGCAATATTTACAAGGAGTGCTCTCTGGCTTTCTGGATGGTAGCTGTGTCCTATGAAGTATGAATGTTCATTAGTTTCCAGGATGGTACAAAGTAATATGAGGTCTCCAAGATCTAATATTTGATGCCAACAACAGCAAATGTTTGGATTTATAAAGAGGTGTGCACATTAAGACGAACCCACTACCAATGCTATTAAAACCAGGGATTAAGGACTATTGAATTTAGTTTTAATCATTTACTTAAACTGCATTCATCTGTATCAGCACCTTTTTGAGCACACGGTGTAACCGCAACTAGCATCAAAGGGAAGCTATGGTTACGCGGTGACTTAAAAAAAGAAAAAGAGAAACCTGCAGAACACAGCGATGCCTGCAACTCCACTTAGCTCCACTTAGTCGATAAAGCTTGGAAGTGATTTACTGATTGCCACTCGAGCTTTATGTCTATGTCTGTGATTTCCAGATAAGAAGAGGCTGTCTCTAAAATCGTTTGCTTGATCGACATTTTGCACTTAAACTTGCTTGGAATTGCAATATTTCCTTGGAAATCAGGATAGTGGATCACTTTTTATCATTGTGGTAATCATTTTCTTTCCCCTCCTTTCTGAAACAAATATAAATCTCCTCGATAATCACGTTTAGTCATCCTGTAAAAGTCAACTGGGTTTTTTATTTTTCCATGTTTGTGACTTGGATAAGACTTTCTTGATTTTCTTGTTTTTGTTTGTATGAAGAAATGGCAGATTTCATGTAAAGATGTAAAGAGCAGGTCACTGCTGACGTAAATTACTTACTGTTAAAAGGGAAGAAACAAGAGGTACGTGAGGAAAATATTCCTCGAGTCTTTTAAACCAAGCACACAGTGGTGTTGTGTGTGTGCACAGTTCAATAGAAAGAGGTCAGGCCCACCAGCCAGGTTTCTCTAAGGAATGTAAATAAATACCCGATGTCCGTTAAAGGTACACGTCCTCATATTTTCCTCCCATGCTGCTGCTTTTGAATGTTATATGAGAACTCTGTGCGCTCTCACTGAAGTTTCACTAAATTCTTACAAACTCTGGGACCCGATTCTCAGACGAGGGCTATCTGCAAACCTTCACACAGCGACGTCGGCAGTGCTCTTGTGACTTTCATCCTGGGGTCAGGTGGGGAATGCTGTGACCTCTACAGCTTTGTGCTTTTGTTGTTTTTTTCTATCAAAGATTAAAGTTATGTAACAATATGTACTTGATTTGTATCAGTTCAGCTTTTAATGCACTTTCAAATCATTCTGTTTCACTGCTTCTGGCTGAATATAATTGTGTTATTAACATTATTTTTTTGGCTGTCTAATAAGCATATTTTGATTTTAAATAATAAGTCATTCATTGTCACACCAATTAAAGCAGCCTGTGAAATGTGAAGTGGTAATAAACTGCAATTAGTCTGAGCCAAACACAACTTTTTTTTTAAACTGAGGAACTGGGCATTCTGGTACCCACTGGAAAAAATTTTCATGTGCTGCCAATTTGAGTCTGACAGCGGATCTTTGCTGCGTTTACTTTCACCCTTTATCACACATGAACTGTGCTTTGAATTTTAGAATTTCACCCCTTGTGTATGAAATCAATCAAGAAACAATGAAACTGTTAACATTCTTTACATGAAAAAAACAAAAGACATGAACTATTTTAAATGTCACACGTGGACTCGTAACTATTTTACATTTACATATATTTTACTCGGCTTGCTGAGATTTTGTTGGAGTTATGAGAACGATGATTTGAGAGTAAGATGATTGTTGCTTGACGGTGAATGTTTTGGACATTGTAAATCTTTTCAACGCTGTTAACAACTCTAAAGCATGTGTATGCTTCTTGCGCTTCTCGAACTTGTGCAATGTGTTTCCAATGGACCAATAAAAAGAACAATGCTGCACTAAACAATGTACTGATCAATCATTGCATAAAAGGGTTTTAATTCACATGTTTGCATCGTTTGAGGTACATGAAAAGTGTTTACCCTCCTTCCTGACTTCTTAGTGTTTTGCATATTTTTCCCTTACAAATTTCAGTTCGTCAGACAAACAAAAATAACCCAAGTAAATACAAAATGCAATTTTTAAGTGATAATTTCATTTAATAAGGGGGTTTGGATGGATGGATGGATGGATGGATGGATGGATTATAGCTCTAGCTTCAGTAACTTAGACTGCTTGTAATGAGGTTATGAGAGGACACTGTCTAGGCTACAATTAGTAAAACACATCACAAGTCTGATCTGTAGCACTTGGGTTGTTTCAAGGTGTAAAAATAACCCAAAGGCCAAGTTGTCAAGAGGTGCACAGAAAAAGAGCCTGGAGTTTCCGTTCGATATGCCTGCCATAAATATAAGCTACGAGACCTTTTCATCACCTCACATTGACATTAGTGGCGTCTGGGACTATTTTAGAGGTTGAAATTCAATCAGTCATGAATTAAATAAATCAATCTGATATGCATGGTGTATACTTCTTTTATTGCTGAGTAAGAAGACTTACTGCATTTAATGAATTCTTGTGGTCTTAGCAGCCCATTATTCATCTCTGTTACGCTCAATACAGAGAGTATAATAGGATTTTTATGAGGGAGACACATAAAAGATAACACTTGTGCCACACTGGTGTGTGATATGAATTTTATACACACACTGCTCAAAAAACCCAAAGGAAAACATTTTAGTCAGAGTATAGCATGAAGTCAGTCAGACTTGAGGAATATTGATCTGCTCGGTTAAGTATTAGAGGAGAGTTGTTAATCAGTGCTTTGGTGTTATAATAACAGGTGTACTAGAGAGGGCAACAATGAGACAACCACCGAAACAGGAAGGGTGTTACAGGTGGACTTTTTTTCCCACCTCATCTTTTCTGACGATTCTTTCACCAGTTTTGAACTGGTCAGTGTCATTACTGGTAGCAACTCTTCTAGGATGGTGCATCAATATGTGACATTGTCAGACGGTTTGCAGTGTCTCCCACACAGTCTCAAGATCGTGAAGGAGATTCCAGGAGACAGGTAGTTATTACAGGAGAGCTAGACAGGCTCTCAGAAGGTCCTTAAGGTGTGAAACAGCTGTGTACTGCCTTTTGTTCCTGGAGATATTTAACTGAGAGCCATGCTGGGCTCAGACTCTGCTGACCGTCTGTCCCGCGGTCATGCAGGGACTTCATCAAGCTTGGTTGTCTGTTCTTTGTGTGTTTGATCAAAGAATGTTAGCTAACGCTCACCGCTCGTCTGCAGGCTTTATTTAAATGGAAAACTTCCACAACAGGCAAAAAAAAGCTTTTTGCTAAAAAAAAGATTCAGAGCAGAAGTTTTTTGCACTGCATTTTAAAATGAAAACATATTGCATTTATTTACAATTAAAGACACAGAGCAGAAAGTGTGTTACTGTTTTACATCCACAGACACACAAGAAAAGAAGCAGGCAACATGAGGTCAAGTTATGGCAATTTTATTTGTGCATTTCAGTTTTTAAAAAACAAACAAACGTCCCAAGAAGAAGGATGGGGTGAAAGAAAGGTGGAGAGAGGAGGAAGAAACTATTGATGCTGCTGGGTCAGTTCTTTCTCAGCAGTCTGCTCCAGAATCCCCTCCTGTCCTCGGCTTGCTTTTCTTTTTCTTTTGCCTTCAGTTCGTTTAAGGTCTTGTTGAGCTGCTCCTCGGCATCTTTAAATTTTTCTTTCAGCTGCTGTTTGGCCAGTTTCCCTTTGTGTTTGAGGAGCTCTTTAGCTTCCTTTTTGTGCTTTCGCATTTCTTTCAGTGCGTCTTTGCAGTCTTTCTTGGTCACCGTCATTTCTTTCTTCAATACCTTCACCTCAATTTTCTCTTCTGCAAGTTCTTCTTGCACTTTCATCAGTTCCTTCTTCATGTTTTCAGTGTGACTCTTTGTATCTTCCATTTCTTTCTTTGCTTCCTGTATTTTAATTTTCTCTTCCTCCAACACTTTTTGAGCTTCCAACAATTCTTTCTTCAAATTTTCAATCTCATTTTCTGCCTCATCTTTACGTCTTTTCTCCTCTTCAAGTTGTTGCTTTACATGCAGTAATTCCTTTCTTAGTGTTTCAGCTTCAGCCGTTACATTTGCAGCTTCTTGAGTTGCCAACTGCATTTTCCTTTTTCCCTCTCCAAAAGCTTCCTGCACCTCCTGTAATTCCTGAATCACATTTCCTGCCTCCTTCTTTGCAGTTTGATATTTATTTTTGGCTTCTTGTGCTGTGCTTTTCTCTTCCTCCAATGCTTTTTGAGCTTCCAACAGTTCTTTCTTCATCTTTTCATTCTCCTTTTCTGCCTGTTGTTTTCCCATCTTCTCTCCTTTAAGTTTGAGACCCACATGCAGTAATTCCTGCAATACTACATCAGTTTCAAACTTTGAATCTTTAGCTTCTCCTCTTGATTTTTCTGCCTCTTCTTTTAATTTGAAATTTTCAGCCTGTATCATTTGAAGTTCTTCTTGCAGGTTAATCAGCTGTACTGAATTGTGAGGTGAAGCACTCGCCGATCCTCTTCTCGTTCTCCCCTGATTCATTTTGGCCTTTTAAACAAAGGAGCCAACGTTTTGTAGAGGAGTGAAGTGAAGTTTTCGATGTTTCTTCGTCAACTGTCGTTTGTCCTGCACAGAGATGCTGCTGTAGATGTGTCTCTAGCTGTGTCTGGATACAATGAAACATGCTGGAACTAAGTGCTTGTGTTGCACAGTTCTACTAAACATTCCATTTCATGCATGCTCCGCCCACATGGTCAGGAATGTCAGGTGCTGCATCGCCAAAGGCTGCTCCCGTTGCCTAGCAATAACAGCTGTTTACTTTTGGGGTCTGGTTCATTATTTAATAAAGAAAACATGTCCAAGTATTGGGTGCTGAGGCTCAGCGCATATTCTAGCCTGCTGTGTGGGTGGGCAGCTAGAAATCACTGGTGGGCAACACGAGTGAGGAGAAAACTGGAGCAGCCAAGCAGGGAGCTGCAGGTTGCTGGTTTGAGTCTCTGTTCAGATGCTGGTGTCTCCTCTCTCTGAGATGTCTGCAAACAGTCCCAGATAAAACAATAAGGATAATAAACAAACACGTGACTAAAATAACAATTATGACTCTGATGTGTTTCATGTGTAGCAGGATGGCCTCTATACAGCAGTCGCTGCAAGCATCCACATCGCCACACTCACTTTTCTTTAAGCAGGCGTGCTGGGCTCCTCCTAAGGAAAGTTTGAAACTTCATTTCCTTCATGCTGGTGAACTTTTTACCAAATATTTCCATCAAAGCTTCTCCATCACTGACAGGGATTGTTTGGATCTTCACACTCATCTCCACCAACCCTAAAAAATGAGTCTCACTTTGCTCATATAATGCCAGGAGTGTCTCCATATTCCACAAAAGTCTGTGCAAACATGTAACAGTATCCCATATTCATATGAATATTATTGATATTATAACAAAAGCTGTCACCAACACAATTGTCCCAAGTGCTTTTTTTATTAGTTATTGCAAATGCTTGATTGCAGTTCTTGCTAGATGACAAAACCACTTATTAGGTTTAGAAGGAAATGACTTTTTCTACATGAGGTAAAGTTGGAGCTGTTTCCCCAAACTAAATGAAATCATCATTTAAAAAACTACAATCTGTATTTACTCTGAACATCTGTGTTAACATTTGAAATTGGAAACATGTAAGTGTAACAAACATGTTAAAACATAAGAAATCAGGAAGGGGCATGTATAGGAATTTCTTTTACTTATGTATTAATCACATTATTTTATTGTATGATACCTTGGTGCCACTGGATTTTAACATGTCTCACACTCATACAGTAAGACAAATGGTGGGGGTGTAGTAAGGAAGTTGAGGGAAGCAGAAAACTCCACAGGAAGAGTCTTTTGTCTCTTTGAGGACTCTGGGAGGCAGCAAGGGAGTGTGAACCTTAAGTGCAGCTGATGAAGACGTGAGAAACTTTATTCCATTAAAAGTTAATCAAATTAAACAAATAAATATAATTATGTATTTTTTAACAGCACGAACCAACATAGAGACTCACAGGCACTATTTGAATTAGAAATTAATTGCTTAAGTGATTCTTGACATCAATCTTGACTGATACCAAACTGAAACTCAGGTGAAGATAAGAGAGGGGAGCTTTTATTATTAAACACAGCTGCTCTTGATATCAGATTAAAACGTGTTTAACTCTCCTCCATTATCTTTCACCTCATTAGGACACTCCTTTCATATTTTTCTGTTTCCTTCTGTTGTAAGTCACTTGAAAAGTCTCTCCTGCAGCCTCTTGACAGCAGCAGAACCTCCACCACCATCTAAAGTAGCTCAAGGATCACTCCTCAGTCGTCCTCCCCCAGGTGTCACTGACTAATCAGCATGCTCTTTCAGCTCCCAGAAACTGCAGCACAGTTTCTCCTCCTGAGGATGATGAATATGCTGCCAGCATCCAGATGCATCCATTCACATGTGTGAGGTTCCCATGATCATATGAAAAAAAAAAGAAGGATTCTGTTGAGGACGAAGAAAAATTACTCATTACCTTACTCAAGTTTATTTAACTTTGTTTAACCAGTGTGTGAATGTGTGTGTGAATGGGTGGATGACTGGATATGTAAAGCGCTTTGGGGTCCTTAGGGACTAGTAAAGCGCTATATAAATACAGGCCATTTAACTTTTGAATGAAAAATGATAATAAAAGAGATGTTAATGAGTAATGCCAAATCAGTGTTACTCATTAACAAAAATGAAAATATGATGCACAAACAGCTGTGTATCGCACACAGGCTCTCACTGTGTCCTTATTTTCAATGCCAGCTTCATTTGATTCAAGCTGAGCTGAAAATAAACAGAATTTTATAGACCACTGTTCTTTGTGTTCAGTGAGTCAGTGAGAATTTAGTTTATGACTTCACAGAAGTTTTAATCTGACTCGGGCGTCGTAAATAGCGACCATCTTCTGACTCCTGCTGACACGGGTTTCTGAGAAGATGAGACTCTTTATGTAGAATACGTTTTAACAGTGCCTGTGCAGCCTGTGCAGTGACTGCATCAACCTGCAACGAGCTGTAGTGAGTAGGTGAGGGACGCTGGTTTATGCTACTGTAGAGACTCATTTGGATCAATCAGTGAGCATTTCTGAAAGAAAACCTGCATCCCACCCCCATCAGATAAAGAATGTTTCCACTTCCAGAGCAGACTCATATAGCATATTTATTCCTAATAATTAATTATTAATTATTATATTTAAGCCAACAATAGAATCATAGAAAAGAGGGTGTGTGTAATGTTGAGACACACATGTTCAGTACCTTGAACTTACAATGCTTATTTTTTGGTACACTTATACTGTCCAGGGGTGTACTTAAATTCCTGTATTGTTTGGAGTTTGAATACCTTGTTTAAATGTATCCTTCGTGCTATTTTAACTATACATACTTTTCACATTCTTTGTTGCTTGTAAAGTTTCCCTCGAAAAAACAAACATGCAAAAAATCCCCCAAATCTATTCTGAGACAGTCTGCTGAAAGCAAGCAAAGGTGCAGAAATCCATTTGCTGCGATGGATGAACGTATTCAATTACCTGCGATCCCTCTCCATCAGCTTTGACCTTTTCCAGAATTTCTCTTCTTGCAAGTAACACGGACACAGTCAGCCATCACTATCAAAACAATAACTCAGACGCCACAAGAGGCCATTGTAGGCACCACCACCATCAGTCACTATATTGATACATGCTAGTGTCAACACTACGTTACGTATTGAGTCATAAAGTCATCCACCTGCAGATGTTGTATGCAAAGCGAATATTCTTTGGATTTAAAATATAAAACACCAGCAGCTATATCACATCCCGTGTATTTCCTGAACACCTGCTCTCAACCTGCTTCAAAGCTGCATCCCAAGCTTATCATCTTGGTCTTTACTTTATTGATGTTACATGGGCTTTATTGCTGTGTATTCTGTACGATTTACATAATTTTCCCAGCTCGTCCATGGTAACGGTATCATGATATCCACTATAAAAGAGAAACACAGCAGCATCTCGTGACCTTTAATGTTAATTATAACCTATTATCTAAGGCTCTCGGTGAAAGCCTGAAGTTTCAAATGGCTTGGTGCACTTTAACAACAGATGTGAAGATAATGGAGTAACTATATATATATATATATATATATATATATATATATATATATATATATAAAAAACACCCAGCACGCCCCTGCGGGCGGTTTATCCTTCAAGCTCGGGTCCTCTACCAGAGGCCTGGGAGCTTGAGGGTCCTGCGCAGTATCTTAGCTGTTCCCAGGACTGCGCTCTTCTGGACAGAGATCTCCGATGTTATTCCCGGGATCTGCTGGAGCCACTCGCCTAGCTTGGGAGTCACCGCACCTAGTGCTCCGATTACCACGGGGACCACCGTTACCTTCACCCTCCACATCCTCTCCAGCTCTTCTCTGAGCCCTTGGTATTTCTCCAGCTTCTCGTGTTCCTTCTTCCTGATATTGCTGTCATTCGGAACCGCTACATCGATCACTACGGCCGTCTTCTTCTGTTTGTCTACCACCACTATGTCCGGTTGGTTAGCCACCACCATTTTGTCCGTCTGTATCTGGAAGTCCCACAGGATCTTAGCTCGGTCATTCTCCACCACCCTTGGGGGCATCTCCCATTTTGACCTCGGGACTTCCAGGTTATACTCGGCACAGATGTTCCTGTACACTATGCCGGCCACTTGGTTATGGCGTTCCATGTATGCCTTGCCTGCTAGCATCTTGCACCCTGCTGTTATGTGCTGGATTGTCTCTGGGGCATCTTTACACAGCCTGCACCTGGGGTCTTGCCTGGTGTGATAGACCCCAGCCTCTATGGATCTTGTGCTCAGAGCTTGTTCTTGTGCTGCCATGATTAGTGCCTCTGTGCTGTCTTTCAGTCCAGCTTTGTCCAGCCACTGGTAGGATTTCTGGATATCAGCCACCTCCTCTATCTGCCGGTGGTACATACCGTGCAGGGGCCTGTCCTTCCATGATGGTTCCTCGTCTCCCTCCTCTTTCTTGGGTTTCTGCTGCCTGAGGTATTCACTGAGCACTCGGTCAGTTGGGGCCATCTTCCCAATGTATTCTTGGATGTTCCTTGTCTCATCCTGGACTGTGGTGCTGACACTCACCAGTCCCCGGCCCCCTTCCTTCCGCTTAGCGTACAGCCTCAGGGTGCTGGACTTGGGGTGAAACCCTCCATGCATGGTCAGGAGCTTTCTTGTCTTTATGTCAGTGGCTTCTATCTCCTCCTTTGGCCAGCCTATTACCCCAGCAGGGTACCTGATCACGGGCAGGGCGTATGTGTTGATGGCCCGGATCTTGTTCTTACCATTCAGCTGACTCCTCAGGACTTGCCTGACCCTCTGCAGGTACTTGGTGGTTGCAGCCTTTCTAGCGGCCTCTTCATGGTTCCCATTTGCCTGCGGGATCCCCAGGTACTTGTAACTGTCCTCTATGTCTGCAATGTTGCCTTCTGGTAGTTCAATCCCCTCAGTTCTGACTACCTTCCCTCTCTTTGTTACCATCCGACTACACTTCTCCAGTCCGAACGACATTCCAATGTCATTGCTGTATAGCCTGGTAGTGTGGATCAGTGAATCGATGTCTCGTTCACTCTTGGCATACAGCTTGATGTCATCCATGTACAGGAGGTGGCTGACAACTGCTCCGTTCCGTAGTCGGTATCCGTAGCCAGTCTTGTTAATGATCTCACTGAGGGGGTTCAGGCCTATGCAGAACAGCAGTGGGGACAGAGCATCTCCTTGGTAGATCCCGCACTTGATGGTGACTTGTGCTATGGGCTTGGAGTTGGCCTCTAGTGTTGTACGCCACATCCCCATTGAGTTCCTGATGAAGGCTCTTAGGGTCCCATTGATCTTGTACAATTCTAGGCATTCCAGTATCCAGCTGTGGGGCATTGAGTCATAGGCCTTCTTGTAATCAATCCAGGCAGTGCACAGGTTGGTCAGTCTGGTCTTGCAGTCTCGGCTGATTGTTCTGTCTACCAGTAGCTGGTGTTTTGCGCCTCTGGTATTCTTGCCAATTCCTTTCTGTGTCCCGCTCATGTATTGACCCATGTGCCTGTTCATCTTAGCCGATATGATGCCTGACAGGAGCTTCCATGTAGTACTGAGGCAGGTTATTGGTCGGTAGTTGGAGGGGACCGGTCCCTTCTTGGGGTCCTTGGGGATCAGGACCGTCCGGCCTTCAGTTAGCCATTCCGGGTGTCTCTCGTTAACTAGCAGCTGGTTCATTTGTGCTGCCAGACGCTCGTGGAGTGCAGTCAGCTTCTTCAGCCAGTAGGCGTGAACCATGTCGGGCCCTGGTGCTGTCCAACTCTTCATACTGGAGACCCTTTCTTGGATATCTGCCACTGTGATGGTTACTGGACCCTGTTCAGGGAGGTCGCTGTGGTCTGCCCTCAGATCCACTAGCCACTGAGCATTGCCGTTATGGGTTGCATCCTTCTCCCATATGCTCTTCCAGTATTGCTCCGTCTCCAGCCTTGGTGGTGCTGTTCTCTTATTGTTCCCTTGCCACTGAGAGTACACCTTTGCTGGTTCTGTGGAGAACAGCTGGTTTATTCTCCTGCCTTCTATCTCTCTGGTGTACCTCCTCAAGCGGCTGGCCAAGGCTGTGAGTCTTTGCTTGGCAGTTTCCAAGGCCTCAGGTATGGACAGCTTGCTGTATTTCTTAGGCACCTTATTCGTCGCACCTTTCTGCAACTCCGTTAGTTGGCTAACCTCCCTCCGTGCTACTTTGATCTTGCCCTCTAGCCTCCTTCTCCATGGAGGGTACTGCCCCTTGTGGCTGTTCAACTTGTAGCCAAGCATCTCACTGATCACTGCTGCCGTATTGTAGATCAGCTTGTTAGTGTCGGTAATCGTGGTTGTAGGTATTGCCCGTAGTGCTGCATTAACATCATCTAGCAGACCTTCTGAGGGTACTTCACGTAATATAATATATATATATATATATATATATATATATATATATATATATATATATATATATATATATATATATATAAAAACACCCAGCACGCCCTTGCGGGCGGTTTATCCTTCAAGCTCGGGTCCTCTACCAGAGGCCTGGGAGCTTGAGGGTCCTGCGCAGTATCTTAGCTGTTCCCAGGACTGCGCTCTTCTGGACAGAGATCTCCGATGTTGTTCCCGGGATCTGCTGGAGCCACTCGCCTAGCTTGGGAGTCACCGCACCTAGTGCTCCGATTACCACGGGGACCACCGTTACCTTCACCCTCCACATCCTCTCGAGCTCTTCTCTGAGCTCTTGGTATTTCTCCAGCTTCTCGTGTTCCTTCTTCCTGATATTGCTGTCATTCGGAACCGCTACATCGATCACTACGGCCGTCTTCATGTTTTCAGCTATTTCTGGTTATTAGGTGAATTGGACCAAATCAGAGGCCCTTCCATTAACTAGTTATTGTCCTAGGTCACTTTTTCAAACTGGTATGTTTTCCTGGCCTCAGAAGGGCATTAAGTATTTAGGCATCACCTTCCCGCCTCATTTGTCAGACCTGATGAAGATAAATTTTGAACCTTTACTCAGCGATATGAAAATTAATATTGATCGTTGGTCTCAGATGTATCTCTCAATGTGGGGAAAGGAAAACGTAATCAAAATGGTATGTACACCTAAGTTCAATTATTTGTTGCAGGCTCTACCAATCCATGTTCCTTTGAAATACACCAAACAGTTTGACCAGCTCTGTAAGTCATTTATATGGAATAATAAAAAGCCTAGATTGAATCTGAGGAAACTGCAGAAACCAGTGGACAGAGGTGGGTTAGGGATGCCTAATCTACTTTTATATCATTATGCTTTTTCTCTTCGGCATTTGGCACATTGGTTCTTACCCCCTGAGAAAGCGCCTCCTTGGCTTTCCATTGAAAGTACTGCTTGCTCGCCATTCACACCATTATATAGCTTATCAACTAATTTGTCTCCCCACGTCCAATCACATCCAGTACTTTCTCATTTGAAAGAAGTATGGAAAAGATTGTCCAAATTATTCAAATTTGATCCATATCTTAACCAATCTGCTGGTATTTGGCATAATCCCAAACTTTCTATTGCTAAACTACCCTTCTTTTGGAAGCTCTGGTTTCAAAGAGGTATAACAGTGTTGGGGGATCTTTATGAAAATAGTATATTTAAATCATATGGAAAACTTGCAGAAGAATTTGATTTACCTAGACAGGAATTTTGGAAATATCTGCAACTAAGACATTTGATGGCCAATACATGTGGTTCATTCGCAAAGTTCCCTTTAAGCTGCGACTTTCTGGAGAAAATTAAAAAAACCTTTGGGCGTGGAAAAGAGGCATCAGCTTATTACAAAATGCTTTTATTAGCTTCTGATTCTAACACACTGTCCCTCAAAAGAACGTGGGAAATGGATTTAAATCTCAACTTTACAGTGGAGGAATGGAATGGCATCCTCAGAAATCTGAAAAAAACGTCACGCGAATTACGTTCAAGATTGGTCCAATTTAAGATTTTAAATAGAGTATACTGGACACCTTCACGGTTGCATAGGGTGGGTCTAGTGACTGATGATGCATGCTGGAAATGCCAGCAAGGAAGTGGCACACTTTTACATTTGCTTTGGGGGTGCTCCAAAGTCCAAGATTATTGGATTCATATTCACACTGTAGTAGAGAAGGTTGTAGGTCAAAGGGTCCCATTTATGAACAGTCTTTATGTATTAGGAGACCCTTCAGCTTTGAGTCACTTATCCACTTCTCTTGCTCATTGGGTACAAACGGCGATTATGCTGGGGAGGAAGCTGCTGGTGAAAGAGTGGAAGGCCTCATCGACTCCTACATTCTCTCAGTGGTATATCTCTTTGGGACAAGTGGCAGCTTACGAAAAATTATCATATAGACTGCTAAATAGACTGGACGATTATAATGATAAGTGGGCAAATTACTTTTTACATACAGGTCAGTGACGTATCCGGCTAAAATAGTTAAGCTTGGACTAAATAGGATAGCTGTAATCTGGTCTATGTGGAATGTTGGCATCACTTTTTTTTTTTTTTTTTGGGGGGGGGGGGGGATGTAAATATGCATTTATGCTCAATTTGTTCTGCTGTTGTTACTGGGAGTGTCCATTCTGCTAGTTTTTGGGTGTTCTTTTGGGGGGGGGGGAGGGGGGGCTTGGGGTTTTGTTTTATTTTTTTTTTGTTTTTTGGGATGGAAATATGCATTGATGCTCAATTTGTTCTGTTGTTGTTACTGGGAATGTCCATTCTGCTAGTTTTTGGTTGTTTTTTTTTTTTTTGGGGGGGGGGGGGGGGTGTTTTTTTTTGTTTTTTGTGTGTGTGTGTGTGTGTTTTGGGGGTTTTTTGTGTATATTAAAATTTAATAAAGTTTGAGTCATAAAAGTCCTATTTGTTATACAGATATTTAATAATTACTCTCTTAGATTTACTTCTTATTTACTCAATTATTCACACATAGTGGTGGTTAGCAGGTGTTTAGACCATTAAACTGTCATGATAGACTAAATTTGGGCAAACGTGAGGAGGGACTGTGACGGGGTCTAAAAGTCTTGTTGTTTGTTCCTTGTATGAAGTGGTTAGTATTTACTGTATATATCCATGCACATGTAATCTGTTTGCTTACAATTTTAAAGTTTATAGAAATCTTTGTTTTATAGCTTTAATAAGTACAATATAAACATGGCCCTTTCAGTAAGCAACAACAGCCATTAGTTAAGCTAATAGATCCCATTCATCAGGTCCTGCCCTACCTGACTGCAGCCATATGGTAGAAAATACGGACCAGGTCAGGCACAGGAACATTGATATGGATGATTTTATGAACACGTCTCTGCAGCCAACAGTCAAATATTCAAGGTTTTCCTTTTGGCTAATTTGTTTAAACAGGAGCTCGGGCTCCCTTAGGCACTATCACCATCTGTTGTCGAGGCAGGTTTTGTCTAGGGGCAAAGGCACTAATCACCACACCATTCACTGTTGTTAGAGTCAAAACTGATTATAGGTCTGGAGCACGTGTCCCTGTGCAGCGTGACTTTAACTGAGCAGTTACTACACAACATGTGAGTGGGTGTATGTACAGCATATAGTTAACACAGAGTGGGAGACATGCTGATTTAGTTTTTCTTCTTTTTTTTTGGTTCAGTTACACAAAATATGTGACAAACTGAGGATATCAGTTTTTTTATTGTCTGGATTTCTGACAGTTGAACCACAGATACACTCTCTGTTTGAAGAGGTTTATTTTTTTGTTTATTTACAGTTTTTCCCAGGGTATTGGCTGCCTTTCACTCATTTTTAGGTTTTTATAGTTGACTTAACTCAAGGGATGAACCACTGTGGTGACTCACAGAGCAAACAACTTAGCAAGGAATCAATTTAATTTTAAATCGTATCTTTTGGCACTTTGCGGCTAACAGCCTGTCATAAAACACATAATTTGTTCCTGTTTCTTTATTTTAACTATGCCGAAGATAACATAGTTTGACATGCATAAAATTGTATTTTGGCACCTATGCAATGATTCAAAAAGAGCTATTAGATTAAAAACTGTCAGAAAAGTGCCAAAAACAAAATGTATTCAATGTGCAATACCATCTGGAAAGCATTTGAATGGTAAAAGATTCATTTTTCAGCATGAAACTGATCCCAAACTCACACCTAGTGCAGTAAAAAAAAACATACCTGGACCAAATAGCAGACAGTGGAGAACTATCATGGATCGGCTTGCTAACATACCTTATCATCTTTACAGAGCACTCTGCAAAAGGAAGTCAACATCCAAAGAAGATCTTTGATTGCTGTTCAAGAACCCTGGAGAACTGTTCCTAAGACTGCTTAAAGGAAACAGAAGGAACCTGATATAAGAGAGTTCAGGCTGTGTTGAAGAATAATGATCGTCGTACCAAATATTGTATGTTTTTCCTCATATACTTGATTTCCACAAATGCTTGTACATGTTTCAATAAGGAAAATATTTGGAAAATACAAATATTTTTTGTTTTGTTTTGTTTTGTTTTTTGTATTCAGACCACATGTGGAAAAACTCTCAACTCTCAGTTTTTATATTCAAAAAACTGGGAAAACATTTCAGGGCATGAAAGAATATTTTCTAACCAAATATAGAAATAGCAGTTGAAGAGACAAGTTGTTTTGTGTCCAAGAAATACTAAAGTCAAATGTATTCAAGTAAGCAAGACACAATGGTACCTCAAAACTGTTATTTATTTATTTTTATTTATTTATTTAGCAGAAAATGTGTTATATTGTCCTGGTTCTCACAAACTCTGCAGAACCACAAAAATATATTGATTGTCACTTGCAGCTTTCAGCATGCCCATCTGCTCACAGACTAGAAAATCAGATTCACTAATCAAAACATGCTTTTATCACACACCAGAGCATCTGACATGTGCAAGCTGAAGCAATTAGCATCCATTTGGTCCTGTGTAGGCCCAGTGTAATTCATTTAGGAAGAGACCCTTTACTGAAAAACCGTAAACACAGACAGAAACAAGTGAAATGAAATATCAAGGTTTATTGAAAGAATGTGCTCTGTGAATTAAAACTAAACTGAAATCTTTATTCCTAAGTGCCACTAAATCCCAGTTATATAAAATATATCATACCAAGTGTGATTATTGTTGTGTCACTCACTCATTTTCTGTTTTGTTTATTTATTTATGAAATGTGGACTTGCTTGGTATTGATTTTTAGCTTTCATACAACTACAGTGACAGGCTCTCATGAGATTGCTTGAGCAGCAGTGGTCTACCACTAATGGTAACACAATAACCAAAGTCAATGGCCTCCATGCACGAAGTCAGCCATCCATTTCAAGGTAATAGGTTTATAATTTATTGAAAGACACGTCACTAAGACTCATATGCCTAACACTCTGTAATCGAAAGCCCTGCCCTCTGTGTAGCACAATGGTCTCCAGCATTGACCGTTGTGCCTTTTTTATTAGAAACTGTGAGCACAGTTTCTAATCTGACCTTTACTGATTTATCGCTGTAGCCGCTCCATTAAATTCCAATTCCACCTTAAAGCCGGCTCACATGCCCCTGTGCTTGGGTAAGATGTAACATGCTGAGTGTCTCAAAGGCTGAACTGTGTCCGCATAACAATTGTTACCAGGGCAAACAGAGCTGCTATGCAGGGCTTCAGTCCAGGAAAGTGCATATACCTCCTTGTGTTCAGGCCACGTTCTGAAACGCTTTGGATGATACAGCGATAGTGCTTTTCCTGCAGTGAATGGATTAAATTTTGCTGATTACATATTCTGATTTTTTCTCCCGTCATAACAGCTGAAAGAGAAAAAGGGCCTGTGGTTTTAATTCGGACATTAGTGAGCCCTTCTCACAGTGGCTCTTTCACACCATAGTGAGGCTCAAAACATATAATCCAAAGCCACAGCTGATCTATCAGAAACACCCATGGCGTTCAAGAAAGTCATCCTCTGATTTCCATAGAAACAAGGGCACAACAAGTACAAAAACTGAGCTTGAGTCAGGATCCTGCTGACAATAGGCCATGACTTTCATGTGGAGCAAATAGACATCAGCCAATCACATTGTGACATGAGTGCATTACTGACATTTAGGCATGTCCACGTCCAACCAGAAGCTCATGCTCTGTAAAACTATTTGATTACTTTATTGAACCACCTGCACAGAGACTTCAAAGTTTCCAGTATCTGAGTACGAAATGTGCAGATTTGACTGTTCTGTTTCCACTTGTGTGCCTAATGATATTAGCTTCTTCTAGCTACAAGACCCTCATGATGTCATTAATGCTTGCTATAAAAGTGAATGAGTAACACTTCCTTGCTGCAAAACAACTGAGGCTGAATTTCCCCGAGTCAGACAGTCATGATAGTTTCAGGATTTCTGTGGTGTGTTTTTTTCTTTTAATGTAGAAAAGAAAAATCTGACACACGAGACAAAAAGACAAATGGACCATTTTATCAGGCTGAAATGAAAATATTGTAGTTTCTAAAACATGGAAAAAGATCAAAATCAATAGGTGTTATTTAATCAATTTGAACATTAGAAATTATGAGTGCTTGTGTGTATGCACGAATGGGGGGAAATAGTTATTAAAGCTTGTTTTCAATATGTAACACAAAAGGTTTCCAGGTGTTCTCCCATTTACCAGATGAGCCATGACAGTGAATCTTATTTTCTCAAGTCTTAGATCCAGGTTGAGGCTAATGCGTGTTTGCAATCTAATCCAGTAACACAATTTTTGTCACGCAGATTAACTCTTAAATGGAAATTCGTCTATACCACAGAAACCACGGATAACAAGTGGTGTTGAGGTTGGACGGGGTACATTGTAATGGATTGCTATTATTCCCATCCGTCTGTTTTACTCTTTTGTTTTAACACAGTGTGCTAGCTTTAAAGTGAACATGTGAATATTCAGACATTGGCAATGGCACTCTAATCAGAGCCAGTCACTGTAATAAGAGCAAGTACTAAACATTCAGGGAGCAGTTATTAGCCTGTACCGACTGACACTTTCACCAGTTAAATTACACACATTACACACTGTGTAATGGGACAGGCCAATAAAGCTAGTGTTTGCTAGGCAATATCATATCTAATTGGAGTGGGTAAAAAATATTGTAATATATATAATCTAATGTACCTGACATCACACTCAGTCAAACAAATGTTTAAAAAATAACAGCAGGTGTACATTTTAGGATATCCTCAGATCTCAGACAAAAAGCTGTCAGGTCCAAACTCAGACGTGAGACCTGACACATCAGGTCCTGAGACCTGATATTTTTTTTGAAAAAATATCAGCCCTGATGACTTTTTCTCCTGAAACCTGAGGCTGTCCTAAAATGTACACCGTACAACACACATCTCAAAAACACGAGGTTATGCAACAAAAATTTACGTCAAAATGGACGCTATTAGGTTGGCCAATCAGACCATTCACAGTTGCAGTATCCATGTCATTGTCCTTGGTCATTTGACGCTTTTGTGTTTATTATTATTTTGTATTCTGGTTAAGACTTTCTAGTTCTTTGGTTTTGGTTTCTGTGCTTCCTCGGTTTAGCATCTAGTCATCCCTGCCCGTGTGTTCCCTCTGTTCTCTGTCAGTATCATGTCTCTGAGTTCTGTTAGTGTATATTTCCTGTTTTACTTTGAAGGTCCGCGGCTGGTGTCGGTGTATTCAGTTTGCGTCTTCTGTCTCGTCATGTTAATTAGGTTCAGCCATGTCTCCCTTCTGTGTGCAGTATCCTCGGTTCCCTGTGTGTACTTATAGTGTGTGTCCTCGTGTTCCCCGTGTTATCCTCTGCTCTAAGTCCCCTCGATCTTTAGGTTTGTTACGTCTGGTTCCTTGTTTCTTAGTTTTCCCGGTGTAGGTTTTCCTTAGTTTCCGTCCATGCCTTCTCCGTTTCTGTTTGTATTCTTGCCTTGTTAATAAAGCTCACTCGCATCACAGCCGCGCCTGCATTTTGGGTCCTTCTCTCATAATTCCACACGTGTGTTGCCGCAGCCATGACAGATTCATACATGTGTAAGGATACAATCATGCACACTGACAAAGAAATATGAGTTCAACTGACTTCCTGTTATTAGAAAATGCTGAAAATATCAACATGTAAAATATCTTCCTTCCCTCTGAGCTGCTGCTCATGAGAGTAGACGTTACCCCTGGAACGCCTGCTACGACTAACTTTTTAAGCTCTTTTCTAAACTGAATGGTTTCTGTCATATTTCAGGCCTGCTTATAGGACAAAATGACCCTCTGCTCCACAAGTTACCTATGCAGCTACTCACGGAAAAACCTGGAAACTATTATAATGGTTGTCAAAGAAGGTCTTTATTGATACGTACTGACGTGTCAAAGCTCATCATTACAGGTAGAGGTGAGGTCATGAAATATAATCTTTATGGAGTAAAGAGCGAAAAGGGATTCATCTGCAAATATTCTGGCCCATTTTCAGCAGAGCTTTTGAAGCATGGTTGCTAAGTGGTTAGCACTGTCACCTCACAGAAAGAGCAGGGCCTTTCTGTCTGGAGTTTGCATGTCTGGGAAATCTAGTTTCTCCCATCATCAAAAGCAGACACTGCCAGATTAATTCTCCTGTCACTGTGCCTTTTATCAAGGGACTGGCCTGTGGCTGGAGCGGGTCCCTCCGTGCTCCAAGGGGATGGTTTAAATGCAGAAAATGCATTTCCCTAAGGCGATCATTCAAGAGCACCATGCTAAAATAAATTCTAGCATGCCTGCTTGCCAAGAATGAGACTTAGCAAAGCAAAGCTACACTGTGACGAAGCAGCTGGTGGCTGCTTTAAGAGGATGCTTGGAATAAGTAATTTAACAGCTTAGTGAGGAGCCTCAGGTTATAACATATGGGCAGCGCATTATTATATATACTATGTCGATTAATATCACTGGTTGTTACTCACAACAGAGGAGTGAAAAACCAAAGTCTGTGACTTATATGCAAAAACTGCCTGACAAATAACTGCCCAACTTCTGTGCCCTGTCTGAATGTGTCAGTCCTCATTACACACCACACATTTTAATGTATCAATTTAATGATGGTACCTAATTTACTAAATCATTAGTAATTCAGGAAAGACTTGAAATTACAAATTTTGTTATGCATGATCGGGGCTATTTGAATAGTGAACAGTGTAATCCAGGAAGGAAGCCCTAATGTTTTTAAATAACCGGTTGTTTGTCATGAACATCGTGGTTACCATGCAACATTTCAGTCAGTGTTTCTCCGTGTTCTTCTTCTTGAGTGCCGTTGTTCTCAGCTGCTGGTTCAGAGAACATTGCATTTGCGTTTTTACTTCTTTTGTCCACATTTCAGGCTTCACAGGGTTGTCAGGAGAGGACACACTGTGCACAATAGTAACCCATTGTTTGAACAATTACCAGCATTCTTCCATGACAGCTCAGAGGCAGGAAAGCAGTTTAGCACTGATTCAGCTAGATGAGCATCCATCCCATTTTCTTCTTGCATCTGATCCAGTTCAGGGTCACAGTGGAGCTGGAGAACACTATGGATGGGTCAACGGTGTGAGGCAGAGCTAACAAAGAGACACAAGCAGCCATTCACACAGCTACTATAGAACCACCACACCCTGCAGAGTTTGAGACCCATGCTGGCAAATTCTGCCCTCTTCAGGTGAGCTCTCTGAGAAAGAGTTCACTCAGAGTCATACTGAGCTGTCCAAACATACTTTTCACCTACATTTTCTGCCAGATGACGACAACTGTAACAACTATAGTTAAATATTTGGAAAAGTTAGTTATGTTCACATTTTCAAGCTTCTGTGTGTTAGGATGCCTGGGTCATTGACCCAGGGTTTTTGAGTTTATGATATTATTTATATTTTCTAGTTTTTGGTTTCTTTGAGTTCTGTCTTATGGTTTATGTCTCTGTCTTCTTTAGTTGCTCTGTCTCCCCTATCACCTGCATCCCCTTGTCTAGTTCGCGTCTATGCGTATCCTTAGTTCCTATATCCCCGTGTCCAGTCAGTGTTTGTGTCTGCCCTGGTCCCACGTCTCTGTTCCCTCTGTAGTGCCTACATGTGAGGCTGTGTCTTTGTTCAGTCTGTGTTATGTGTTTCCTGTTTTACTTTGAAGGTCTCTGTCTTATCTCAGTGTGTTCAGTTTACGCTTCCTTTTGTCTCGTCAGTTCTGATTTGCCCCAGCTGTGTTTCCCTCCTGTTATTCATTCCCTGATTGCTCCCTCTGTGTATTTAAGCCCTGTGTTTCTCTGTGTCCGTGTCGCGATCTACCGTTTACCAAGCTGTGTGTTTTGTCATTTTTCTAGTTTAAGTTTGTTTTGAGTTTTTCAGTCATGTTATATTTTGAGTCTTAAATTAAAGCCTTTTTGAGTTCACGTCTGTCTCCAGAGTCTGCACCTTGGGTCCTATTCCTGCCTGCACACAGCCATACCTAACACTGTGTGTCTTATTAATGGTTTCTTAGAAAAAACAAAACAACCCCCAACCAAAATTCCTCCATTTATTAGATATCTTAATTTTATGAGTAAATGTTGGTATCTTTCAGTTATAAATCTGACGACATATACGTTGACTGCATTTGCTATGAAGCAGTGTGTAGTGTGAACGGTAGGAAATAAGAAATAACATAGTGAAACAATGAAAATGAAAAGGCTCTAGAAGCAAGAGCAAGTTTCTGAAAAACTGTAAAAGCTTTCAGAGGATCATTATTACAACTGGAGACATTTCATGTATAAAGGTTTCATATTGTCAAGCTGTGTAGGAAATACAAACTATATACAACGCTGTTTTGTATTTGCTTGTGCTGTGTTATTGTGTTAACTCTCGTTTTATTGCTATCTACCATGGAGCTGTCCAAGGTGCTGACCCTGGTTCAATTACTCAGTAACAGCAACAGCAGGTGGAAATGTTTAAGCCAATAACGGTCAGTGTAATGCGTAGACTGGCTGTCTGTGAATGTAATACAGTGGGGCAAAAAAGTATTTAGTCAGCCACCGATTGTGCAAGTTCCCCCACCTAAAATGATGACAGAGGTCAGTAATTTGCACCAGAGGTACACTTCAACTGTGAGAGACAGAATGTGAAAAAAAAATCCATGAATTCACATGGTAGGATTTGTAAAGAATTTATTCTTAAATCAGGGTGGAAACTAAGTATTTGGTCACCTCAAACAAGGAAAATCTCTGGCTCTCACAGACCTGTAACATCTTCTGTAAGAAGCTTTTCTGTCCCCCACTCGTTACCTGTATGAATGGCACCTGTTTGAACTCATCATCTGTATAAAAGACACCTGTCCACAGCCTCAAACAGTCAGACTCCAAACTCCGCCATGGCCAAGACCAAAGAGCTTTCGAAGGACACCAGGAAAAGTATTGTAGACCTGCACCAGACTGGGAAGAGTGAATCTACAATAGGCAAGCAGCTTGGTGTGAAAAAATCAACTGTGGGAGCAATCATCAGAAAATGGAAGACATACAAGACCACTGATAATCTCCCTCGATCTGGGGCTCCACGCAAGATCTCATCCCGTGGGGTCAAAATGATCATGAGAACGGTGAGCAAAGATCCCAGAACCACACGGGGGGACCTGGTGAATGACCTGCAGAGAGCTGGGACCAAAGTAACAAAGGTCACCATCAGTAACACACTACAACGGCAGGGAATCAAATCCCGCAGTGCCAGACGTGTTCCGCTGCTGAAGCCAGTGCATGTCCAGGCCCGTCTGAAGTTTGCCAGAGAGCACATGGATGATACAGCAGAGGATTGGGAGAATGTCATGTGGTCAGATGAAACCAAAGTAGAACTTTTTGGTATAAACTCAACTCGTCGTGTTTGGAGCAAGAAGAATACTGAGTTGCATCCCAAGAACACCATACCTACTGTGAAGCATGGGGGTGGAAACATCATGCTATGGGGCTGTTTTTCTGCCAAGGGGACAGGACGACTGATCCGTGTTAAGGACAGAATGAATGGGGCCATGTATCGTGAGATTTTGAGCCAAAACCTCCTTCCATCAGTGAGAACTTTGAAGATGAAACGAGGCTGGGTCTTCCAACATGACAATGATCCAAAACACACCGCCCGGGCAACAAAGGAGTGGCTCCGTAAGAAGCATTTGAAAGTCCTGGAGTGGCCTAGCCAGTCTCCAGACCTCAACCCCATAGAAAATCTGTGGCGGGAGTTGAAAGTCCGTGTTGCTCGGCGACAGCCCCAAAACATCACTGCTCTCGAGAAGATCTGCATGGAGGAATACCAGCTACTGTGTGTGCAAACCTGGTAAAGACCTATAGTAAACGTTTGACCTCTGTTATTGCCAACAAAGGTTATGTTACAAAGTATTGAGTTGTATTTTTGTTATTGACCAAATACTTATTTTCCACCCTGATTTACGAATAAATTCTTTACAAATCCTACCATGTGGATTCATGGATTTTTTTTTCACATTCTGTCTCTCACAGTTGAAGTGTACCTCTGGTGCAAATTACTGACCTCTGTCATCATTTTAGGTGGGGGAACTTGCACAATCGGTGGCTGACTAAATACTTTTTTGCCCCACTGTATGTATATGTTTGTATGTACATTACTAAATGTCATTAATTCAATTCAATTCAATTTTATTTATATAGCACCAAATCACAACAACAGTCGCCTCAGGGCGATTTATGTTGTACAGCAGATTGTACAATAATAGATACAGAGAAAAACCCAACAATCATACGACCCCCTATGAGCAAGCACTTTGGCGACAGTGGGAAGGAAAAACTAACAGGAAGGAACCTCTGACAAAACCAGGCTCAGGGAGGGGCGTGGCCATCTGCTGTGATTGGTTGGGGTAAGAGAAGGAAGACAGGATAAAGACATGCTGTGGAAGAGAGACAGATTAGACACATTAGATACAGATAATCTTCACAGATCATAATAAGGACAGGACAGAAATTTAGCTAAGATGTTCACTTAAGACACAGGCACACACGCACACGCACACACGCACACACACGCACACACACGCACACACACGCACACACACGCACACACGCACACACACGCACACACACGCACACACACGCACGCACACACACACAGTCTATGAAACAAAATTACTAAATTGATTGCACTGATATTAGTGGCTATAGTAGGAGCTTCCACAAGGACTTCACAGTTGATTTACACATGCACTCAGCACATTATGTCCCCCATAATTTTATCTTGAACAACGACCCAAACTTAAGTATGTAGCTTTTTCTTCAGTTTCTTTTCTTTTGCTTATATAAAGCAGCACATGTCTACACGCTGCGTCAGCTGGTATTCCGTTTTGGCTTATAAAGCTGCCACTAAATTGAACCACAGAGATGACATGTGGGTCTGCTTTGTGTCACTGCTAACCCTTGCTGGCGGATTCTTGGCTCTTTTACTTCACTCCGTGACAACCGGCACACACATGAAGCGATAATAAGCTGCAGGCCACTTCTGCTGCCTGAATTTTACAAAGGGCCATTGACCTCATAACACGGGCGGACAGCAACAGAGCCTTTTCTACCTCGTTTCTCCGTCAGTGTCTCACCTGCTCCGGAGGAAGACATTCCTGGAGGGATTAAAGGAGTCCCTGCTGCACAGTGAAGCAAAGGAGATTTCCTTTTATAGTCTATCAGACATGAAAAAGTGGAGCATTAAAAAAATGCTCTTGGTAGAGCACAAACTTTTTCCAGCCCTAAGCAATTTTTAAGCTTTAGAAGCCACGGCCCCTAAAATAGCTGCATGATTTATCACTTCTAAAGTTATGGCTCATAATAACTATTCAGTTCAGCTATAGTAGTCCCAGACACGAAACAGAATATGATACAATTAAGAAACCAATTACATTAGCAGATGGAAATGGTGGATACATGCATAGAGGAATAACACCGAAAAAAAGGGTAAGAGTCACAAACTACACTCGAAGCTTCAAAGAACCGAACTCTTGATGTTTCACAGGAATCAGAGGCATCATGGCTTGAATTGTACTAGACTGCAACTAACCAATATTTCACTATTATCTCCATCCCACTCTGACAAATTAGTACTTTCCACAGAGATAATTATGGCAGATCCAGATGGTTTTGAGGAACAGGAGGGCTCCGAGGAGACTGTGGCAGTGGCCATGGCTCTGTGCCATTTGGGTCCATCATCCTCAGAGTTATTGCAGACTGAAAATGCATTCTCATCTATTTCACTGCAACATCTTGCTAATGGATCCGAAGACTCGTGATTACCCAGGAAAGGACCAGAGCAGCCACACACACATTCAATAATGGTTTTACAACATTCAGATTTAAAGACGTTGGAGGTGTGAGTCTTCTATTCTAATAATTACCCACAGACATTACAGCAGGTGCTGGTTGGCTGTGGAAGGACTTTTCTTTTTGATTATTGAACTTGGACCAATTAAGGGGAAACTGATTCTTGTTCATCATTCAGGACAAATACTTTTAAGCTGTCGTGTGTTTGAGTTGCATCGGTGAAAGTGAAACTGAACTGAATCTGGTGCATCAGAAGTAAACATATTAGGTTGATGAGACATACTAAACACATTACATTCTGCTTCAGAGAAGCCACAGAAAACACAGAGCAGGTTAAAACTCCACTCAGCAGCAACACCAAAATGCCCTCTATACTGAGCAGCAGATGCCTGCCTTTTATAACCTTGAGCTAGATGTCCTGGATATATATAGTGTGCATGCCCCTGACTAAATAAATAACTATAAAACAGATAAGGACTGAACATCATTTACAGTATATCCCTTTAAAAGGGCCAAATGTGGATCTTACTGTACTTGAATCCATGTTTCACTTACTCCCCTCTAAACAGAAGCACGAAGGTAAATCACTGGTGAATTAGAGGAAAAACAGCATGAACAGTTACTGCAAGAGCCTCTTTTGTCTTGCAAAGGCAGCCCTGTAAAGTTTTTCCTCTCCTTGATTTATTATTTTTTCAACCTCTTTTGTATCCCAAAGAG
This sequence comes from Rhamphochromis sp. 'chilingali', assembly GCF_963969265.1. Taxonomy (NCBI): domain Eukaryota; kingdom Metazoa; phylum Chordata; class Actinopteri; order Cichliformes; family Cichlidae; genus Rhamphochromis; species Rhamphochromis sp. 'chilingali'. The sequence continues at coordinate 41,304,523 of NC_137932.1, read as the reverse complement.
ACACACAAAGTGTTTTGCTGCTAAAAACTGTGTGATGCAATAACATTTTGATAAGATGTGTTTTTTCTCTCTTATCACGGCGCTGCACCTGCTCGCTGAATGAAAAGGAAATTAAGATGCTCACTTAATCATTACATTAACTGAAACTATGCAACTTCTGCCAAACAATGATGAACTGGAACCTCAATATCTCCAAGAAATATCGGAAAGTGTAAGAAGGATCTACAGTGCACAACAACAGAAAGGTGCTTTGCTCTTGTAGGCTGTGTATGGCTGCAGCTTTTATAATACTGTAAGATTCTTTGCATCATTGCCTCAACTGTCACTCAGACAGAAGTTCAGACTTCCTTCCCGTAGAGCTTCAAGAAAGTCTTCAGCTTTTTTTCTGCATTTGAATACATTTACTGAGCATTGATGATTATTTAAATGTAAGTTACAGTAGTGCAAATGCAAGATTATTTTCTTGTAATTATTCTCATTTATCAGCTGGGGCCTCCAGCTGAATGAAAAAAAAAACCTCTGCATGACAGAAATGCAGCAGGAAGCACCCGTGTGACGCATGGTTCAGTTACACTGTTCATTAACTAGAGAAGTCACAACACAGCTGAGAAATTTAAATTAGCCACATGAATCTGAATCTACATCCCACAGCTGAAGAAGACAAAGCCCAACCTCTCTGTCAGGCACTCCTTTAAATTCTACTTTACATGTGCTTAAGTTTTGTTTCATTTTCCTGACTTCTGGTGAATATTTATGCACTTTTCATGCACTTATTATGTAGTGAAAGGAGTTGATGAAACCAAAGATTAATGTCTCTGATCTAATATCCAGGCAAACATGTAAAACATGGTCCTGTTCTGTCCTTCTGAAAAGTCACTTTTTTATAAATGTCAGTTTGTTCATAAAGTTAAAGAAGAAACGTAAAGAAATTAAAAAGAACAAAGAGGAAGAGACAAAAATGTGAAGAAATGTTTCTTCTGGAGCCAAAACAAAATTCTTAAGCTGCAGGATCAGACAACAACTACAAAGCCTAATTTGGTAAGAAAAAAAAACTTGTAGTTCTTTATTTTAAAAAGCAGAAAAGAAGATTCACCTTTTTAAAAAAAAAACAAATCATCAACTCGTAACGTGCATCTAACCCAGAGAAACAACTCTTGGTGCTGGGACTTACAGGGAGTGCAGAATTATTAGGCAAGTTGTATTTTTGAGGAATAATTTTACAACAACAACCATGTTCTCAATGAACCCAAAAAACTCATTAATATCAAAGCTGAATGTTTTTGGAAGTAGTTTTTAGTTTGTTTTTAGTTTTAGCTATTTTAGGGGGATATCTGTGTGTGCAGGTGACTATTACTGTGCATAATTATTAGGCAACTTAACAAAAAACAAATATATACCCATTTCAATTATTTATTTTCACCAGTGACACCAATATAACATCTCCACATTCACAAATATACATTTCTGACATTCAAAAACAAAACAAAAACAAATCAGCGACCAATATAGCCACCTTTCTTTGCAAGGACACTCAAAAGCCTGCCATCCATGGATTCTGTCAGTGTTTTGATCTGTTCACCATCAACATTGCGTGCAGCAGCAACCACAGCCTCCCAGACACTGTTCAGAGAGGAGTACTGTTTTCCCTCCTTGTAAATCTCACATTTGATGATGGACCACAGGTTCTCAATGGGGTTCAGATCAGGTGAACAAGGAGGCCATGTCATTAGTTTTTCTTCTTTTATACCCTTTCTTGCCAGCCACGCTGTGGAGTACTTGGACGCGTGTGATGGAGCATTGTCCTGAGTATTGCACACCTTGTGCTTTTGGGCACTCCAGTGATGTTGCAGCTCTGAAATATGGCCAAACTGGTGGCAAGTGGCATCTTGGCAGCTGCACGCTTGACTTTTCTCAGTTCATGGGCAGTTATTTTGCGCCTTGGTTTTTCCACACGCTTCTTGCGACCCTGTTGACTATTTTGAATGAAACGCTTGATTGTTCGATGATCATGCTTCAGAAGCTTTGCAATTATGAGACTGCTGCATCCCTCTGCAAGATATCTCACTATTTTTGACTTTTCTGAGCCTGTCAAGTCCTTCTTTTGACCCATTTTGCCAAAGGAAAGGAAGTTGCCTAATAATTATGCACACCTGATATAGGGTGTTGATGTCATTAGACCACACCCCTTCTCATTACAAAGATGCACATCACCTAATATGCTTAACTTTCGAGCCTATACAGCTTGGAGTAAGACAACATGCATGAAGAGGATGATGTGGACAAAATACTCATTTGCCTAATAATTCTGCACTCCCTGTATAATGAAACTCCACTAATGAGCCAGATCTGCACCACACACAAAGAGAGTCAGCTCTCATAGTGGACATAATACTACTGCATGTGTCCAGTGTCGTGTTTATTGTGAATTTCTAAACCAGATAACTAAACCGTTATTTAAGTCACAAATCAAGCATTTGCAGATTTGAAAAGACTTGGATGAAGGGCTGTCAAGATAAGTGAAAAAGAGAGATATTAAAAAACAAACAAAATAAACAACAATAATGGCATTGTGCACTATTCATTAAAAATGTTCATTTCAACTTCCCTTACTTGGCTTCCTGGCAAATAATTAAGCTAATTCTTGAGAATCACTGTTCACTCAAACAGGTTTAAAGCAGGTTTACTTATTCCTCATTTAAAGTTTTCAAAATGTAAAAGTTCAAGATTTATTTATTTGTTATCAGTTATTGTTTACTGGGAAGGCAACAAATGCTTAAATGAGCTTTTAATTGTTATTCTTTATATGTGAACATAATGTAAAATACAAAAAAAAATCCAGTTTTACTTTGTATTAAAAAAATATTTCTGTTCCAGCTGCTTTACAGTGTTGTTCACACTGTGCATGTATATTCATTGGACACTTTGTTAGGCACACCTGTTCACTTCTTCATCAATGCAAACATCTAAACAGCCAGAAGAGCATCTTCAGCATGAAGCATCACTCTGTTAGCTAAGAGCAGGAAACTGAGGCTTTGTAAAGCTTTGACCCGCCACCTTTCATTCATGTACATATATCTTGCCTGGCTTGTCTTATTGTAATAAACATGTTGACAGCTTTTGTTTTAATTAACAAACTGCCCACGTTTGTCTTTAAACCAATGTGCTTTTAGTCTTAAAGTATGTGTTTTATTTAGTTCTAAATACTCAAATGACTTTTCTTGTCATAATTTACTGTCTTGTAATCAGTTTTTGCTCATTTCACTTGTGCATGGTCGTTTTAGTGTCTGTATTACTGATTGGTTCTGCTGATCAAGAAATTAATAATCACAGAGAACTTGTGAGAAAAAGCTCTGTAGTAACAACAGAACAGATCACTTACAATCACTAAGAATGCAATGATCTTATGAGGTAACTGCTTTAGATGAATAATCATGTCAAAGCTCAATAGAAATATTTCATCCTTTTTGTCAGAAAAACATGTTCCTTATTCTCCAAGCTCTCAAACAGGCTTGCTGTGTAACATATGCAACAAGCTATCTGCTCTGACATATCGAGAACACAATTTTTAATGGGAATTGACTGAAAAGGCTAATAAATATGAAGTGAGTCATCACCTCGCCTCAGTTTAGCCTTCAAATGTCAGTGTGCTTCTACTGTACTTCAGCCCGTAGGATAAAAACAACTGACCTCCAAGAATCCAACTGGATACGTTATCTGAGATTTTAGAGTTTTTGAACTGTGACCTGCAATAAAAGCTCTTCTCAAACTCACATTTAAAATTCAATGACACAATCCTCCCAAAAAACGAGTCAGCATACTCTGCTACGTTTGCTTTAATAACAGCCGAGACAGTTTCGGGAATAAATGCTCTTGGGAGCCACTAGACACTCTTGGCAGGGGTAATAGGATGGACTTTGATGCAGACTGCCAGACAGAGTGATACGTTTGTGGCTTGAGATTAAATTCTTACATCTTGTACTTGAAAGGAATAAAAATGCACCGCTGATGTTTGAGGGCATGGTTCGGAAATCGCAGGGAGAAAACTCATCGACATCATTTTGTGCAAGTGAAAAAACAAAAGGACAGATGTGACAGTTTTGTGGACAAGAAGCCAAGACATATGTGTTGTGTTTACAAGTTTCCATAGACCGAAACTGAATGTTTATGTGCCTCTATGACAGCTATTACTACTTCAGGCCAGAGGAGCCCCTGTGGAAGAGTGTGAGCAGTTTTGCTGAAAACAAAGTTCCAAAAAAACGAGCCACCGTCACCAACATGTAATTTCCTTTGTATAACTGAACACAGATAGTGACTGTTATGTATTTAGCCAAACGCGGTAAATCTTCGTTAGCAAGTTAACACTGATCACCCCGTGCAAGGGGCTGCACAGTGCTAATGCGTTAACAAGCTAACTGCACTAACGCATTAACGTGTTGTTGCCATTGAACTCACTGATTCATTTTGCTGGTCTTTCTTACCAGAAAAATGAAAATGAATGAAAATGAATTCGCCTTGTAATCGGAAGGTCGCCGGTTCGAGCCCCGGCTCCGACAGTCTCGGTTGTTGTGTCCTTGGGCAAGACACTTCACCCATTGCCTACTGGTGGTGGTCAGAGAGCCCGGTGGCGCCAGTGTCCAGCAGACTCGCCTCTGTCAGTGCGCCCCAGGGTGGCTGTGGCTACAATGTAGCTGCCATCACCAGTGTGTGAATGTGTGTGTGTGAATGGGTGGATGACTGAATGTAGTGTAAAGCGCTTTGGGATCCTTAGGGACCATGTAAAGCGCTATACAAATACAGGCCATTAACCATTAAAGTAAAACAAGAAGCACGACACATAGACAAAGACAGACTCAAAGAAACCAGCTTAACACTGAGATATGACTGACTCTGGAACAGAGGGAACATAGCCACTAACTAGACATGAGATGTGTGACCAGGAGAGGCACAGCAAACATGGGAACAGAGACTCAACACAGACTAAGAAACATCCAAAAGAAGGAAGAATTAAGATCACTAAGCACAAATAAAAGAAGAAGCAGTTAAGAAAGAATATTAAATCCACCACAAATACTGGGTCGCAGACTCAGTACCGTGACGCAACTAGTGAAAGTTCTGGATGCCACATAGTTGAAGTATAATTGCAGAAAAACACATGTAGAAAACTTTTAAATGTGAAATTCTTAGTAAAAAAAAAATGAAGATAATACCATTTTAATTAAGTTTATAACTAAAAAAATAACTTAAATATGTGAATATTGTATCATTATAAAGATGGGCTCATTAATCATGAACTTTTCACAGTATTTTCTTTATAAGGTTGCAACATATGCAAATCAGACAGTTGAGCAGAATGATGTTTCATTGTATTGCTCTTCATCTACTTGAGTTTGCATCTTTAAATGACATGTGTCCTGTGTGTATTTACTGCTGAGCTAATGTAAGTGTAGATCAGAATGTAAGTGCACATCTGTTGTTTATCCCCATCCTATTTTACCACCTTGTAAACATCTGTATGGCAAAAAAAACATTGATTTGAATTCATGATGAAGAGCCATTAAATAAGAGATGAGTGGATTATTTATCCAGCAGGTAAATCTAATGCAACAGTACGGCACAACACCAGAAAAGCCAGGTGAAACTGGTCAAGCTTGACAGAAATTCAGTGTCTCATTCTTTTGAAGCTGGCTGGCTTTGTGTTGCCCTGCAGCAACAGCACACAACAGCTGTTCCACTTAAGCAGCTGTTTTTTACGTATCATTTTTAGTAAAAAAAATAAATGAAGAGGCGAAAACATTTTAAATAAACACGTCTACATTGCATTTTCTCTTGTGCCATGTTGTGTTTAGGGAGACGCACACAGATGTTGTTTGGATTTGTGAAACAGCATTCAGTTTCTGACTACGTGCTTCTCGGGACATTTGTGTTGTTGAAGGAAGACAGAAGTTTAAAAACTAAGTAAACATCTCCCGTCCACATGAAGACATTTGAGACGCTTGACCCAAAAACAGAACTTTGTGCAAATCTCAGTTCTTGTTGTTGTGAAATCAAGTACAGGCCTTTTATTATCTGTTTAACCCCAAGAAATTATGAGTTATTAATTGTAATCCTTTTTTCCTTTACTTCCTTTTTAGCTTTACATTTATAGTTTGCAGTGTAAAATCTAACGTGCACACCGACCAGAACATAGATTATGAGTCCAGGCGACTGAGCCCACGAGGTTCTGTCTCGATTGATTCATTTCAAAAGCCATTAAGTTTAAACCATCCATGACACTTTGCAGTCTACCCTAGCTGTTGAAAAAGCATCTTACATGCAGAAGAATAGGCTGATTAGCACTTCTAATCACAACATGAAATAACACCAACAACACCATGCAGTACTTCACTGTTGCATGACAGTGGTGTCTCCTCCTCACAGGAAGTCGCTGCTAACCTACATGTAATGTGTTCAGTTTGGGATTCCCTTCACTCTAGGACTACAGCTTCATTTGACCTAGTTTCTGCACCAGCAGTGCTAATGCATAAGGTAGAGGTGAGCTTAATCTAACATTCACAGATGGTGTGATGATGGTGTTTGAGGAAACTCAGGTGGGGACTTAGGTGTACCTAAGTAAATCCACTGCTGCTCCAGGCAGGACAGTGTTTGCTTAAGTGAATCCTGGTGAAGTGACCCATTTGCTGCAGCTCCAAAATGCTCCAGACTGTATCAGGACCTGAGATATTAGCATTTTGCATTTTCAAATGAGGCGTATTTGCATTTTATTTTGAGATTCAGTTTTTATTGCAGTGCAGGGTCGGCAAGATAACAGTGGGGATTTTAATGAGTGACTTTAGTTTATATTGTTCATAAATATTTAGCTTGGATTCAGTGTACATTTTTGTGTTAGCTGTACTTTTATTAACTATTATAATGTGGAGAGTATTTGTCAGGGGAAACATTTAAGAATTGATATTGCAATAAAAAACAGCACTTAACTAAAATGAAAAACATTTCCTGCATAATTTTTTTTACATTTCAAAAATATTTTCAAAAGTCTAGTTTTTATTTTCAGTTAACTAAGATGTATTTGTTTTACTTTAGTTTTAGTTAACTATAATAATCTTGATCAGAACAGAAGAGACACCTTACAAGGGAGGGCTAGTCGAGCACATTAATAGTTCAGCGCACTAAGTGATAATCTCACAGCAGTGATAATATTAAAACACCTCATCTCCAAAGCTTGGTAATTGTTTTCTATCAGCCTGCTTCTTTTTTCTACCAGTGTCATTATGTCATTGCATCTCTTTTTTCCAACCTTGTTCCAGTCATGCTGGTGCTGAGGTGGAATTATACAGACTTGAAACACATCCATACGTCCGCTTGTCCAGTTCAGGGTCTCTGGAGGCTGAAGCCTATAGCTGGGATAAGCTGTGATAGATGGGTCACCAGCTTTCACACCAGCAGGCCATCATTGGAAGAACACAAAGAGACAGACATGTATGCTTACATTCACACCCAGTGCATCACGGTGCTAACCAGTAAACCAGTGTTGCCTCTTTCAACCTGAAATTGAAGAATTTTCTGTCTGTGTAGAGATACATGCACTAGACTAATGCAGAAAGTTTAGTGCACTATATAAATATTAGAAGCCAGGTTCCTAATGAACTGATTAACTCATAGACAGATGGAGATTACTGCATCTCAGAAACAGTTTTTCACTTTAAATTAAAACATTACCATAGCGAGAGATTCAAGGTTCAAGGTTCAAGGTTCTTTATTTGTCACATGCATAGTTATACAAGTATAACACACAGTGAAATGTAGCCTGACACGCTCCTCGACATGTGCAAAAAAAATTGGGGGGGTGGAGGGGGGGGGGGGGGGGGGGGGGGTGTAGAGGAAAAACATTATATATATATATATATATATATATATATATATATATATATATATATATATATATATATATATATATATATATATATATATACATTGGGTGAATGTGCAGCAGTAGCAGCAAGCAGGTGAATTCTGTACATTAATATGATAATAGATTGTTAATGTCTTTTCTCTGCTTCTATAATTCTCAGCAATGGCACAGTGAGTTCAATGGAAATTACTTTCCTGTAAGTAGCTCATTTCTATTCCTAACTTAGTTTCAGGATATTGTATTAGGCTCTGGTGTAAAACAGCCATTATGAAATAAATAAGTTGGGACTCTGATGATAATTTGTCAGATTTTTGTCCCAAAAATGCACAAGATGCATGCAAAGCTCACATTTCAAAATCCTGCCAAACTGGCTCCTGCTGATGTTTTTGTGACGCCAGACAGTGACCTCGTTCCAGTGAAGACACAATAAATGACAGTAAATTCAGTGATAATGTGATATATGGGATTGAGGATGGCTGAACAGACAACAGGAGGACATTATTAAAACTGTCGCGGAGAGCAGATTCCAAAGAGTAATAATTGTAAATAGAACATCTGATTTCTTTAAAACATTACTGCCTTTATTATCCACCCACTCTCAGGGATTTGTCTTAGAGAATGAAGCCTTCCTGTGACTTCTTTGAGTTTTGGAAAAATGCCTTTCACTTGACCTTATTTGTGTGAGTCTGGGTGTCTTTGCTGCAACACAACCACAGCAAATAAAAAATCTTGTTGGGAAACAAATAATTAAAATATGTGAATGTGGCAGAATGTGTGTTCTTTTTCTGAGGGATCAAAGCAGAGAGTTTACTGGGTGGAGCACTCCCCAAGTCTTCGATTGACATTATTGTTTTTGTTTGTAACAAATATGAAGTCTTCTTCTGGATTCATTGAACTCTCTTAACTGGACAAATATGTAAATTGTGTGTTTCAGCCTTATGAAAGCCAGATGTTCTTCAAGAGACGTGATCATTACCGCGTCCAGTGCTGCATAATCGAGGTGTATCACTAACATGTGCTGCTCTTCTTTCCCTTCTTTTGTAATTTCATTACCATGAGGAATACCATCCATCTATCAAACCTTCCATTTATTGAACCATCCTGGAGCTTATCCCAGCTGTCACTGGGTGTGAGACAGGGTACGCCTGAGCCACATCACCAATCCATCAAAGACAGACAACCATTCACACTCATTCACACTTATTAAGAATCATCAATCAACCTAACATATAATGTCTGTGGGCTGTGGGTGAAACTGTCAGAGGCACAGCAGAAATGTCCTGGACTTCTTGCTGTGAGCTCTGGTGACCAGTACAGCATTGTGCTGAAATACCCAAGAAGAAAAACATGAATTCCACATGGCAGGAATTCAAGTTTTGCAGTGAAATGTTGTTGCAGAGCAAAATGAGGCAAATCTGAAATGAACTGGGGCATCTACCATAACCCTTTTTCACTAATATCGACTCACCTGGGGATACAAACGATCTGAGTCGATCCAAAACTGGCTAACCACTCGATGAGTCATGAGGGCGGATGAAAAGCTCCATTTTGAAACCTGGCAACGAGGGAAATGGCTACGCAAAAACCAACTCTGTCTCTGAGTTTGACCAAAGGTCGAACACCGAGGATCCGTTATACCAACTCAACGTCCTTCATTGTTGCGTTGTGTTTGCATCACATACAAAGAACATTAGTGGTAGTAGCCACCAAACTCGAGCAAAACCACTAAACACCAACCATTTTTTGAATATCCATATAACCATATTTTCACAATTATTAAATGCAAAGCTGAGGTTTTCCAATAGCTTTGCTCAGTGGCTCCCAAGTGAAGCTTCTCAGACTGACATGAGTCAGCAAAGGTGACCAGTTCTAATTGCTACTTCACCAAGTGCATTGCATAACAGACTAACTATCATGCAATGCACTCAGTCCATACTCGCAATTAAATGGCAAAACAGCTAGAATCTAATATAACTAAGTCAGCAGTGTCTTGATGCCTGCTCAATCATCCAGGTAAGTAAATCTCCAAAACCAGCCCATTGTTCCTTCAGTGGGCTGGTTTCAGTCATTATGCAATGTACTGTTTATAAGATTGGGGAAACCTGCAGTCAGCTGAGACTGAAGAAGTCACTTGGATGAGTGAAGAACCGTTTCTCCCACAAAACGCTACGTCCAGATGAGCAGAATCAACTTTTGGAGATAAGTCAGCAGTGCTCATTATCCCTACAGCAAAATCCATCGAACACCTCCTGATCAAGCAGAATGTGAACTTTCCTTTTCCCCATACACCGAACTCATGCTTTCACACTTGTGCTTATCATATTTAGTTTAACTATGTATCTAAAATGTAGCTAGATTTTGGTTAGCCTCTCTTGCAAATGCCAAGCACTTCTCTACTTCATGCCATCCAAGGAATAAATAAATGCACAATGAATGGAGGGTTCAAAAGTTCAGTGCTGAGGCTCTGCGAGCAATGGGAAGAGAGAGAGTAAGGATTAGAGAGTGTTACAGTCACAATCCAGGATGAAACAAGGAGCTTCCACAAATACATGGGAAAGATGCTTCCACAGGATCTGTTACAGCACTGCCTCAGGCAGCTGACAAAATGTGATGAGTAAGAGAAGTAGGAAATATTGTGAAGAGCATACTCATCCATAAGGGATAGAAGAAGTGGCTGAAATCAAGAAATTCTACCAATGGATTAAAAAGTCTGTCCAACAGGAGAGCACAGAAGCTCTGATCATGGCAGCACATGAGCTGACAAGAGCTATAGGCACCAGGTCCATCGAGGCACAGCTGACAGGACTAAGTGGCAGGATGTGCAGAGGTGCTCCTGATGTAGTCCAGTGCAGAGCAGCAGGATGTAAGTTGCAAGCTGGGATGGTGTACAGTGTTAAACTGCCTGGGACAGTGAATAGAAGCACTTGTGACACATATAGAGAGGAGAAGTTCAGAAGAAACAGCTAATGGTTGGTGGTCCCGCTGGAATTGAAGCGATGGGACGAGGCGCGACCTCTCACAACGAACGCAGCATGGTTAACACCTTGGAGACGCTTACAGCTGCTGTGAAGACTCAAAATAACACCATTGAGCATATATTGGGATACATCAAAGAGAGTCCTGCTCAAAATGAGACCCTTGAGCGAAAGTTGGATCACATCGCAGAACGGCTCACTGCAGTTGTGGGGTCTCAGAATCACAAGAATGACAACACCACGGACCAGAAGTTTGATACCATCATGGGGAGGCTCGCGGTTCTCCAACGGGAGATTGAGAGACCAGTGTCGGAGTGTTAAGAACAGCTTTGAAATTCTCCTGAGCTGCTCGCTTAAAAGAAAAATCAACAACATCAACATGCGGACACCACGGCGCCAGCTGCAGGCCCAAGGCTGGAGCCGAACAAAAACTCCCTGATAATGACTGCGTGATGACTATAGGGCTTTGGAGCGTGATGTCACGGGGGTGGGCGTGGAAAGGATTTTGGCCCGATCCGCCATTTTGGGGGTCTAAGTAAGGAGCGAAAGCATAGCCATGGTTCGTACTTGCTGTGTGGTCGGCTGCAATGTTCGATCTTACGACCAGCACGGGAATAAGTTTCGATTGTCTTTTTATGCTTTCCCAACCTGGAAGCAACATGAAGGAGCTCATGTATCGGATATGACCAAACGAAGGCGTCTAGCCTGGATAGCAGCCATGAGACGAGCTGATATCAAGTTCTGTTACATCTCCAGATATCAGTTGGTGTGCTCAAGACATTTTCATTCCGGTAAGTTCTAAATATGTTCACATCACACTTTATAGCTGAATAATATCATCGTTGGTGGTCTCGGAAGTTATAGAAATTGCGATCAAACATAGAATGGAGTGACTTGATTGGTTGATGTAAAGACAATAAATGAAATGAGACAGGAAGGACACAAATTGGCGTTAATAATTTACCCGATTATCAATGTGTTAACTTGCATGTACTTTACAATTATGGGCATATAATATGATAACGATATTTTAGCAGTTAAATGATAAATGTGTAACATTAATTATGGTGGGGGGTGAAAAATGGCTATTTCACTCGATGCACTCTAGCTGACTTACTTTGACGACGTACTCAGAGTTTGGCGGCTTGAAAATAGCCAAATCTTGCACCCAGCCATTTGTAAATTGGATGTGCGCCTCCAGTGACTTGTAATTACGAAACTGGTTCGCTGTGTAAGCGCTTACTCCACAAACAAGATACGTGAAGATATAATAATAATGGATACTTTATTGATCCCCATGGGGAAATTACTTGTTTTTCTCTGCATTTGACCCATTCACTCTGTGAAGCAGTGGGCAGCCCACTAAGCAGGCGCCCGGGGAGCAGTGTGTAGGGACGGTACCTTGCTCAGGGGTACCTCAGGGTAGCCGTTAAGTGGATTCGAACCACCGACCTTCCGATCATGGGGCGACCACTTTACCTACTGAGCTATCCCTGCCCCATCGGGGGTAGGGATAGCGGGGTAGGACAGTGGCAGTAAGTCGTCTGGGTCTTTACTCCACTGCCGTATTTCAAATGGGTCCAGATTTGCGATGCACTCTATTTTTTTTCAAGTACCGCTGCTTCGCCTCTGGACTCAATCGGTCTCTATACCGTCCGTTTTCTTTTGAGCTGCTTTTAAGCATGTTTCTTGTCGTCGTCGTTCCAACACAGTGTGTTTGTTTTGATTCGTAGACCCCGAAAATGGAGCTGCGCTCCCACAATGCATTGCGGCGTGACGTCAACTCCAAAGCCCTATTCTTCCCATCCCATGCAAGGCCACCTGGGTTGTAGTAGACTGTTTACTTAGCCTGATAGGGTGAAGGACACTGTCTCAGCTGAACTATGGACACGCACGCACACACATACACTTACACTGATAAGCACTCACACATCCCCCCTCCCCTTCCAATGCCTTCGATGCTTGTTGCCTCCTGGGAACACGAGGCCGGTCTGCGTCCACGCTGGAGAGTCGGCGCAGTGGCAGGATGGCTGCTGTGTTGCCTGGGATTACTCCTTTCCCCTACCCAACACTGTTGCTGGTCACGTGCTCTATAATGTTGTACTGTGGACATTTATGTGCTTTCTGTGCAGAGGAGTTTTTTTGTTTCCTGTTCTCATGCTGTCCTCCTATATCCCAGCATGAGTAGAGGTCTCTTTTTTTCCTCTTGTACTTTTCCCATTGTAGTGTACATTTCAGTGGTTTTTCTGTAATGCAACCATTCTCTGACTTGTATCCCCATGTGATGTCTGTGTTGTGTGTGTAAGGTCAGGGGGCGGGTTCATTCCACTGCAGGGCAACCTGCATGTGGCGAATAAAATTTGAACTTGAACTTGAACTTTGGTACATCTCAGGCCCTCCAAATTACGGAGGCCTATCTCCCCTCACCACACTCCCTGCCGGTGGCTGATGCCCTCAGACGTTGGTGTGTTGGTGGTCCTTGTCGTCTGGGGCAGGGCGCTCATGTATGTACCGGCTCACTCCTGGTGGCCGATTGGCGGGGCCGGGCGCCTGTGGCCCGGCTGGGCCCCTTCCGGGGGGTGCGGTGCCCTCAGGCCTCTGGCCTCTGGGCCTGAAGCTCGGTCCTCTCTGGCACAGCTGGCTGTGCCAGGGAGAGACCGCGGGCACGCCACTGCAACCCCCTCTGGCCTCTGCTCCGTAGCTGCTGGGTGACCTCTCGTTTGGGGCTCTACTCAGCTCTTCCCAGGAGGGTGGCACGGTTCCCCCCCTTTTGGTGGTCCTCCTCTGGTCCTCGTACTCTGGGGCCTCTGGATGTCTGGGGCCTGGATCTCCTCCATACCTGCTTCATGCCCTGGGGGACGGGGCTATGGCTCCCCACACTCCCTAGCAGATCGTTACATGGAGAAACCTTTGGAATACAAGCATGCTGATCCACACAGGTGTGCACACAGGTGTACACACGGGTGTTCACAGACGCGGACTACACCTTTCTTGGCTGCTGCCTCAAAGCACATTGTGCGCTGTCTATCTTGCGTGCTGCACAATATCGTTTAATATTTAGTATTTACTGTTATCTACTGCTAGCTAGTTTATTGTGATGGTGCTGTATTTATTATGTTGCTCTTTTTTTGTTTGCTTTCTCTTCTGTTTTTTTTTTCTCCATACAGGTGATCCAGGTGTTTTGTTTGTTTTTCTTTCTTCCCCTCTTTCTCACCGTCTCTTCTCCCCTCTGTTTTTCTTTCTCTCCCTCTCTTTCTTTCATTCTTTCTCCCTGTCCTATCCCCCAGTCATGTCTGTCCCGTTTGTAGCAACCGAAAATAAAATAAATACATAATAAAGGTCAATCAAATGGACCAAAATGGCAAGGCCATGATGATCCACTTGGTAAAATAAATCCGCTTGGCATCTTTCTTGGCCTTAAGACAACAATTCTGATGGCTAAAGATCCAAACGGGACAAAAAAAAAAGAAAGAAGAAGAAACAGCTAAGATCTTGTCAGATTTCATGTCCCAGATAGACAAACAGCTGCCTGCCAACTAACCTGACATGGTGACGGGTAACAAGAAGCAGAATCCTACTGTGCTTCATTGTTCCAGCGGGATTTGTGTGGAAGGTGGTCCACAGTCAAACTGACCAGACAATACTAACCTGCAGGTGCATTTGGAAGGACAGAGAGATTTGTCAGTGTCTGTATAAGTCTGGAAATTTAGACTCTTATTTACACTGGATATTAGTGTTTAACTAAAATTAATCAGATCTAAATGTCACCTTTCTGATGTTTTTCCACTGTGACCAGAAACTGAAGCAGTTTTCCATGTGGTCAAAAATATTACAGCCTCGATCCTTTCAGTTGCAATTAAACCACAAAGGCAGTTGTAGCCTGATTAGAGCAAGACAGAAATCTGATAGAAACTCATTAAGTGACCTTGTAGTCTGGCACAAACTGGCAGCATGCTGAACACTCACAAACGTTGAGGGCTACATCAGAGTTAAAATGCATATGAGGCTAAACTGTAGTCTTTATACACCCTTGACCTTCCATTTAAAAGCATCCTGTCCATGCACAGGCATTTAGAGTCACACACACACACAAACACTGGACTGAGGATATTATTCCATAACCTCCATTAGAGTTCATTTTATTTGCATTCATTATTTTCCTTTTGCTGGAATATTCTGATTTACATTCAGTGTAGCTTAACAGTGAGCTCATTTACTTTCTGCTTAGATCCATTACCTGGTCGATTAAATACTCACATTCATTAAGCACCAATGCTAATGAATTCCTTATTGAGCAGCTCAAACTGTACACCATGCTGTCTCTTTGCTGCTAACATTTTCTTCACGTGTCCATTTTCATGAATAACAGAGGGCTTATATATCAAAGTCATCTGGACGGGTAAGTCTTTACAGTAAGACAGTAAAACTTTGTTATGTAGCGCGTGGATCAACCTACACATCTACTTAAACCACCGATCTTGGTAGCTTAGCATGTTGCACTCTGTGGCATTACAGACATGAACACCAAGAAGATTAAGACACTTGTCTTGACATTTTGTTCAACTCCAACTCTTGTCTTAAATCTCAGTTTTTAACTAGATATTCACAAAAATAGATTTTTTTTAAAGAGTAAAAGAAAAATTAGCTGCTTCTATGGTTTGGATTTTGTTTGGACTGTTTTTTCTGTGATACATGAATCTGCATGTTGCTAAAATACACTTCCTTCAAGCTTTAAAAAAGAGAAAGAAAAAACTAAAAACTCCATATTGCAAATTCTGCAAGTACTCTCAAATTGATAATGATGCCACGTTTGATATTGATTCAATTATTCTATCAGAACAAAGCTTGCACAACCTGTTCTCTTTGTCACAATGGGGAGAAATTAAGCATCAGACCTCACATCACATTCACTGCAGGGCAGATGAGAAATGAATAATAAGAAGAACTGTAGCTGAAAAAAAATAAGGCTCGACTGTTGTGGAATAATGACACTGAATCCCAAATGATTTCTGCCTGTGGAACTAAATACGAAATAGAGAAAAAGGTCCTCTAAAGATAATAAAAGCCATATTCGTTTTTTCTTTACGAAGAAAAAAGACAAAAACAAATTGTTTTACAAAGAACGAGATGGTGTGTCCTCAACCTGTGTGTGTCGGTGAGTGGGTGTAAATTTGTTCACACTCACTGGGGCGATGGGTTGTGTTTGGCTACTTATATCTCAGGGTGAATTTCTGCCACCTTTTAGTCTGCCTCATTTAGCTCCTCCCACTCACTTTCTCCTCTATTTGCTCATTTTCAAAGTGTGGGGCTGATGTTGCTTCCAGACAGAGCAGCTTGCCAAGCAGACAATTTTTCTGTTTTCACTTCACCTTCCCCAAACTCCTCAGGGGGTTAGACAAATTTGGACACTTTGTATTTCACATCCTTGTGCTTGCAGGCTGTGAGATTGTGACATGGCCACAGCTGAAGGATTCACTAATTTACTTTCCCTGATGAGTCACCTGACAAAGGAAAAAAGAGCTTTCAAGCAGGTAAACCCAAAAAATACAAATGGTAGGATGTTATTAGTCTTTTGTGACAGTAAACGCAATATCTTCAGGTTTGTAATTGTCAATTAGCCAAAATAGTATCACCATAGGCTGACACTGGTCTTGACACTTCTAACGCTGACGTCTCTGACCACTGTAAAGGCTAAAGCCAAAAAGTGAAAGCAGTCATTAACCGATTTACATCCTGACTCCTACCACGGGATCTTTAACATTTGGAAGGTTTATTAATGGCTGGTGGCAAGAAGGCAATACAGCCTTTGAAATGACTATCTCTGTGCACATGAAATGATATTGAGCATTAGCATGAAGTCCTAGTTTTGAGAAAGACACAGTGCACCTTGCTTTGGGATCATTTTTCAGAACTTACAATCAATTTTTTTTAAATCATAAAGCTGGTTTAAAAATTTACATTTCAGTACTGGGCTTATTAAAATCCCTGTGGTATCAAAGTCAACTGTGATATATGCTTCACTGGGCAAGCGCAATGGTGCTGTGGTTAGGCGTGTCACCCCACAGAAAGAAGGTCCTGGGTTCGAACCCACGGGCTGTGGCTGCTTTCTAGGTACTCTGGCTTCCTCCCACAGTCAAAAACACATGTTGTTTGTAAATCTAATTGTAAGCGAGTCTTTGTTAGCGATAGACTGGATAGATATTAGGATATATCCTAACCTAACTCTCATGACAGCTGCGATGGGTCCCAGCCTCCCCAGGAATTAGATAAGCTGCTATGAGTGTCTGATGTTACCTTACTGGCTGACAAGTACAAAAAACAGACTTAGTCTCTGCCCAAGGCTGCAACAGATAATTAATAATTGACTGTTTTCACCACTGACTGATCAAGCATTGTATGTTAAAAAAAAGAGAGTAATAGACAAAAGTAGCCGGATAGCTGAAAAAGAAGATTGTTATTGATGTATAGGCACAGATAGAGAAACATTTGTAATAATGATCTGTGCCATAAAACTTTTGCAAAACAACATGATTTTTTGCTATTCAGCCAACCTTTGCCCAAGGATGTGATTTTATTGCTTGGCAGAATAACACTGTGCTACTGTGACTAAAATATGAGACAAGACACATTAACCCAGAATGCACAAACCATCAGAGTTAAATTAAAGGCTCTGCCATTATATTTAGCTTCACAACACAAGATGAGCCCTCTTGCATATTGCTGCAAGAGGGCTCACCTTACGATGCACTCTCATAATTGCATTAGCATCAGATGTGTAACTTATAGCTGCTGTTTCATTTTCAGTCCTCAGTGGCCTGTGTTGTGTTTACTGACACAGAAAGTTTAAAGTTGAGTGGTAAAAACACACCTTAGGTTAGAAATATACAATAATAAAAATGACTCTTCACGTGAAATCGCCCTTGTTGTCCGTCTGATTTAATGCCCGTACAGACAATTCACTTTTATTCCTGCACACTTAAGCTACAAGCTCTTAATGTCTTGTTTAAAGCCACACATTTCCAGGTCTCATTAGGACAATACCTCTCAGTTAGAAGTGAATTCGTTTGAGAAATTACAGGCTAAATGAGTCTGTGTTGTTAAGCTCCCAGGTTAATGAAACAGGAGGAAAAGCGAATGAGGTGTCGCTCTGATTCATGCACCTGCAGAAAAAGAAGCGTCCTTTAGTTAGACAGCTACAGCGTATTTTACTGTCACCACAGCTTTCACTTGGGTCATGAACCGATAATTAGTTGATGAAATCAATTTACTGATGCAGTCATTTAGTGAGGTTTCTTGTAGCTCAGCTTTAAACTTTGATGCCGGTTTGGAGGTTGATACTTGTTTCGCAGCACTGTCGACAGAGAAGAATATCTAAAAACCTACTGTGTGCTACTTGCTCTGCACTGAACAGCAGGCAGAAGCAGGTAAGGATGTTTAGTGAACACATTGGAGCAACAGAGACAGACATATCACTCCACAGAGACCTGAAATGGATCCATAAGATGACAAACACTTGGCATTCATTTACCAGAAGCTCATAAATGTGTCCAAAGTAATGAAGTTGCTCCATAGACATTGCATTCTAACTAGTTTCCTTTGACCACTGATTTTAATTAATTCTATTTTTATCATATACTTATTTCAGCATCATCTTCTTGGAATGTATTTTACTCTTCCAAAGTGACAAAAAACATACTTTTGTCGCTTGCAACTAAATAGACTGTAGTCATGGTTTTAGTTACAATCTTTCAGTGACCTCCTCATTTCTTAGTGTTTCTCTGTCACTACACTATTTGTTGCATTTACCTCTAAAAAAAACCTCCCCAACTGCCTTCTGTTTTCTTTGTGGTTGTCTGACACACCCCAATTAGACCTTTGACCCCACAACCGTGGTCAAGGTGGAGACCTGGGCTCCTGCAGAAAGCAGATATCAATTTCAGGAGCGGGACCACTCCTCCTTCACGCCCCCTCCGGCCTCACGCTATAAATGCCCCCTTCACCAACACCCACTGTTCTCATTTTCATGCCCCACCCTTCCCCTCATTTTCCCATTGTTCTCCTCTTCTCCTCTCTTCCTTTTCCTTCATTCACTTCTCGTTAGTACATGGGGATCAGCCCAGCTCGGGAACCGTCACCAGTCCGCTTTGAGGCCTTCCCCAAACGCAGCACCAGTTACTTCCTCGTCCCTCATCGTTACCGAGGATTTGGTGCCAGCTAGTGAAATAAGCAGAAGAAGATGGATGTATGAATGGATACTTTCCTTTGAATATGCAGGCCAACCCCTAGTGCTCTGAGTCACTCCTTCCCCCATGCGTAACCTAAATATTCTGAAGGCTGATAAGTGTGTGCAGGTCCCTGAATCTGATCAGTGCTTGGTCTTTGTACTGGGACCTGTGCTGTCAAGGAAAATCACCATAACCAGGATACTTACATCTATCTGGCTTACAGATAAGTGAAGATTTAGCAGTCACATGAAGAAGGATTATCAATTTGATAAGGGGTGGCACTGCCTGCATCCAACCAATGAGACACATTTGATTGCAGCAGAGTGTGTGATTTTATAGATAGGTGAAACTATATTATTATAAAAATATTAAGCGGTTAAACATAATTTCTGATGACAGCAAGGGTGTAACGCTCTGTATGAACTGTGTGTGCACCAGTGTTGGGGAGTAACGGAATACATGTACCGCCGTTACGTATTTAAAATACAAAATATGAGTAACTGTATTCCGTTACAGTTACCGTTTAAAAGGGTGGTATTTAGAATACAGTTACTTTGTTGAAATAAATGGATTACACGGCGGTACTTTCCTGTTTCATATATTAGGCTATGCCCTCTCTATTTTTGGTAATTCCGCGGTGGTTGAAACTACAGGGAGTGCAGAATTATTAGGCAAATGAGTATTTTGTCCACATCATCCTCTTCATGCATGTTGTCTTACTCCAAACTGTATAGGCTCGAAAGCCTACTACCAATTAAGCATATTAGGTGATGTGCATCTCTGTAATGAGAAGGGGTGTGGTCTAATGACATCAACACCCTATATCAGGTGTGCATAATTATTAGGAAACGTCCTTTCCTTTGGCAAAATGGGTCAAAAGAAGGACTTGACAGGCTCAGAAAAGTCAAAAATAGTGAGATATCTTGCAGAGGGATGCAGCAGTCTCAAAATTGCAAAGCTTCTGAAGCGTGATCATCGAACAATCAAGCGTTTCATTCAAAATAGTCAACAGGGTCGCAAGAAGCGTGTGGAAAAACCAAGGCGCAAAATAACTGCCCATGAACTGAGAAAAGTCAAGCGTGCAGCTGCCAAGATGCCACTTGCCACCAGTTTGGCCATATTTCAGAGCTGCAACATCACTGGAGTGCCCAAAACCACAAGGTGTGCAATACTCAGAGACATGGCCAAGGTAAGAAAGGCTGAAAGACGACCACCACTGAACAAGACACACAAGCTGAAACGTCAAGACTGGGCCAAGAAATATCTCAAGACTGGTTTTTCTAAGGTTTTATGGACTGATGAAATGAGAGGGAGTCTTGATGGGCCAGATGGATGGGCCCGTGGCTGGATTGGTAAAGGGCAGAGAGCTCCAGTCCGACTCAGACGCCAGCAAGGTGGAGGTGGAGTACTGGTTTGGGCTGGTATCATCAAAGATGAGCTTGTGGGGCCTTTTCGGGTTGAGGATGGAGTCAAGCTCAACTCCCAGTCCTACTGCCAGTTTCTGGAAGACACCTTCTTCAAGCAGTGGTACAGGAAGAAGTCTGCATCCTTCAAGAAAAACATGATTTCCATGCAGGACAATGCTCCATCACACGCGTCCAAGTACTCCACAGCGTGGCTGGCAAGAAAGGGTATAAAAGAAGAAAAACTAATGACATGGCCTCCTTGTTCACCTGATCTGAACCCCATTGAGAACCTGTGGTCCATCATCAAATGTGAGATTTACAAGGAGGGAAAACAGTACACCTCTCTGAACAGTGTCTGGGAGGCTGTGGTTGCTGCTGCACGCAATGTTGATGGTGAACAGATCAAAACACTGACAGAATCCATGGATGGCAGGCTTTTGAGTGTCCTTGCAAAGAAAGGTGGCTATATTGGTCGCTGATTTGTTTTTGTTTTGTTTTTGAATGTCAGAAATGTATATTTGTGAATGTGGAGATGTTATATTGGTTTCACTGGTAAAAATAAATAATTTATATGGGTATATATTTGTTTTTTGTTAAGTTGCCTAATAATTATGCACAGTAATAGTCACCTGCACACACAGATATCCCCCTAAAATAGCTAAAACTAAAAACAAACTAAAAACTACTTCCAAAAACATTCAGCTTTGATATTAATGAGTTTTTTGGGTTCATTGAGAACATGGTTGTTGTTCAATAATAACATTATTCCTCAAAAATACAACTTGCCTAATAATTCTGCACTTCCTGTAGAGATGGCACGATACCACTTTTTTTAAATCTCCGATGCCAATATCATAAATTTGGATATCTGCCGATGCCGATATGAATCCGATATAGTCTTTTTTAAATCAATAAAACAGTTTTTCAATATCTTACTGCATTTTGTATAAGGTCATACTATAAGTTTTAAAAAACCAAACACTAAAGCTATTCTGTTATACCTGTATGCAAAAAATACACTGCACCCAAAATATTTCATAGTTCAGCAATACTGATAAATCTAATAAACTTAAACCTGCACCATCCTCACTATTCTGGTATTTTAAAGAGTACTTAGCAGAAATATTAAGCAACCTAACTAATAGGGTTGCCAACTCCCAGCAAAGAAAAAAGGGAACCACCCCACACCTCGTGATGCTTAATTGACGTAATAAATTTTTTAAAAATGCACAGAAAATACATAATACGTATACGTAATATCGGATTGGTCCATCCCTTGTGGAAACCCCAACAAAACACGCATTAAGAGGCTCTAAGGCCTGGGTCTCAATCGCGGCCCATGTCGCCTCTATTTGTGGCCGCAAAATGGTGCGAAGAAATATTAAAAAGAAAATTCACAAAAATGATTTAATATGAAGGCAACAGGCAGAGTGTTACAGGCATAGACCTAAAGAATGTAGCCTCATGGGCGGTGTAGTCCGTGCTGCAGGGAGAATGGACTGCTATACTCATTATGTGTCTGTGAGCGAGGAGGGAGAAAAAGGAGAGTCGAAAAGTACGAGTTGTCACCGAGCAGAAACGGAAGATGGAAGCATGTAAATATAATAATAACCACTGCAGCCAAAAAGAATGCCTGACGAGCCCAGTTGTAAGTAAACTGTTAAGACTCGACTGTACACCGTGTTTGTGTTTTCCTCTGAAACAGTAAGTTCTGTTGGAGCAGCCTTTCAACGCCTCTCTCTGTCTCTCACTAGCAAAGTTGACCCAGACAACAAAGTAAAGCTAGTTTTCAGCTACGAGCCCAACACGAACCCGATGTATTAGCCAGAGGTCCCTTTACGGTTTTACGCCTTTACGGTTCGGAGCCACGGACCTGTTTTATGTAGTTTTATTATATCGTTTTCTTTACGAGGTAGCTACAAAAAGTGCAGCCTTACCTAATGTCAACCTACTGTTGCTCATTTTATATTAAGATTTAAAAATCTAGTTGGTATTGGTTTGGCGAGTAGCCTTCAGTAATAGTAATAAATAAAACTAGTACATTCATGTAGTTGTAAAAAGCATGATAATATATTAAGTAATCCGAAGTATTCAGAATATGTTACACTCATTGAGTAACGTAACGGAATACGTTACAAAATACATCTTGGGGCATGTAATCTGTAATCTGTAATCTGTAGTGGAAAACATTTTAAAAGTAACATCCCCAACACTGGTGTGCACTCAAGTACTTTGGCCAAAAAGATTTGCAGTATAAAATGGTGCGACTGGGTAAGTAAAACCACTTACCAGTATTACAACTCTACTATTAAGACATAGGACAATGTCATGGATTATTAACTTAATGTTTAGACAGTTTTTATTCTTTCAGCCTTGGCGTCAGCAGTGTTTAATCTGAAAGCAAGCAAAAGGTGTTAGCACAACAATTAGCTCCATATGTTTGATTTGGCAGAGTTTTTACACCAGATGCCCTTCGTGACACAAATCCCTCATAGAGGTGTGTCACAAAGGGCACTCAACAAGCGAGCTTTCTCTTGCCAAGCAAACATGAAAACCTCTACAGTATGGAGCCACACTGAGAGCAGGCAAAAAATAAATATTACAACATTATTCCAATATAGGCCTAGTCTGCAAATTTAAATATAAATTATTGTAAAATGATTTGCAGCCAGCAGGAAAACATTGGAGAAAAGCTGTATCTCATCAGGGTAAAACAAAGACTCCAGATTCCATTAAAAACCTTTTTAGACCCTCTTACTGTCTGTGTACCGAGATCCAAGAGATCTTCTGGGAATGATGGTCCTATTTTCCAGAGAATTGATTGATCAATAGTTGCAATTTGATTCCTATTGATGTCTAATCTTGAGTAAAAGCTGCCGTGGGGATATACCCCAGTTACAAACAAACTGGTAATAAGTAAAACCAAAGACTAACCCTGAAGTTACTTGGATAAGCTCAAATCCTGCTTCATAATGTAGACGTTTGCTTTCCTCAAATGTCTCCTCCTCTTGTGTCCTCCTCCTGCTGCCAGCTCTGACAGGACCAGAGCCCTGGGCTCCTGCACAAAGCAGA
This sequence comes from Rhamphochromis sp. 'chilingali', assembly GCF_963969265.1. Taxonomy (NCBI): domain Eukaryota; kingdom Metazoa; phylum Chordata; class Actinopteri; order Cichliformes; family Cichlidae; genus Rhamphochromis; species Rhamphochromis sp. 'chilingali'. Next base: position 41,280,936 of record NC_137932.1, on the reverse strand, counting down.
GCCCGGCTAATAATGTCAGATTCATTGGGCCTGGGATTGATTTATTTTAATTAATTGGAACAGTCGAGCATTGCTCCTACACTTCTGTTAGATGTTGCTTTTTGTTTCATTTATTCCTTTATGTTGAGTGGCATCTACCCACAAACATTTCTGTTTTCTTATTTTTTTTCTTTTCTTTTCAATGTTATGGTTTGTCCATAATTTCCTCTCCTACTTGCATCTTATTAAAGTCTCACTAAAGTTTTCTTTTGTTTGCCTTCCCCACCTGGCATGTGTCTTCATTTGTGTCTTTTATGTGAAATAAGCGGAGCAGCCATTTTTAACTGCACACTTAGTGTCACCTTCCTCAATCTCATCAGTGGGACCTTGTGGATCAGATCACCTTGAAATTCAGTTTCAACTGTGTTTCTTCTGATCGGTTTAGAGGAAAAAGCTTGTGCCAAAGATAAATTCTGGGTTTTTTTCTGTGCACTTGGAGCTTAACAGGCATATAACTGCTCAGATGTGCACACACAGTTTTGTGGATAAAAACCAGTAACCAACAATGCCTTTATTAAATGGTGCTCCTAGCATTGCTTTGGTATTTTTTTCAGAGAAGCTAACTGAGTAAAGGCTCGATCTGCGAGACTTTATATTTCTTGCTTTAGAAGTAGATTTTATGAGGTTTTGAAGCTTGAAGTGAGTGGTCTGGTCGCATCTTCACACTACAGCCACTGCTCTTACAGCAAGCAGCTTATTTTACATCAGCAGCCTGATGATGATAATAATAACTGGTCAGTGTGAAATCTTCAACCCTGCTTCAAATAAGAGGTAAAAAAAACAGGGTCATGAGAAAGTTCTAGTTTCTCCGTAACCCTGATTAAACCATGATTGTTCTCCGGTTTGTCCTTGCACTTTGCACTTCATTGGATTTACTGAAACATTGCCACAGGGTTCTGAGGATGACTTTGTCTTTGTGACAAATGTTTGTTTGGCTTTAGTAAGAACAAGGAAACTAATATTATCTTACTTCAGACGTTTATAGGAAGACCAGAAACGCATTTGGTGCAGAGACAATGTAATTTACTACTAAAACTCATTAACTCCCAAACTCCCATGGGGAAAAACCAGTGCTGCTGTTGCTGCTTGGGCAGTTTTTTTTCTTCTGGTAAGACTGTGATATTGGGAAACCCATCACTTCTTGAAGAGAAGTCAGTTATTGAGGTCAAAGGAAAAACCTTTTTAAAATGAACCATTAGGAGTTTAACAATCAAATTTAGCACACAAGTACATCTTGGGCTCCTGGAGGCTCTTATCTGTATCACATCCTAAAATGTTGCCACGTTACATAGAAACCACCTACTCAGTGGCTGATGACCCATTTTTAACATTTATACCATTATAACAACGTATAAAATCACTTATCATTTTAATTTTACGATAGTAACAAAACACCTACAAAGACAATAAAACAATAAAAGTTGTTGAGAACAGGTGTGGCACATTAGTTCAAGGCTGGGAGTGTTAATGAAGCAGTGCTATAATGCATACTGTGTTTTATGAAGCGAATATTCATAGACGCAGTTCTTGATACTCTCTTACTGTGAGAGTGACACACACAGTGTACCAGGAAAAAAACAAAGTAATGTAGAGTATACGAGCAGGTGAGCACCACGGTTAACCTCCCTCACATACATGGACAGACATCTGCTGAGGGGGTAAAACAGTATTAAACAGTATGTTCTCTACAGACATTCTCAAGGAACTCAGCCAAATGCCTCATTGCTATGACTTCAGGGCAGCCAGTTTAAGCAGATTAAAAAGGGGGCATATTTTCACTAGTAGCAGAACTGGATGTGCCAATATGGCAAAACAAGCTACCTTCAACCCTCATTCCCTAAGTGAGCAAAATAGTGATATTTGTCTTGCACTTGTATTACTGCCTTTATTGCATTCTTCCCCTGAAGAATATGGCAGCAGTAAAATTTAGCCATGATTACTGTGTTATGTTGAGTCTTTATTTTACTGCGTTTGTGTATAATAGTCAACAGGGAACTATTGCCATAGTGTTACCAAGATCTACTATTTTTTATTACCAAATACAAATAAGGTCTCTGCCACGTGTAAACAGCAGTCACAGCTGCTACATCCTTCAACGTTTTTGCATTGTATTTGCATGCATCCAGGAACTGCGCCATCACGAAAATGCAAATTAAGTTCAGTGTGGCTTATTGACCACAAGCAGAGTCGAGTCCTTAAATCAATCAAGACGAGGTCACTGATTATTGATGACTTGATCTCATTAATATACGGTAGGTGTGTAGTCAGCCAGAAAGCAGTGGGCCATGCTCGTGTTTAAATAGTGCTCACATTCAGTTCAGTTCTATTTACACAGATACATATTACAACAACAGTCTCCTTAAAGCACTTCACATAGGGAGAGACCCAGAGTTATTTATCATTATCTCTGATTCATGACACAACTCTTCCCATTTATCCAAGCTTTGGAATGGCACAGGGTTACACTGGCTCACATCATTATTCCGCTACCATAATAATAATAATAATAATGGATTGGATTTATATAGCGCTTTTCAAGGCACCCAAAGCGCTTTACAATACCACTATTCATTCACTCTCACATTCATACACTGGTGTAGGCAAGCTACAGTTGTAGCCACAGCTGCCCTGGGGCAGACTGACAGAAGCGAGGCTGCCATATCGCGCCATCGGCCCCTCTGGCCAACACCAGTAGGCAAGTAGGGTAAAGTGTCTTGCCCAGGGACACAACAACCAGGACAGAGAGCCCAGGGATCGAACCGGCGACCTTCCGGTTACAGATGCGATTCCCTAACCCCCTGAGCCACGGTCGCCCCATAGGAATTAATGTCACCTCTCCTTAAATATACAGTATGTTGTCATGACAACACAGGTAGCACACACCATAATGATTATGGTTTCGGACATTTTATGCACATTTCATACACCAGGATGGGTATGTGAAACGGAAGGTGTTTCAGGAGAACATCAGCAATAATCTCAGACAAGCAATTGTTGTTGCCCATTAATATGGGAAAGGTACGGTGGCCCTGAGAGGCCAAACGGACTGCAACTTAAGAAAACACCAGCAATAAGAAAAAAGCTGGAAAAGCACACAAAACACAACGGAAATAGGAAAAAACTGATTTCCAAAAGCACAAGGGAAGTGTTTCTGTGGAGACAATAACCCGACGGACCAGTTACAGAAACCAAAATATGCTAAGAATTGCGCTGGGAGACACTTAAAAGAAGTGGAGGATCTATTGGTTTTGTGAGGAAAGAAAAGATGAGAAGTAAGTGTGTTAGCCTAACTATTAGCCTAAAAATCCGTCAACAGTATTACATGAATCATGAGATTAAAACACACTTACCTAGCATGTTTTGGTTCCTGCAACTGGTCCGTCGAGAAGACCAGAGTTATAATACACCAAGAGGATCTTTTTGCACTGAAGTGAAACTAAGTGTTAAAAACAACAGAAAGTAACCACTGCAGCTATTTTCTGTGCTTTGCATGCTTCTTTTTTCTCGTTAATATTTAATGTCCCTTAACTGCTTAAGCTACTTTCCCATCGGCATTCTGCATTTGCACAGTCATCAGGCTACGCTGCATCACTTTTCTGGGGGATTACGCACAATCACGTCTGAGTTGTTGCATATGTTGCATATTCCAAATTTTTCTTTCTGCATAGTCAAACATGCAAACTGACGCCAACACAGTACCATTGCACTTTCCACTAGAATTTCACTTTTGCCTGAAGCCAGCCGTGTCTATTTGCACTTCCAGTGGCTAAAAACTCTACAACTCTGGTCTTCATCTTGTGAGTTGTGTCTCAAGAGTTGACATAATAAAAAATCTAATAAATCCATAGCATGTGTGTGTCTCTGTGTGTATGAGCCCATAAACACAACCTCTGTTAACAAAAAACAAACAAAAAACCCACAAAACCTCCTTGTAACAGCTCCCTGAAAGGCAAAGTAGAACATAGATGTTTGAATTGAGACATTTTGCTGTTTCATGACAAACGTGAAAAAACCGCAAACATGCTGAACTGATCCGCCTGCAGTCCAGATTTTTTACTACTTGAAAATATTTGTTGGGTCGTAAAACAGAAAGCCAAGAGTGGGACAAACATACCTCCGTCCCAAATTTCTTAGAAAATGACTTCTTGAAATGGTACATTTTCTCAATTTGATTTGATTGTGTTCTATTGTCAGTAATATGGATTATGAGATTTTTAGATTATTCTTTTAACATTTTTTTATTTACATTTGACATAGCAATCCGACTTTTTTTTTCAGAATTGGGTTTGTAAGTTTAAAACCTAGAACTCTGTGTAGAAAAAAAGGTGATTCTTGGTACATTTGTTACGTTGTAGCTGTGTTTGTAGGAATACTTCTGTATCTGCCCAATCAGGAAATGTCTTTCTGTGAGCCATCTTTCTCAACAGACACAAAAGGAATTCTTGTCTTTTTTTGTCCTGAAGTGCTTCATTAAGCTCAACAGTTCTCACAAGGTGTAGTAAAGGTAATGAACAATCTCAGATAAAAGCTTTGTGTCAGCCAGCATAATGTTTGAAGCTGTGTTACAGGGATTAATTTGGGCAATAATGGCCTGCGCCTCCACAGACCTCTCCCCACTGCAGATATGCTGTCCATCGCATTATAGCAGACAAATTAGCTGCAGTACCAGCGCCCTCATATTCTGTCATTAGGCATCTGAAGCTCTCTGATATTTTGCAGTGAAAGACATAGGCTGTAGCTTCTCTGGCAAAAGCTGAAACATGCTAACAAAAACAAAAACAACGCCTTAAGATCAGTAAAATCTCATTTGATTTTTTGAGTCAGGCACTGGGGTCGCCCTTTTTCATCCATCCCGAGCTCAGACTCAAGGATTATATTTTGTGTGACAACATTTCTAGGTTCAGTATTCAGGGTCACATTGGGTTTTGCTACTTGTCACGGTCAGTTGCCTGTTACACTACTGACTACACTGACTCATAGCAGCCTCTTTGGTGAATATTTCGTGTTGCGGTAAGCAGTAAAACATCTGTCACAG